>NC_090933.1:1319669770-1320333826 GCF_040938575.1 Ambystoma mexicanum
TCATTAAATCACACAGCATTTCAGGACTATAACAGTGATAAACAAGTCTGTGCTAAAAGGAATGCATGCTGGAATCTCTGTATTCATAACCGATGCATGGCTTGATGCTCCCATCACGGTTCACAATACTCACCCTAACATTAAAATGTGTGTAACCCTGAACCATACATGCTCATTTGGACAGCTTAGGTTTTTGGATGTGAGCCTTAAATGGCTGCAACATCACCCACTCAAATGGGGTACAAGGGCTCTTTTGCTTCTTGTTTCTGAAGAATTTTAGATGAGGAAGGGCTGGGTCTCAGTGTGAGCATGCCCAATCCCAATACAGAAACATATTTAAGGAATTATATTTACAGACAGGACAGGATACAATAAACAATGCACAGAAAGGCTACACAGAAAGGATTGTACCTCTTTCAAACTTTAGCCTGACCAGTAATAAGTCGATGAAGCGTTTTAAACAAAACTGGCTTCTAATGCATAGTAAAGGGGGTCCACAATTCCTCAGCCACTACCTCCTCACTATTACGCTGGCCTCAGGTTATTTTGGCAAAAAAGAGCAGGTTTGTGCTCTAACTGAGCTGGCTTTAGCATCTCTTATTGTGGAGTGGTGTGGCAGTGTAGAAAGGGCGTTTGGCCTAGTGGATGTACAATGTGAGACTACTTCTTTGGTTGCTTTATGTGGTTAAGTATGGGCACAGTATGGCATGCACGTCAGTGCCACACACACACAAACCATTGCAGTGTGCTATTATATGGATATTGGGCACATCAGACAAAAACAGGAATTTGTGCTGTTACAAACGGGAGCACCACATAGATGCCATTAACCAACAGGGTGATGACTTGTGCAGCACACAAATCATTGCTGCACACCTATTACTGCATTGATTTGCCATGGACTATTGTCTGCATGGTAACACACAGTGAACACTGCTTTCCTAATCAAGGTGCCAAGTAACATTGAGGTGCCATCTGGTGTGTGCACTAGGCAGTGACTGGCTTGTTTAGAAAATTAAAAGACCTTTGATGCTGAGCGGATGCATTTAGTCCATGTCCCAAAGCAGCCACTAGAATACTTAATCAAGAAAATGACAGTTAACTTTCCCAATGATGCGCCATATGTAACTAAAAAGTAATATACAAAAGAGAATGTTGGTGTGTCAAATAAAGAGACATGGAAATAAAGAAAATAGTTTTAAACTTGTCTGTGTGGCACGTTAATTCTCTTTGCAGAATGCATAGATTTGGTCAGCTAACTGATACTTGTGCTGGCCTGGTGAATACAAATGCCCCATGTTCAGTTCTTAACACTGAAATGTTAAGCACAGACTGTGTAAAAACAATGTCTTGATAAGTGAGCTATCACTTATACATTTCCCCACTTGAAAGGCTGTTGGCACAAAGAATGACGGTCACAGGGTGTGAGCCTCCAGAGCATCCCATGCGCTGCGTCTGGAATATGCATGGCTTTGTTTGCGTATTCCGAACGCATCGCAGTCATGTACAAGTCGACAGAGAGCAGCCAGCTGCACTTCGCAGAGGAGCACTCACCGGCACAGCAGACTGCTTAATCTGTTGTCCGGCAAGCTCGGAAGCAGCTTTTTTGAGTGACCCCCTTACTGCGCCCTCCTCCTGAGCTATTTAGCTCTGTGCTCTGGGCCGTCGCCCGCTCGGCCCGGGACAAGTAACGGGGCTGATCATAGAAAGTGTGTGTGCCCTGCCTTGTTGCTGGAGGGCGGGCTGCGCTTAGGAGCCCACCTTTCCCTCCGTATAGAGAATGCTGCGGCATGATGCAGGGCCACCGAGCAGGCAGCTGCCCATCCCTGCAAGGACAATTAACCCAGAACGAAGCAGAGGTCTACGTGATTAATGAATGAATGAATGAATGAATGAATGAATGAATGAATGGAGGTGTGCCTGGTGTGAGTGCATATGCAGAGGTCCCTCACTAAATAGATTAATGAGGGCATGTTTAGCAAAGCAATGCTGCCATGTGTGCTGAGCTATGGATGAATGGAAGATTGAATTATCCCAGGGGGATGAAGGAAGATTTTTGCCTAAATTGCGTAATCTGAAAACATGTTGACTAGGCGATGAAGCTCTGGAATCCAAGGGTAGGAATGTACATCTATGACATTTGGTATACACTGTCAAAAATATGACAGTGCTCTGTTTGACATGTCTATGGTGGTACGACAGGGGAGTTACGTATGGCATTAAGGACATAGTATGGACGTAAGGTGATATATCTGAGCACTAAGAAACATGCCATGGGGTTTAGATATTTCGAAGAATTAATTGTTTGTCATTGGTGATAGAACAATTGATTAGGCAAATGTGGTTTATGACTTTCTGGATAATAATGAATGAGAAGTATATTGATTGTTGATATATCGAATACCCGGAATGTGTCAACTTCTATCGACAGAAAAAAATATTGTATTACAACATCCCAGTTGTATTGCAGTATTGTAAGGTTCATGGTGAACCAAAAATGGGAGTGTAAAAATATACAGAAATTCAGGTACACGGGAAGATTCCCCTTCTTAAAAACACAGATATAACATCTACCCCATTACATGTCTGCCAGTACACTTGAGTAGAGAAGGATTACACCGGAGCTGGGTATGGGTATGTATGAGTTTAGCTCTCTTTCAAGATGGCGCCTACATTAGTTGGGTATGTCTCTTAACCCTTTCACTGTTTGAATGGTACGCACATATTAAAGCCTTACACTTCTGCATCATTCAATTTTCTCGCGGACGTGCCTCACTGGAGAATATGACCCAGTATCTTTCTTCCTCTGAGGAGGAAGAGTCAGTAATACTGGAGTCTGTAATGGCCTTTGGCCAGAAGGATCTTTTCTTTCCCAAAGGTAATTAACCTGATGGTGGTAAAAACTGTTCTGATCAATCCCATATTGGAAGTTGGAATCATTTCCCCCAGGCCAAGCATAATTGTAGAGGTGAAAACTCCCATGTTCAACAAGGGAATATAAAAGGTGAATCTTTAAAATATTAGCATATTAGATTCTGAAAGTCATAATTTCCCTATCAACTGAAGGAAAGCAGAGACGCCAGAACCGCCGACATTTGCTGTATGGATTTGGGTTCTGCAAGGGTCTCTTCCATCAGGCACTCTGTTTGCAGAGGTCGCGCAGTGAGAAGCATTTGGTGGAAAAGCTTTCCCCCTGAGGATCATGTTTGCAGAGATCGTGCATCGTGAAGCATAAAGAGGGAACGCTTTCCCCAAGGCAAGACAGGCTTGGGTGGCAAGCGAGCATCTGAAAGCCTATGGTGCAAGAAACGCTCCAATTTTGAAAAGCGCAGAATGAAGAAAACCGAGCGAAGCAGTTTTCCAGTCCACCCACAGCAGAAGAAGCAGAAAACTTGATGGCAGCGAAGCAAGCAGACGTGCAAGCCAAACCCAGTGAGTTAACATGAATACTATGACAGTGGAGCGCTCTGTGCCCGTCTGCTAGCCAAACTCAGGCATTTCCAATACCAATCTAATGAGAAAGAAGTCTAGTGTCAGAAAAGTAAATGCTATATGTGTGAAACTGGTGTAGAACTGAAAGATAATTATTATGACGGTTACACTGTGTTAGGCAGAATCCTATGCAGTTCCCTTAGGGAGCACTACAGGAGATTAAGACTACAGGCATATGCAATAAATCCCCTTTGGTATCAGTCTGTAGCACAAAGATTTAGTTGGTAGCTGTGGCTAAGCAGTCAGACTTATCTCAAGAGGGAGATGAGCAGTATTCAGGGTTTACACAATAGGACTACAATACTATGGAACAAGGAAGCACTGACCAAAGCTTTGTATCAAAAAGAATATATATATATTTATTTTACACACTCTGATGTTCACACACAAATCACTATCATTAAAGTAAGTTAAAACAGTCAAGAAAAGTATACACACTCCCTATATAAATTGTAGACAAGTGAGCAAGAGTGAAAACTGAGTAAAACGGCACAGTGTAAACCAAGCAGAAATGGCACTCTAACAATTTCTTCAGAGGGAGGGAAAGGACAAGTCATACAGGGTTAGACTCCTAAACACACCAGCAATACTTCCCAATTAGATTGTGAACAAGTTAGGCAAGGCAATACTTTAGTAGAAGCAATATTTATGAAAACCGAGCAAAATGGCACTCCAGCAATATAGAAAGGGGAAGGAAAGGTGGTTATAAGAGTTTAGGTGCACCAACACATTTCTTAGTGAGAAGCAATCTAGAGAAGGCAGTTGTAACAGATTTAGCCAGAGTCAAGAGGCCTGTGCCAGAGTCAGTGGTACAAGGCAAGTGCCCAAGATGAAACTGTTCCAGTAGCTGCAGTCAAGTCTTCGTTTAACGAGTTGAAAAGGTGGTTGCAGATGTAAAAAGATAATGTTAGACGAAAGGGGTGGTCAACCCAGAAGGTAAGTAAAGGATTTAACACACCTTTAGCAGTACCCATGGAAATGGGAGACCTGGCAGAACAATGTACCTTGAAAGTGGAAGAGGCTCCTGCGGTGGCGGTAGTTCGGGAGATCCAGCAGAGGAAGAGAGGCTCTCGTCGTGGAGGAAGGTATAAGTTACTGCACTGCCCAGGGATGAAGCCAGCCGCGGTGATGCCAAAACGAAAATAAAAGGTACGCTCCTTTAAATCGCGGTCGTGGTGGACAGGTGCCTGGCTATCCGGTCTCCTAGTGCTGGGCACTGGCGATTCGACCAAGGCAGGTCCTGGAAGGTGATTGGCGAACTGATTGGCTCCACCAGCTCAAGGGAAGAAGACTCTTGCAGGTGAAGATCTTCGAGTCGTTTGAGAAAAGTGGTAAGGATATGCAGCAGGGCTTCACCGGTGGTTCAGTCGTTGCAGATGTCTTCAGCTTCTCTCGTCTTCGGGTTTCTTAGTTCCAGGGCGACGTCTTGTCCTCCAGTCCTCAGAGCCCTGCTTTTATGCAGAAAAACCCCCATTCATACAGCCTAGCTGTCACTCACACAGTGTGGTGGCTATCCTGGTGGGATAACCCCCCAGCCTATCAGGGCAGTTGCGACTTGGGTTGCCTAGGTAACCCGGTCCAGGGTGCCTATTCCCCCTCCCACACATCCTGTCTACCCCAGACTCAGTGGCGCCGAAAGGAGGGCTTCTGTGCAGAAGCCCGCCAAAAGGACAAACAAAGGATCCCCGACCTGGGTTAGGATTTCAGAGAAAGACACGAGAAAGACATATTATCAAAGATCTGGCAATAAAAACCTACCGGAGTAAAGTTAATATTAAAATAAACCGGCGGTATGTTAGAGGCTGTCAGTAAAAGTGGTAGCCTCGAACAATGGGAAAATCCCATAGGAAAATATTTGCGTCGAATATTCACGGTAGAAACCACTGCCACCAGCCAGAAAATATGGAGAGAGGGACTGGATGGTACCCCCTCAAAAATGAACATCAGGGAAAAACTATTAACCCTTTCCAGTACTTCCATAGTAAGATGCGTTGTACTGGTTTTGTTCATAATTATTGACTAGTAAAGTCAATGGGGACTTTACATGCCTTGGGAGACAGTAGTAAGTCCCATGGTATGGAGTCGATGTTTAGTGGTCTGTATGACACCCCTGTGTTACCGCACTGAGGGTGCTTTGTAACACACATGTAAAAAGATGATACCTATGAGGGTAGACCATAAGCACACAAGATAGCCTAAAACACACATCAGCAACTTGTCTAAGAGTGGGAAAAAAAAGTCTCACTCTTAGCAGGAGAAATAAATAAACCCTTCAAATCCAGCAAAGCTGCTGGGGGACTCTATAGGTAAGGGAAATTAGCCATAGAATGAGAATCCTCCCTAACACGCTTATACGAAGGGGAGGAAGTGCCCGAGTAATTGTGAATTTATAGGTCAGAATAATGGCCACCAGAGGCACTATTTCTAAAAACTAGAGCAGACAACTATTACCAGAGCCAAAAGAGGACAATAAAGAATCTAGTTGAAGAGAACCAATATTGCAAAAGTCAAAAAGAGGCAGTTGAACAACCAGCCGTACATGAACCCTGTTGTAAAAGGAAAAAGAGGCAATAGAAATAACTGACCTGAAGAAGCATTGCCAAAGCCAAACAAGAACAGGAGTGGGAGAATCCCAGCATCAGCACTTGGTTAAAATCAGAGGGGGAGAATAAGAGTGGCAGGAAGGCTGCCCTTCTCACAGAAGGTGTTCAGGAGGAGAGAAGCATAAACTGCATTGCATGTGGCAGTCAAGGGTGTGGAATAAACAACACCAATGTGTCTCATGTTTTCCCAGAAGAAGTAATCAACACTGAGCTTGTGGAAAGTCCAGGACTTTATAAGTTGTACAGAGCAGAATGGTACCACAGAAGTACTTGTAGTAGTAGTAGTTTCCTATTGTCCTGGCAGGAGAGTACACCAGGGCAAAGGACTTTGCAGTGTAAGCTTGGCAGGTGAGGGGACCAGACAGAACTCATTGAAGTACTGTGGTAATATTAAAAGTGTTGAAGACGTGGCAAGACTATCAAAGCTCATGATTAATTGTTGTGGAATTACCTTGACAAATCAACATTGCGGATCAGAGGGCATTGTGAACTGTTGCAGAAGGTTATAGGTCAAAGGATCGAAACCAAAGGATCGAAACACAAAATGGTCGAAACCAAAGGATCGAAAGTCAAAGGATCGACAACCCATACATGTAATGTAAACAGGTCATTCAATCGAAACAAAAAGATCGAAAGTCAAAGGGTCGACAAACCACACACATAATATACAAGGGGAATTTGATCGAAACAAAGGGCTAGCCCATTAAAATAGCAATGAACATAAAAAAGGGTTAAAGGACACGATAGTTAATGAAGAGTAAAGCACCTTGTATTAGAACAATAAGCACAGCTGACGGTTGAAAACAAACTGTCAGTGCGTCAGGAAAGTGACAGAGAGAGCAGCTGACCAAAACAACCGAGTGAATAGCGTATACGTGACTGGAAAAACGGTAAGTTACGCACACCAAATATGCGAATTATAAAGTCGTTCACACAGTTTTGTATTTGAAATGGGGGGGTTCCCCTCAACCCCCCCCACTTTTTTTTTCAAAAATCTTTTTTAAAAATGCGAAACCCCTCACAAAAAATATATAAATAAAAAAATAAGAAATTCGATTATTTTTTCGATATTAAAGTATTCCATATGATAACTTTCCACATTAAGCAAAAGATACTTTGACTGCACATAGCAAAGTGGGTGAATTAATTTATACAATTTAATATTTCAGATACAGTTTGATAAAGAAATGGAATTCATAAAATCGCAAATGGGCGCTTCACAATTGGCATATGAAGGTATGTGTACAAGAAGGAATGCACACGAAACGAAAAAAGCTATTGGAAATGTAAGGATTACAAAAAATTAAACTGCAACGGCAGAGCTATAACTGAAAGAGAAACCATACGTTTAACTGTTGAGCATAACCATATGCCGGACAATACCACAGTTTTAATAAAGAAAATGCTAAATGAATTGAAACAAAATGTAGAAATGAATAAAAATGAAGCAACAAGTCCACTCTTAAGCAAAGCTTATGAGAAGTTACCACTGCATGTAACGGCCCAAATGCCAAATACGAAGTTAGTGAAACGGAATGTAAACAGGCAGAAACAACGCAAAGAGAACTTACCAATAGCACCACAAAGTTATGTAAACATGATTGTACCGGACGTTTTACAAAAAACAGAAAAGGGAGAGCTATTTCTGTGGATATCGTTAGACATAAACAGTGAAAATGTTTTAATTTTTACTACTTTTCAAAATATAACACACTTGGGGGATTCAACTACTTGGCATGGAGAAGCTACTTTTAAAACATGTCCAGCACCATTTCTTCAGTTTTACAGCATTAATGGCACAATAAATGGGACAGTGATACCTTTAATTTTCGTTTTAATGCCTGGAAAATCAGAAGAACTGTACAGCTGTATATATAAATTAATTAAAGAATCATTGCCAGAAAAAAAAACAAAAACAATAATCATGGACTTTGAACAAGGACAAATAAAAGCATTTTCAAAAATATATCTAGACACACATATTCAAGGGTGTTTTTTTCATTTCGGACAATCATTATGGAAAGAAATTCAGAAATTAGGATTATGGACAATGTACATAGAGGACACAGAATTCCAGCACCAGATCAAGAAATTATATGCGTTAGCTTTTGTAAAGGAGGACATGGTTGTGAAATATTATGAAACTTTAATTGCATCAGAATACTACACAAATCATGAGGAACAATTAAGTAATTTAATGGACTATATGGAGTGCACGTGGATTGGACAACTAACAAGACATGGTACCAAAAGAAAGGGAAAATATGAAATACACGTATGGAATTGCTATACATCGGTGAAACAAAACTGGCCTAGAACAAACAATGTACAAGAGGGGTGGCACAGCAAAATAAATAAGGAATTCAACACAAACAACCCGAACTTATGGCACTTCATCAACAATCTAAAATCTGAACAAAATAGACAAGAAATAAAACTACCACAAACAATATCGCTGGAAAACCAACCAACCACCAAAAATAAATACAGAGACTATGAAGAAAGAATCACAAGCATAATAAACAATTTTGAAAGTACAGAACCTATGCAATTCTTAGAAGCAGTAGCATACAATTTAAAATGTTACTAATAACTAAAAGCAAACTCACCAAAAAAAGCGCCAGGTCCGGACACCGAAAACACACACCAAATGCTGGAAACCATATCCAAATAGCTACTCCATGCTGAATCCATCCGTTGAAAAAAGAAAGAAAAAAAAAATCCAAAAAAGACGTACTCCATGCCAAAAAATCCATAAAAGTTAAATCCATCCATGCAGGAAAAAAAAACCAGGAAAACAAAAATCCTCGCCAAGTGAATCCGTCATCCGTTGAAGTCGAAAACCAAAATCCATTAACAGGTTATCCAAGCCAAAAAATCCAAAACACGATCCAGTAAAAAAAGCATCCAAGCAGAAGAAAAAAATCCACAAAAAGAAAAAATCCATCCGAAAATCCTTTGAAAGTGGGAGCGCGAGCAAAAGACTTCAAAAATGGCGTCTACGTCGATGCACGAAACGTAATACGTCATACATTGCAAACAGAAAACAATTATAAATTACTAAACATGTTAAAAGTAATACAACAACACCATCTAGTGTTCAAAAAGTAATACATACAAAATACATTTTTTCTATGTTACAAAGCAATTCATATATTTAATTATTTAGGAAATAAAAGCACATTTATATATTTATTTATGTTACCAGCTTACAATGTTGAAAATAATACAAATATTACAACAAATAAATATAAAATATTTATTGAACGACAATTGAAACATCAAATAAAAACCATTGTAAAGTTTATTTATTTTTACCATTATAAAGTTCATTTAATGCATTTCGACCAATTTCGACCCTTTGACCACTCGACCCTATTACAATTCGACCAAATTGAGTGGACCCTTTAACTGTCGATCCTTCGACTGTCGACCCTTTGGCTGGACACCGTTGCAGAATCATCCTGGCAGAAGTTGACATTGATGCGCTGTGGAAGTATACCTGTTTGATGTTAAGAAGTAGTTGTGTGGCACTCTCTACCACCAGTAGAGCGGCAAAAGACTTACTGAACATTCTGAACTGTTGGTTAATCCTAAATGGGAGACTTAATTGGCAGAAGAGGAGCTCTATTTGAACTTGTTATAATACTGGATTTCCTTACTCTTTTGAACTGTTGCTTGACATCCTGATTGAATCGGGGGAAAGGGAACTCACCCAGATTACAAGGAGCAACAGTTACCAGGTCTTGCAGACAACTGTTCATTTTGTCATGTTTAAGATGCTATGCATATCCCAGAATCCCTGTTTTCCTGTGTTTTACCCGAATACTCCCAGTCAGTCTCCTCCTAGAGCACCAGCTTTTCATCTCCCTTTTTATCATATGTCGTGTTCTTTCTGGTGCCACGGTATTGACAGTAATAAGCACCCGCTATTGCATCAGCTGTGCATACGTTAGGCAGCTCGTTAAGTGTGGTTTCCAGAAAAGGGGCTAGTGATGAAGCCGTCGTGTATTCCTAAAGATGATCGTCATATGGTCTGACCATGGACCGGGGGTTATATTTATGCTGTTGATCAACACATTAAGACTGGCCAACCAGTCCAGCGCTCTGCCTTTGATATGGGTTGCCTCAAAGTCATGATGTTGGAAGCCTGATCTGGAGAGTGTTGCCTCTGTGCTAGCTGCCAGATGGCCTGATCCATCATTAACCACTAAATGAAGGTCCCCCAAGAGAACCATCTTGGATGAAGGCTTCAAGTGTGAGGCTGGAATATCCGCTAAGTACACAGGAAAATCCGCTGTAGAGGTGGGCGGGCGATACATAAGAACAATGTCAGTATTTGTTTTGGGGTTTACCAATATTTTGGCATAACAAATTATCACAATCATTTTGCACGGGGGCGTGGCTTGGAGCCGATGGCGAGCGGTAGCTGATCTGCCGAGCTCCGGCCGAGACGCCGTTTCCTGATCCTTTTTCTCCGGCTCACGCGCGGCCCCAGCCCTTACAGAAGGATGTGCGGTTGGGGGAAGCGATTCTGCACCTGAATAACTATTCGGCCCGCCGAGTTGGACCCCCGGACACGGCTGCGGCCCCAAAACGGCTCTTCCCCCTCCCGCCCTACTCGGATCCAAGATGGCGCCTCGCACTGCATAGCGGAGCCTACGAGGGGTACCCCTCCTCCAGCGGACTTCCAGGCCTGATGGGGTGAAGCGGAAGCACGAGAAAGTAAAACGACTCCCCCTGGTGCCGCCCGTCTGACAGAGGACTGGCCCGGCTCGGGTCACTCTACCGATTCAGCCCCACAAGAAAAGGCGCGCGGCTTCCCGCCCACCCTTACACCTCTGAAACTCGCCTCTGTGGCCGCACGACCAGACACGGGGGCGGAATGCAGCTCACGGCCCGGGATTCGGCTGGGCAGGGGGCCCCACTAGCAACTCCGCAAGTGATCTATTCTTCGAGGCCTAGGACATCCGCAACCATCACCTCAAGATAAGAATAAGAATAAGCACAGAGCCGCCACCATGGACTCCTTTGTTTCCGCTAAGGTGAAGACCCCCGCTCTGGCCGGGGCCGGCTCCTCTGAAGCCGCCCGGACGAGCGAGGGGGTGGCCGCCGATAACCACTCGCAGATACTTGATGCCATAGCCTCATTAAAAATGCACATTGACTCTAAGATCGATGAATTCAAGGTTGAAATTCAACTGATCCGCCAAGACGCTCACAACTTGGCGGAGAGGGTTGCGACCGTCGAACAGTCGACGGAGGAAACATCCTCAACCACCACAGCCTTGAATTCAGAAGTTGCCCTCCTGAAGAGGAAAGTTGCCTTCCTGGAGGAAAAGGCGGAGGAGGCCGAAGGTCGGGCCAAACGGAGCAACATCAGGATCCTGGGTGTCCCGGAGGGGAACGAGGGGGCAAATACCACATCCTTCGTCGAAACCCTTCTGCTGCATGAAATAGGGGCCGGCAAACTGACCCAGGGATTCTCAGTCGAGAGGGCCCATAGATCCCTCCAGCGGCGCCCTCCCCCTGGATCGCACCCCAGACCTATAATCGCCAAGATACTGAACTTTCAGGATAGAGAAACTATCTTACGGCGATCCAGGGAGGGGGGCCCCATCGAGAGAGGGGACTCCAAAATCTCTATCTATCCGGACTACACGCAGAAGGTTCAGAGAGAGCGGAATTCATTTGTCCCGATAAAAGCTAGGCTCCGACAACTGAACCTAAAATACAGATTGCTATATCCATCACGCCTCAGGGTCGTCTACAAAGAGCGGCTGGTATTCCTTGATAACCCAGAGGCAGCCAACATGTGGCTAGAGGACAATAATCTGGCGGATGGCAAGGACAATTCACGGAATGAGGCCTAACCCCCCCTGATCTCACAAGCGACCCCCAATAACAGTAAGAATCATTGTACATGACGCTGGAACTCAGAAGGTAATCCAACTTCAGTCTTTCACTTGGAAACGGCCTAGCTCGGCTCCGCTGCCAGGCCCTCGCCCCACCCCCAGCGTAGAATCCACCCGGTGTAGGCACCCGCCTGACCCAGCTCGCGCCCGTCTCCCGGATGGGCTCCGACGGCTCGAGAGCGCCTGAGCACCACGACAATGTTGTAGTCGCTGGGCGCACCAGTTTGAGTTTTGTTATTAGTTTTATTAGTTGTACAGTCTTCATGCTTCTTTTGCCAACAAAGACCGAGATGGGTCCGGGACGTGACCCCGACGACTGGAACTTAGTGTCGTTCCCCCCGCAGCCCACCTACGGAGGACTAAAGCTGGGCCGGACTCCAGTGACCGAGTCCCGCATTAAATCCAAAACTCGGACCCGATGGCGGCACACTTCACTGTGATGACATGGAACGTGAGGGGTATGGGCTCATACCTCAGACGCAATCGTATACAATCCTATCTTAAGAGGAAGAAATTATCGTTTGCACTCCTTCAAGAGACTCACCTCACGACGGAGGCCATGTCCAAGATTGCAGACCGATGGGCTGGGACTGTGAGAGGGTCCCCCTATTCCAAATATGCCAGAGGGGTGCTAATATGGATAAGCCCGGATGTGCCCTTCCAGATGGAGGGGAGTGAACAAGATAAAGAAGGGAGATACGTAGTGATTTGGGGCACAATGGAACAGACCCCAGTCTGCTTGGTCAACTCCTATTTCCCACACCACGGAATACCGGCGTACCTCACCACAATGATTACAAAGCTGATTCGACACCGGGACCGTACCTTCATATGGGGAGGGGACTTCAATTGTGTTGCTGACGCAACCGCCGACAGATCGCTGCCCCCCACACCCGACCAACCTTGCTTCCCGTGCCCTGAGGGAAACTCTGGAGCAGCTCAATCTAGTGGACATCTGGAGGGAACATCATCCGGCTGATAGGATTTACTCCCACTACTCAGCCCCTCACGGAGTCCATACAAGAATTGACTATCTGTTCATCAATAAGGAGCTCGCCCCACATGCTGCAGCTACAGAGTACTTGGGGCGAACGATCTCCGACCACTCCCCACTGACTATGCTATGGCAGTTGAGGGGCCCCAGACCTCCCATCCCCATGTGGAGGATGCCGACTGCAGCACTTGAAGATCTTGAGTTCAGGGAAGACCTTGCCGAAAAATTGGAAGATTACCTGGAAATCAATATGGGGTCGGTATCCTCCTGGGGCACATTATGGGAAGCTATGAAGGTGGTGACCAGAGGTGAAATTATATCGCGAGCCGGTGGTACTCGCAGACAATTGCAGAGAACGCTTGAAGCACGAGAAGCTGAGATCTCCCGGCTAGAGTCTGCTCACGACAACTCCACAGAGGCCGAGAACAAATTGAAGGAAGCCCGCGCGGAATGTCGACAAGCATGGGAAAGACTAGAGAAATTTGATTTCGCCACACACACCACCCGATCCCACAAAGAATCGGATAAACCAGGGAGATTACTGGCTTGGCTCTGCAAACGGGAACACCCCAAACATCTCCCAGTGGAAATACGGGATGCCAATGGGACATCCCACACGACCCAGCTGGGGATCAATGAAGCCTTTGCCAAATTTTACACCGAATTGTATGCTCACGAGACGCAAATTCCTACTGAAGACATTATAGACACACTTGAGGAGATAGAACTTCCACGCATCTCACTTGAGCAGAGAGAGGAACTGGAGATGGAGATCACTCTTGAGGACGTACAAGGGGCGATCAGGTCCCTCTCTAACAACAAGGCCCCTGGCAGCGACGGCCTCCCACCTGAGTTTTACAAGGCGTATGAGTCCATCCTCACCCCAGTTCTCCACGAGGTCTACCAGGAAGCATACATGAATGGGATTCTCCCCAACACCATGAAAGAAACCATAATCGTCCCTATGCTTAAGCCGCACAAATCGCCCACCGATTGTGAGTCTTACCGCCCTCTGGCCATGCTAAACTACAATGCCAAGATCCTCACATCCATATTGGCTCGCAAGCTGGCCAGAGTGGTGGGATCCATTGTCCATGAAGACCAGAACGGATTTGTGCCTGGGCGCAACACCACTGCTAACCTCAGGAGGCTACAGCATGTAATGGCTGAAACATACGAGAGGGACGAGGATCTGGCGGTGTTGTCGCTCGACGCTATTAAGGCCTTCGACTCCATATACTGGGAATGGATCAGGGAGGTCCTGAGAAGATTTGGCTTTGGAGGGGGCTTCATCAGGTGGATCGAGGTCCTCTATAATTCCCCAATGGCGAGAGTGAAAACGGGAAGAATGGTATCAGCAGCCTGGGAAATACAAAGGGGAACGAGACAGGGGTGTACGCTATCGCCCATGCTGTACATACTGGGCCTGGAACCGATTGCATTGTACTTCAGGCAGCAGCTTTTCGACGCTGGTATCAAGGTGAGCACTAAACACCACATAATATCACTATACGCAGACGACGTCCTCCTTTACCTAAGCACTCCCGAGCTTAACGCACCGATAGCACTGGAGGTACTAGATAATTACGCGAAGTACTCGGGGATCCAATTCAGCAGAAGAAAATCCTCTGCCTTTCCCCTGGCGGGCCTACGCAACATTCCAGAAAGCAAACTTCCAGTGATAGGAATAGGCTGGCAACTGGTCAAGTTCCGTTACCTGGGGATCAATGTAAGCCATAACTCGCTACTAACGCACGAACACAACACTGAGGCCGCCATCATGAGTCTTCGACGCTCTATAAAATTCTGGTCCAAGCTCCCATTGGCCATGGTGGGCAGGGCAGCGATAGTCAAGATGATCGTACTCCCCCGATTCCTATATTTCTTTGTGAACATTTGCCATTACGTTCGACCGCCCTTCTTCAAGAAGTTGGAGGCTATCATCAGGGACTTCCTTTGGGGCCCCCACAGGCACAAACTGTCACTATCTGTTCTCTCCCTACCACATAAAGAGGGTGGAATAAAGCTGCCGGATCTCCAGTTATACTACCTGGCCGCCCAGCTGAGTCACATAACGAAATGGCTCTCGGACGAATCTTCGGCTGAGACAGAACTACTGAGGCAATCCTCGAACAATGTGATCCCCAAGGAGACCCTGTGGCATCCTACACGGCAATCCCTGGTCATCTCACAACTGATTGACCTGGGAAGGAAGATATGGGCCAGGTCCTGTTACATCAGGAGAGTACAACACCCATATTCCCCGGATAACCCCATTTTAGCAGATACCTGCCGAACGGATGCAGACCTCTCTACGGCAAGGAGGTGGGAAGAATCCGGCATATACACATGGGGCGACATGTACGAGGAAGGGGAATTCAGGGACTTTGAATCTCTTGAGGCCGCCGAGGGAATACCCCCGGGCCAGTTCCTCTGGTACCACCGCCTTAAACAGACTGCCAAGAAACAGTGGACAGGCTGGCCGGAGGAACCCTCCCCTGACCCTCTACTTCAGGAAATGCATGACCTCTCGGATGGCTGGAGACCAGTCTCCAGACTCTACAGCAGACTATGCGACAAACCTAACCCTAAAGGCAAAGAACTGAGAGCAAAATGGGAGGCGGATCTCGGGACCTCGATCACGGATAAAGAATGGGAGAGAGCGCTAATATTTCCCAAAAAAGTGTCCAGGAATACCAGATTCGGTCAGATCCAACTGAACGTCCTGTACAGGACATACATGACCCCTCACAGGGTCGCCTCCTTCAATAAGACATCCTCCCCTGCATGCCCGTGGTGTGGGAATGATAAAGCGGACATGATCCACATGTTCTGGACTTGCACTAAGGCGATGACACTATGGTCCAAAGCCAAACAGACTTGCATGGACGCCGGAATGACGAGGTACAAATGGACCCCCGGCGAGTGCCTCCTGGGGATTTACCCCAGACCTAGCAAGTCCAAGCATGCTGTCAGACTAATGGACATCTCATGCATCCTGGCCAAGAGAACAATTGCAATGGCCTGGAAGACGCCGTCGGGCCCCAGGCATGAACGATGGCTCAAAGAACTCGAGAGATGGACAGTTGCAGAAACCAGGGCCTGGCAAGAGGGAATCACGTTAAGCGGCGAAGCCGAATGCGGCACCCTGGAATCATGGAAGGCCCTCCTCAGAGACATACGCTTCAGCGCCGACTACAAACCCCCCTGAAATCTCGCAGCATCACACTGACACTATCCCCTGAAGCCAGCACTGGAGGGACAGCCTTCATATGCGACCCCCCCTGCATCCTGAAATTCCGGGTCGCAGGCCCTAACCCATCCATCCACTGTGAGTTCGCTGTAACATGAAGACTGTTGTTGATTTGTTTGTTCCCTCCCCCTCCCCTGCCCCCCTTGCACCGTCCCCTCCTTTGTTTGAACCACTGTTTGATTTCTTGTTGTATTGCACGTTTTTTTTCCACTAAAATCAATAAAATACGTTTTTAAAAAAAATCACAATCATTTTGCACTTCCAATCTCACTGTGTGTATTTTAAAACAAGCTTTGTGTATCAGTTCAACCCCCCGCCCCTCCGTGCCCCAAGGAGCGATCCATTCTGAATATTTCATAGCCATTGGGAATGGTAAGGGTTAAAGCAGGGAAGAAAATGCTCAGTGAAACGATTACTGAGCCTGGAGACGCCAATTGTCTAGCTAATACTACTTCAAAAAGGTACAGACGTTCAAATTGTAGATTTCAATTATCAAAAAAATACACCAGTTCTTGGGGTTTCTGTATTGTAACACTCTTCATTTTCAGTTAATTTCATGCAGAAGCACTGGCCAACGCATTTCAGACTGATAGTCCTTCTTCAGGGTGGGCTCCAAAGAAATACAACTAATGTAGTCTTATAGAGACAGTTCCTTATAGCAGCAAATGTGTTGCATATATACCAGAATTTAGTTTTACGCAATGATACTTACCTTCTACTCATATCTGTTATTTGCATATTGCAGCACGGTGTCCAGTTAGCTCCACTCATTAGTGTATCATAGCACTACATTGGACTCATAATCATCATGGCACGTTGCCTAGTTGGAAGAAAAATAACAGAATCCAGTTTTCAAGCATCTTGGGTGTATATGTTTGGTGCATTTACAATAGCCACTCTAGAACTTGTATTTACCGTGGGAATTGTCCGGAGGGCATACAGACGTTAATTCTTATGAATGTTTGGCTTTCAAGGCAGCAGTGCGCAGTGTCTCCGGTACCTAAAAGGGGTCATTTAAATAACGGCCTCAGAATGGGTGGGAGAGAGTCTGTAATGTGCCATACATTAAAAAAAAATAGTAGGCATCTATTTAACGAAATGACATCTTCTTACCTCCAGTATAAATGATCGTGCTTGTGGATGTTATCAGAGGTTTAGAGCATGCAAAAAGACCTAACAAGGAAAGAAAAGTAACTCATTTGCTTATGTTTGCCGAATGACTTGACTATAGTTAGAATGCAGTTAAGCGTAACGCTGGGCCATCCTTGAAATGTTGTGATCAGATTACCTTGTGCGCTGGCAACTACTCTCCTGGTATCCGACGCCGGGCCCACCAGTGAGAATGTAATGCGCAACATCATTGCGCACAAGCGTGATGATGTCTAGTGTACATAAACTTGCAGCGTTTCCTATCGCTACATATACCGTCCCCAATGGAATCATGGGCGGTGAAGTTTGAATATTCTCCAAGCCGTAGCGTGCAAACTATGGTCTTGAAATGTGGCAATTAAAGAATGTTAGAGTCCAACCGTAGAGTAAGACCGTATTAACTATCCAAGTCTCGGCCTGAATCTATATGCATGTTCTATCGATCAATGTCGAACTGCATGGATAAACTCTATGTGTGCAATTATGGCCAATGTACATATACTTACTCTCTATGGTTGCATACATGAAGTGCTTTATTGCTATATGTATCTAGCAAAATGAGTTAACATCTATGGTGTCCAAATCTAGGCTACTAGCTACTAGCTCGAATTCACCATTCAGTCTATATCTTACTACTGATGATCTTGTGTGTCTTTCCCCAGTAGGTCTATTTTTGACGGCCCATCAATAAAGAGTCTCTCCTCTTCTCCCAAAGTGTTTTGTTTAACGTGGGGAATGTTATAATAGAACTCAGTATAATCTGTGCAGTTGTGGACATGATCACCTTCCTCTACGGGTTCAGCTATGAATGTGGCTGGATTCACTACTTTACATCTCACAATTTTAATGGCTGTGTTTGGAATAATCACCTCATATACAGACGCTCTTTGTGTTGTCAATGTACTTTTGGGTTTCTCTAAAACGGCGAACAAAGCATGCTCGACATACAAACTCATTGCACACCCCATAGTTATACTTGCAGCCTATTCAATCGCAAAAGTGGCAGTAGGCAATGATTGCTCACAAGGTCAATGCGCTCGTATTACTGGGTCTAAAATCCCATTGTAGTATGCCAACGGTTTGTATCCTAATGTCGGCCTTTATGTAAGAACTGCTGTCATCACTTCTCCATTTGTGTGTCAGAATAAATAAAATTCCTCACTAGAATTGGGAATCCCTAACACAGGAGCTACGCAAATTGCCCTTTTCAGTTCCTCAAATCCATCCTCCATCTCCTCTGTCCATACTATTCCATGCTTGCCCATCTGTGCTTTCTTGAGTGCTTGTAAAAGTGATTTAGTGTATGTGCTGTAGTCAAGCACCCAGGCCCTGTAGGCATAAAAACTGCTGCATTTGCTTCAGTGTCTTAGTCTTTGGAGTCTTCATAATCGCTTCTGCTCTTTCAGGTGTTACTTTTCTTCCCTTCTCGAGATATTAGCTGGCCTATATAGAACACTTCTTCCTGACAGCACTGTCATTTCTCTTTGTTTACTTTGTACCATTTCGGCGCCATTGTTGTCATCAACTGACTTGCGTCTTGCCTGCATTGTTCTTCTGTCTCACTGCAAGTTAATAAGTCATCTACATACTGAATAATTGTGCTCTCGAGCTGGATGTTGCCCACATCCATGTGGAGGACCCTATTAAAGATTGAGGGGCACTCACAGTACCCCTGGGCAGTCATGTATGTTTTAATATTGTCCCTATACTGTTATACGTCAGTGGTGAATCTGGTTCAAGCAAACGATTCTTAATCAAAATCATCAACAAGTTCCTTCAACAATTGACAAACAACAAACTGTCAGCTGTTGTAACTGCCCCCACAGGTTAAGCTGCCTACAACATAGGCAGTGTCACTTTACACCGATTACTACTCCTTCCAGTAGAACACCAAAACAAATTAGACTATTACAAACTTTCTACAGAAGCTGCAATGGAACTACGCAGAGTGTTAAAACAAATGAAAATGCTACTAATAGATGAAGTGAGCATGGTCTCCAACCTAATGTTGGCTTTGATTCAGGTCAGATTGCAAGAAGTACTTAAAACAAACTACAAAGAACTCTTTGGAGAAAAACACATTATTGTTTTCAGAGATCTTCTTCAATTGACACCAGTGAAAAACATGCACCAATCTGCAGACCTCACCTACGCCAACATTTTTAAAAAAGTATTAGAGTTGGTGTACTATCTAAAGAAGCACAAGCAATATTAGAAACCCGGCACATCCATGCACTTTATGGCGATAACTCATGTGCTACTGATGTTATGGAACAATTAGCCCACAAATATGTCCATTGTATGGCCTTAATGCCAACTCTTGCAAGCTGTTCCAAATTTAATGAAACAATGTTGAAAAAAGAAATGCAAACAATAATTGAAATTTGCTCCACAGACAACTGGACGTACATGGTATGACACTACCCATGTGTCAACAAGCCACAACAAGACTAAATACCTTAGAAAATTCTATCTCCAACACAGCTGGTTTGGAGAAAATATTAAAATTATCCTTAAACTGTAGAGTAATGCTTAAACGTAACCTTGAGGTGGAGCAAAGACTAGTTAATGGAGCACTGGGTACAGTTGTTGGCTTTCAAACATACCCATGTGACAACAACATTCAGTTTGTCAATATTCTCTTCAACAAACTTTCAGAAGTAAAAAGGATAGGGCGCTCAACAGCTCGATTCCTTCTCTTCAAAGACATGTATGCATGCAGAGAACAATTTTCTCTAACTCTTGCATATGCAGTCACTCACCATTCATAAATCCCAAGGTCTTACCTTCGACAAAGCATTAATAGATATTGGTAACACAGTCTTTAAAGAAGGCATGAGCTACGTAGCACTATCACGCTTACGTACACTTGACGGTCTATTTCTAATCAACTTTGATACAAGTAAACTAAACGCTGATATTCCTTGCATTATAGAATACAATAGACTACGTTCACTATACACCTCCCACCTAAAATCATATCCTGTTCCACAAAAATGAAAACGTTGTAAAAGAAAACTAATTCAAACTGAAATGCAACAGGATCTAACTGAAATCCTCCAAAGAGAGTAAAAGAAGCTAATACTTCATCAAAAACCACAACCAGAGAAGAACCTATTAGTCAGAGTAACTTAGGTACTTCATCAAAGAAGCAACACACACTCCGAAGAAATTACTTGGACACAGAACTATCTGGTCCATTCAAATTTTCAAATGCAACTGGTGTAAGTTGTTACGCAAATGTAGCAAAGAATATTTGATTTCAATTGCCACCAATTGTTGACAACATTTACTTACACAGTACAGACCAATTGTGTTTGTAAATGTTAGTCCTTCATAGAAACGCAACAAACAATCCTGACAACACGTATAGTGTTCACGGAATAAGACAAGAATTGGACTACTGTGCTAGAATGGTGAAATTCACTATCAACTCACAAGAAGATCCACAAGAAGTTCTAATGTACTTACTAAAAGTACTGGAAAACAAAAACATACCTATACATGAAATCATCCAGATTTCATACATGTGGAAACATACATGCACTCTCTGCAACAATGTAACACAGGAACAAATCCCTAAAGGGTTTCCTTCCCATACAATTTCAACAACTTGACACTTCAATAATTACTCTTCACGTTAGGTTCTCTTGTTCAAACACGGGGTTCCCTTCCCCAACAGTTCAACAAATCTTCGTATCAGAAACTTTTGAGAACGTACAGTTTTACTCAGCCCTGTGCAGGACCATTCTGACACTTTGGCTGACATGGCCCTGGAACTCTTCAACTTTTATCCATTTGGGTTGTGCCCCAGGAACTCTTAACTTTTACTTCCACCGTTAGTTCTTCTGACAGTGGATCAGCCTTTTGCCACACCTTGTTACAGCTTGCAAAACTGTTCCCCATCTCCATATATACAAAAGAAGGATATGTGTGCTCGTGGTCATGGGGGGCCTGTAGGCACCAGATGCCTGCCTCCAGCATTTAAATTTATGTTTTCAAAAGGGGTCGTGCTGCTCCCAATTATGGGGCTCCCTTTTTTTGTTGTCCCAGTGAGGCAACATGTTACCTCTCAACATTCTGCTGCAACGCTCCCCAAACAAATGCCACCCCTCTCAGCAGCCCACTAGATGATGCAGGCATGCTGCTAATCACTTCCTTTCTTAAAGGGGAGCATCCAAAGGGGGAGTTATTTACAAGCGATGGTGCATCAAAGTGACCGTTGTTTTGACAAGACAATGGTAACGTTTCCTTGTTAAGAAGTGCAAAGGGACATTTTTATTTTGAATGCACACACAAAGCACCAGTGAGCTGCCTAAATCTATGCCCTCCTCCAGGACAACTGCACACACAAAACAGTTTAAAACTACCTGCCTTATTTTCACATGTTCATATTGAACACATCTGGCACTCACTCACAAATGTCTCCATGACGCAGCACCCCTCTACCTCGCTCAGAGATTCAACCCTCCACACACCGACAGACCCACAAGAACAGCCATCTCCAAAAGCATCAGGGCACGGGCAGGGGGTTCAAGTTTCCCAGTCATCGCGGCCACCAACTAAAGACTTCTACCCCCTCACTCAGGAGCATCGAGTTTCACACAGCGTTCAGGAAAGCAATCAAAACACTCTTGTTTGTGTAGGCTCCTAAACACCTGCGGTCTTATATGTGTAATATATGTAGAACTGTACTCCTTAAGACAGAGGCTCTTCACACAACTAAGACATCCCTTGTATGTATCATATGAATATGACCGTATTCTCCAATGCACTTTCTCCCTGTAACCTTTGCAATGCCTCTTGTTCACGCAACTAAGACATCTTCTTGAAACAGCCCCTCGATGCCTGTAGGCGCTTTACAAATACAAAAAATAAATAAATAGGCGCGATAAGACAAGGAGGGGGAACAAGGGAGGACAAAATAACAATCTTACTAGGCCTTGTGTCATTCAGATCGCACAAGTGCGGGGAGGGGGAGAAGTGCCTGGGAAGTGCAGTTAACTTACAAGTGCAGTCGGCGGGTGGCTCATAAGTGTAGAGAGAAGGGAGAGTAGAGTTGCAGATACAGACCCTTAAGTGCTGTGGAGCCCTGAAGCAGTGCGAGGGCAACTGGACATGGAGGAGCCTGGGCCAGAGTTCAGGGGGTGACCAGATGACCAGTGCACGGAACAGTCAGGTGCATCAGCAGGGGAGAAGAAGAGAAAGCGGTAGCGAAAAGGAAGGTCTGGAGTTGGTTCCGGAACCGGATGTGGTTCCGCTCAAGTTTGAGAGAGGCAGGGAGGCTGTTCCAGAGGGAGGCCGCAGCCGAGGAGATAGATCTGCCCCCAACTCTCTGCTTAGAGAAGTGTCTGCCCCTCAGAGAGTTGGAGGTGGATGAGCGGAGAGCTCGAGAAGGAAGTTGTTTTGGAATAAATATTTGGAAGTAGAGCTGTCCCAGGCCCCAGAAAGCCTTTTGGACAATGCAGAGGGTCTAGAAGTTGATCCTTGCAGCCACAGGGAGCAGGCGAAGAGATTTTAAAGCTGGAGAGATACAATCCCTGGGCTTGAGGCCAAGGACAAGTCTCGCAGTCCTGTTCTGGGTACTTTGTAAAGGCCGAAGAGTAGAGGCAGGAAGATTTAGAAAGAGAGGACCAGAGCTCTGGAGACAGTGAGCATCTGGGGGAAGTGAGAAAAGGAAGAATACCTCTGAAGAGATGCAGCTGATAGTTTGACTTCTTAGAGACGTCAGAGATGTGAGGAGAGAAGCAGGTAGAAGGCCCAGAGTGGGCGGCCAGAGAGAGGGGAAAGGAGGGAGCAGGTGTCCCAATGAAGAGGATCTCAGTCTTACTGGCATTAAGGCAGAGATCATTGGTGGCACACCATTCCTGAATTGAGGCCAGACAGTCTGGTATGAGAGAAGAAACAGAGGTGGCTGAGGGGAGCCTGAAAGAGAGAGGAGTGTCATCTGCATAACATTGAAAATTGGAGCAGAAAGTAGCGATGCGGTGGGCAAGAGGTGCCAGGTAGTGGTTGAAGAGCCAGGGAAGAGAGGTTAGAAGGGGGGGGGGGAGAGAGAGAGAAAGAGAAAGAGAGAGAACCCCGAGAGGGTCGGTCGGTGAGATAGGAGGTCAACCAGGGCAGGGCCCGATCAGTAATATCAAGGTTGTCCCAGAGACGATTGAGCAGGATGGCATGGTTGACTGTGTCAAAAGCAAAGGACGGTGTGGTGCTCAGAGTGTGAGTGTAGGTCGAGTGTGTCAGAGTTTTCCTGAAAAGAGTGGAAAAATGGTTTATCCAGCATTCTTCGCTTACTGTGTTCGTTGTTGGTGTGCTTGAGGATATTCACTCCCCCTTTACGATGCTCCAGAATTCTCGGGAATTTTTCCCATTGACCTTTTTTAACATCAGCTCAGCGTCTTGCTGGTAGAGAGAGGCTCGGTAGAATTTTAGCCAGCCAGTATATTTCTTGGCCTCCTCTTGGTATTGTTTCTTCATCAGTTGTGAGTTTGTGTTTTGTGCTTGTCGTTTACGTTTTCTGAGGGCTCTTCGTTTCGTGACCAAAAGTTTGTTGTATTGATGCGGTCTTTGCAAAGCTGTGGTGATTATCTTTGCGTGATCTCTTTGATATGGGATCAAGAGTGGTTGGTAGTCTATTGTGTATTGGCTTGTGTTCTTTTCTTCACCGATGAGTTTTTGTCAGTATAGTTCGGCAAGTTCCAGAATTCGATTGTTTGTCATCCTTAGCCGGTTTCCTTGGTTGTTTGCCTCAACCCTTGTTTCCATAGTTGTTTTTGGGGGGTTGTCAGACAGCCATGTCATTTCCACAATGTTATGATCATTTGCTTTTGCTCTTGTGACGTCGAAAGATGTTAAAAGGTTTAGCAGAGATTCAGAGGTAAAGATGTAGTCTATTGTGGCCTTTTGGTGGGCTCTTTCCCATGTGGGTATTTGTTGTGGGTTTGTTGATTTTTGGGCTGCGTTGTATATGTGTCTCGAGTCCATCAATTTCACCCATGTGTGTCTTCTTGAGTCTCCTCGTCGTGCCTCTTTGGGGTCAATCGATGATTCTTTTGCAGAGGGGCAAGACGCGTTTAAGTCTCCACAGATGGCAATCATCGTGATCTCTGTGTTGGCTTGGATGTCATCAATCTCAGCTTCAATGGTCCTCAGAAATCTCTCATCTGAAATTGTTTTCGGGTTCCAATATACGGTTATTAAAGCCATTGTTGATTTCAGTGACTTTTTGCTTGTTGGATCTTTCCTTGTCCATTCCACCTGGATTGAGAGATGGCTTGGGAAAATGAGCATTTTTTTGTGATCTCGAGACCAGAACCGCTTTTCACAGCTATTAGCAGTCCGCAGACGTGCGGCCTATAGTAGCTCTTTTGGGTGGTGCAATTTCAAGAGAGTATCCATCTATCGCTGGAGCTTCCGCTAGCCAAGTTTCTTGGAATGCCAATATGTCCTATTTTCCGAGATTGGTGTCGCCAGGAGTTGTTAGACGTTTGAAACCCCTGGTGTTCCATGATCCAAGTTTCAGTGAGGCAACTTTTTCCGTTTGAGTTGGAGTTTCAAGTGTTGTATGCCTCCCTTCTGATTGCTATTTGCTAAGTTTTGCTAAGTTTTGAGTTTGAGGGTTTCGGCAGCCATGCCCAAAGTTGTTTGATTGGGCCAAGAGGTGTTTGGCTGTTTTTTTTTTCCTGCGGTCAGAGGAGGATTTTCATGGTCAGTTGCTGTACGTTTTTTTTCCAGATCTATTTTGGTTCTTCGTGATACGTCCTCCGTATGCGGTGAGTTGTTTCGCCTCCGTTCATCTGGTCTCGGCGCAGGCTTTGTCCTTGGGTGTTTAATAGGAGATGCTTCGTTTTTTGTTTCTTGGCGGTGACGGTGATAGTGTTGAGGCCTGATGTTGGCCCGACAGTTCTCTGGCGTCCTTTCTTGTTGATTTTTTGCTGGAGCTCTCTTTGACTTTTGTATTTACTGATGTGTAGCCCTAATTTTAATAGGATTTCAGAGTCTGTGTTGGATAGAAACGAGCTTGAAGACTCCTTTATGTGAATATATGCTTTAGCTTTTCTAGCGATGTGGTATGGTTCCACAAGCGTAATGTCCTTCAGAGTTAGGCGTTTGAGGTCTTTGATGCTTTTCAGGATCTTCATGATAGTACCTCTATTTAGGATTAGCGATTCTTTGTTTGTTTCGGATTGTTCCATTTTTAAGATTATCCCTTTGTTGGTTTTATGAGAAGGGCTATGGGCTGATCGAATTTTGACGTGTGGTCTTTTGTCTTTGCTTTGGTCTTGGTGAGCTTGGCCTCTTTGTTTTTCCATTTCAGCTGGCCCTTGCGGTTCCGGTTTGTCCTTAAAAGTTCTGTACTTAAAAGATGATTGTTCTGTTTGCTTTGTCGTGTGGCTTCTTTCTGAGGACGATCTGTGAACAAAGGAGTTTGAATAGTAGTTGATTGGCTGTTTCTTATTCGTTTTTTTGATTGGTTTTCTTTTTCAAAAGAGCATGTCGATGTTGGTTTACATACCCTTGGGGACTTATTGTCTGGCGAGGAGTGAAGAGTAATGTTCATTGAACTTTTGTCCGCCAAAAAATCTTCTGTGGTTCTTAGGGATTTTTGTGTTTTGATGGTGGATATTTCACTAGAGTTGGGCGTTTTGTTTTTCTGGTAATTAAAGACGAAGTAGTTTTGTTTTTCGGAGAGAGGACTTTTTGAGTTGGTATCAGAAGGGTTTGGGTGATCAATGATGATACAAACTTGGTCGTTTGATCTTCGTTCGTAGGTGGAACATTTTGGTGCTGCCAAGGATTTTCTTTTTTTTTTCTGTGGCAGAAATTTTTTGAGTGCCCGAGAATATAAATTGAGCTGGTCTTTGTTGAAAGTCGGTTTGTGTGTAAACGCTAGAGATCTTTGGCTTGGGTTCCACCCTTGCCATTTTGTTCAGTTCAAAATTTGAAATTGCAGAGTTGGGGCAATCTTTACCTATATTTGCACTATTTTCTCTTGCGGTGATGAAACCCTCAATAAAAATTAACTTCGTATGCAGCATAGCAATTAGCGTGGTATGATCTTTCAATGTCTCGTTTAGAGACTCGTAGAGTTTCCCGAATGGCGTTAAACCTATCGTTATGGCAGACATTATCGTTGTCAGATCTGGGGGGGGTTTTGTAGGAGTTTCTTTCTGCGTTCCAGAAAGGTCTGATTGGTTTCTGTTTGGGACCTCGAAGGAGGAATCTTGAGGGGCCCTCTGCTCCTGCTGATGGTTCATTGCCCGAGGCTCTCGTGCAAAGTGAGGGAGAGAGGATCTTCTCGTCGATCTTTGTGCGCCGTATAGCAGCCACTCTGCATCTGCAGATATTCTAGGATGTTGAGACGTTGGAGCTTTAGGTTTGTGAAAGACTTCCGGGTGGTCCGGCGTGGATGTTATTTGATTGCTTTGGCTGCCAGCCACCGAACTTTCGTCGGCTTTTTTGGTTTCGTGGATAGGGGGCAGGTCAGTATCTACGACTCCCAGATCTTTGTTTGGGGGAGATTGGGAGGGTTGAGTTGTAGATGGTGGCCCCAGAAGAAGGGGCGGTTCAGCCGACCCCTTTGCAGTGATCAGCTCAATTGACAAAGGCTCAACTGCGCTTTTTTCAGCTGAGTTATCTTCTGTGATGTTTGGTGGTGCCCTGCTGGCTTTGGAAATTGGGGCAGTCTTTCTTGTTTTCACTGCTGGTTGCAGGTCAGTCAGGGCCTCGAGTATCTCGTCATCTTTAAGTTCTGTGAGCACCTCGTGTTTTCTTTTCCCTTGTCTAGCAAACAGTTATTTTAAAGAGTTGCAGATCATGGTTTTGGGGGTGGATCCCACTGGCGTGCTTTGTTGTTGTGTCTTCTTAGTTTGGCCAGATTTTTTGACTTTTTTTGTCCACATTTTTTTGTGGTTTTTTTGTGTTGTTTGACTCACCCTTGAGGCTCTGGGCACTGGTCTTTTTCTTAGTCTGAGGGTTTGATTTGGGGTCTTGGATGTATTCCCACTCCTCAGCTGGATCAGGAGGGACGATTTGTTCACAAGCTTCCAGCGAGGTTTCCTCTGGCTCTTCTGCAATGCCACTGGTCTCCACCGGGGGAGCCCACAAGTCCACACTGGACTTGGACACGCCCGTGCAAGAGCAGTCGACCGGAGCCGCGCTCAGCGGGCAGAACGAGCCAGTGGCTCCAGCAGCCACGAGGCCGCCCGCGAAGGGTCCTCTGCTCCAGGCAGACGTTCACGGTGAGTGGGAGTTTTTGTATTACGCAGCAGTTTGTTTGTTTTGAAAGTTGAGCAGGCTACACTGCAACCGCTTCCTGGCCAAGCCCATGCTCCCGTGGAGACATTTCCCACGCGGCCAGTCCTCCGACTGGACGCATTGGGCTGCCTACAACACTGGGCACGTGCTGGTTGTTTAAATTGTTTCCCACCTTTCCAGCATTTCCAGCGTCGTTTTCTTTATTTTCAGAGGGAATTTTTGCTGGGGCTTCAGCCTCGTAGCTCGACCTTTGGATTGTAGTTTTTTGTAAATTCGTAGATTCCATGAGGGGGGTGTGAGATTGAGCCCCGGTTTGTTGCCTCTTCTTGGGGGATTTCTGAGTGATTGCTGCCGCTTTTTTAGGGCTCTGTGGCCCTATTGATGTGAGGCTTGGGCAGCTGCCCGTCAAGGTGGTGTTTGTGGACAGCAGAACTTGTGGTCTCAGTTTGACCAGGTGTTTTGAGGAAAACAGAAGACTTGAGGGCAGTTTGAGTTGCCGCGAGCTTCTAAGGCGCATTTTTTCATCTTCTGTTTCCTCACTGGAGATGTCTAGGCTGCATTGTTTATTGAGATCAGAGGCTGCTGCCATGTCTCTGCCAGTCCTGACAGGGACTGCAGAGACTGCAACTGACTCTGCTCTGACTCCGCGGTGTAGCTGGGTAATTGTATCCTCCTTGTAGTAGAGAGCAAGAACAGACTTGGAGAGCAAGAAAGGTCCAACCTGCAGAGACTGCAGCTGACTCTGCTCTGACTGCGCGGCCGCTCTGCGGTGTAGCTGGGTAATTGTATCCTCCTTGTAGTAGAGAGCAAGAACAGACTTGGAGAGCAAGAAAGGTCCAACCAGCAGAGACTGCAACTGACTCTGCTCTGACTAAACTATTACAAAAGGTGAAGCAAAGTGAACCCAGCTTGTTCTTGGTTCTAATGCAAAATGCCCTGTGCGGTGGGCTCATAGCATATTCTACCATTTTCTTTTATTATTTCAAAGCAAGGTAAGCTATTGATATAATGTTTTAAGAAATGAGTGTTTCTTTTTTAACTCATTTTTTTTAGGAATCATATTTATTCATAGTAATGTAATGAAATGCTTCCTCTTTTTCCCCACTATTTTATCTATTGTCATTGGTGCAATTGGGTGAATAGTTTTTTAACCAATAATAAACCTAAATAATTGTTTTAAACGTCAACATCCCATACCATCCTTTCCACCTCATGCTCTCAATTCCCCTCCAGACCACTCACACGTTCATGTCTACACACATAACAACACTAAGATGGACAAGATGCTGTAATCGCCCACCAAAGTGCAGATCTGGTGCTCTGTTTCATTCAGCCCCTCCTCAATCCCTTGCTCCCCAGGTGATCTGGAAGGAGAACAACCAATACTACTTGTAGCTACCAATGTGCGTATCTAATTCACTGGTAGAACTCCAGTCCTCCACCCCCTATAGCAGAGTACTGTTATCCACCATAGAGGACCAATAGCGAATTACCAATTGTATTTAATAGGATGGCACAGAGGAAAGGATTAACATAACATAATATGTGTATTTGTAGAGTGCACCCCGCTCCCCCACACACACACTGATGTATTTTGATGTCCTAGACAGAAGGTAACACATTTTCATTTTTCCTAAACTCAGAGGCTCATTCTGTCAATCTTGGATGGACGAGGGGCTGTGTGGACCTGCAGGATTCAAACTAGTGACTATGAGATCACACAACCATGGCTCCTACCAGAGAATGCACTAGTCCACTGAGCCACAGACCTGGATGCTAAACTTGGATCTGGACACCAGTTTCAGGAAGAGGCAGGAATGGAGACAAGACAGGAGAGAAGGAGACATGAAGGGTACAGGAAGGCAAGGTGGGAGACCGGCTATCTCAGAAGCATAGGATAACCTGTGCAGACAAAAACTACAGCAGTTATTTACCTTTTAGTGCCTGTGCTTCTTACGTTTTGCAGAGTAGGATGACACAATAATGTGTTTAGATCTAGAAATGGAAGACATCATTACGTTATTAAATATTACAAACGCAAAACATCCTATAACGATATATAATAGAAACATCCAAAGAGTAGCTGCCATCCACCCAGGACAGTTACTAGTCCAGTTGGTGCCCAGGGCGAAACACTACGATGCGCCCCCTGCGCTCTGCATGCGCGCCACTCCCAAACTACACCCCACAGATAAGTAACTCCTACCCAATATCAATAAATCACTGCTATTCTAATGAAACAGGTTTTATCACATTGTGAGTCATGAACTTTGCAAAAACGCAAAATGCTAGCGTGGGGGTTTTTTCAGTCAAAGTGCGCCACTTTGTTGAGTTGCTTCACTGTGCAACTAGTAGTTTTTAACATTGTTGCTGATTAAATATCCTTTCAATTGCACACAATTTGCATTACATTTCATCAACACCCCCTGCCCCCAAGTGGGTACTATTCAAGCAGCCTGCCGCAAAAGGAATTAATTGCATTTTGCAACTATGGTCCACTTTTATATTGATATTTTATTTGTATTGCGCTCGTACACAGGTGTTCCATAGCGCGACAAGGGAGAACAAAAACACCACCACTCATCGTCTTATGTACATCCTTAAATGTATCTTCGCTGCCTTCACCGATTGTAACCCGTCCGATCGACTGACACTCAGCCATCATATTAATAGTTGCGAGAATAAAACACAACAAATCCGCCATTCTGATAGTGACACCCCCTCCAATCACCCTCTCAACCGCCAAAGACTGAACCTCCCCCACCTCCAGTCGCTTCACCACTACCCACCACAACCACCTGCTCCGCCCGCACCTTCTGAACTGCTGCAGCTGATGTTATGACTCACCTTAGTGCTCACAACCTTACAGGCCTCCACCTGTGCAACACACCCCCTAAAATAAGCAACATGATCCCTACCACAATTGCAACACTTTGGTGTACATACAGAGACACAATCCTTAATATCATGGGGAACACCACACTTACCACACCTTCTCCATCCTACAAGATCGCACCACGTGACCATACTCCTGACACTTATAGCACCTACGGGTGGCGGGGACATAAGGCTTCACCCGAAACCGCTGAAACCCCAAAAACACATGTTCCGGCACCTCACTCCCCCTAAACCGAATAGCCACAGTAGTAGAAATTATACCCCTTCAGGATCTTTCCTACCCAACCCTCACACCTCCAACCCTCCCCCCCCCGCAACTCCTACCACAAACTCAATGTCCCTGTCATGCACACAAAGGAGGTACACCATAAATCACTCCCTTACACACTGCACCACCCTGTTCCAACACAGAAACAGGATGTGTCCCAACATTTCCCAAATCCAGTGCCTTGTTACTGGTCAGCTCACCCACACCCTTAACCAACAAACGCCCCCCACTGATGACCTGACAGACTGCACAGCACCAATCCCTTTCCAGACCCACTCTGACATCACAAAAGGGCCAACTCTGCCCCCATGGATTCAACTGCAGCCTCACACCCACCCACACACTGCCCTCCACCCTGCGATCCACAGGGGAGGATGGGGTCTACTACAAAGCAGCAACGCCCCCTGACATCCTCATGCGACCCCAAAAGAGATGATCACTTTCTCACCAAAGGAGGGGTGAATAGTCGCCAGTCTCTCACCCACAGCAAATGATTCCTTAGAATATTGTGATGTATTTCACATTTTATATGGCAGTATTTGAGGTCCCAGGGAGACACTAAGGAGCGCTCAGGACCCTTGTGAGTGACTGCACTGCAGAACGGCCGCGGACTAAAGAACGGACATGCGCATTGGTGAGACACTAATATCCAGAGCATGCGCAGTAAAAGAATGCCGAGTAAGGCACGAGTAGTACAAGCACACACAGCGCATGCTCAGTGATTATCCTACGGCGCAGCGGTGATGAACAGTCGAGGCACTGAGACACTGATCACCCGAGCATGCGTAAAATCAGAATGATGAGCTGCATGCATTTTGGAACGTAGTACGCATGCTCAGTGATCCTGCGTCGTGCTCAGGACAGGATGAGAACACAGCGGGGGTAGATATGCTTATGGGTAGCATAGGCAAAAATTGAAATTACGAATCAGGACGGGCAGGGCATGCTAGAAGGAAAGGCATGCCCGGATTACTTACCGGTAATCTTCATTACTCCTCGTTGTATTCTTCCTCGTCTTGGTACTTACCTTCGCGTATGTCATTGCTCACTGGAACTCTTTTTTACAAGCTGGCTCATTCTGGCCCCTCCTACCCCAGGAGATATAACCTCCTGATAAATTCATGCGTGCAGGGAACCAGTAATCAAAACAATCATGTTGAAGTCTAAATAATGCGCAGCGCCAAAGGTGTAGCTTCTTTATTCACTGGCTTGTAATTGCCAACTTGGCGATAACTCCGCCCACACCACGTGATCAGCTGGCACCCGATCTAAGCTAAACGCTTGTCCCCATAGACATAAACATAGGACATTACACCTCCCACTTAATCCAAGGCAGTAAATCCAAACTTCCTCCAATGGGCGGGCGGGAAGAGTAGTGCGTACTGGGATGAGGAAGAGTAGGACTAGAGTAGACTAGGAGTAATAAAGAAAGTAATCCGGCTTTACCTCTGCGTCCCTCTTCCTTGTTCAGTACTTACCTTTGAGTCGTACCAAAGCAAAACAGGAAGGATGCCCATGCACACCACAAAAGACACAAACAGCAAGGGTAATGCAAAAGCAACCCAACACCTATTTATTCAAGGAAGAAAAAACAACAGGAAGACAAAGTCCCCTGCCACCTCCTAAATCAGACACAGCTCCCAGAACCCCCACGCCAAAGGAAGTGCACGGTGCTCCCTCAACGTTGAGCTGGTAATAAATGTCCAGTAAGGGCACCCCCCCGCAAATTAGCCCAGGAGGCCCAGCCCCCTTGTGCACTGGCCCGGGCCCCGGCCCGCCGGGCAGATTCCAGAAAAATCATAGGCAAGGAGAATCAAGGACTTAATCCACCGGCTGATAGTAGGATTGGAGGCCCTGCGGCCACATTCCCCCGCCCCGAAGGTAACCAAGAGTTGGTCAGAGAGATGAAAGGACTTGGTCCAGGAAAGACAGTGCAGGATGACCATCTTGACATCCAAGCAATGCCAAGCCTCCTCAGGAAAGGACGGATCAGGGAAAAAGGAAGGACAACCTCCTGACACCGATGGAACCAAGAGGAGACCTTAGATACAAAGGAAGGTTCACATTGCAGTAACAAGGCCTCCTCCCGGACCACCAAAAACCGAGGACGACATCGAGAGCCCTGACCTCCCCCAGACGGTGAGCCGAAGTGACAGCCACCAAAAGTTAGTCTTGAGAGTCAACCACTTCAGCTTGACATCCTGCAGCAGTTCAAAGGGAGGCTTCTGTAACATAGCCAGGACCTTAAGGGCAGGTCCCAAGGAGGATCCCTAACCGGGCCCAAAGAACAGGAGTTCGCCCACCCCCTTCAAGAGCCTCGAGACCAGAGCCTCTCCTCCAGTTGGAGGAGACCAGGAAACGCAAAAGGCCCGAATGGCCACCCACTGAGAATGGAGAGTAGAAATAGCCAACCCTTTTTCAGCACCCACCTGGAGAAACGGCAAAATGTCAGGAAGCCCACAGACCAGAGCCTGAACACACCTCAGGGAACACCAGGGCAGAAAATTGGTCCAATAACGGATGTAAGAATTAAGGGTAGAGGACCGATGCGCCCTCTGGACCATCCCAGCAACATCCGCAGAAAGGCCTAACGCTTGCAGACCCCTCCTCTCAGTTTCCAGACCCCCAACGGATGAGAGAAAAGGGGGAACCGCCCACCCTCATGAGAGATGGCCAACTGCGCAAGATCCACGGAGTAGCCAATTGCCACTCCAGAAGACAACATAACCACCCCCACCAAGCCCGGTAAGGGACCACCAGGATAAACATTCCCTGACACATCTTGATCCTGCTGATGACCCTCGGAACCAGAGAGATAGGAGGAAAGGCACAAAGAAGGCCCGGATGCTAGGCCAAGGAAAGAGCATCCACCCCTCAGGCCCCATGTGAACGGAGAACGGGAACAAAACCGGAGAAGCTTTTTTCCCTGGGACCTGGCTCTCAGGGCAGGCACAGTGCTTACCTGTTTAAAAATTGGTAAGGCAGGCCCTCTGTTGCCATTCATTAGCTTCTCCTCCAAACGCATGTTTTCATGACTTCATCAATCTTCAGGGAGGCTGAGTTTCTTTCCTGTTTCAGGCGTGTCTTCATTTCTTTTTCAGGTGTGGCAAGTTAATTGACTCTGAGGATTCTGGTACTTGTATTTTTCGCACTTGATTTTACTGGAAGGTGACTGGAAACAACTCCCTCCATAGCACAAATCTCCCCTTGATGGGGGGAGGAGGAAAGCCATGGTTGTGGCTCTCCACTGTAAGGCATGATGGACCTGCTGCTGCTGCCTTTGAGCCCGGTCCAATGAAGAAAGACAAATGAGGAGAGAAAAACACCTATGCATGTATTGCGTCTCGGATGAACTTTTGGTCAGAGTATGCCCATTGGCTCCTCCTCTCAGGTCTAGAAACGACAGCTTGCGCTCGTAGTTGGGACCTACGTTCGGGAGGCTTTACCGAGTCCCAGGAGTGTAACCTCTGAACAGACACCTGAAACAGAACTTTTGATCCTGCGAATCAGCTTGTCCTTACTCAGGCAAGGCGTAATGTTCACCTTGGTCATGGTGGACTCGGGAGCGAAAGGTCTTTTTTTGGTGCAGGATTGGGCTAATTGGATGAAGATCCCTGTGGAGATCAAAGACTCTGCTGTACCTGTCGGAGTTGATGGCTTCCCCTTGTCCAGCGGACCTATTTTGCACCACACTGTTCCCCTCCCCATGGCCAAACAACAACATAAGGAAGTGCTCTGTTTTGATTTGTTCCATACTGCTCATTAACCAGTAATCCTGGGCATACTGTGGTTGTCGAAGCACAATCGGTACACAAATTGGACAGCTAAATCCCTCTTTCTAGGGTCGGAACAATGTATGCGATCCTGTATGTCCTCAGCATTATTTTAGGTGGGAGAATGTTAAAAATAGCAATATTTTGCAATATGTTTTATTTCAAAATTGCGAGTCTCCTGTCTAAATCGGGAGGGATGGCATGTCTGATACACCCGTGTCTTCCATTTCCACGGTATTACCTGCCAAATACAAGCAGTACCAGGAGTTGTTCAGTCAAGAGGAACAGAAGGTCTTGCCACCACATAGGGAAGATGATTGCGCCATAGATCTCATCCCTGGCTCCAGTGTACCTTTTAGTAGGATGTTTCTTCTCTCGCTGGTGGAAAAAGAAGCCTGCCGGAGGACCTTTAATCTTTTGTTTTGGAAGTGCCCAAAAAGGGCCTGTTGGAGCCTGTTAGAGCTCTGTTGGCTCGTGGCTTTAAATTAATTTAAGGTGCACATTATACTTCCAGAGAAGGTAGGCTGCCTGCTAATAATGAATAGCAGCCAACTCCTGTGAAGTGCGTCTTTGCTTTCCATGTGCGTATTTTGATGTCTGTGTTAGCTAGCGGGTATACATTTGATGCGTATGTATGCTACTGCTGTTTAAGCGACAATTGTTTTGCCTTTACATTTTTCCCGGCTGCTGCTGCTTTAGGGCAATATAAGACAGTGGATAGTTCTACTGCCTTTAATACCTTGAATGTGTTCCTCTGAACCATCTGGCGCATTACGGTATTGCAGGGAAATACCGTTGTTATTATTCTGAGAGTGCTCCTCTGAAATGTTCGGGGGAGTGTGATAGTACAGGGAATTATCGCACTTAATATTCTGACAGGGATTCTCTGAAAGCTATGGTTCAGTGTGTTATTGAAAGGAACCATTGCCTTTAGTTTTGAGAGTATCACTTTGAAATGTATGGCACATTGTGATTTTGCAGGGAACTATCACAGTTACTATTCTAAGAATGTTCCTTTGAAATTTAGGGTGCAGTGTGTCATTGCAAGGAATTATTGCCTTTAATTCTGCGAGTCTTACTTTGAAATATACGGCGCATTGTAAAATTGCAGGGAACTCACGTTCTTAATATTCTGAGAGGGTTCTTCTGTAATATACTGCACAGTGTGATATTTTAGGAAACTACTGTCTCTAATACTCAGGGATTGGTTATCTGCAACACACGGCGCATACTGCAGGAACTAGTGCACAGTCAAAAGTTGCATAGTAGACAAAGACCCACACTGCTTAAACTGAGCTGCGAAGATCCCGAAATGGAAATTAATTTAAGAAGCGGGAAACGCTTGTACGATAAGTCACAAAAAATGTTGCAACCAATACCAGCTCCTAGCAATGTTCCGCCTAATGCGCCTGATAAAGTGGAAACTACTCTGTTGATTATGGATTAATTGTGTGAAGGGAACACGCAACTAGAAAGACGAATGAGTGGCAGCCCTTGTGTTGGCGATATTAGGATGAATAGCTCATGAAGATCCTCCTCTCACACACGTAAAGGGGCACACATATGCTCACCATCAAAGAGCAATATCATATCATTGTGTAAACCCATTACCAAGATACCGTTTTAAGATAACTCAATACTGGGTACTTCTAATGAAGAGGTATTTATTCCAGTTTCTGATATATCATTGGTAGCACCAGTGGTAATGAATGCGCTCCACAAAACAGTTTGGCTCGCACTGGGGCCTTCAACTCCAGTATCAAATACATTTGGTGCTACAGATCAAGTTCATTTCTTCAGCACTCAAACTAATCACCAAGAAAGACTATCTTTTGCGGGGAGTGCTGAGGCATTGAATTTGCACGGAGAGATAAAATTACAGGTCCGTTCGGCACCGGCAGAGGAGGCATCCTTAAATGGGAGATCTTCCCCATTCACAATCTTCGCTACTTGCCCTGAGTAACAATTCATCAGCTCGACAATGAATCAATCTGCTTTCTCACTGTTCCCCCTGGAAGAATCCCTCATTGATCTCAATGAGCAAGAGTTGCAAAATTTTCCAGTGCTTTCAAGAATATTACATTTGCTGGACAAGGGTCACGAGCACACACATTTTGCAATAAATGAGATAAAAACCTCAACAAAGGATGACAGACCATACTTTAATACTGTCAAAACTTTATGCGCAAGTGGTCCAGCATCAGCCTTCTGAGAGCACAGGTTTTGATACAGCCAGATACATTGACATTATTGATATGGCCAAACTGCAATATGAAAGAATTCTGGCAATTGAGGATATCCTGTTTAAAGCAAATTTGGTTTCTCAAGATTTAATGGGACCCCTACCTACTCTGAATGCTACCATGGAGTATAACCAAACTAGCTATGCCACACCTGACAGCCCATCGACATTGACTGATATTATTGACCAAAATGGTAAATTGATGGCTCAAGAAATTAGTAATGTTGATGAGGGCACAGAACAGGTTGAAACTCAACAAACAATGCATTTCTCTTCACGCAAAGCAAAAAGACTTCACATAAGGGCCAAGATAACAGTCAAAGAATTTGGTAATTACTACAAAATTACCAACTTGTGAACAAACAAAATCTAAGAATTTACCCAATAAAAAATGAAAGGAAGCAATTCGGGTCTTAAAAAACTTTGTAAAATTGCTGAGGACGATATTCTTTTAGATTTAAACCATCTAAGTACCGAAAGTAAAATTTTGCTCCAGCTGAAAGATGCAGATCTCGTCATGGCTGAAAACTCCATGTCTAATGTAGATTTTAAGAATGGGTATACCCATCCTGAGTTACATAGCAATCAGATCACTCCTGATATTGACACAGACCAACTAGTCAATTTGGTACAAACACAGATGTCAAATTTCTTTAATAAGATGCAAAATAAAAAGACATCTGGCTTGATACCTTCAATTAATGCAAATAGAGACATCAACTTACAAACAACGGTAAGCACATTGATGCCTAGTGGATCTGCTCAAACACATGGAGCCTCATTACGACTGAGGCGGAACGGGTTAACAGGCTCCGCTAAAGGAGGCGGACCCGTTAAACCCGTTTTGCCTCGTTACAAGCTCCCGTCGCGGGACCCAGTAAGTAACGCCTGGTCAAACCAGGCGTCCTTACCGGGTCCCTCTGTCACAACTGAATTTAAGGGAGGAGGATTTCAATCCCCTCTCCCGAACCAGAGAAGCCGAATGGATCGACCCCTCCCACCGTGGTTGGCACGGGCGCCTGGATGTTTGATTTACAGGTAGCCACGTGGCAGCCAATGGGAGGAAGAAGGAGTTAGGGAAAGGGGATGGACAAATAAAGGGAAGGAAGGGAAGACAACAAGACATAAACAGCAAAAGACCCCTACAATTCCTGACTAGATAGCGTAATACTCCTGCAACCTGACCTGACTCTATCTTCAGTAATTAGTAGAACATAACATAACCTTCATACCATACATAACTAATTATACATGACCTCCTGTATGTTAGCAATCATGACGTAAAGCCACAATACACAGATCGTGAGCAAACATGGATTAACATAACATACTGCACATAGAAAGGCGCTTTTCTCCATGTGGAAAAGCCAAATAACTGGAAATGCGGATTAGTAGGGATGTTAGCACTCATGACTTAAAGCCACAATACACAGATTGTGAGCAGAGAACATTGAGACATACACATGCCTCACAAACATGGATTAACATAACACACTGCACATAGAAAGGCGCTTTTGTAGAAAAGCCAAATAACTGGAAATGCAGATTTGTAGGGTTGTTTTTTTCCTGGTATTTAGAACGTGAAGAAAACAATGTGCCTGCAACCAGACTGACGTTTATCTTGCCCAAAACCTCGTTATCACATTAGACCAATGATTTATGAGAGTTCACTTAACTCATGGTCCAGGCGTTTTCCTTGTTACGTCCGGACATAAATGCTTGAAGCATCTGTTTCACTCCATATCACCGCCGCAACCCGGCAAAACAAACAAACACAGAAACACTTAACTGATGGTCCGGGAGCCTCCTGCGGCTGACCCGGACCTGTAGCACTGGAGCAGGTTAAGAAGTGTGCACCGCTGCAACCCGGGGAATAAAGATGCCTGGAGGCATAGCCGGCGTGACTCCTTCACGCCGCCCGCTTACACCTCTAGCGTTGCTACTTCGCTCCTGCCGCCGCCCGTGCTCTCCAACATTAATCAACAGCAACTGAGCACGGGCGGGCGGCCGTTAAGAGCCCAATCCCTAATTGCAAAGTGCCGGCAGCTGAGTACCGGCAGGCCAAAGGAACTACACATTCCCCATGCCTGCTGGTAATTGTAGTTTTTAGATATGCCGTACCTGCTTCCTCCTGCACCACAGGCCCTTATTCCTGACATTACCTCCCCTTCCAGGGCTCTTCCCAGGACCTGCTTTTTCTGGATATTTTGCATGAAACATTCTTACCAGACGAGGTGCATGAACTGCACTAGCAGGTTCCCAGGAGCAGTCTTCCAGTCCATATCCAGCCCACCGGATCAGATACCACAACACTTGTCTCCTCCTTTTTGAGTCTAAAATCTGCTTTACTTCATATTCCACATGACCCTCTTTGTGGATAGCTGGAGGTCTCTGCACACGTGTTCCAGGCGCTGCGGGTTTAAGCAGACACACATGGAATACCGGGTGGATTCTCAGGAACTTAGGCAAACACAATTTCACAGCAACTTCTGACACGATTTTTACTATTTCATAGGGTCCAATAAATTTACGAGCACATTTTCGAGATCCTATTAGAGGCAAATTGCGTGTGGATAGCCACACCTTATCCCCCACCTTGTACTGAGGAGCCTCCCGTCTTTTTTTGTCTGCATACATCTTATATTGAGTTTTTGCATATTCAAGATTATCTCGCGACTTCTGTCTGATGGTTAGAAGCAATTGTTTTCTGTTTTGGAGTATTGGAAAGTTTTCAACATTTGGTAGCTGCTCCGGCAACATTTCCTTTACCTGCCCATACAAGCACTCATTGGGAGCCATTCCCAGGGAAGCATGTTCAGCATTATTATAGGTGAATTCAGCTAGCCATAATGCTTGAACCCACAACTCCATTCCTTCATGTAAATAACAGCGCAAGTATTGCTCCAGCGTCTGGTTAACTCTTTCAGTTTGTCCATCGGTCTGGGGATGATAACTAGTGGACAGGGCACAATTGATTCCTAACATCTGACAGAAAGCGCGCCAAAACCTTGATGTAAACTGCGGTCCCCTATCAGACACAATAGTACGTGGTAGTCCATGAAGGTGAACCACATGCTGCAAAAACAATTCTGCCAATTCCCCTGCTCCTGGAATGCCTCTACAAGGCACAAAGTGAGCCTGTTTAGATAAGTAATCCACTATCACCCATATCGTATCATACTGATCATCCGGTGGTAAGTCTGTGATAAAGTCCATTGATATGTGTGTCCATATTTTGGTGGGAGTGGGCAATGGTTTAAGTAAACCTGACTTCTTGGTGTGATCAGCTTTACTTCGTACGCGTGTTTCACATTCATGAACGTACCTGGTTACTTCTTGTCTCAAATTGGGCCACCAAAAGTATCTTTCCACTAGAGTATGTGTCTTTTTACTCCCTGAATGTCCAGCCAAAGGGGAATTATGACACCAATGAATAGCCTTCGTTTGGCGTTCCAAAGTAGGCAAATATAATCTTCCATCATAATAAGGGAGATTCTCTTTAAATGTTTCCAAAGGGTTATTCACTCTTCAACTCTGATTCTTTTGATTCCTCATTGCCAGTTTCACCTGCTTCATCAACTTAGAGACTACGGCCCCTACAACCCTCTCTGCCGGGATTATAGATTTTGTTTCAGATACCATGTTGTCCATGTTTTGTTGGCGTGATAAGGCATCTGCCTTTCCATTTCTTTTTCCCAGGCGGAAGGCCACTACAAAATCAAACTCGTTGAAGAATTGAGACCACCGTAGTTGTCTAGGACTCAATGTGTGAGCCTTCTTAAAGTACTGTAGGTTTTTATGGTCTGTCACTACCAACACCTGATGTTTAGCCCCCAGTAAATAATGTCTCCATTCCAAGAAGGCTGCCCTGATAGCTAACAATTCTTTATCAGTGATGGAATAATTTTGTTCACATGGAGTGAGCTTTAGTGAATAGTAGGCTACTGGATGCCAACTTCCTTCTGGATCCTTCTGAGATAACACCGCCCCTATGGCCACATTGGACGCATCAGTTTCTACTTGAAACATCCTATCCAAATCTGGATGTCGTAATACTGGAGCTGAGGTAAATGCCATTTTTAATTCTTGAAAAGCTTTTTCCGCCCCCACATCCAAACAAAAACTTGTTGCCTTTCTTAATAATCTTGTTATAGGTGCCACAATCTGAGAAAAATTAGTAATGAATCGTCTTTAGAAATTGGCGAAACCCAAAAAAGATTGAATATCTTTAACACACTGTGGTTTGGGCCAATCCAGGACTGCTTGCACCTTTCTTTTGTCCATAATTATCCCTTCCGGGGTCAATATGAAGCCCAAAAACTCCACTCTTTTCACATGAAAGGCACATTTTTCCAATTTCACATATAACTGATGTTCTTGTAATTTCTTTAACACTGTCCTTACATGGCTCACATGTTGTTCTTGTGAATTGGAATAAATTAGAATGTCATCAATATATACAATAACAAAGATGTCCAAAAACTCACTCAAAATCTCCTGCATAAAAAATTAAAATGCTGCAGGAGCATTACATAAACCAAAAGGCATAACCAAATATTCAAATAATCCAAACTTAGTTTTAAATGCAGTTTTCCACTCATCACCTTCCTTGACACAAATCAAATGATAAGCTCCCCGTAAATGAAGTTTTGTGTACACCACCGCGGTTTTCACTTGATCCAGCAGTCCAGAAATTAAAGGGAGTGGATATCTGTTTTTTACTGTCACCTTGTTCAATGCACGATAATCAATACATGTCCTCAACGTACCTTCTTTTTTAGGCACAAAAAACAATGGGGATGAGACTGGTGATGTGGAATGTCGAATTAATCCTTTCTTTAACATATCATCCAAATACTCTCTCAGATGTTGGTTTTCAGTTTCCGTTAATGCATAGATTCTGCTACATGGCAGTTTAGCCCCGGGTTTTAACTCTATAACACCGTCATATGGTCTATGGGGTGTAACGCTCACCTGATTCCCACGGAGGCGCGGGTCTTGGCAGGAAGGTGTCTGTGACTCGAAACGTGATGTGCAGGACTCGATTGGCTTCTGGGGTCGAACCTCTTCGCACTGTGTGTCGATCTCGAAGAGTGAGGTTTCTGCAGGTGAAAGAATATGGGGGTTAATGGTCTGGGTTGTTGAATGTCCCTCTCTCTCTCTCTTCCCAGCTTTTCTGTAGAGCCCCCCAGGTCAACGTGCTCACCTTAGATAAGTGAATGCTGGCCTCTCCATCTGCGTCTGGTGCAGGGTGCCGTTGCCAGTTCCTTCACTGGTGAAACATTGGCCTCTTGAATTCAGAGGATGGTTGCCGTCGTTATCTGCACGAGCGGTGAGTTTCTGGACACCTTTTGTCTTTATAGTCTTTAAATGCGTGGCACGTTAATATTGAAGACTCTGTATAATGTTTTTCCCTTATGTATTGCAGGACTCCTGAGATGGAAGATGGAGTGAAGCGCCTGGAAATTCGTAAGTATGGCAAGCGCTCTAACTGTCTCTTTCCTTGCAGCTTAGTTCGTGTTAAAGAGACGCCGGAGTATTCGCAGGTGTTTTATTGCGACGAGCGTGATGGGCGTGAGTAAATACCTGCTTAATGTCTTTTTCTTTTGTCTTTCAGATGTTGGTTTGCAGCGCCGGAGTCAGCGGAATGCTAGTAAGTTTTAACTATACTTTGTCTTCACAGGCGACGATGCAGAATGAAGAAATCCGGAATTCACTGCGTGCCGGTAAGTATAACAATGCTTTTGTCTTTGCAGGCGAAGGTGCAGCGTGAGACACGGCCGCTGCCGATGGATCAGGTGAGTAAGCACTGCGTGTAAAGTTTGTCTTGCTAACCTGTTGTTTCTTGTCTTTTGCAGGTGCTGATGTTGACTGGATACAGGAATGGTAAGTATAATGCTTGCAGGTTCAGGATCGAAAGAAGAAAGGCTGGAACAGACTCGGTGAGCGTCCTGCTGCAGATGCAGAATAACGCGAAGCACGTTTCATCTATCGGGTGTGGTTTAAATAGCCTTGGAGTGATGAGGCGTCTTCTTCCACGGCCCCGCCTAGGTAAGAAAAGAGTTACAGTTTCCAGAAGAGTTCCAGTGCTGTATCCAGGGAGTGGAGCTGCCCCACCCAGGTAAGAAAGTAGTTCCTGTTCACAGAGGGCTTCTAAGTGGCTGGTAAGTAAGCAGCATGGTCTGCTGCAGGTAAGTCCACCCAAGCACTTTCACACCAATTATGAGCCCGGCGCTTCCAGTGCCGGGACCGATGGTTTTGATGAGCCTGGTGCCACCGGCGCCAGGACAGGGTCCAAAAGGTCCCAGTAGGGACCGGCTGGTGCCTAGGATTAGGGTTAGGGGCCAGCTTCCAAGGACGTTGGGCTTGTCCTGGCTCCTTGGAAACAGTGATCATGACAGCACCCCCCCTCAAGGCCCCTCCTAAGCGTGTCTTCTCCGGGGGTTTTGGCTTGTTGGGGTGATTCAGATGGAATTTCTTGACCAGACGAGGTGCGTGGACATATTCTGAGGGTTCCCAAGACCTCTCCTGGGGGCCGTATCCTTTCCAATCAACCAGATAATATAACTTAGATTTGGAGATTTTGGAGTCTAGGATGTTCTCCACTTCGAATTCAAGTTCTCCATCTACTAAAACCGGTTCTGGAAGCTCAGTCAATCGGGTTTCTGGTTGTACTGGTTTTAATAAGGAGACATGGAATACTGGATGTATTTTCATATGCGTAGGTAATTCCAATTTGACAGCCACCGGATTAATTATGGCAGATATGAGATAGGGTCCAAGGTATCTCGGGATGAAGGTGCGGGGTCCTTTTAGAGACAGCTGCTTAGTGGATAACCAGACCTGATCTCCTACAGCGTAGTGAGGGGCCTCTTTACGGTGTCGATCTGCTCCTTTTTTGAATTGAGCTTTAGCTCTTTGCAGATGGGCAGTGGCTTCCTTAAAAGCACGGGTGATCTCCGAGTGCAAGTGATCCACAGCAGGTGCTTCAAATTCTTGGGGAGGATCCAGGTTGGAGGTTCTAGGATGGTGTCCGTATAATAGGAAAAAAGGAGTCTTCCCGGTTCCAGAATGAGTCGAATTGTTGTAAGCGTATTCAGCGATCCAAAGAATATCCTTCCAGGGGTTTTCAGTTTGTTGGAGCATGCAACGTAGATATTGTTCTAGTGTCTGATTTGTCCTTTCGGTTTGTCCGTCAGTCTGGGGATGGTGACTGGTCGAAAGTCTTACATCAATTTGGGCTAGACGACAGCAACTGCGCCAGAAGTGGCAGATGAATTGACTTCCCCTATCGAAGACTAAAACCGAGGGAAAACCGTATAAGCGAACAATGTTTTCCAAGAATTCTCGGGCCAATACTGAGGCTGAAGGTAGACCCTTCAGGGGAATGAAGTGAGCCATCTTGGAGAATAGATCCACGACTACTAAAATGGTAGTATACCCCGAGCATGGAGATAAGTCCGTGATAAAATCCATGGACAGGGTATGCCATGGACAGGGAGGGATGTCTAGTGGCGGTAATAGGCCGGCTGGTTTCTGCTTCTGACTTTTATTCTGGGCACACACACCACAGGAGATTACAAAGTCTCTAATATCCCTTTTCCATGATGGCCACCAGAAATGTCTTTTAATCTTTTCCATGGTTTTGGTAATGCCAGGGTGCCCCTCCATTAGAGAGTCGTGATAACAGGAGATTATTTGTTTTTGTATTTTCTCACAGGGCAAGTGCAATCGTCCTCGGAAATATGGTAGGTCTTGATCCACTGAGAATTGTTTTCCCTTTAATTGCCAGTCCTGCAAATCGGCCGGAGTTAGGAGTGATTTAACCGTGGTCTTGATGTCTTCAAAAGATTGAGTGCTGACCAAACCCAAAATCCTTTGTTCTGGGATTATGGGTATTGGTTCTGGATTGGTCAAATGTTCATCTACTCCCATCCGGGAGAGGGCATCTGCTTTTCCGTTCTTACTGCCTGGTCGATAAGTAATTATAAAGTCAAATTCAGCCAGAAACAGAGCCCAGCGAAGCTGTCTGGAAGACTGAGCTTTGGCCGTCTTTAGATATTGTAAATTGCGGTGATCAGTCATTACGGTGACTGTGTGTCTGGCTCCTAAAAGATAATGCCGCCATGCTTTAAAGGCCGATCTGATAGCTAAAAGTTCCTTGTCTGTAATTGAATAGTTGATCTCGGGAGCCAAAAACCTGCGGGACCAAAAGGCTACAGGGTGTAACTGGTGTGTGACCGGATCTCTTTGTGATAAAACTGCCCCATAGCAAGACTAGAAGCATCCGTTTCCATGATGTAGGGGAGTTCTGGGCGAGGATGTTTTAGAACAGGTGCAGAAATGAATTTAGCTTTTAAGTCCTGAACAGCTTGTTCTGCTTCAGAAGACCACTCAAAACGTTTGTTCTTTTTTAACAGAGCGGTGATGGGCTGGACTATCCGAGAAAATTCAGGAATAAATCTGCGGTAAAAGTTAGCGAAGCCTAACATGCTTTGAACTCCTTTTACTGAGGTTGCGGATGGCCACTAGATGATTGCATCAACTTTCTTTGAATCCATATGGACTCCGTTAGGTGACAATATGAATCCCAGGAACTCGACTTCAGTTACGTTGAAAACGCATTTTTCAAGCTTAGCAAAAAGATTATGTTGACGCAATCTCTCGAGAACCTTTTTAACGTGTCTCTGGTGTTCCTCTTCGGATGATGAATAGACGAGGATGTCATCAATATAGACAACAACACACACGTCTATGAGTTCTCTAAGGACATCGTTCATAAAATATTGGAAAGCGGCAGGAGCGTTACAAAGTCCAAAGGGCATCACTTGATATTCGAATAGCCCGTACTTGGTGCAAAAGGCCGTTTTCCATTCATCGCCCTCTTTTATCCGTACCAAGTGGTAGGCTCCTCTGAGATCCAATTTTGTATATATACATGCGTCTTTGACTTGGTCCAGGAGTTCAGGGATCAAAGGTAACGGGTATCTGTTTTTAACGGTGATTTGATTCAGGGCGCGATAATCTATGCAAGTCCTAAGGTCTCCTCCCTTTTTCGGAATGAAGAACAAAGCCGATGAAGCTGGAGATTTGGAAGGACGGATAAACCCGTTAGCTAGGTATTGGTCCAAATATTGTCTGAGGTGAAGATTCTCTGGCTCGGTGAGGGCATAAATCCTGCTGCAAGGAGGAGTTGTTCCGGGTATCAAATCTATTTGACAGTCGTAAGACCTATGAGGAGGCAGGGTGTTAGCTTGATCCTTCCGGAAGACGTCTTGGAATTCCTGGTATTCGGGAGGTAATTTGGGAACCTCCTCAGAAGAGATTGCCGCCAGTGAAACATCACGCCTAGGATAACAAGTGGTAAAACATTCTGGAAACTGAACCGTCTTTGCTCGCCAATCGATCTGAGGATTGTGTTTCCAAGGGATTCCCAGAATGATCTGGAACTGAGGAGCCTTGATCACATCAAACACGATTCTCTCCCGGTGTCCATCTTGACTCACTAACGGCACTTCTTGGGTGGCATGCGTTACTGGTCCGAGGCTATCTCCGTGCCATCCACAGTAGTAATGACGTCTTTTACAGCCTTAGGGACAAGGGGTAGATTCATCTTTGATACCATTTCACGGTCCACATAATTACCGATTGCTCCACTGTCGATGTAAGCTTCAATTGCATGCAAACGATCCGGACGTTCAGGACTAATGAGGACCATGGGTACCACAAAATGCGAGGTCACGGGACAGATCTTAACGCTCGGCAAGAGGACCTCTACTCTTGTCGGGCTAGGTCGTTTCCCTGCTCAGAATTTGTGGTACAGGTATCCGCGGCTCCTACAGCCTTCTTAGCTGGTTTCACTGGACAGTCCCGAAGAAAGTGTCCTGAGTTTCCGCAATAGAGGCATAATTGCAGCTGCCTTCTTCTTTCCCGCTCTTTCTGGGTTAAAGGTCCTTTCATGCCCCCTATTTGCATGGGTTCCATCGTGTCAGCTCCCCTAGTAGAGGTTTGTGGTTTAGAAAACACTCGGGTATGAAATTTGGAACGATCTGCCTTCCTGTTCTGTAGTCTGTGGTCCAATTGGACAACTAAGTCAATATAGTCTGAGCATTCTTGTGGAGGATTCACAACTTGAGCTAACACATCCTTGAGCTCTCCACGCAGGCCTTTGTAGAAAAGCGTTATTCTCTTATCCTCGGGCCATTGAGTTTCCACTATAAGTCTGTTGAATGAGGCTATATAAGTCAAGAGGTCTTGATTACCCTGTCGTAATGAAAGAAGTTCATTGTCCAAGGCCTGCCCTTGTGCATGTCCTGCGAACAGTTTCTCCATGCTGGACTGGAAGGCCTGGAAATCATGTAAAACCAGATCATCCTGGGTAACTAAATGGATCGACCAATCTGCGGCGCTGCCACTGAGATAAGAAAGCACGAAAGCCACCTTGGTCTGGTCTGTTGGGAAAGCAGCTGGTCGACATAAGAAGTGTAAGCGGCACTGGTTGATGAACACCGCAAATTTCTTTGGATCACCAGAAAAGTGTTCGGGCGGAGCCAAGGGCATATTACCGGGCAGATTGATTTGCACTGGATTTAAAGATGATGCAGAAGGATAACTTCCTCCTGGAGCGGGCAAAGGTGTCTTTCCTGCCTGCGTTTGTAGCAACTGCCTAGCGAGGTCCTCAGTTCGCTCCTTGGAAATTATCAGTTCTCTTCTTAGAGAGTTCATTTCCTGACGAGCTGCATGTACTTCTGCTCTTAATTCCCCGAGCAACTGGGCTAGTTGATCAGTGTCTGAGATTTCCATTGCGCCTGGGTAGGAGTTTTGTGGTGGGCTTCGCGTTCTGTAACGCTCACCTGATTCCCACAGAGGCGCGGGTCTTGGCAGGAAGGTGTCTGTGACTCGAAACGTGATGTGCAGGACTCGATTGGCTTCTGGGGTCGAACCTCTTCGCACTGTGTGTCGAACTCGAAGAGTGAGGTTTATGCAGGTGAAAGAATATGGGGGTTAATGGTCTGGGTTGTTGTATGTCCCTCTCTCTCTCTCTCTCTCTTCCCAGCTTTTCTGTAGAGCCCCCCAGGTCAACGTGCTCACCTTAGATAGGTGAATGCTGGGCTCTCCATCTGCGTCTGGTGCAGGGTGCCGTTGCCAGTTCCTTCACTGGTGAAACATTGGCCTCTTGAATTCAGAGGATGGTTGCCGTCGTTATCTGCACGAGAGGTGAGTTTCTGGACACCTTTTGTCTTTATAGTCTTTAAATGCGTGGCACGTTAATATTGAAGACTCTGTATAATGCTTTTCCCTTATTTATTGCAGGACCCCTGAGATGGAAGATGGAGTGAAGCGCCTGGAAATTCGTAAGTATGGCAAGCGCTCTAACTGTCTCTTTCCTTGCAGCTTAATTTGTGTTAAAGAGACGCCAGAGTATTCGCAGGCGTTTTATTGCGACGAGCGTGATGGGCGTGAGTAAATACCTGCTTAATGTCTTTTTCTTTTGTCTTTCAGATGTTGGTTTGCAGCGCCGGAGTCAGCGGAATGCTAGTAAGTTTTAACTATACTTTGTCTTCACAGGCGACGATGCAGAATGAAGAAATCCGGAATTCACGGCGTGCCGGTAAGTATAACAATGCTTTTATCTTTGCAGGCGAAGGTGCAGCGTGAGACACGGCCGCTGCCGATGGATCAGGTGAGTAAGCACTGCGTGTAAAGTTTGTCTTGCTAACCTGTTGTTTCTTGTCTTTTGCAGGTGCTGATGTTGACTGGATACAGGAATGGTAAGTATAATTCTTGCAGGTTCAGGATCGAAAGAAGAAAGGCTGGAACAGACTCGGTGAGCGTCCTGCTGCAGATGCAGAATAACGCGAAGCACGTTTCATCTATCGGGTGTGGTTTAAATAGCCTTGGAGTGATGAGGCGTCTTCTTCCACGGCCCCGCCTAGGTAAGAAAAGAGTTCCAGTTTCCAGAAGAGTTCCAGTGCTGTATCCAGGGAGTGGAGCTGCCACACCCAGGTAAGAAATGTAGTTCCTGTTCACAGAGGGCTTCTAAGTGGCTGGTAAGTAAGCAGCATGGTCTGCTGCAGGTAAGTCCACCCAAGCACTTTCACACCAATTATGAGCCCGGCGCTTCCAGTGCCGGGACCGATGGTTTTGATGATCCTGGTGCCACCGGCGCCAGGACAGGGTCCAAAAGGTCCCAGTAGGGACCGGCTGGTGCCTAGGATTAGGGTTAGGGGCCTGCTTCCAAGGACGTTGGGCTGGTCCTGGCTCCTTGGAAACAGTGATCATGACAGCGGGAGGCAATTGTTCCGCTCCTCCTTTGTCAAAAACATTTACAAACTCTTGATATTGAGCCGGAACCTGTAACCCTATAGCCCCAACCACTTGCACTGCCCGTGGCTGATCTGCCAAAAACAATGCAGGGCTCACCTCCTCCTCAATGTGACCAATGCATGCTGGATTCTCAAACAAAATCTCTCTAGCTACCCAATCAATTCTTGGATTATGCTGAGTCAACCAAGGAATTCCTAAAATAAGACCAAATTGGGGAGCTGCGATTAGATCAGTACAATGTCCGCCACATGTCCAGACTGACACCTCATTTCTATGGGTTGAGTTTGCTGACAAATGGGTCCTGAAATTAAAGGCGACCCATCCACCGACTGCACCCCTTCCACCTGAGTCTTCTCTCTCAATGGCAACCCCAGTCTTTTGGCCAAATCAATGTCAATAAAGTTTCCAGTTGCCCCTGAATCTATCATGGCTGACACCATCTGTTTTGTACAAGCAAAAAATAAAGTTACCAGAATATACAAATGAGAATTACCTTTTCGTGAAGTATTTGCTACCCAAGTGGGGAACTTTTCAACCACTGAGCCTGACACCTGTGTTCCCCCTAAGGCCGGCCCAATCCTTTTCCCGACTCGCCTTTGCTCTTATCTCCACCACCTATCTTCTTGGGAGTATTTAGACAAGTACGAATATAATGTCCAGGTTGACCACAGTACAAGCACAAATTGTTAACCTTCCTCTGCTCCTTTTCTGTAGCCGATAAAGGTCCCCTCACCCCTCCAATCTGCATAGGTTCACCTTCACCGTTTCTGTTCACCCTTCCTCTATCCAATCGTACAAAAGGTAACACCTCTGGTTTTTTCCTATCTCCCTTTCGTTCATTCATCCGATGATCCAACCTTAATGCCAAATCAACCATAGCTGTACACGTGTTGGGCTGAGGCTCCACCTGTGCCATAGCGTCTTTTAATTCTTCTTTCAATCCCTGATAGAATAAAACTGTATTCTCTGGCCAATCTGATTCAATTACCAGACTATTGAAGTCTGTCACATAAGAAACCAAATCTCTGGTACCCTGTTTTAGTGCCAATAACTCCTTGTCTTGTGCCAATGACACTTCCCTTCGGTCAAACAATCGATCAAATTCTGCAAGAAAATTATCCCAATTATACAATAAAGGATCATCTTTCTGTACCAATGGCATCGCCCAAGCGTCCGCATCTCCTGTTAGATATGAAATTACAAAGGCAGTTCTTGCTTGAATAGTCACAAAGGCCGATGGTTTACACAGCAAATGTAACCTACACTGGGTCAAGAACGTAATGTATTTTTTTGGGTCCCCAGAAAACCTTTCGGGCGCGGCCAAGGGCACACTACTGGGAGCTTGAACCACAACAGTGGGCGTTCTTGTTCCTGTTCTACCGGTAGAAGACCCTGCTTCCTCCAACGGAGTCCCTTGTGCTACCAATCCTTGCACTTGATTCTTCAAAGTGCTAGATTCCTGTCTGACATGTATCAATTCCACCTGAATATCCTGTAGTGCCTTTAGCACTTCCGCTAATGAGGGAGGGTTATCCATTTGGCCTGGGTGGTTCAGTAATCCTGAAATCGGGGGCTGTTGATTCTGTCACAACTGAACTTAAGGGAGGAGGATTTCAATCCCCTCTCCCGAACCACAGAAGCCGAATGGATCGACCCCTCCCACCGTGGTTGCCACGGGCACCTGGATGTTCGAATTACAGGTAGCCACGTGGCAGCCAATGGGGGGAAGAAGGAGTTAGGGAAAGGGGATGGACAAATAAAGGGAAGGAAGGGAAGACAACAAGACATGAACAGCAAAAGACCCCTACAATTCCTGACTAGATAGCGTAATACTCCTGCAACCTGACCTGACTCTATCTTCAGTAATTAGTAGAACATAACATAACCTTCATACCATACATAACTCATTATACATGATGACCTCCTGTATGTTAGCAATCATGACGTAAAGCCACAATACACAGATCGTGAGCAAACATGGATTAACATAACATACTGCACATAGGAAGGCGCTTTTCTCCATGTGGAAAAGCCAAATAACTGGAAATGCGGATTAGTAGGGATGTTAGCACTCATGACTTAAAGCCACAATACACAGATCGTGAGCAGAGAACATTGAGACATACACATGCCTCACAAACATGGATCAACATAACACACTGCACATAAAAAGGCACTTTTGTAGAAAAGCCAAATAACTGGAAATGCAGATTAGTAGGGTTTTTTTTCCCTGGTATTTAGAACGTGAAGAAAACAATGTGCCTGCAACCAGACTGGCGTTTATCTTGCCCAAAACCTCGTTATCACATTAGACCAATGATTTATGAGTGTTCACTTAACTCATGGGCCGGACGTTTTCCTTGTTATGTCCGGACATAAATGCTTGAAGCATCTGTTTCACTCTATATCACCGCCGCAACCCGGCAAAACAAACAAACACAGAAACACTTAACTGATGGTCCGGGAGCCTCCTGCGGCTGACCCGGACCTGTAGCACTGGAGCAGGTTAAGGAGTGTGCACCGCCGCAACCCGGGGACTAAAGATGCCTGGAGGCATAGCCGCCGTGACTCCTTCACGCCACCCGCTTACACCTCTAGCGTTGCTGCTTCGCTCCTGCCGCCGCCGCCGCCCGTGCTCTCCAACATTAATCAACAGCAACTGAGCATGGGCGGGCGGCCGTTAAGAGCACAATCCCTAATTGCAAAGCTCCGGCAGCCTAGTACCGGCAGGCCCAAGGAACTACACATTCCCCATGCCTGCTGGGAATTGTAGTTTTTAGATATGCCGTACCTGCTTCCTCCTGCATCCCAGGCCCTTATTCCTGACACCCGCAAGGGGAAGAGGGAACAAAGAACGGGCCGCTCATAATCGGCCCGTTGTTTGCTCCCTCTCCCATTCCCATTCAGCCCTATGGTGGATGAACGGGAATGGGGAAGGTCTGGGCCTGGGTCCCTGGAGGGAGGAATTACCGGGCCTCCGAACTCAGAATGGCCCGGTAATTCCCCAGTCTGGGAACCCGGACCCGATTTTGGCCAAAGTCGTAATGAGGCCCATAATGTCTCCTCTGATTCTGCAGTGATGCGAACATTGACAAACCATTTGTCCTCAGCTCCAGGCCCAAATATTCTAAAACAAAATGCGGGACAAATATTAAAGACCACATAATTGCACATAGGCCCTAATGCTGCTATATTGTTTACAGATCTTTCAAAATTGATACCTTCAGAACAGAAAGACGGTAATTTAGGAACTCAGATTAACAAGAATTTAGAAAATGCTTTTAAAAATGATATCAACGACGATGACCAAATACCTTCCTTTTCTGGGGTTACCCCTGAAATGAAACTCTTTTTAGGGTGGGAAAGTGACTCATCGCGAAATGAAAATCTTTCAATTCATTCCGGCATTACGTAATTTGGTATCTGATGATGTCGAATGGATTAAACTATCTAAATATAATAACCACAGGATGATTTGTAAACTTCAGTCCCAGATAATAGCAAATCTGTTATGGGAACATTAAGCAGATTTTGCTGCCCTCGGCTTTATGCTATTTGCCTTCTGGACGAAGGAAGATACTAACGCTTTCATTGAATTCAACCCTTCTATGGTACCTGTGAATAATGAATTAGATATATTGGTTACTCAATCTACATCTCTGAATGATACAATGGTGGGTCAACTGGAATCTTTTTCAAACATACTAAAAGGACTTGCATGTTTGGAACCACTCATTAAATCCCTCACACTGGTTCCCACTCCAGTACAAAATTCAAAAACCACTACAATCTCCATATTTTCCTGGAATTGTTGTGGTTTTTTGAGTTTCTTTTCATGGCTCAAGCAAGTGAAGATACAGCAGATACCCATGATAATAATGTTGCAAGAGACAATGGCTGTGATGGATATCCACTTAGATGGATACACATCGTACTGTCATCGTGCAAAAAAAGGAGACATTGGACGCCCCTCAGGCTGTCTTGCTGTCCTAATTTCAAACTAATTGAGATTCACTTCAAAACTGATACATTCATCCAATGAATTTATTATGGTGGAAGTGATTTACGAAGAAGCAAGCACCACTAAGTTTTCAATGGTATCCATTTATTGGAATCCTTATACGTCTCAGATTGAGACTGTGCTTCAGAATCTCAATCTAGCATTATGTGAAGCTGTTATGCTTGAACCCGCATATGAAATTATCGTTGGTGGAGATTTTAATTCAGTTTTGAGGTATCAGATGGGTGGATCACCTGAAAAAAAATTTAGTGACCCCCACAGAGTATTGAGGGAAAGAGGTCTCTTATGGTCTCAATTATAAAATGATTGCGATATTTATATTATATCAAAGAAATTTGATGGAGCCCATCCAACCTGGCATAGAGGGATTTGTAGCTCCTGTATTGATTATATAGCAACATCTCGAGAGTTGTCTGGGAGATGTGGCCCGACCATTTTGATTGACCCTAAACTAAGTGACCACATGATTCTGAGGTGTAATGTATCGATCGCGGTCAAACTCTATCAAGCCTGACGGGGTCCCGGGGGGACCCTCACATGAGGAAACAAGGCACAATCACCACACACAAACTGATACGCCGGACACAAGGTTGTATTCCCAAAATCTAGGGTTTATTGCAAAGCAAATAGTCTCAGTTGGCCAACTGGGTTCCACGCCCCGCGACGTGTGTGTTACCAGACCTCGGGCGACGCAAGGGAGAGAAAAACGTACATCAGTTACATATATATAAAACAAGCATATTGCAATCAGTAGTGTCACATCAAATACCCCCACTTGTACATTTCCTTTGAATTGAGCACGATGATTGACAATGGTGACGAGTATGACACCTTAACCATTTATTTAGCAACTGTTTGCAGTTTTGTGAGACTGCAGACATGAGTCTTTGTTGAAAAGAACATAATGCTTCTGTTCTTGCTAGCAAGTTGCGTGTGGGGGGGGGGAGCCACATTCCAGGCCTTCCTATCTCCTAGTTTCTATTTGGATCCTGTGGGTCAACTCGCTCTCCAGGACTCTACAGGGCTCGGGAAAGGGGGGCCGCAAAGAAGAGCATAATTCAAGTCATTTAATGTTTGTTTCTAACATTTCTACTGTGTTTTCGAGACTTGCTGGCACCTGCGGGCTGATTAGGATGCCTTGCTGCTCTCTTTCAAGGATAGCGCGCTGGAGGAGACCGGGCATTTCTATCTGGGTTGCTACGTTATGTTTCAACATATCTCCCTTGGCCTTGCATTGTGCACTAGTAAAGCAGAATATTATTTCAGCAAAGCATTTTAACAGAAAGCAAAAAGCAAACGTTAGAGAAAACAAAATGGCGATTTCAGCCGCTTTAAAATGGCCACACCTTAGTCAAGTTTATGGCTATATATTTCTAATACTAAATGCATGAGACGGTTGGTCTTCGGCCAACATAATACATAGCCTTACGATCGAGGGGTGTCTGTATTTCTGGCTCGACAAACCCTCCTTTTGGCCGTATGCCAAACGTCTCATCCGTACATTGCATCCTCTTCTGACCAAGTATCTGATTCTGATTCTGAATCTGATTCCGGATCTTGTGCATTATTAATTTTCTCTTTATTGCCATCTATATTGATTGACATGAATTGCTTAACTGTTTTTGTTTCCTCATCACCATGGGTACTTGTTTTAATAGTGCTCTTTTTTTTCTATCATCTGTACGCATTACAGGTAGGCAATGTATGCAGCAACAGCATGTCATGAATATTCCTAGTACTGCCACTAAGACAGCAAATAGTTTCCATCCCCATGAATATAATAACTCCCAGAACCAGGAACTTATATCCCAACCCCCTTCTTGGGTATGGAGTTCAGAGCTCAAAACATGTAATTTTCTTATCGCTTCGAAAATCATAGGAGAGGAGTCGTTTAGGAATACACAGCACGCTGATCCCACGATTTTGCAAACACTTCCACGATCAACCAGGATTACATCAAGAGCCATTCTGTTTTGAAGTGTCATTAATCTAATCCCTTTCTCCTCTAATGTCATGTTGTATAGTATATCTGTTGTTCCATTTATTGTTTTTCTAAGATTCTGGATAGTCGTCGTATATTGTAGGAGTTTAATGCTTAGGCCAAAAATGGTATAAATGATGTCGCTACATCTACTGCCATTAATCCTCCTTCATTACTTCTTCGTGGCATAGCTCTAGATAGTTTGGCTATGTCTGCTGTTTCTAAGAAAAACACTTCTGGAAACAGAAGTCCTAAATAGCATGTACCTCCCCAGTTTCTAGGTAACCAGGGATACACTTTATCTCCACATATAAAGTACACAGGGTCACCTACATACACTGGTTCTACTTCCCTATTAAGAATCGCTGTATTCATGCATCTAGTGAATGTCCCTACTAAATAGGAGCCCTTCTTTTTTAAGCAAAAAGGAACATAACGTGGGTTGTAGTTTACTGTGTAAGAGGGAGGCACTGCATCTTTATTTCCTTCTGATCTCGTGCGAAATACGATCACAGATGATTTTTCTGGCACGGACAATCTATCTTGTGGCATTGGTTTAGGCGTAGCTTTTAGTGTAATCATTCGTGCTTTATGAAATATAGAGCAACCTATGGGTCTCATGATCATTTCCTCAAATTCACTCATGTTTGTGCTATCTAACTGACCCGTTTCACTCTTATTCCATTTTCCATAATATAATGTACAGAGATGCACTGCATGCGGAACTTAATGTTAGTGGCTGCACGTACCAACCTATTCCTTTGCCACCATGCTGTGGCAAATGAGCACACACCCAACAGTTATCTTTAAAAAAAAATGGAATGGGCCATATTCATTATTTGCAATAATGTGTTATTTCCATAACCTTCTCTATGGGCCTCATTACACGGACGGCGGTAAGGGTTAACGGTCACCGTTAATGGTAACGGTCACCGTTAACCCTTACCACCATACTACGAGGTCCCTTTGCGGGTTGGGGAATTTAACGCCTCCTTTTTGCAGGCATTAAAACCCAACCCGCAAAGGGACTTTGGTGCTAATTACTGCACCGCAAATTTGCGGTACCGTAATTAGCAACTTCCCCATTCCCATTATGCCCTAAGGGGCAAAAATGGGAATGGGGAAGGGCAATGGTGGAAGGGGGAATTACCGCCCCACCAACCTTGGAGTAGGGCGGTAATTCCCCTTTCCGCCAAGGCGGTGCCGGTAATTTACCGGCATGGACCAAGGTGCTAATAGCACCTTGGTCCACCGCCTACCGTGTAATGAGGCCCTATGTCTTTCTGCCATTGGGGACAGAGTGTAAGTAATAACATGAACAGGGCTTTCAGTGATGGAGATGTTTCTTACAGGAAAGAGAATTTCTAAGGAGTGCATTTCTTCCAGGTACTATAATATCAGTGCTGTCGTTACTGGAGCTATTATACTCATTACGCACATAATTATTGTTAAAATCAGCATACAATTTTTTCGATAACCCTTTTTGTGCAATTTTTCAGTTTCTCTGTTTAATTCATTATTAACATTATCAGCAGTGGTGCAGGAGGGGGCAAAAGCTGGTTCTGGCATCTTCTCCCACGAGTCTTCCTCTTCAGCGATGTTCGTAGTGAATATCTCTCCTTGTGGCACTCGTCCGAATGTCAATGAGTTTGATAAATGTCAACATTCTATTCTGCCAGTTCTCAGCTGTGTGGATTGCTTATACGTTGGGCAAGATCTCTATGCATTTGCACATTGCTCAAAGAACTCCAGAGCAGTTATCAATTGCCTTTGTACCATGTGCGCCCCGCTTGTTCACTCGGGTTCCGGACACATGGATTTTATGTTAGCACCGAGGAGTCTCGCTGTTGGGCTGTCCGATTTGCACAACCCTCACGCCGATCTCCTCTAGGCCTCCAGTTCCTACTTCATCCGAGAATAGGAACCAGAGGCAACAAAAGATCAACAAAATGAAGATTTGATCACTCCTTCTTTCAATGTCATAGATTGTACTACCTTGCTCCTGGTACCGTGTGATCAATGAACAGTGCTGGTGCACTTCCAGACTCAAACTCGAAGTCAGCCTGTGGCGCAGTGGCAGATGATGGTGGGTGCCACAGTGATTATGCAAATTTCATTTCAGGCTGCGGCACAATGGCAGATGCTGGTGGGCGCCAAAGTGGTACATGTTTCGTGTCGGCCAACAGTGATGCAGATTCTGCTGGATAATGTTGGGGCACTCTTTGCCCTTCCTCTTTTACAGCAATCTTTTCAGGCTTTCTTTCAGGATCAGGCAGATTGTGAGGCAAAGAACTGGCAACCGTGTCTTTTGTTTCTGGAACCGCTGTTTCTTTCTGGTCGCCTCGGTCATGCAATTTTTCAGATGGTGACGGCACCTTCTCGGCATGGGTTGCGTGAATCCACGCTTTTTGTCCATCCACACGAATGGCCGTCTGCGTTGTGAGGAGTATCAAATAGGCACCACGCCACCTGGGTGCTAACAATGTCTTTCACTCAAAGTTTTTAATTAGCACCAGTCTCCTGGTGTCATGCCTGCGCCACAGGCGCACTCATTTGCAACCATCATGGACTAATTGTTATTCATTCATCTTCATAATACTCTTTGAACAACCCCTATTCACACTTTAGTCCTTCATTCCCATTGGCGCAACATTGGTACTTTCCTATTTAATTCAACTAACTACATGTACCATAATGCACCTTGCTACAGCTTTCAATTCCTGGCCATTCCCATTCGTCAGTATTGGAACCACAATCCCCAGAAGCCATAGCGATCAGTGCTGCTTCCACCATCTCTGGACCAGAGAGGGATTAGGCAGATTATCTTCAGGGGTGCTGCTCCAGGTGCTGCCAATTAGCCTGGCTCAGTACAGGGCAGGGATGTATTTAAGCAGCTGCCTGCAGGAGCTCAGTCTCTTGCATCAAGAGTCCACCAACTCCTTTTTGCCTTTTGCCACGATTTTGTATGCTGTCCCTGCTTTATCCTGCTTTTGATCCAGTTCCCTTTCCGGGCTCCCTGCCTTGCAGCCGACCACGCTCCGCTGCCTTCTACCTACAGCCCTTGTCCTCTGGGCTTCCTGCCTTGCAGCCTGCTTCCCTCCGCTGCCGACAGCCCTTGTCCTCTGGGCTCCCTGCCTTGCAGCCTGCTTCCCTCCGCTGCCTACAGCCCTTGTCCTCTGGGCTCCCTGCCTTGCAGTCTGCTTCACTCCGCTGCCAACAGCCCTTGTCCTCTGGGCTCCCTGCCTCGCAGCCCTGCTCCTCCGGGTTCGCTCCTTGCTGCCCTGCTCCTCTGGGCTCCCTGCCTTGCAGCCTGCTTCACTCCGCTGCCTACAGCCCTTGTCCTCTGGGCCCCCTGCCTTGCAGCTTGCTACATTCCTCTGCCTTCAGCCCTTGTCCTCTGGGCTCCTTGCCCACAGCCCTTGTGTTCTGGGCTCCCTGCCTTGCAGCCCTGCTCCTTTGGGCTCGCTCCTTGCTGCCCTGCTCCTCTGGGATCCCTGTCTGCCGTCTACTACAGCTCTCTGCCCTGCTCCTCTGGGCTCCCTGCCTTGCAGCTTGCTACACTCCTCTGCCTTCAGCCCTTGTCCTCTGGGCTCCTTGCTTACAGCCCTTGTCCTCTGGGCTCCCTGTCTTGCAGCCCTGCTCCTTTGGGCTCGCTCCTTGCTGCCCTGCTCCTCTGGGCTCTGTGTCTGCCGTCTACTACAGCTCTCTGCCCTGCTCCTCTGGGCTCCCTGCCTTGCAGCCTACTACAGTCCTCTGCAGTCCACAACAGTTTATCTGCACCTTGTGCCATCCGTTATTGCAGCCCTGCTTCCCTGTTTGCAGCCCCTCTGTTTCCTGGCTGCTGCTCCCTTGTTCTCTTCCTTGTTTGCAACCCCCTGTTCTTGATCCCTGTGCTTCTCTTCCTTGAGTCCTCTGTCCTTCCCTTAGGTTACCCATTTCAGTTATACTGCTTTCCCTTTATTTCCTTCTGCTAGATTGCTCATTGACTTCCTTTTCCCTGGATATTTCTGTTCTTGTCTTCTCTTGTATCGTATGTAGATCCCTTTGTACAGAGCTTGACTGTTGGTTTCTGGCAGGCAACCTCGGCCCCTTCCCTTGTCACCTTTCAGTGTTACAGAAACACACTCTTGTTGTTCCCAGCCATGAGCATACAGCGTGGGCCCCTGTAATAGCAATCTGTGCAGAAGGCTGGAGTTTCATAAGGTCCGTGGAACACTCTTTCCCATTTCTACATACACCCCAAGAGGGAATCCAGTTTGTTTGTACCTTTGTATTTCCTGCTACAATTGCCTACTCTTCGTTCTTGTTGAGCTTCCTGCTGTGTGTGTGCTTATCGGTCACCTTACATCAGCACAGCCACCCAAACCTTACCTGGGTGCCCTGTGCCACTCTTGACAGAGTGCCATCCTTGACACCTGGCTCCAGTGCGTGTCCCGGGCCAGCGTATCTGATCAGTAATGCCTCCTGCACCTGCTGATGAATCAAACGCAATTTTTGAATCAGGAGATTATAATAAATGCTTAGCACAGGGTATTCGATTTCCCTCAGCTTCTTCAGCTGAGGTGTACACCAAACATTCGCCTGTCTCCCCATGACTATTTCATATGGGGAGAGCCCAGTTATTGCCTGTACAGATGTTCGCATGCACAGTAGCACTATTGGTAATGCATCTACCCAGCTTAACTTGCTTCCTGCGCATATCTTGCTAATCTTAGATTTCAAGATATCATTGTGGCGTTCAATAAGACCGGCCGACATCGGATGTCTCGAACAATGGAATCGCTTATCGATCTGGAGACCTGCGCAAATCTGTAATATTACTGCACCCACAAAATGCGGACCATTGTTCGACCATATGACACGGGACAGGCCAAAACGGGAGAAATACTCCTTCAACATTACTTTTGCTGTGCTCATGGCAGTGCAGTCTTTTAATGGATATGCTTCCACCCATTTGCTAAATGCACATATGACCACTAGGACATACGTCACGTTTTGGCATCTCTCCTTCTCTATGAAATCAAAATGGATTACCTCAAAAGGCATAGAGGGAGGGCAGAAACTACCTGTAGGAGTCACTGTTCCCTTCCCAACATTGTGTTGTAGACACGTGATACAATTTTGGCCCAACCTCTCGGCATTTTTCTTTATGTGTGCATTCTCCCATACTGTGGCTAGATGCTGAACTATCTTTCTGGCACAAATATGAGTAGGACTGTGGGCCATCATGACCATTGCAGTTACATAGGAATTGTGCAGCATCAGTTTCTATTCTCCTTGTCCACCCAGCAACCCTCCAGATCTAATTCAGCAGAGCCCTCAGCCCACTCTTGTATTTCATCTGCAGATGCTTCCGCCTGCATTTCTTTGACAGTGGCAATTCCATTCTCTATCATGCAGGGCACTTCCTCTGACTGTACTGTTAACATTTTGACATTCAAGTCAGTGGCAGTGTGCTTCGCAATCCTGTCTGCAAATGCGTTTCCCTCTCCCACTTTGCATGTTACCTTTTTATGCGCCTCGCATTTCACAATTGCTAGGTGCTTTGGGCACGTAAGTGCAGACAGCAATCGTACAATCAAAGGGCCTTGTTGGATCCTGGCTCCATGTGATGTTAGGAAACCCCTCTCAGCCCAGAGTCGGCCAAAGCTATGAACCATGCCAAAGGGGTACTGACTGTCAGTATATATGTTTACACTCAGATTCTCAGAAGTCTCACAAGCTCTGGTTAATGCTATTATCTCTGCTGCTTGTGCAGAGTTGTAAGGGATTCTTTTACTCTCCACAATACTTTTTAATGTGGTAATGGCATAGGCAACAGTTGATGTGCCATCAGGTAGTTTAAAACAGGAGCCGTCACAAAATAACTCTCCATCTGGCTCTTTTTGTGGGGTATTTGTTAATTCAATTCTTTCCTTCGTCTCTTCCTCAGCAATCAATAAACAATCATGGGGAGGTGATTCGTTGTCACCAAGTTCTTCCATGGGTAGTGGGATTAATTCTGCAGGATTCAAAGCGCTACACCTCATAATTTGGATGTGTGGCGCGAACAGGACAATTTCGTATCTAGTTAATCTGGCAGATGTGAGTTGCTGCGTCTGTGTTCTATTAAATAGAACATCTATGGCATGTGGCACCATCAAAATTAAGGTGTGCCCCAATACCATCCCTTCCGTTAGTGTTTCACTGATGCAGCAGCCGCTGCAACAGCTCGCAAATATTGTGGTAATGCGCGCGCTACAGGGTCCAGCACAGAAGAAAAATAGCTGCACGGCCTATTTCTTCCACCTGGCTCATGTGTTAAAACTGCCAACGCGCAGCAGTCATTCTCATGCATGAACAATCTGAAAATGTTTTCATAATTTGGTGTCCCCAAAACTGGAGCAGAACACAATACAGTTTTGAGCAAGTCAAATGCTTTCTGACATTCTTCATTCCACTGCAAAGGCATCACAACATCCTTCTTTGTCAACTCCACCATTGGCTTCAAAATTAGGGCAAAATTCACAATCCATTGCCGACAATAAGAAGCCATGCCTATTATGGCTCTGACTCCCTTTTGTGTTTTTGGAATAGGCATACCAGAAATGCGTTCTATTCTTTCTGGCGTTAGTCTTCTCCCTTCTTTCGAAAGTAAGTAACCCAAATAAGCCACTTCTTTTCGGCAATACTGTAACTTCTTTAAACTGGCTTTGTGGCCATGTGCTGCTAAGTGTGTTAATAGTAAAATGGTACTCTCTTTACAAGTCTCCTCTGTATCTGCGGCAATCAACAAATCATCGATATATTGTAACAATACACAACCTGTTGGTAACTCTAGCATATCAGGTTGTTCTTTCAATGCTCTGCTGTAGATGCTTGGACTTTCTGTGTAGCCTTGAGGAATGCGTGTGAAGGTGAACGATCGCCCTCCTAATGTGAAGGCAAACAGATATCTACTTTCTTGGTGTACTGGAATACTGAAGAAAGCATTCTTCAAATCAATAACACTAAAGTATTCTGCCGAAGCTGGAATCATTGTCAAAATTGTGGTAACATCTGGGACCAATGGAAATTGAGGATCTACTACCTTGTTTAGTCCACGCAGATCAATTATGAAACGATATGGTACCTCATTACATCCTTTCTTATACACCAGAAGAATGGGACTGTTACACTTGCTGCCTGTAATCTCTTCAATCACCCCCAATTTTACCAAATCAGACAATACTTTTCAATCCTTTTTCTCCTTCTGCTGAGATTTTGTATTGTGGAATACGCTGCAACGTTACTCCCTCTTTTAGTGTCATTTTCACTGGCTCTATCTTCGTCTCTTCCTCAGTAATCATTAAACAATCATGGGGAGGTGATTCGTTGTCACCAAGTTCTTCCGTGGGTAGTGGGATTAATTCTGCAGGATTCAAAGCGCTACACCTCATAATTTGGATGTGTGGCGCGAACAGGACAATTTTGTATCTAGTTAATCTGGCAGATGTGAGTTGTTGCGTCTGTGTTCTATTAAATAGAACATCTATGGCATGTGGCACCATCAAAATTAAGGTGTGCCCCAATACCATCCCTTCCGTTAGTGTTTCACTGATGCAGCAGCCGCTGCAACAGCTCGCAAATATTGTGGTAATGCGCGCGCTACAGGGTCCAGCACAGAAGAAAAATAGCTGCACGGCCTATTTCTTCCACCTGGCTCATGTGTTAAAACTGCCAACGCGCAGCAGTCATTCTCATGCATGAACAATCTGAAAATGTTTTCATAATTTGGTGTCCCCAAAACTGGAGCAGAACACAATGCAGTTTTGAGCAAGTCAAATGCTTTCTGACATTCTTCATTCCACTGCAAAGGCATCACAACATCCTTCTTTGTCAACTCCACCATTGGCTTCACAATTAGGGCAAAATTCACAATCCATTGCCGATAATAAGAAGCCATGCCTATTATGGCTCTGACTCCCTTTTGTGTTTTTGGAATAGGCATACCAGAAATGCGTTCTATTCTTTCTGGCGTTAGTCTTCTCCCTTCTTTCGAAAGTAAGTAACCCAAATAAGCCACTTCCTTTCGGCAATACTGTAACTTCTTTAAACTGGCTTTGTGGCCATGTGCTGCTAAGTGTGTTAATAGTAAAATGGTACTCTCTTTACAAGTCTCCTCTGTATCTGCGGCAATCAACAAATCATCGATATATTGTAACAATACACAACCTGTTGGTAACTCTAGCATATCTAGTTGTTCTTTCAATGCTCTGCTGTAGATGCTTGGACTTTCTGTGTAGCCTTGAGGAATGCGTGTGAAGGTGAACGATCACCCTCCTAATGTGAAGGCAAACAGATATCTACTTTCTTGGTGTACTGGAATACTGAAGAAAGCATTCTTCAAATCAATAACACTAAAGTATTCTGCCGAAGCTGGAATCATTGTCAAAATTGTGGTAACATCTGGGACCAATGGAAATTGAGGATCTACTACCTTGTTTAGTGCACGCAGATCAATTATGAAACGATATGGTACCTCATTACATCCTTTCTTATACACCAGAAGAATGGGACTGTTACACATGCTGCCTGTAATCTCTTCACTCACCCCCAATTTTACCAAATCAGACACAATACTTTTCAATCCTTTTTCTCCTTCTGCTGAGATTTTGTACTGTGGAATACGCGGCAACGTTACTCCCTCTTTTAGTGTCATTTTCACTGGCTCTATCTCCAAGCATCCCACATCATTATTATTTACCGACAACATACAAGTTGGTACTTCACTTAATTCCCCTGGCAAAGGTTTGGACAAAAATTCAGACACTGGTACATTCTGTGGTGAAATAGTCAAACATACTCCATCTGGTGTACAGTGAATAACTGCACTCAGTTTTTACAACAGGTTTAAACCTAACAAATTTTCCCTGCAGTTTTCTGTTAAGAGAAATGGACAGTACTCAGTGAATGGTACTGGTTGGGACACTGGATTTATTACTGGGGTACCTGCGAACCCTATTGAAATATTTTTTATGCCCTGACAGTGGTATTTCTGGAACCAAGTGATGGTCTATTGAACACTTCTGTGCCCCTGTATCCACAAGGAAGCTGTGCTCACTATTCCCGACTTTCATTTCTACGTAGGGTCCTTTCTGATTCACAGGAATAGACACTGGTTCCAACCCCTGTCTTGGGCTGTCCTATTCGGTAAACAACACATCATCCGATGTATAGTCGCTGCTGTTATTATAATACGCATTCGAATGAGCATCAAACATGTTGCCGCTCCTTCCTCTACTCCCATTTTGCATGTTCTGCTGGCTCTGATTCTGAGTAGAGGTATGATTCTGGACTTGGTTCTGATTTTGGGCACCATTCCCTTGACTATTTTGGTGCTGCTGCATATTATTTCTATTATGCCCATTCGCTCCTGGATGCCCCTTATGATGTCTTCTCTGGCCATTCCCATTTCTATTTTGTAAGTGCGGACATTGCGCTCGCCAGTGACCTTCCTCTCTGCAATACGCACATTGATTTATTCCCAGAGGCCCTCCATGCATATTCGAATTACCTCTGCCTTGTGCATTCCCTCTCCCTCTATTGTGTCCCACTACTTTCTGGAGTAGCACCCTTGTTTTCAAATCCGCCCTATCGTTCACTTCTTTCTCTTTCTCCGTATTTACTCTATTCTCATAGTATTGGGCCATATGTAATACTTCGCCCAACGTTTTTGCTTGCCATGCGCTTTCTGATGTCATTATTACATTTTGAATTGGAAGTATTAACGCTTTCACATACTTGTCAACAAATAATCTTTCCCTACTTCCGTGCTTACATCCTGTCCACTAAAGTCCGTGAATACTTCCTCAAATGCATTAAAATAATCTATAGCTAACTCGTCCTTGCCCTGCACACATGCAGTCAACTTGTCCCATTGAATTCTCTTCTCCGGAACAATTTCTTTCAATTTCTGTATTATTCGTGCTGGTAATGCTACCATATTTGTCTCCGGCTTTCCCCCTACCTCTTTATTCCTATTCTCCAGTATTAAATCCGCCCACGTGCCACCATAGGCCGTTATAACATCTACCTTTCTTATCTGTTTCCATATGTCTGTTGGCAGGATTACTGGGAATATTAAATCTATGTCACCCATAGTAAGCACGGATGATTGCAGGCAGGACTCTACTTCTTTATAAAATCCCACGGGATTCTTTCTTATATCGGGAATCGTCTGTTTTATGTTATTCACTTCCTGTCTGGAAAAGGGGACATGTACATATTGGGCGGTATAATGGGCTGGTGTTACCTGCGCTGCGCCCCCATTAACACCAGCAACACCAGCAATCTCTACTTTTGGCACAAAGGTAGGTGGGACTTCTCTCATTGGAAATACTGCGCTCACTGTTCCTCCCCCTTCTCTCATATGTAAAAGTATTCCCAAGTCAAGTGATAAGGCCGTTTCCCCCGTCCCACTTTCTAGTGCTCTCTTATATACTGCCATTATTTTGGGGGGGGGGCTGGCTTTCTTGTCATTTATATCTTTATTTATTAAATGTTCAGGCATTGCCTGCAATGCTTTTCTTTTCATGGGTAAGGGGTATTCATCAAATATTTCATGTATTTCCATTGCGGGAATACTAGGAATGCCATCCATTTTAGCGCTTCTCGTATACGAAACTTTAGTTTATCGCCTGTCTGTGTTGAGGGCGGTAAATATCACCACTGTATATATGGCTCTACCGCCTCCTTCCTGTCTCTTCTAATATCTCTACTCCTATACCCAGGCGTGGCAAACATTTCAGCATATTCATTATCTAGGTCATTCTTCAGCTCAAATAATCTGTTCACATGTTCCCTTATTTCTTCATCTCCATCTCTACAACGTGCTAATGCATTCAAGTCTATCAATCTTTGGGGCGGTAACTTCCCAATTACCTGTTTCCATCTAGACACTAACAGGGTAATTCATAGAAATTCGCACAAAAGTGGCGCACGCGACTGGCGCACAGGGTGCCAGTGCGAATGTATGCGCCAGCCGCGTGCGCTAAAATCATTTTCCGCGCATAGCGTATTCATGGATATTCGCATCCAAAACCAGCCGTGGCGCAGCGTGGCGCAGCGACCCTGCAGCAGCGCCAGTTATGCTCCCAAGAACGCCCTCGCGCAAGGAAAAGCTTTCAAAATCCCCAAATAATCGCAAAGGGCTACGCTAACCCTGGACCAGTTCACAGGGCTGGCAAACAGCAAACGCCAAGCGGGGAACGTGTATTTCAGTAGTTCGCGGGAAGTTCCACACGCGATTGTCCTGTGTACGTGTGCATCAGGGGTGCGCGGGAAGTATCACACGCAAAATCAGCAGGGTACGTGTATTTCAGGGGTGCGCGGGAAGTATCACACGCGATTCCAGCAGGGTACGTGTATTTCAGGGGTGCGCGGGAAGTATCACACACGATTCCAGCAGGGTACGTGTATTACAGGGGTGCGCGTGAAGTTCCACATGCGATTTCAGCAAGGTACGTGTATTTCAGGGGTGTGCGGGAAGTATCACAAGCGATTCCAGCAGGGTACGTGTATTACAGGGGTGCGCGTGAAGTTCCACACACGATTTCAGCAGGGTACGTGTATTTCAGGGGTACGCGGGAATTTCCACACGCGATTGGCCCCGTGCGAGCAGGGTACGTGCATTTCAGGGGTGCGCGGGAAGTTCCACACGCGATTGGCCCCGTGCGAGCAGGGTACATGTATTCCAGGGGTGCGCGGGAAGTTCCACACGCAATTTCAGCAGGGTACGTATATTGCAGGGGTGTGCGGGAAGTTCCACACGCGATTGGCCCCGTGCGAGCAGGGTACGTGTATTTCAGGGGTGCGCGGGAAGTTCCACACGCAATTTCAGCAGGGTACGTGTATTTCAGGGGTGCGCGGGAAGTTCCACACGCGATTCCATCAGGGTACGTGTATTTCAGGGGTGCGCGGGAAGTTCCACACGCGATTGGCCCCGTGCGAGCAGGGTACGTGTATTCCAGGGGTGCGCAGGAAGTTCCACACGCGATTTCAGCAGGGTACGTGTATTGCAGGGGTGCGCGGGAAGTTCCACACGCGATTGGCCCCGTGCGAGCAGGGTACGTGTATTTCAGGGGTGCGCGGGAAGTTCCACACGCGATTTCAGCAGGGTACGTGTATTTCAGGGGTGCGCGGGAAGCTCCACACGCGATTTCAGCAGGGTATGTGTATTTCAGGGGTGCGCGGGAAGTTCCACACGCGATTTCAGCAGGGTACGTGTATTTCAGGGGTGTGCGGGAAGTTCCACACGCGATTTCAGCAGGGTACGTGTATTTCAGGGGTTCTGGGGAGTACTACACGTGAATTGGCCATGTGGGTCCTCCCAGGTGTTCGCTCTACAACCTCCACGGCCCCTGCAGGCAGCCCACACCACGGGGGACTACCCTGCACCCCTGCTCATGTCCCGCAGGCAGCCCATCCAACATGGGCATGCCCCCCAGCCAACCCACATGTCACCTTGCACTACTGATTAACAATGCATGTCTCCCAGCACCCCCACCCCCCAGCAGTCAGGGGCACCCTCCACCAGGCCCCCACTCATGTCCCCTATTACCCCCACCCACCAGCAGTGCAGGGGCAGCCTCCACCAGGCCCCCACTCATGTCTACCACCACCCCCACCCCCCAGCCACCAGGGGCAGCCTCCACAAGGCCCCCACTCATGTCTCCCACCACCCCCACCCCTCAGCAGTGCAGGGGCAGCCTCCACCAGGCCCCCACTCATGTCCCCCTTCACCCCCACCCCCAAGCAGTGCAGGGGCAGCCTCCACCAGGCCCCCACCCATGTCTACCACCACCCCCACCCCCAGCCACCAGGGGCAGCCTCCACCAGGCCCCCACTCAGGGCTACTACCACCCCCTACCCCCGAGCAGTCAGGGGCACCCTCCACCAGGCCCCCACTCATGTCCAACTCATGTCTCCCACCACCCTCACCCCCCAAGCCACCAGGGGCAGCCTCCACCAGGCCCCCACTCAGCTCTCCCACCACCCCCACCCCCCAGCCACCAGGGGCAGCCTCCACCAGGCCCCCACTCAGGGCTACCACCACCCCCTACCCCCCAGCAGTCAGGGGCACCCTCCCCCAGGCCCCCACTCATGTCCAACTCATGTCTCCCACCACCCTCACCCCCCAGCCACCAGGGGCAGCCTCCACCAGGCCCCCACTCAGGGCTACCACCACCCCCTACCCCCCAGCAGTCAGGGGCACCCTCCACCAGGCCCCCACTCATGTCCAACTCATATCTCCCACCACCCTCACCCCCAGCCACCAGGGGCAGCCTCCACCAGGCCCCCACTCAGGGCTACCACCACCCCCTACCCCCCAGCAGTTAGGGGCACCCTCCACCAGGCCCCCACTCCTGTCTCCCTGCACCCTCTACCCCCCAGCAGTCAGGGGCACCCTCCACCAGGCTCCCACTCCTGTCTCCCAGCACCCCCACCCCCCAGCCACCAGGGGCAGCCTCCACCAGGCCCCAACCCATGTCTCCCACCACCCCCACCCCCCAGCAGTTCAGGGGCAGCCTCCACCAGGCCCCCACTCCTGTCCCCCTGCACCCCCACCCCCAGCAGTGCAGGGGCAGCCTCCACCAGGCCCCCACCCATGTCTACCACCACCCCCACCCCCCAGCCACCAGGGGCTGCCTCCACCAGGCCCCCACACATGTCTCCCACCACCCCCACCCCCCAGCCACCAGGGGCAGCCTCCACCAGGCCCCCACTCAGGGCTACCACCACCCCCTACCCCCCAGCAGTCAGGGGCACCCTCCACCAGGCCCCCACTCATGTCCAACTCATGTCTCCACCACCCTCACCCCCCAGCCACCAGGGGCAGCCTCCACCAGGCCCCCACTCATGTCTCCCACCACCCCCACCCCCCAGCCACCAGGGGCAGCCTCCACCAGGCCCCCACTCAGGGCTACCACCACCCCCTACCCCCAGCAGTCAGGGGCACCCTCCACCAGGCCCCCACGCATGTCCAACTCATGTCTCCCACCACCCTCACCCCCCAGCCACCAGGGGCAGCCTCCACCAGGCCTCCACTCAGGGCTACCACCACCCGCTATCCCCCAGCAGTCAGGGGCAGCCTCCACCAGGCCCCCACTCCTGTCTCCCTGCACCCCCTTCCCCCCAGCAGTCAGGGGCACCCACCACCAGGCTCCCACTCCTGTCTCCCAGCACCCCCACCCCCCAGCCACCAGGGGCAGCCTCCACCAGGCCCCCACTCATGTCTCCCACCACCCCCACCCCCCAGCAGTCAGGGGCACCCTCCACCAGGCCGCTACTCCTGTCTCCCTGCACCCCCTACCCCCCAGCAGTCAGGGGCACCCTCCACCAGGCTCCCACTCCTGTCTCCCAGCACCCCCACCCCCCAGCCACCAGGGGCAGCCTCCACCAGGCCCCCACTCATGTCCCCCTGCACCCCCACCCCCCAGCACTGTGGGGCACCTGCCAGCAGGCCCCCACTCATGTCCAACTCATGTTCCCCTGCACCCTCACCCCCCATCACTGTGGGGCACCTGCCAGCAGCCCCCCACTCATGTCCAACTCATGTTCCCCAGCCAACATGTCATCACAATCTAGATCCCCGGTCCCTATGGTCAGCCTCCAAATGCAAAACACCCACTCAGAAATGGCAATAACATGGCAGAACTGCAATTGCAAGTTTGGAAACGAACACATGTCCCTCACATACACCCAATGGGCGTCAGTGAATCTCAAAACCCATATCATGATATGCATGAAACCAATGAGATGATACTACACATTGAAGTTTGATAAAAAAATATGTATTAAAGAAAACATGAATTGAATCAAAAATAAACTAACAGAAATGGGAATGTAAAAAAAGTTAAAAGAAGCATGTCCATGAAAAAATGCAAAACCAAAAATCAGAATCCAAAGGAATGGTGTCCAAAGTCACAGTCCAGAAAAGAAAATCCAATGGGAAATTATAATTGAAAGCCATTGCTCCATGGGTAAATAGTAAAAAGAAAAGAAAATCCAACAGAGAACTAGGTACAGGTGAACAAGCCAGGGTCCATGATCCCAACAAAAGAAATGAAACCTATCTAACAACACTACCTAATAAAAAATAACCATATACAAAAATGTGGCTCATTGTCCAAAAGGTCCAAAGAAAATGCAAAAACAAAGGAAACCTAACACTAACTACATAACTATTTACATGGGCAGCGGGCTAGTCCAACGGCTCACTGGATGTTGTCATGGGCCAGGGCATCATCAAACTCCTGTTCAATGGCTTGGAGGCGGGCATGTTCCCTGGCCCCGAGGTCTCGCAGGGATAAAGCAGTGTCCAGCTCCAACTCCCTGCGAAGACCCTCGAGGCACTCAGCCCGCCTCAGCGCCCTCCGCATGGAGTTCTCCGCCCTGACCATTGTGAGCCATTCCTCCTCTGCCCGCTGCCGCTCCGCACCTATCTGCTGGCCCAACCGCTCCCACACAGAAGACACTCCCATTCCAGGGTTCTCCTGCCCTCCGGCCGATGCCTGCACCCCTGATGTTGATGGCCCCGAGCCATGATGCCTCCCACGTCGAGCCTGCCGCTGCCTCCGACTCAACTGCGGCTGATCCAGGCTGATGGTATTCACCGACGCCGTCGTGCACGTGCCCTGCCCGATGATGCCGTCACATCCTCCATCTGCTGGGGTCCAGTTGCTGGTGTGTCCACCCCTGCTGGACCTCCGACTCCCGACTGTGGCTGGGATGGGATCCCCACTGAGCCGGCTGCATTGGTCGGGGCAGGTCCACAGGGGGCCCTGGTGGCATCTGGGCTGGAAGACGGCATGGAGAACTGGTGCATAGTCTCCACAGAGGAGGAGAGGGTCGCCAGATTGGCCGACACATGTAGGAAACCCCCAACCATGGCCGTTCCCAACTGGGCCACGTCGACACGGTGCTCTCCGTGATGACGTGCATGCTCCTCCCGGGAAGCACGCACCTCATCACGAATTGCACCTGTGCGCAACCCGACACCAATCAGGACCTTCTCCATATGGCCAGGGGTCCCCTCGTACGCAGGTGGAGGGGAGTCAGATGACATGGACATCCCCCCTACCTGCGGACGGGCCTGGGATGGGGCATCCCTGCTGGTGCATGGTGGTGCAGTCACAGTGTCAGGGACAGTGACATGCACAGGCCCCTCCACGGCGACCTGTGCTGCCTCCTGCCCCTGCCCCTGGACTGCAACACTTGCACCAGCAGGGATGCCCCCACCAGGCCCCATGTGCGCCTCAGTAGCGGCCTCCTCCTCCTCTGTGGAAACCACCAACCTGGATGGCTCCACCCCGTCTTCCGCCGTTGCAAGCCCCTGTGGGGGCTCACCCACCCCTTCCGCTGCAGCCGTGGGGGCATCCCCGCCGCTTTGCACCACAGAGCCGTCTCCGCCCTCTTTTTCACGTGGCGCTGTGTAGAGGGAGACATAGAACACAAGCATCAGGGTACTGTACAATGGTCCCCTAGACAGGAAGCAATAGCAGATGAGTGGCACTGTCAAAGATCACTTCCATCATGTCCCTCCACAACACATGGCTCAGTGCAGGTAAAACACATGCGGTAACAGGCATGGCACATGCTATGGACATTAGCATACATGTCCAAGTGATTCTTGAAACATACACTGTTGTTTTGGAACTCACATGCATCATGTGCCATGCCTATCACATGCACACACTTCACCCTAGTTTCATCCATCTGGCCTCGTACACCACAGACACAGTGGATACAAGGATGACTAGGCTGCATCAGTGAACCTGAACATTGCGACAGACATATGTCATGTTTCCCTGGCATTCACAAGTCACAGACACGCAGGTCAGACACACAGACATGGACAGCATACATGTACATGGCATCAGCACCCATCCCTCACCCATGTCCAGGAACAGAGACTGTCATGCTTTAATGTGGCCATTCCGCATAGGGCAACCCATGTTGCATTTGAACACATGCACCAACCGTGTGGTTCACACATTACTGGTCTCACATGCATGACGTCCCTGCACACACACATGCATACATGGCCTATGTCACACATACAGGCAAGTATCAGACAACCAGCACACTGCGACATGCCCTGTCTCACACAGCAATGCTTGGCCACTTACCGCTCAACTCCAGACGGGTCTGCCTCTCAAGGATCTGGCCGTGGAGTGTTGGGCCTACGCGTTCCAGGACCCTCGCCTGGATGGTACTCATGCGGCCCCGGCCCCCCTCCACGAGGCGCCGGGCCTTTAAGAGGGTCCTGGACCTGCAGTCATCCCAGCGCTTCTTGACATGTTGGTAGTCGCGGACTGCCACCCCCTCCGCGTTGATGGCAGTCACGATGTCCATCCAGATCCGAGTCCGTCCTTCCTTGTTGGCGCGCTTACTTCCGAAGAGGGCATCATACTGCCCCAGGACTTGCTCCACCAGGACACCAACTTCGGTGGCAGTGAAGCTGGTGCCCCTCTGCCTCTCTGGCCGGGGCTTGCCAGTGGTGCCAGATGTAGCAGTGCCCGGCATGGCAACCCCAGAGGCAGGAGTGGGTGGGCAACTGGGTCCTGGGGCTGGGCCGTGGAGCGATGGTATCCCAGTCGGGAGTCTTCTGTTCCAGCAGGGGTGGACACAGCAAATGGACCCCTGCAGATGGCTGATGTGCAGGCACCAAATGGCAGGGCACGGTGGCAGCAGGCAGGCAGGCAGGCAGGCAGCAGCAGATGGCTCGTGGGAGGCTGCTTGGGGCTCTGGGGGGCAGTAATTCGGCCTTTTGGGCAGGTTCGTGGTCTTCCGTGTGCTTACGCGTGGCCAGCTTGATACGGAGTGATTTCGCTCGTGAAAATCCTGCACGTCTGCGTGTAAATCGAGGAAAAGCCCTTAGCGTGTATGCACATCAGCACACATATGCGATTTCATTGGACCAAAGGCCCTTAGCGCGTGAGTGCGTCTGTGACGTGAGGCGCGCGGGTGTTTCCCTCATTACACGTGATGACAGAGCACACGTGGATTTCAACCAATCACGTGTGGAACTTCCCACGCACCCCAGAAATACACGTACCCAGGCCAATCGCGTGTACGCTCACTTCCCTCCGATTACACGCGATGACACTCGGACGTGCAGTTTTACCACGTGTGCTCGCATATGCGATTTCATTGGCCCAAAGGTCACCATGCGCAGCTGTGACGTCACGCGCATGGCCGTAGAGAATGGCGCGTGTAAAAATGAAGAGATACACGTCCGAGTGTCAAAGCGCGTAATTGGTGGAAATGGCCTCATTGCGTATGCGCGTCTGTGACGTGTGTATAAAAGGTACGTCTAGAACGCCATTTCCTTGTACGTGCTTTTCGTGGAGAGCGAGTGGGTGAAATCTGTACTTCTTGTCGGTTCACACGCGATTTACTTCACGGCGTTTCCAGTTCGTACTCCCTGTTACCTCTGACAGCTTTTTCTCTTTTCCTCTTTTTCCTGGGCCTGTTTCCTCAAACAGCGTTCCCTACTACTGTTGTCCTGTCTCCTCAGACAGCGTACAATTCTTCTTTTGGCGGGGGTGTTGCCAACGCGCACACGCGCCTATTTTTCACGCTTTTGTTCCTGGCGGACGGTGAGTCGCGCACGTATTTAACATCTGTGCTTGCCCCGTGTGTCGCGTACCCCTTCAGAGGTCATTCTAGGCTGCGTGTGACACGCATACGTTCATTCTTGTGTTCCTGGGTGCCACAGCGTAGTGCAGGTTTATTTTTCCACGCACGTGGTCTAGGAGGGGTTGCGTGCACCTTACTTCGCTTTTTTGGGGTGCCTGTGCATTGCGTAACCAGTCATCTTTCCCCAGGGGTGACATACAGCCTTGCTAGAGCACTAGGGTACGATTACCATCTGGTACCCAACCCCTTTGACCCCCAATTGCCCAGGACAATAGTTCACATCGACTCCCATACGCACAATAACATCAGTGCCATGGCTGGGAGGCGAACAAGCCGTAAGGGTGGCAAAGGTGGCCGAGCCACAAGTGGTGGCCGTGGTGGATCCGGTAGGGGACGTGGCCGTAACTTGCAGGGTGCCCCTAGCCCCCCATGTGTGGAGGAGCAGTCAGGGACACCCATGCCCCCCCCGGTTGAGGTTACCGTGGCTGACACCATCCATGCTCAGCCCTTGTTGGACCAGCCCACTGTGGAACCAGACCTGGCACAGGGTGACTCCATGGCTGACTTCCAGGTCAGCGGGTCTAGGCCACGTGCGCTGGTGAACGTTGGTGTCATCAGGCCACGTGGATCAGGGGCAGCTAGGTCATCTGCTGCCCCGCATAGGCAGGCTGGGGAGGCTGCAGGCTCAACTGCGGCTCCATCCACCTCACCTCTCACACACCCATCCAGGACAATGTCGGTCCAAGTCCATCATGCTGACATTCCCCCTGACACCATCACACTTGAGATAATGCCTGCACCAACTCCCATGCTGAGTGTGCAATCCCACGCTCCTGCCCCTAGTGTCCAGAGTGGCGCAGGACACGCCGGATCCCCACCACCTTCCAAGCGGAAGAGGAAGAGTGCTCGTCCAGTAGAGGCTGATGCCCCAGACACGGCTACACAGTCTGGCCTGTCAAGGAAGCCCAGCTTCAATGAGGCCGAACTGAATGCACTTGTAGAGTATGTGTCCGCACATGACCGCGAAATGGTGATTGTCGCAGGATCCAAGACCACACCTGCACAACATCAGGCACACTGGCAGACCATTGCGGACATCATAAGTGCCCTTGGAATCGTGAGGCGCACAGCTAATGAATGCTACAAGCGATGGATTGACCTGAAGCGCAGGGCAAAGAATAAGCTGGCCTCAAGTCATGCCGCTACTCTAGTGACTGGAGGTGGGTCTCCAGCAGACGACATAGAACTCACTCCACATGAGCAGGTTGCTGGGACCTACGTCACGGAGGAACAGATCCAAGGCGTGGGAGAAGTGGCAGATTACGAGGCATTGTCCGGTGAGTGCACATGCATGTGTGTGTCATCCATGTGCATGGTGTGTGTGGGAGGGCTTCTGTTTGGGTGCCAGGGGAGGGTATGTGTGCCTGAGTGGTTCGGCGCACCCATGTGCCTCTTCCTATACATTCTTGGCAACAGCATTTGGGTATATCAGCATCCCTTCGGCCAACATTAGACATCCAGCACAACACAACGCCAGTTGCCCTTGGAGTGTCATCTTGCCACAACACTGTTGCTTATTTGCCTTTTTCTTTCAGGCAGATTGTTTTCATACCACCACTTTTACTCGGGATTTCTCAGTCCTATTGTCACATGTCTGACATGGCTATGGTACAGTGGACTGGCTCAGTTTCGTGGACATTATTAGTTTGGACATGTCCCTGTGCTATAGGACCATTTTTGACTGGCAGCTGCAGGTTAAACATTTGGACCATTACAATGAAAATAATCAATTATATGAACAAACTGGACTGAATGAACAATTGGTGACCTCCTCTCCCTCTTCACTTCATGGCTAGGGTACATGCCATCTGTGTGATGGCATGTGTATTTGACCTGCCAATCACTGGCCAATGTGTGATGCCACTGCTAGGCAGCATGCAGCAAATGTGTTCATCTTCCATCTTGGTGTCATCAATGTGTGCCATCTGCCTCCCCATCACACGCAGTGACGGTACATGCATGGGAGTGTTTTAGTCATGTGGGACATGTGTCAATCAAGTACTGTTTCTGTAGCCTCTCAGCCCTAATTGTGTACCATAGTGCTAATGCCTGTTTCCATTTGTTTTCTTTTATGTCTTTGCAGGGGAAGACGCACTTGATACTGCTGGGGTTGTGGAGATGGTGCAGACCCAGGAGGGGTCTGAGGGCCGACCGACCACCAGTGAGGGACGTGGTGTGGTGGTGGGTGAGAACCCACAACTGCTGCAGGTCGTGCTCTCAAGGGGTGTCTCTGGCTGCACCTCCCCCGAGCTGTACTCAGGTGTTGATTCGGATGATGAGACCTACGTGCCGTCGCAGGTGAGTGTTCCTGGGAGGGATTCTGTTCTGTCCGACCCACCTGCACCAGGGTTAGAACCCTCAATGGGGATGTCAATGTTGGCAGGTACGCCTTTGGTGGTTACGGATGCAGGGACACACTCTGCGACATCTGATCCTGTTCCTGGGCCAGCAGATCAGAGGGGGAATGCAGTCCTGCAGCCTCAGGCAGTGCCGGCACAGCAAGGCGCAGTTCGCCTTGCCCCGGACAGGTGTGGTGCCCGCCGACGTGGTGGCCGTACGCCACCTGGCAATACCACATGGGAGCAATCCATATACGGTATGGCAAACCAACAGGCAGCATCATCAGAGATGATGGCTCAGGCCATGGATAGGGTGGCCACTTCCATTGTCCACCCCGAAAGGCTGATGGAGCGACTACAGCAGACAACCGACTCCATCTGCCAGTCACACAGGGAGGACATGTTGGCGTCTGACAGGGACAGGCGGGCGGCACTGGCGACTCTGCAGGAAGCCATCTCCATAGAGTCCCAGGGCCACAGGGAAGACCTGAGGCTGGAACTCCTTCACCTCAGGACGACTCTTGTTGAGCTTGAGGCTTCAACAAACCGAAGGACAGAACAGAAGCTGGAGCGTCTCACCCGTACGCTCTCAGCTGAGATGCAGGCAACTAGGGCGGAGGTCCGGGCATCCCGTGAGTTGTTGCATGGGGACCTCCGCACACTTATCCTCCAGAACGAGACCTACCACACCCGAATGCTTGCAGCCATGGAGGAACAGACTAGGGCTTTGTGTGGGCTGCCTCCCATAGTGCCACCACCTCCGGATGAAGCTGCAGAGGGTGAGGATAGCGACAGCAGTGATACTCCCACAATAGGGTAGCCGTGTAGGCCATGAGCCCATGGAGGTGTTTTTTTTTCCGCAACATCCACATAGGTGGGTTTTGGTGTGCACCCTGTCCTCGGACCTCCTGGGTGGCCTTCCCAACCCCCCCCCCGGGCCCAATAATGGCCATTTTTTTAAAAAATTTTTATTGGGACCGTGTGTTGCCTTGTGTGGCTCCCGTGGGCATACGCTGCATTGTGGCTGGTCACATGCAGGCTTGTCATGGATTTGGTTCAGATGCTTGAGTTTTTGTCACACACACCCCTCCTGCTTCCCGTTTCCATGGGCTTGCAAAGGGTGTGCCCAAGTGACATTGACGTACATGGTGACATTGGACTCCCATGAGCTGTGTGGGCAGTCTGTAGTCAATACTGTGTATACATTCATAGTGCATATTGTTGTTCTATTGTACACTGCATTGTGTATTGATATGTGCCTCTGCATCCATCTCATCCTCCATATTTGCAGGTCCATTCCTCATGTCTTCACAATGCGGTCCACCTTGGAACTGGAGTCCATGTTGTAAGCAGTGCACCTACACTCTTGTGTGGCGCTAACACTGTATACTTGGAAGTGTTCGGAGGGCTGTCATCATCAGGTGGTGAGGCTAGCTAATTTTTAAGTCTGTAATGTCATGTTTAAGGTAGGTTGGAGGTTGTGTAGGTGATTGGTATTCTTGGTAAGTATTTGGTAAAGTGGGTTGTAGGTCCTGCATTACTGTGAGCATTTCATGTGTGGACATGTTTCCATTAGGGACACTGTAGCTGCTGACACTTGGGGCATGTTGTGGGGATTAATTTCTTTCCTCTCACATTGCATGACATGCCATGGTGTGTTGTGTGGCTGTGCCGGGGAGGGGGTGGGTGACATGGCACTGTTTTCATGTAGTATTTTGCAAGTGGGTATTCATTTCTGCAGCATGGAAGTGTCTTTTCATGACACTGCATTGGTGGTGTTTGTGTAGGTAGGGATGCACACATTGTGACACTTCCACATGAACAATCTCAGGCTGCTATGGTTCTGACAGTTGACAGTCCCTTTGTTCGTCTTAATTGTCAGGTCGAGTCATCATTGCTTATCAGATGGTATGTGCCAGGCCTGTGTGCACTCCACTGGGGTGTGATTTCTATGTGAAGTAATTAGCCACCAGCTGCGTACGGGCTGCCTCACCCCGTGCCCTCTCCCCTCACATGCGCAGCGGGCGTGCATGTGGTTGGGGATGTGGGGGCACCACCATGTCCACGGCCAGGCCCCGGCGTGTTGCAACATTGTGCAGGACACATGCTGCCACTATGATCCTGCACACTACTGGGGCGAATATAACAGCTGCCCACCAGAACGGTCAAGGGAGCGAAAGCGTGACTTGAGCACTCCGAATGTGTGCTCCACTATGCCCCGGGTTGCAATATGGGCTGTGTTGTATCTTACCTCTGGAGGCGTGATGGGGTTCCGAATTGGCGTCATCATGTGGGTGCTCAGAGGGTAGGCACTGTCCCCTGGTGAGGAGGAGATGGGTATCATTAGTGGGGTAGTGACATAACTCTGCATCTGACATGCATGCATGTGCAGTGGCATTCATACTCACCAAGCAGCCATGTATCGCCATGCCGCCCAGCTTATAGGTCCCGGCTTAGGGTAGACATTCGGTAAATTAAGCTGTCGTGGGTGGACCCTGGATAGTTGGCATATACTGAGGTGATGATTCCCTTAGCATTACATACTACCTGCACGTTGATGGAATGCCAGTGCTTGCGGTTCCTATAGATGTGCTCAGATGCCCTGGGGGGACGTAGTGCCACATGGGTGCAGTCAATGGCACCTAGCACTTTTGGGAATTGTGCCACACCGTAGAAATCGAGGGTGGCAGCCTGCCTTTCTGCAGGTGTCCTGGGCAGGTATATGTGCCTACGGACTGATGGGCGTGCAGTGATGATGTTCAAGACCTGGTGTAGGCAGCGTGACTGCGTGGCCTGTGACACCCCACCCACTATGGCACTTGTCCGCTGAAATGATCCTGTGGCCAAGAAGTGCAGTACATTGAGGACCTTCTCCAGGGGGCTGAGTGCTTGGGAGCACAGGGTGGGTGATGTGAGGTCATCCTCCCACTCACTGACCAGGTCCAGTATTATGTGTGGGGGAAACCTGTACCTCCCATACACCTGGTCATCAGGCATCCCAAAAAGGCTGGTTCTGGGAGTGAAAATTCGGGCCCTCACTATCCTCCTCCTCCTCCTCCTTTGGTAACCCACGGCCACTGCTGCTAGGAATGGTATGTTCATCCTGGCGTATGAGCTTGTTTGTTGTTTGCGCGCACTTTTATGCTGCGCGGGTCGACGTACGCCTGCTCCATGCTGGCGTACGTGTCTCAGGATTGGACCATTTATTTTTCGGCACGTCGTAGGCGAACGTGTGAATCTTCCCGTCCACCCCAGGAATACACGTAGCACGCTCTCACAGGCACAGTCGCGGGTAAATATTCCTGCCCACCCCTGGAATACATGTACCCCACTCTCACAGGCCCAATCGCGTGTGGAAGTTCACGCGCACCCCGAAGTACACATACCCAGGCCAATCGCGTGTGGAACTTCCCGCGCACCCCGAGGTACACATACCCAGGCCAATCGCGTGTGGAACTTCCCGCGCACCACGAGGTACACATACCCAGGCAAATCGCACGGCTGGGGGGTGGGGGTGGTGGTAGACATGGGTGGGGGCCTGGTGGAGGCTGCCCCTGCACTGCTGGGGGATGGGGGTGGTGGGAGACATGAGTGGGGGCCTGGTGGAGGCTGCCCCTGGTGGCTGGGGGGTAAGGGTGGTGGGACACATGATTTGGACATGAGTGGGGGCCTGGTGGAGGGTGCCCCTGACTGCTGGGGGGTAGGGAGTGGTGGGAGACATGAGTGGGGGCCTGGTGGAGGCTGCCCCTGCACTGCTGGGGGGTGGGGGTACAGGGGGACATGAGTGGGGGCCTGGTGGAGGCTGCCCCTGTACTGCTGGGGGATGGGGGTGGTGGGAGACATGAGTGGGGGCCTAGTGGAGGCTGCCCCTGACTGCTGGGGGGTAGGGGGTGGTTGGAGACATGAGTGGGGGTCTGGTGGAGGCTGCCCCTGCACTGCTGGGGGGTGGGGGTGCAGGGGACATGAGTGGGGGCCTGGTGGAGGCTGCCCCTGCACTGCTGGGGGGTGGGGGTGGTGGGAGACATGAGTGGAGGCCTGGTGGAGGCTGCCCCAGGTGGCTGGGGGGTGGGGGTGGTGGTAGACATGGGTGGGGGCCTGGTGGAGGCTGCCCCTGCACTGCTGGGGGGTGGGGGTGCAGGGGGACATGAGTGGGGGACTGGTGGAGGCTGCCCCTGCACTGCTGGTGGGTGGGGTGGTGGGAGACATGAGTGGGGGCCTGGTGGAGGCTGCCCCTGGTGGTTGGGGGGTGAGGGTGGTGGGAGACATGAGTTGGACATGAGTGGGGGCCTGGTGGAGGGTGCCCCTGACTGCTGGGGGGTAGGGGGTGGTGGGAGACATGAGGGGGGGCCTGGTGGAGGCTGCCCCTGCACTGCTGGGGGGTGGGGGTGCAGGGGGACATGAGTGGGGGCCTGGTGGAGCCTGCCCCTGCACTGCTGGGGGTAGGGGTGGTGGGAGACATGAGTGGGGGCCTGGTGGAGGCTGCCCCTGGTGGCTGGGGGGTGGGGGTGGTGGTAGACATGGGTGGGGGCCTGGTGGAGGCTGCCCCTGCACTGCTGGAGGATGGGGGTGCAGGGGGACATGAGTGGGGGCCTGGTGGAGGCTGCCCCTGCACTGCTGGGGGGTGGAGGTGGTGGGAGACATGAGTGGGGGCCTGGTGGAGGCTGCCCTGCACTGCTGGGGGGTGGGGGTGGTGGGAGACATGAATGGGGGCCTGGTGGAGGCTGCCCCTGATGGCTGGGGGGTGGGGTGGTGGTAGACATGGGTGGGGGCCTGGTGGAGGCTGCCCCTGCACTGCTGGGGGTGGGGGTGCAGGGGGACATGAGTGGGGGCCTGGTGGAGGCTGCCCCTGGTGGTTGGGGGGTGAGGGTGGTGGGAGACATGAGTTGGACATGAGTGGGGGCCTGGTGGAGGGTGCCCCTGACTGCTGGGGGGTAGGGGGTGGTGGGAGACATGAGTGGGGGCCTGGTGGAGGCTGCCCCTGCACTGCTGGGGGTGGGGGTGCAGGGGGACATGAGTGGGGTCCTGGTGGAGCCTGCCCCTGCATTGCTGGGGGGTGGGGGTGGTGGGAGACATGAGTGGGGGCCTGGTAGAGGCTGCCCCTGGTGGCTGGGGGTGGTGGTAGACATGGGTGGGGGCCTGGTGGAGGCTGCCCCTGCACTGCTGGGGGATGGGGGTGCAGGGGGACATGAGTGGGGGCCTGGTAGAGGCTGCCCCTGCACTGCTGGGGGGTGGGGGTGGTGGGAGACATGAGTGGGGGCCTGGTGGAGGCTGCCCTGCACTGCTGGGGGTGGGGGTGGTGGGAGACATGAGTGGGGGCCTGGTGGAGGCTGCCCCTGCACTGCTGGGGGGGTGGGGGTGGTGGGAGACATGGTGGGCGCCTGGTGGAGGCTGCCCCTGGTGGCTGGGGGGTGGTGGTGATGGTAGACATGGGTGGGGGACTGGTGGAGGCTGCCCCTGCACTGCTGGGGGGTGGGGGTGGTGGGAGACATGAGTGGGGGCTTGGTGGAGGCTGCCCCTGCACTGCTGGGGGGTGGGGGTGGTGGGAGACATGAATGTGGGCCTGGTGGAGGCTTCCCCTGGGGGCTGGGGGGTGGGGGTGGTGGGGGACATGAGTGGGGGCCTGGTAGAGGCTGCCCCTGCACTGCTGGGGGGTGGGGGTAATAGGGGACATGAGTGGGGGCCTGGTGGAGGCTTCCCCTGGTGGCTAGGGGGTGGGGGTGGTGGGAGACACGAGTGGGGGCCTGGTGGAGGCTGCCCCTGCACTGCTGGGGGGTGGGGGTGGTGGGAGACATGAGTGGGGGCCTGGTGGAGGCTGCCCCTGGTGGCTGGGGGGTGGGGGTAAGAGGGGACATGAGTGGGGGCCTGGTGGAGGCTGCCCCTGCACTGCTGGGGGGGTGGGGGTGTGGGAGACATGAGTGGGGGCCTGGTGGAGGGTGCCCCTGACTGATGGGGGGTAGGGGGTGGTGGGAGACATGAGTGGGGGCCTGGTGGAGGCTGCCCCTGCACTGCTGGGGGGTGGGCGTGCAGGGGGACATGAGTGGGGGCCTGGTGGAGCCTGCCCCTGCACTGCTGGGGGGTGGGGGTGGTGGGAGACATGAGTGGGGGCCTGGTAGAGGCTGCCCCTGGTGGCTGGGGGTGGTGGTAGACATGGGTGGGGGCCTGGTGGAGGCTGCCCCTGCACTGCTGGGGGATGGGGGTGCAGGGGGACATGAGTGGGGGCCTGGTGGAGGCTGCCCCTGCACTGCTGGGGGGTGGGGGTGGTGGGAGACATGAGTGGGGGCCTGGTGGAGGCTGCCCTGCACTGCTGGGGGGTGGGGGTGGTGGGAGACATGAGTGGGGGCCTGGTGGAGGCTGCCCCTGCACTGCTGGGGGGGTGGGGGTGGTGGGAGACATGAGTGGGGGCCTGGTGGAGGCTGCCCCTGGTGGCTGGGGGGTGGTGGTGATGGTAGACATGGGTGGGGGCCTGGTGGAGGCTGCCCCTGCACTGCTGGGGGGTGGGGGTGGTGGGAGACATGAGTGGGGGCTTGGTGGAGGCTGCCCCTGCACTGCTGGGGGGTGGGGGTGGTGGGAGACATGAGTGTGGGCCTGGTGGAGGCTTCCCCTGGTGGCTGGGGGGTGGGGGTGGTGGGGGACATGAGTGGGGGTCTGGTAGATGCTGCCCCTGCACTGCTGGGGGGTGGGGGTAATAGGGGACATGAGTGGGGGCCTGGTGGAGGCTGCCCCTGGTGGCTAGGGGGTGGGGGTGGTGGGAGACATGAGTGGGGGCCTGGTGGAGGCTGCCCCTGGTGGCTGGGGGGTGGGGGTAATAGGGGACATGAGTGGGGGCCTGGTGGAGGCTGCCCCTGCACTGCTGGGGGGTGGGGGTGGTGGGAGACATGAGTGGGGGCCTGGTGGAGGCTGCCCTGCACTGCTGGGGGGTGGGGGTGGTGGGAGACATGAGTGGGGGCCTGGTGGAGGCTGCCCCTGCACTGCTGGGGGGGGTGGGGGTGGTGGGAGACATGAGTGGGGGCCTGGTGGAGGCTGCCCCTGGTGGCTGGGGGGTGGTGGTGATGGTAGACATGGGTGGGGGCCTGGTGGAGGCTGCCCCTGAACTGCTGGGGGTGGTGGGAGACATGAGTGGGGGCTTGGTGGAGGCTGCCCCCACTCATGTCTCCCATGCACTGCTGGGGGTGGGGGTGGTGGGAGACATGAGTGTGGGCCTGGTGGAGGCTGCCCCTGCACTGCTGGGGTTTGGGGGTAATAGGGGACATGAGTGGGGCCTGGTGGAGGCTGCCCCTGCACTGCTGGGGGGTGGGGGTGGTGGGAGACATGAGTGTGGGCCTGGTGGAGGCTTCCCCTGGTGGCTGCGGGGTGGGGGTGGTGGGGGACATGAGTGGGGGCCTGGTAGAGGCTGCCCCTGCACTGCTGGGGGTGGGGGTAATAGGGGACATGAGTGGGGGCCTGGTGGAGGCTGCCCCTGGTGGCTAGGGGGTGGGGGTGGTGGGAGACATGAGTGGGGGCCTGGTGGAGGCTGCCCCTGCACTGCTGGGGGGTGGGGGTGGTGGGAGACATGAGTGGGGGCCTGGTGGAGGCTGCTCCTGGTGGCTGGGGGATGGGGGTAATAGGGGACATGAGTGGGGGCCTGGTGGAGGCTGCCCCTGCACTGCTGGGGGGTGGGGGTGGTGGGAGACATGAGTGGGGGCCTGGTGGAGGCTGCCCTGCACTGCTGGGGGGTGGGGGTGGTGGGAGACATGAGTGGGGGCCTGGTGGAGGCTGCCCCTGCACTGCTGGGGGGGGTGGGGGTGGTGGGAGACATGAGTGGGGGCCTGGTGGAGGCTGCCCCTGGTGGCTGGGGGGTGGTGGTGATGGTAGACATGGGTGGGGGCCTGGTGGAGGCTGCCCCTGCACTGCTGGGGGTGGGGGTGGTGGGAGACATGAGTGGGGGCTTGGTGGAGGCTGCCCCTGCACTGCTGGGGGTGGGGGTGGTGGGAGACATGGTTGTGGGCCTGGTGGAGGCTTCCCCTGGTGGCTGGGGGGTGGGGGTGGTGGGGGACATGAGTGGGGGCCTGGTAGAGGCTGCCCCTGCACTGCTGGGGGGTGGGGGTAATAGGGGACATGAGTGGGGGCCTGGTGGAGGGTGCCCCTGGTGGCTAGGGGGTGGGGGTGGTGGGAGACATGAGTGGGGGCCTGGTGGAGGCTGCCCCTGCACTGCTGGGGGGTGGGGGTGGTGGGAGATATGAGTGGGGGCCTGGTGGAGGCTGCCCCTGGTGGCTGGGGGGTGGGGGTAATAGGGGACATGAGCGGGGGCCTGGTGGAGGCTGCCCCTGCACTGCTGGGGGGTGGGGGTGGTGGGAGACATGAGTGGGGGCCTGGTGGAGGCTGCCCCTGGTGGCTGGGGGGTGGGGGTGGTGGTAGACATGGGTGGGGGCCTGGTGGAGGCTGCCCCTGCACTGCTGGGGGTTGGGGGTGCAGGGGGACATAAGTGGGGGCCTGGTGGAGGCTGCCCCTGCACTGCTGGGGGGTGGGGGTGGTGGGAGACATGAATGGGGGCCTGGTGGAGGCTGCCCTGCACTGCTGGGGGGTGGGGGTGGTGGGAGACATGAGTGGGGGCCTGGTGGAGGCTGCCCCTGATGGCTGGGGGGTGGGGTGGTGGTAGACATGGGTGCGGGCCTGGTGGAGGCTGCCCCTGCACTGCTGGGGGTGGGGGTGCAGGGGGACATGAGTGGGGGCCTGGTGGAGGCTGCCCCTGCACTGCTGGGGGGTGGGGGTAATAGGGGACATGAGTGGGGGCCTGGTGGAGGCTGCCCCTGGTGGCTAGGGGGTGGGGGTGGTGGGAGACATGAGTGGGGGCCTGGTGGAGGCTGCCCCTGGTGGCTGGGGGGTGGGGGTAATAGGGGACATGAGTGGGGGCCTGGTGGAGGCTGCCCCTGCACTGCTGGGGGGTGGGGGTGGTGGGAGACATGAGTGGGGGCCTGGTGGAGGCTGCCCTGCACTGCTGGGGGGTGGGGGTGGTGGGAGACATGAGTGGGGGCCTGGTGGAGGCTGCCCCTGCACTGCTGGGGGGGGTGGGGGTGGTGGGAGACATGAGTGGGGGCCTGGTGGAGGCTGCCCCTGGTGGCTGGGGGGTGGTGGTGATGGTAGACATGGGTGGGGGCCTGGTGGAGGCTGCCCCTGAACTGCTGGGGGTGGTGGGAGACATGAGTGGGGGCTTGGTGGAGGCTGCCCCCACTCATGTCTCCCATGCACTGCTGGGGGTGGGGGTGGTGGGAGACATGAGTGTGGGCCTGGTGGAGGCTGCCCCTGCACTGCTGGGGTTTGGGGGTAATAGGGGACATGAGTGGGGCCTGGTGGAGGCTGCCCCTGCACTGCTGGGGGGTGGGGGTGGTGGGAGACATGAGTGTGGGCCTGGTGGAGGCTTCCCCTGGTGGCTGCGGGGTGGGGGTGGTGGGGGACATGAGTGGGGGCCTGGTAGAGGCTGCCCCTGCACTGCTGGGGGTGGGGGTAATAGGGGACATGAGTGGGGGCCTGGTGGAGGCTGCCCCTGGTGGCTAGGGGGTGGGGGTGGTGGGAGACATGAGTGGGGGCCTGGTGGAGGCTGCCCCTGCACTGCTGGGGGGTGGGGGTGGTGGGAGACATGAGTGGGGGCCTGGTGGAGGCTGCTCCTGGTGGCTGGGGGATGGGGGTAATAGGGGACATGAGTGGGGGCCTGGTGGAGGCTGCCCCTGCACTGCTGGGGGGTGGGGGTGGTGGGAGACATGAGTGGGGGCCTGGTGGAGGCTGCCCTGCACTGCTGGGGGGTGGGGGTGGTGGGAGACATGAGTGGGGGCCTGGTGGAGGCTGCCCCTGCACTGCTGGGGGGGGTGGGGGTGGTGGGAGACATGAGTGGGGGCCTGGTGGAGGCTGCCCCTGGTGGCTGGGGGGTGGTGGTGATGGTAGACATGGGTGGGGGCCTGGTGGAGGCTGCCCCTGCACTGCTGGGGGTGGGGGTGGTGGGAGACATGAGTGGGGGCTTGGTGGAGGCTGCCCCTGCACTGCTGGGGGTGGGGGTGGTGGGAGACATGGTTGTGGGCCTGGTGGAGGCTTCCCCTGGTGGCTGGGGGGTGGGGGTGGTGGGGGACATGAGTGGGGGCCTGGTAGAGGCTGCCCCTGCACTGCTGGGGGGTGGGGGTAATAGGGGACATGAGTGGGGGCCTGGTGGAGGGTGCCCCTGGTGGCTAGGGGGTGGGGGTGGTGGGAGACATGAGTGGGGGCCTGGTGGAGGCTGCCCCTGCACTGCTGGGGGGTGGGGGTGGTGGGAGATATGAGTGGGGGCCTGGTGGAGGCTGCCCCTGGTGGCTGGGGGGTGGGGGTAATAGGGGACATGAGCGGGGGCCTGGTGAAGGCTGCCCCTGCACTGCTGGGGGGTGGGGGTGGTGGGAGACATGAGTGGGGGCCTGGTGGAGGCTGCCCCTGGTGGCTGGGGGGTGGGGGTGGTGGTAGACATGGGTGGGGGCCTGGTGGAGGCTGCCCCTGCACTGCTGGGGGTTGGGGGTGCAGGGGGACATAAGTGGGGGCCTGGTGGAGGCTGCCCTGCACTGCTGGGGGGTGGGGGTGGTGGGAGACATGAGTGGGGGCCTGGTGGAGGCTGCCCCTGATGGCTGGGGGGTGGGGTGGTGGTAGACATGGGTGCGGGCCTGGTGGAGGCTGCCCCTGCACTGCTGGGGGTGGGGGTGCAGGGGGACATGAGTGGGGGCCTGGTGGAGGCTGCCCGTGCACTGCTGGGGGGTGGGGTGTTGGGAGACATGAGTGGGGGCCTGGTGGAGGCTGCCCCTGGTGGTTGGGGGGTAAGGGTGGTGGGAGACATGAGTCGGACATGAGTGGGGGCCTGGTGGAGGGTGCCCCTGACTGCTGGGGGGTAGGGGGTGGTGGGAGACATGAGTGGGGGCCTGGTGGAGGCTGCCCCTGCACTGCTGGGGGGTGGGGGTGCAGGGGGACATGAGTGGGGGCCTGGTGGAGCCTGCGCCTGCACTGCTGGGGGGTGGGGGTGGTGGGAGACATGAGTGGGGGCCTGGTAGAGGCTGCCCCTGGTGGCTGGGGGGTGGGGGTGGTGGTAGACATGGGTGGGGGCCTGGTATAGGCTGCCCCTGCACTGCTGGGGATGGGGGTGCAGGGGGACATGAGTGGGGGCCTGGTGGAGGCTGCCCCTGCACTGCTGGGGGGTGGGGGTGGTGGGAGACATGAGTGGGGGCCTCGTGGAGGCTGCCCTGCACTGCTGGGGGGTGGGGGTGGTGGGAGACATGAGTGGGGGCCTGGTGGAGGCTGCCCCTGCACTGCTAGGGGGTGGGGGTGGTGGGAGACATGAGTGGGGGCCTGGTGGAGGCTGCCCCTGGTGGCTGGGGGGTGGTGGTGGTGGTAGACATGGGTGGGGGCCTGGTGGAGGCTGCCCCTGCACTGCTGGGGGGTGGGGGTGGTGGGAGACATGAGTGGGGGCTTGGTGGAGGCTGCCCCTGCACTGCTGGGGGGTGGGGGTGGTGGGAGACATGAGTGTGGGCCTGGTGGAGGCTTCCCCTGGTGGCTGGGGGGTGAGGGTGGTGGGGGACATGAGTGGGGGCCTGGTAGAGGCTGCCCCTACACTGCTGGGGGGTGGGGGTAATAGGGGACATGAGTGGGGGCCTGGTGGAGGCTGCCCCTGGTGGCTAGGGGGTGGGGGTGGTGGGAGACATGAGTGGGTGCCTGGTGGAGGCTGCCCCTGCACTGCTGGGGGGTGGGGGTGGTGCGAGACATGAGTGGGGGCCTGGTGGAGGCTGCCCCTGGTGGCTGGGGGGTAGGGGTAATAGGGGACATGAGTGGGGGCCTGGTGGAGGCTGCCCCTGCACTGCTGGGGGGTGGGGGTGGTGGGAGACATGAGTGGGGGCCTGGTAGAGGCTGCCCCTACACTGCTGGGGGGTGGGGGTAATAGGGGACATGAGTGGGGGCCTGGTGGAGGCTGCCCCTGGTGGCTAGGGGGTGGGGGTGGTGGGAGACATGAGTGGGGGCCTGGTGGAGGCTGCCCCTGCACTGCTGGGGGGTGGGGGTGGTGGGAGACATGAGTGGGGGCCTGGTGGAGGCTGCCCCTGGTGGCTGGGGGGTAGGGGTAATAGGGGACATGAGTGGGGGCCTGGTGGAGGCTGCCCCTGCACTGCTGGGGGGTGGGGGTGGTGGGAGACATGAGTGGGGGCCTGGTGGAGGCTCCCCTGCACTGCTGGGGGGTGGGGGTGGTGGGAGACATGAGTGGGGGCCTGGTGGAGGCTGCCCCTGGTGGCTGGGGGGTGGGTGTGGTGGTAGACATGAGTGGGGGCCTGGTGGAGGCTGCCCCTGCACTGCTGGGGGGTGGGGGTGGTGGGAGACATGAGTGGGGGCCTGGTGGAGGCTGCCCCTGGTGGCTGGGGGGTGGGGGTGGTGGGAGGCATGAGTGGGGGCCTGGTGGAGGCTGCCCCTGCACTGCTGGGGGGTGGGAGACATGAGTGGGGGCCTGGTGGAGGCTGCCCCTGGTGGCTGGGGGGTGGGGGTGGTGGGAGACATGAGTGGGGGCCTGGTGGAGGCTGCCCCTGCAGTGCTGGGGGGTGGGGGTGGTGGGAGACATGAGTGGGGGCCTGGTGGAGGCTGCCCCTGGTGGCTGGTGGGTGGGGGTGGTAGTAGACATGGGTGGGGGCCTGGTGGAGGCTGCCCCTGCACTGCTGGGGGGTGGGGGTGCAGGGGGACATGAGTGGGGGCCTGGTGGAGGCTGCCCCTGGTGGCTGGGGGGTGGGGGTGGTGGTAGACATGAGTGGGGGCATGGTGGAGGCTGCCCCTGCACTGCTGGGGGGTGGGGGTGGTGGGAGACATGAGTGGGGGCCTGGTGGAGGCTGCCCCTGGTGGCTGGGGGGTGGTGGCGGTGGTAGACATGGGTGGGGGCCTGGTGGAGGCTGCCCCTGCACTGCTGGGGGGTGAGGGCGGTGGGAGACATGAGTGGGGTCCTGGTGGAGGCTGCCCCTGGTGAATGGGGGGTGAGGGTGGTGGGAGACATGAGTTGGACATGAGTGGGGGCCTGGTGGAGGGTGCCCCTGACTGCTGGGGGTAGGGGGTGGTGGGAGACATGAGTGGGGGCCTGGTGGAGGCTGCCCCTACACTGTTGGGGGTGTGGGGGTGCAGGGGGACATGAGTGGGGGCCTGGTGGAGGCTGCCCCTGCAGTGCTGGGTGGTGGGGGTGGTGGGAGACATGAGTGGAGGCCTGGTGGAGGCTGCCCCTGGTGGCTGGGGGGTGGGGATGCTGGTAGACATGGGTGGGGGCCTGGTGGAGGCTGCCCCTGCACTGCTGGGGGGTGAGGGTGCAGGGGGACATGAGTGGGGGCCTGGTGGAGGCTGCCCCTGCACTGCTGGGGGGTGGGGGTGGTGGGAGACATGAGTGGGGGCCTGGTGGAGGCTGCCCCTGGTGGCTGGGGGTGAGGGTGGTGGTAGACATGGGCGGGGGCCTGGTGGAGGCTGCCCCTGCACTGCTGGGGGTTGGGAGTGGTGGGAGACATGAGTTGGGGCCTGGTGGAGGCTGCCCCTGGTGGCTGGGGTGTGAGGGTGGTGGGAGACATGAGTTGGACATGAGTGGGGGCCTGGTGGAGGGTGCCCCTGACTGCTGGGGGGTAGGGGGTGGTGGGAGACATGAGTGGGGGCCTGGTGGAGGCTGTCCCTGCACTGCTGGGGGGTGGGGGTGCAGGGGGACATGAGTGGGGGCCTGGTGGAGGCTGCCCCTGCAGTGCTGCGGGGTGGGGGTGGTGGGAGACATGAGTGGGGGCCTGGTGGAGGATGCCCCTGGTGGCTGGGGGTGGGGGTGGTGGTAGACATGGGTGGGGGCCTGGTGGAGGCAGCCCCTGCACTGCTGGGGGGTGGGGGTGCAGGGGGACATGACTGGGGGCCTGGTGGAGGCTGCCCCTGCACTGCTGGGGGGTGGGGGTGGTGGGAGACATGAGTGGGGGCCTGGTGGAGGCTGCCCCTGGTGGCTGAGGGGTGGGGGTGGTGGTAGACATGGGTGGGGGCCTGGTGGAGGCTGCCCCTTCACTGCTGGGGGGTGAGGGTGGTGGGAGACATGAGTGGGGGCCTGGTGGAGGCTGCCCCTGTTAGGCGGAAACCTGTGCAGTTCCCTCTGGGACCACTGCAAAAGATTTAGGACTACAGGTGTTTGGCAGTAAACCCACTTGGTAGCAGTCTGTACCACACAGATTCACTGTTGGTAGCTGTGGCTGAGCAGTCAGACTTCTCTCAAGAAGAGTTAAGCAGTATGTGGAGTATACAAGATAGGGCAATTCTTCACAGTAAGACAAGCAAACACGCAACGAGACTCAGTGTAAAGATATTAAGGTATTTATTTATAACGGAACATCTATGGAAAACACTATGGCACTATCACGGCAAACACTTCAATCAAAATCACTCTACGAAGAAGAAAAGGTCAATCCCCCTAACAATTTTTCGACAAGTCTAGGTTCTACCAGCATCACTTATTTTCAGACAGAGGTGTATGCCTCAACCTAGATGGACCTCTAATATTAGATAGGACGGGAGAGAAAAATAGGCAGGTTACGAAATCAACACAGTTCAAGACTTCACGGGAAAAATGCAAGGCAAGAAGGCAAGAACCACAATAGATCATAAAGTTCAGAGGCCAGGCCCACTCGGAGAGAGGCAAGGCGATATGTCCCAAAAGTCTCTTAGTGGAAATGCGTTCGAGTCTTTGTAGCAAATTGTTATCGGCAGATTGAACTAGTTCAGAACAATACGTGAGAAAACTTGGAGGCGACCCAACGGAAAGGAGAGGATTAAGACACCTCACTCGAACCGATCGAAAGGGAAGCCAGGCGGACATGGTACCTTGTTGGGGAGGGCAGCTCCGGCGGGGGCAGTTGTTCCTGGTGGTGGATGCACGTCGGGTCTTTGCCAAGAGTAGAGATGATCTCGTCGTCGAAGAAAAGTGAAGTCGGTGCACCACCAGGGAAGAGACCAGCCGCGGAGTGCTCCGTCACAAGGCACCACCTTTTGGTCGCGGTACAGGGGTAGTGGCTATCCGGTTGCCGAGGTGCTCAGCACGGGCAATTCGACCACTGCGTCCTCAGGCGAATAAAAAGCAAAGGGGACTGGTTGTTCCCACCAGCCAGGGAAAGAGACTCTCCGGCAGGGAGATCTCCTTTGTCGTTGGGAAGTGGTGAGTCGGTTCCGCAGGGCTCCACCGGAGGTGTCGTTGTGCAGGTCGGCTCAGCGTTACCCTCGTCGGATTCTTAGGTCCTGTGGTGACTTCTGAAGACCCAGTCCCAAAAGCCCTGCTTTTATGCAGAAAACCCCCATTCATTCAGCCTAGCTGTCAATCAACACATGCTAAGTGGTGAGCGGGGAGGCTCACCACTTGGGCCAATCACTCCAGAGTGCCACCGGAGTTGGCAAGGCAACTCGGTCCAGGGTGCCTAAACCCCCTCCCACACCCCTGTGGTAACCCAGACAGAATGGCACCACTTTGGAGGGTCTCTGTACAGAGCCCGCCAAAAGTGGAACAAAGGGCTCGACCTTTGGTTTAGGAGTCACAGAGACAAACACAGACGCCATTTTACAAACCGAGTTCTGGCAGAAAATACCATCCGATAAACTTATTTAAGATAAGTAGATTGGTGGTACGTTAGAGATTAACGAGAATCTCTAACAATGGGACGAATCCCATAGGGTTATGTTCGGGGTCGAACATAACAAGTAGTTTCTACTGCCACCAGCCAAAACTCGACGAGGGGGGATGGGACAGTGCCCCCTCGAATAACAAATCCAGGATTAATCGAATAACCCCTACTAGTACGTCCACAATAAGATGGTTTGTACTAGTTCTGTTAGTAAATTTAGGTCTAGTAAAGCCAATGGTGACTTTACATGCCCGGGGAGACAGTAGTCAGTCCCTGGGTATGGAGTCTATGGTGGAGGTGCGCTAGGACGCTCCAGTGTTACGGCACGTAGGATGCGGTGTAACACACATAGAAAAACATATGAGACCCTATGGTGTAAAAGACCCCATAGCCCATAGAACACATTGACACTCAAAGGAATTACACACATACATGTCCAAGAGTGGGAGGAAAAGAGTCTCACTCTTGGCAGGATGGAAAAAAAACAAACTCCAGAAATCCAGCAAAGCTGCTGGGGGACTCACTAGGTTAGGAAATTCAGCCTAAACAGAGAATTCTCCCTAACAGCCCCTGGTGGCTGGGGGGTGAGGGTGGTGGGAGACATGAGTTGGACATGAGTGGCGGCCTGGTGGAGGGTGCCCCTGACTGCTGGGGGGTAGGGGGTGGTGGGAGACATGAGTGGGGGCCTGGTGGAGGCTGCCCCTGCACTGCTCTGGGGTGGGGGTGCAGGGGGACATGAGTGGGGGCCTGGTGGAGGCTGCCCCTGGTGGCTGGGGGGTGGGGGTGGTGGTAGACATGGGTGGGGGCCTGGTGGAGGCTGCCCCTGGTGGCTGGGGGTGGTGGTAGACATGGGTGGGGGCCTGGTGGAGGCTTCCCCTGCACTGCTGGGGGGTGGGGGTGGTGGGAGTCATGAGTGGGAGCCTGGTGGAGGCTGCCCCTGGTGGCTGGGGGGTGAGGGTGGTGGGAGACATGAGTAGGACATGAGTGGGGACCTGGTGGAGGGTGCCCCTGACTGCTGGGGGTAGGGGTGTTGGGAGACATGAGTGGGGGCCTGGTGGAGGCTGCCCCTGCACTGCTGGGGGGTGGGGGTGCAGGGGGACATGAGTGGGGGCCTGGTGGAGGCTGTCCCTGCAGTGCTGGGGGGTGGGGGTGGTGGGAGACATGAGTGGGGGCGTGGTGGAGGCTGCCCCTGGTGGCTGGGGGGTGGAGGTGGTGGTAGATATGGGTGGGGGCCTGGTGGAGGCTGCCCCTGCACTGCTGGGGGGTGGGGGTGCAGGGGGACATGAGTGGGGGCCTGGTGGAGGCTGCCCCTGCACTGCGTGGGGGTGGTTGGAGACATGAGTGGGGGCATGGTGGAGGCTGCACCTGGTGGCTGGGGGGTGGGGGTGGTGGTAGACATGGGTGGGGGCCTGGTGGAGGCTGCCCCTGCACTGCTGGGGGGTGGGGGTGGTGGGAGACATGAGTGGGGGCCTGGTGGAGGCTGCCCTTGTGGCTGGGGGGTGAGGGTGGTGGGAGACATGAGTTGGACATGAGTGGGGGCCTGGTGGAGGGTGCCCCTGACTGCTGGGGGGCAGGGGGTGGTGGGGGACATGAGTGGGGGCCTGGTGGAGGCTGCCCGTGGTGGCTGGGGGGTGGGAGTGGTGGTAGACATGGGTGGGGGCCGGGTGGGGGCTGCCCCTGCACTGCTGCGGGGTGGGGGTGCAGGGGGACATGAGTGGGGGCCTGGTGGAGGCTGCCCCTGCACTGCTGGGGGGTGGGGGTGGCGGGAGACATGAGTGGGGGCCTGGTGGAGGCTGCCCCTGGTGGCTGGGGGGTGGGAGTGGTGGTAGACATGGGTAGGGGCCTGGTGGAGGCTGCCCCAGCACTGCTGGGGGGTGGGGGTGGTGGGAGACATGAGTGGGGGCCTGGTGGAGGCTGCCCCTGGTGGCTGGGGGGTGAGGGTGGTGTGAGACATGAGTTGGACATGAGTGGGGGCCTGGTGGAGGGTGCCCCTGCACTGCTGGGGGGTGGGGGTGGTGGGAGACATGAGCGGGGGCCTGGTGGAGGCTGCCCCTGGTGGCTGGGGGGTGAGGGTGGTGTGAGACATGAGTTGGACATGAGTGGGGGCCTGGTGGAGGGTGCCCCTGACTGCTGGGGGGGTAGGGGGTGGTGGGAGACATGAGTGGGGGCCTGGTGGAGGCTGCCCCTGCACTGCTGGGGGGTGGGGGTGGTGGGAGACATGAGTGGGGGCCTGGTGGAGGCTGCCCCTGGTGGCTGGGGGTGAGGGTGGTGGGAGACATGAGTTGGACATGAGTGGGGGCCTGGTGGAGGGTGCCCCTGACTGCTGGGGGGTAGGGGGTGGTGGGAGACATGAGTGGGGGCCTGGTGGAGGCTGCCCCTGCACTGCTGGGGGTGGGGGTGCAGGGGGACATGAGTGGGGGCCTGGTGGAGGCTGCCCCTGCACTGCTGGGGGTGGGGTGGTGGGAGACATGAGTGGGGGCTTGGTGGAGGCTGCCCCTGGTGGTTGGGGGGTGAGGGTGGTGGGAGACATGAGTTGGACATGAGTGGGGGCCTGGTGGAGGGTGCCCCTGACTGCTGGGGGGTAGGAGGTGGTGGGAGACATGAGTGGGGGCCTGGTGGAGGCTGCCCCTGCACTGCTGGGGGGTGGGGGTGCAGGGGGACATGAGTGGGGGCCTGGTGGAGCCTGCCCCTGCACTGCTGGGGGGTGGGGGTGGTGGGAGACATGAGTGGGGGCCTGGTAGAGGCTGCCCCTGGTGGCTGGGGGTGGTGGTAGACATGGGTGGGGGCCTGGTGGAGGCTGCCCCTGCACTGCTGGGGGATGGGGGTGCAGGGGGACATGAGTGGGGGCCTGGTGGAGGCTGCCCCTGCACTGCTGGGGGGTGGGGGTGGTGGGAGACATGAGTGGGGGCCTGGTGGAGGCTGCCCTGCACTGCTGGGGGGTGGGGGTGGTGGGAGACATGAGTGGGGGCCTGGTGGAGGCTGCCCCTGCACTGCTGGGGGGTGGGGTGGTGGGAGACATGAGTGGGGGCCTGGTGGAGGCTGCCCCTGGTGGCTGGGGGGTGGTGGTGGTGGTAGACATGGGTGGGGGCCTGGTGGAGGCTGCCTCTGCACTGCTGGGGGGTGGGGGTGGTGGGAGACATGAGTGGGGGCTTGGTGGAGGCTGCCCCTGCACTGCTGGGGGGTGGGGGTGGTGGGAGACATGAGTGTGGGCCTGGTGGAGGCTTCCCCTGGTGGCTGGGGGGTGGGGGTGGTGGGGGACATGAGTGGGGGCCAGGTAGAGGCTGCCCCTGCACTGCTGGGGGGTGGGGGTAATAGGGGACATGAGTGGGGGCCTGGTAGAGGCTGCCCGTGGTGGCTGGGGGGTGGGAGTGGTGGTAGACATGGGTGGGGGCCTGGTGGAGGCTGCCTCTGCACTGCTGCGGGGTGGGGGTGCAGGTGGACATGAGTGGGGGCCTGGTGGAGGCTGCCCCTGCACTGCTGGGGGGTGGGGGTGGCGGGAGACATGAGTGGGGGCCTGGTGGAGGCTGCCCCTGGTGGCTGGGGGGTGGGAGTGGTGGTAGACATAGGTGGGGGCCTGGTGGAGGCTGCCCCAGCACTGCTGGGGGGTGGGGGTGGTGGGAGACATGAGTGGGGGCCTGGTGGAGGCTGCCCCTGGTGGCTGGGGGGTGAGGGTGGTGTGAGACATGAGTTGGACATGAGTGGGGGCCTGGTGGAGGGTGCCCCTGCACTGCTGGGGGGTGGGGGTGGTGGGAGACATGAGCGGGGGCCTGGTGGAGGCTGCCCCTGGTGGCTGGGGGGTGAGGGTGGTGTGAGACATGAGTTGGACATGAGTGGGGGCCTGGTGGAGGGTGCCCCTGACTGCTGGGGGGTAGGGGGTGGTGGGAGACATGAGTGGGGGCCTGGTGGAGGCTGCCCCTGCACTGCTGGGGGGTGGGGGTGGTGGGAGACATGAGTGGGGGCCTGGTGGAGGCTGCCCCTGGTGGCTGGGGGTGAGGGTGGGGGGAGACATGAGTTGGACATGAGTGGGGGCCTGGTGGAGGGTGCCCCTGACTGCTGGGGGATAGGGGGTGGTGGGAGACATGAGTGGGGGCCTGGTGGAGGCTGCACCTGCACTGCTGGGGGTGGGAGTGCAGGGGGACATGAGTGGGGGCCTGGTGGAGGCTGCCCCTGCACTGCTGGGGGGTGGGGTGGTGGGAGACATGAGTGGGGGCCTGGTGGAGGCTGCCCCTGGTGGTTGGGGGGTGAGGGTGGTGGGAGGCATGAGTTGGACATGAGTGGGGGCCTGGTGGAGGGTGCCCCTGACTGCTGGGGGGTAGGGGGTGGTGGGAGACATGAGTGGGGGCCTGGTGGAGGCTGCCCCTGCACTGCTGGGGGGTGGGGGTGCAGGGGGACATGAGTGGGGGCCTGGTGGAGCCTGCCCCTGCACTGCTGGGGGGTGGGGGTGGTGGGAGACATGAGTGGGGGCCTGGTAGAGGCTGCCCCTGGTGGCTGGGGGTGGTGGTAGACATGGGTGGGGGCCTGGTGGAGGCTGCCCCTGCACTGCTGGGGGATGGGGGTGCAGGGGGACATGAATGGGGGCCTGGTGGAGGCTGCCCCTGCACTGCTGGGGGGTGGGGGTGGTGGGAGACATGAGTGGGGGCCTGGTGGAGGCTGCCCTGCACTGCTGGGGGGTGGGGATGGTGGGAGACATGAGTGGGGGCCTGGTGGAGGCTGCCCCTGCACTGCTGGGGGGTGGGGTGGTGGGAGACATGAGTGGGGGCCTGGTGGAGGCTGCCCCTGGTGGCTGGGGGGTGGTGGTGGTGGTAGACATGGGTGGGGGCCTGGTGGAGGCTGCCCCTGCACTGCTGGGGGGTGGGGGTGGTGGGAGACATGAGTGGGGGCTTGGTGGAGGCTGCCCCTGCACTGCTGGGGGGTGGGGGTGGTGGGTGACATGAGTGTGGGCCTGGTGGAGGCTTCCCCTGGTGGCTGGGGGGTGGGGGTGGTGGGGGACATGAGTGGGGGCCTGGTAGAGGCTGCCCCTGCACTGCTGGGGGGTGGGGGTAATAGGGGACATGAGTGGGGGCCTGGTGGAGGCTGCCCCTGGTGGCTAGGGGGTGGGGGTGGTGGGAGACATGAGTGGGTGCCTGGTGGAGGCTGCCCCTGCACTGCTGGGGGGTGGGGTGGTGGGAGACATTAGTGGGGGCCTGGTGGAGGCTGCCCCTGGTGGCTGGGGGGTGGGGGTAATAGGGGACATGAGTGGGGGCCTGGTGGAGGCTGCCCCTGCACTGCTGGGGGGTGGGGGTGGTTGGAGACATGAGTGGGGGCCTGGTGGAGGCTGCCCCTGGTGGCTGGGGGGTGGGGGTGGTGGTAGACATGGGTGGGGGCCTGGTGGAGGCTGCCCCTGCACTGCTGGGGGTTGGGGGTGCAGGGGGACATTAGTGGGGGCCTGGTGGAGGCTGCCCCTGCACTGCTGGGGGGTGGGGGTGGTGGGAGACATGAGTGGGGGCCTGGTGGAGGCTGCCCCTGATGGCTGGGGGGTGGGGTGGTGGTAGACATGGGTGGGGGCCTGGTGGAGGCTGCCCCTGCACTGCTGGGGTGGGGGTGCAGGGGGACATGAGTGGGGGCCTGGTGGAGGCTGCCGCTGCACTGCTGGGGGGTGGGGTGGTGGGAGACATGAGTGGGGGCCTGGTGGAGGCTGCCCCTGGTGGTTGGGGGGTGAGGGTGGTGGGAGACATGAGTTGGACATGAGTGGGGGCCTGGTGGAGGGTGCCCCTGACTGCTGGGGGGTAGGGGGTGGTGGGAGACATGAGTGGGGGCCTGGTGGAGGCTGCTCCTGCACTGCTGGGGGGTGGGGGTGCAGGGGGACATGAGTGGGGGCCTGGTGGAGCCTGCCCCTGCACTGCTGGGGGGTGGGGGTGGTGGGAGACATGAGTGGGGGCCTGGTAGAGGCTGCCCCTGGTGGCTGGGGGGTGGGGGTGGTGGTAGACATGGGTGGGGGCCTGGTATAGGCTGCCCCTGCACTGCTGGGGGATGGGGGTGCAGGGGGACATGAGTGGGGGCCTGGTGGAGGCTGCCCCTGCACTGCTGGGGGGTGGGGGTGGTGGGAGACATGAGTGGGGGCCTGGTGGAGGCTGCCCTGCACTGCTGGGGGGTGGGGGTGGTGGGAGACATGAGTGGGGGCCTGGTGGAGGCTGCCCCTGCACTGCTGGGGGGTGGGGGTGGTGGGAGACATGTGTGGGGGCCTGGTGGAGGCTGCCCCTGGTGGCTGGGGGGTGGTGGTGGTGGTAGACATGGGTGGGGGCCTGGTGGAGGCTGCCCCTGCACTGCTGGGGGGTGGGGGTGGTGGGAGACATGAGTGGGGGCTTTGTGGGAGCTGCCCCTGCACTGCTGGGGGGTGGGGGTGGTGGGAGACATGAGTGTGGGCCTGGTGGAGGCTTCCCCTGGTGGCTGGGGGGTGGGGGTGGTGGGGGACATGAGTGGGGGCCTGGTAGAGGCTGCCCCTACACTGCTGGGGGTGGGGGTAATAGGGGACATGAGTGGGGGCCTGGTGGAGGCTGCCCCTGGTGGCTAGGGGGTGGGGGTGGTGGGAGACATGAGTGGGGGCCTGGTGGAGGCTGCCCCTGCACTGCTGGGGGGTGGGAGACATGAGTGGGGGCCTGGTGGAGGCTGCCCCTGGTGGCTGGGGGGTAGGGGTAATAGGGGACATGAGTGGGGGCCTGGTGGAGGGTGCCCCTGCACTGCTGGGGGGTGGGGGTGGTGGGAGACATGAGTGGGGGCCTGGTGGAGGCTCTCCTGCACTGCTGGGGGTGGGGGTGGTGGGAGACATGAGTGGGGGCCTGGTGGAGGCTGCCCCTGGTGGCTGGGGGTGGGGGTGGTGGTAGACATGAGTGGGGGCCTGGTGGAGGCTGCCCCTGCACTGCTGGGGGGTGGGGGTGGTGGGAGACATGAGTGGGGGTCTGGTGGAGGCTGCCCCTGGTGGCTGGGGGTGGTGGGAGGCATGAGTGGGGGCCTGGTGGAGGCTGCCCCTGCAGTGCTGGGGGGTGGGGGTGGTGGGAGACATGAGTGGGGGCCTGGTGGAGGCTGCCCCTGGTGGCTGGTGGGTGGGGGTGGTGGTAGACATGGGTGGGGGCCTGGTGGAGGCTGCCCCTGCACTGCTGGGGGGTCGGGGTGCAGGGGAACATGAGTGGGGGCCTGGTGGAGGCTGCCCCTGGTGGCTGGGGGGTGGGGGTGGTGGTAGACATGAGTGGGGGCATGGTGGAGGCTGCCCCTGCACTGCTGGGGGGTGGGGGTGGTGGGAGACATGAGTGCGGGCCTGGTGGAGGCTGCCCCTGGTGGCTGGGGGGTAGTGGCGGTGGTAGACATGGGTGGGGGCCTGGTGGAGGCTGCCCCTGCACTGCTGGGGGGTGAGGGTGGTGGGAGACATGAGTGGGGTCCTGGTGGAGGCTGCCCCTGGTGAATGGGGGGTGAGGGTGGTGGGAGACATGAGTTGGACATGAGTGGGGGCCTGGTGGAGGGTGCCCCTGACTGCTGGGGGTAGGGGGTGGTGGGAGACATGAGTGGGGGCCTGGTGGAGGCTGCCCCTACACTGTTGGGGGGGTGGGGGTGCAGGGGGACATGAGTGGGGGCCTGGTGGAGGCTGCCCCTGCAGTGCTGGGTGGTGGGGGTGGTGGGAGACATGAGTGGAGGCCTGGTGGAGGCTGCCCCTTTTGGCTGGGGGGTGGGGATGCTGGTAGACATGGGTGGGGGCCTGGTGGAGGCTGCCACTGCACTGCTGGGGGGTGAGGGTGCAGGGGGACATGAGTGGGGGCCTGGTGGAGGCTGCCCCTGCACTGCTGGGGGGTGGGGGTGGTGGGAGACATGATTGGGGGCCTGGTGGAGGCTGCCCCTGGTGGCTGGGGGTAAGGGTGGTGGTAGACATGGGTGGTGGCCTGGTGGAGGCTGCCCCTGCACTGCTGGGGGTTGGGAGTGGTGGGAGACATGAGTTGGGGCCTGGTGGAGGCTGCCCCTGGTGGCTGGGGTGTGAGGGTGGTGGGAGACACGAGTTGGACATGAGTGGGGGCCTGGTGGAGGGTGCCCCTGACTGCTGGGGGGGTAGGGGGTGGTGGGAGACATGAGTGGGGGCCTGGTGGAGGCTGCCCTTGCACTGCTGGGGGGTGGGGGTGCAGGGGGACATGAATGGGGGCCTGGTGGAGGCTGCCCCTGCAGTGCTGCGGGGTGGGGGTGGTGGGAGACATGAGTGGGGGCCTGGTGGAGGCTGCCCCTGGTGGCTGGGGGTAAGGGTGGTGGTAGACATGGGCGGTGGCCTGGTGGAGGCTGCCCCTGCACTGCTGGGGGTTGGGAGTGGTGGGAGACATGAGTTGGGGCCTGGTGGAGGCTGCCCCTGGTGGCTGGGGTGTGAGGGTGGTGGGAGACACGAGTTGGACATGAGTGGGGGCCTGGTGGAGGGTGCCCCTGACTGCTGGGGGGTAGGGGGTGGTGGGAGACATGAGTGGGGGCCTGGTGGAGGCTGCCCTTGCACTGCTGGGGGGTGGGGGTGCAGGGGGACATGAATGGGGGCCTGGTGGAGGCTGCCCCTGCAGTGCTGCGGGGTGGGGGTGGTGGGAGACATGAGTGGGGGCCTGGTGGAGGCTGCCCCTGGTGGCTGAGGGGTGGGGGTGGTGGTAGACATGGGTGGGGGCCTGGTGGAGGCTGCCCCTGCACTGCTGGGGGGTGGGGGTGGTGGTAGACATGAGTGGGGGCCTGGTGGAGGCTGCCCCTGTTAGGCGGAAACCTGTGCAGTTCCCTCTGGGACCACTGCAAAAGATTTAGGACTACAGGTGTTTGGCAGTAAACCCACTTGGTAGCAGTCTGTACCACACAGATTCACTGTTGGTAGCTGTGGCTGAGCAGTCAGACTTCTCTCAAGAAGAGTTAAGCAGTATGTGGAGTATACAAGATAGGGCAATTCTTCACAGTAAGACAAGCAAACACGCAACGAGACTCAGTGTAAAGATATTAAGGTATTTATTTATAACGGAACATCTATGGAAAACACTATGGCACTATCACGGCAAACACTTCAATCAAAATCACTCTACGAAGAAGAAAAGGTCAATCCTCCTAACAATTTTTCGACGAGTCTAGGTTCTACCAGCATCACTTATTTTCAGACAGAGGTGTATGCCTCAACCTAGATGGCACTCTAATATTAGTTAGGACGGGAGAGAAAAATAGGCAGGTTACGAAATCAACACAGTTCAAGACTTCACGGGAAAAATGCAAGGCAAGAAGGCAAGAACCATAATAGATCATAAAGTTCAGAGGCCAGGCCCAACCGGAGAGAGGCAAGGCGATATGTCCCAAAAGTCTCTTAGTGGAAATGCGTTCGAGTCTTTGTAGCAAATTGTTATCGGCAGATTGAACTAGTTCAGAACAATACGTGAGAAAACTTGGAGGCGACCCAACGGAAAGGAGAGGATTAAGACACCTCACTCGAACCGATCGAAAGGGAAGCCAGGCGGACACAGTACCTTGTTGGGGAGGGCAGCTCCGGCGGGGGCAGTTGTTCCTGGTGGTGGATGCACGTCGGGTCTTTGCCAAGAGTAGAGATGATCTCGTCGTCGAAGAAAAGTGAAGTTGGTGCACCACCAGGGAAGAGACCAGCCGCGGAGTGCTCCGTCACAAGGCACCACCTTTTGGTCGCGGTACAGGGGTAGTGGCTATCCGGTTGCCGAGGTGCTCTGCACGGGCAATTCGACCACTGCGTCCTCAGGCGAATAAAAAGCAAAGGGGACTGGTTGTTCCCACCAGCCAGGGGAAGAGACTCTCCGGCAGGGAGATCTCCTTTGTCGTCGGGAAGTGGTGAGTCGGTTCCGCAGGGCTCCACCGGAGGTGTCGTTGTGCAGGTCGGCTCAGCGTTACCCTCGTCGGATTCTTAGGTCCTGTGGCGACTTCTGAAGACCCAGTCCCAAAAGCCCTGCTTTTATGCAGAAAACCCCCATTCATTCAGCCTAGCTGTCAATCAACACATGCTAAGTTGTGAGCGGGGAGGCTCACCACTTGGGCCAATCACTCCAGAGTGCGACCGGAGTTGGCAAGGCAACTCGGTCCAGGGTGCCTAAACCCCCTCCCACACCCCTGTGGTAACCCAGACAGAATGGCACCACTTTGGAGGGTCTCTGTACAGAGCCCGCCAAAAGTGGAACAAAGGGCTCGACCTTTGGTTTAGGAGTCACAGAGACTAACACAGACGCCATTTTACAAACCGAGTTCTGGCAGAAAATACCATCCGATAAACTTATTTAAGATAAGTAGATTGGTGGTACGTTAGAGATTAACGAGAAAAAGTATCAATCTCTAACAATGGGACGAATCCCATAGGGTTATGTTCGGGGTCGAACATAACAAGTAGTTTCTACTGCCACCAGCCAAAACTCGACGAGGGGGGATGGGACAGTGCCCCCTCGAATAACAAATCCAGGAGTAATCGAATTACCCCTACTAGTACGTCCACAATAAGATGGTTTGTACTAGTTCTGTTAGTAAATTTAGGTCTAGTAAAGCCAATGGTGACTTTACATGCCCGGGGAGACAGTAGTCAGTCCCCGGGTATGGAGTCAATGGTGGAGGTCCGCTAGGACGCTCCAGTGTTACGGCACGTAGGATGCGGTGTAACACACATAGAAAAGCATATGAGACCCTATGGTGTAAAAGACCCCATAGCCCATAGAACACATTGACACTCAAAGGAATTACACACATACATGTCCAAGAGTGGGAGGAAAAGAGTCTCACTCTTGGCAGGATGGAAAAAAACAAACTCCAGAAATCCAGCAAAGCTGCTGGGGGACTCACTAGGTTAGGAAATTCAGCCTAAACAGAGAATTCTCCCTAACAGCCCCTGGTGGCTGGGGGGTGAGGGTGGTGGGAGACATGAGTTGGACATGAGTGGGGGCCTGGTGGAGGGTGCCCCTGACTGCTGGGGGGTAGGGGTGGTGGGAGACATGAGTGGGGGCCTGGTGGAGGCTGCCCCTGCACTGCTCTGGGGTGGGGGTGCAGGGGGACATGAGTGGGGGCCTGGTAGAGGCTGCCCCTGGTGGCTGGGGGTGGTGGTAGACATGGGTGGGGGCCTGGTGGAGGCTGCCCCTGCACTGATGGGGGGTGGGGGTGCAGGGGGACATGAGTGGGGGTCTGGTGGATGCTGCTCCTGCACTGCTGGGGGGTGGGGTTGGTGGGAGACATGAGTGGGGGCCTGGTGGAGGCTGCCCCTGGTGGCTGGGGGTGGTGGTAGACATGGGTGGGGGCCTGGTGGAGGCGTCCCCTGCACTGCTGGGGGGTGGGGTGGTGGGAGTCATGAGTGGAGCCTGGTGGAGGCTGCCCCTGGTGGCTGGGGGGTGAGGGTGGTGGGAGACATGAGTAGGAAATGAGTGGGGGCCTGGTGGAGGGTGCCCCTGACTGCTGGGGGGTAGGGGTGGTGGGAGACATGAGTGGGGGCCTGGTGGAGGCTGCCCCTGCACTGCTGGGGGGTGGGGGTGCAGGGGGACATGAGTGGGGGCCTGGTGGAGGCTGCCCCTGCAGTGCTGGGGGGGTGGGGGTGGTGGGAGACATGAGTGGGGGCGTGGTGGAGGCTGCCCCTGGTGGCTGGGGGGTGGAGGTGGTGGTAGATATGGGTGGGGGCCTGGTGGAGGCTGCCCCTGCACTGCTGGGGGGTGGGGGTGCAGGGGGACATGAGTGGGGGCCTGGTGGAGGCTGCCCCTGCACTGCGTGGGGGTGGTTGGAGACATGAGTGGGGGCATGGTGGAGGCTGCACCTGGTGGCTGGGGGGTGGGGGTGGTGGTAGACATGGGTGGGGGCCTGGTAGAGGCTGCCCCTGCACTGCTGGGGGGTGGGGGTGGTGGGAGACATGAGTGGGGGCCTGGTGGCGGCTGCCCTTGTGGCTGGGGGGTGAGGGTGGTGGGAGACATGAGTTGGACATGAGTGGGGGCCTGGTGGAGGGTGCCCCTGACTGCTGGGGGGTAGGGGGTGGTGGGAGACATGAGTGGGGGCCTGGTGGAGGCTGCCCCTGCACTGCTGGGGGGTGGGGGTGCAGGGGGACATGAGTGGGCGCCTGGTGGAGGCTGCCCCTGCAGTGCTGGGGGGTGGGGGTGGTGGGAGACATGAGTGTGGGCCTGGTGGAGGCTGCCCCTGGTGGCTGGGGGGTAAGGGTGGTGGGAGACATGAGTTGGACATGAGTGGGGGCCTGGTGGGGGGTGCCCCTGACTGCTGGGGGGTAGGGGGTGGTGGGAGACATGAGTGGGGGCCTGGTGGAGGCTGCCCCTGCACTGCGTGGGGGTGGTTGGAGACATGAATGGGGGCATGGTGGAGGCTGCACCTGGTGGCTGGGGGGTGGGGGTGGTGGTAGACATGGGTGGGGGCCTGGTGGAGGCTGCCCCTGCACTGCTGGGGGGTGGGGGTGGTGGGAGACATGAGTGGGGGCCTGGTGGAGGCTGCCCTTGTGGCTGGGGGGTGAGGGTGGTGGGAGACATGAGTTGGACATGAGTGGGGGCCTGGTGGAGGGTGCCCCTGACTGCTGGGGGGTAGGGGGTGGTGGGAGACATGAGTGGGGGCCTGGTGGAGGCTGCCCCTGCACTGCTGGGGGGTGGGGGTGCAGGGGGACATGAGTGGGGGCCTGGTGGAGGCTGCCCCTGCAGTGCTGGGGGGTGGGGGTGGTGGGGGACATGAGTGTGGGCCTGGTGGAGGCTGTTCCTGGTGGCTGGGGGGTAAGGGTGGTGGGAGACATGAGTTGGACATGAGTGGGGGCCTGGTGGGGGGTGCCCCTGACTGCTGGGGGGTAGGGGGTGGTGGGGGACATGAGTGGGGGCCTGGTGGAGGCTGCCCCTGCAGTGCTGGGGGGTGGGGGTGGTGGGGGATATGAGTGTGGGCCTGGTGGAGGCTGTTCCTGGTGGCTGGGGGGTAAGGGTGGTGGGAGACATGAGTTGTACATGAGTGGGGGCCTGGTGGAGGGTGCCCCTGACTGCTGGGGGGTAGGGGGTGGTGGGAGACATGAGTGGGGGCCTGGTGGAGGCTGCCCCTGCAGTGCTGGGGGGTGGGGGTGGTGGGAGACATGAGTGTGGGCCTGGTGGAGGCTGCCCCTGGTGGCTGGGGGGTAAGGGTGGTGGGTGACATGAGTTGGACATGAGTGGGGGCCTGGTGGGGGGTGCCCCTGACTGCTGGGGGGTAGGGGGTGGTGGGGGACATGAGTGGGGGCCTGGTGGAGGCTGCCCCTGCAGTGCTGGGGGGTGGGGGTGGTGGGAGACATGAGTGGGGGCCTGGTGGAGGCTGCCCGTGGTAGCTGGGGGGTGGGAGTGGTGGTAGACATGGGTGGGGGCCTGGTGGAGGCTGCCCCTGCACTGCTGCGGGGTGGGGGTGCAGGGGGACATGAGTGGGGGCCTGGTGGAGGCTGCCCCTGCACTGCTGGGGGGTGGGGGTGGCGGGAGACATGAGTGGGGGCCTGGTGGAGGCTGCCCCTGGTGGCTGGGGGGTGGGAGTGGTGGTAGACATGGGTGGGGGCCTGGTGGAGGCTGCCCCAGCACTGCTGGGGGGTGGGGGTGGTGGGAGACATGAGTGGGGGCCTGGTGGAGGCTGCCCCTGGTGGCTGGGGGGTGAGGGTGGTGTGAGGCATGAGTTGGACATGAGTGGGGGCCTGGTGGAGGGTGCCCCTGCACTGCTGGGGTGTGGGGGTGGTGGGAGACATGAGCGGGGGCCTGGTGGAGGCTGCCCCTGGTGGCTGGGGGGTGAGGGTGGTGGGAGACATGAGTTGGACATGAGTGGGGGCCTGGTGGAGGGTGCCCCTGACTGCTGGGGGGGTAGGGGGTGGTGGGAGACATGAGTGGGGGCCTGGTGGAGGCTGCCCCTGCACTGCTGGGGGGTGGGGGTGGTGGGAGACATGAGTGGGGGCCTGGTGGAGGCTGCCCCTGGTGGCTGGGGGTGAGGGTGGTGGGAGACATGAGTTGTACATGAGTGGGGGCCTGGTGGAGGGTGCCCCTGACTGCTGGGGGGTAGGGGGTGGTGGGAGACATGAGTGGGGGCCTGGTGGAGGCTGCCCCTGCACTGCTGGGGGGTGGGGGTGGTGGGAGACATGAGTGGGGGGCTGGTGGAGGCTGCCCCTGGTGGCCGGGGGGTGGGGGTGGTGGTAGACATGAGTTGGACATGAGTGGGGGCCTGGTGGAGGCTGCCCCTGGTGGCAGGGGGGTGGGGTTGTTGGTAGACATGGGTGGGGGCCTGGTGGAGGCTGCCCCTGCACTGCTGGGGGGTGGGGGTGCAGGGGGACATGAGTGGGGGCCTGGTGGAGGCTGCCCCTGGTGGCTGGGGGGTCTGGGTGGTGGTAGACATGGGTGAGGGCCTGGTGGATGCTGCCCCTGCACTGCTGGGGGGTGGGGGTGGTGGGAGACATGAGTGGGGGCCTGGTGGAGGCTGCCCCTGGTGGCTGGGGGGTGAGGGTGGTGGGAGACATGAGTTGGACATGAGTGGGGGCCTGGTGGAGGGTGCCCCTGACTGCTGGGGGGTAGGGGGTGGTGGGAGACATGAGTGGGGGCCTGGTGGAGGCTGCCCCTGCACTGCTGGGGGGTGGGGGTGCAGGGGGACATGAGTGGGGGCCTGGTGGAGGCTACCCCTGCACTGCTGGGGGGTGGGGGCGGTGGGAGACATGAGTGGGGGCCTGGTGGAGGCTGCCCCTGGTGGCTGGGGGGTGAGGGTGGTGTGAGACATGAGTTGGACATGAGTGGGGGCCTGGTGGAGGGTGCCCCTGCACTGCTGGGGGGTGGGGGTGGTGGGAGACATGAGCGGGGGCCTGGTGGAGGCTGCCCCTGGTGGCTGAGGGGTGAGGGTGGTGTGAGACATGAGTTGGACATGAGTGGGGGCCTGGTGGAGGGTGCCCCTGACTGCTGGGGGGGTAGGGGGTGGTGGGAGACATGAGTGGGGGCCTGGTGGAGGCTGCCCCTGCACTGCTGGGGTGTGGGGGTGGTGGGAGACATGAGTGGGGGCCTGGTGGAGGCTGCCCCTGGTGGCTGGGGGTGAGGGTGGTGGGAGACATGAGTTGTACATGAGTGGGGGCCTGGTGGAGGGTGCCCCTGACTGCTGGGGGGTAGGGGGTGGTGGGAGACATGAGTGGGGGCCTGGTGGAGGCGTCCTCTGCACTGCTGGGGGGTGGGGTGGTGGGAGTCATGAGTGGAGCCTGTTGGAGGCTGCCCCTGGTGGCTGGGGGGTGAGGGTGGTGGGAGACATGAGTAGGACATGAGTGGTGGCCTGGTGGAGGGTGCCCCTGACTGCTGGGGGGTAGGGGTGGTGGGAGACATGAGTGGGGGCCTGGTGGAGGCTGCCCCTGCACTGCTGGGGGGCGGGGGTGCAGGGGGACATGAGTGGGGGCCTGGTGGAGGCTGCCCCTGCAGTGCTGGGGGGGTGGGGGTGGTGGGAGACATGAGTGGGGGCGTGGTGGAGGCTGCCCCTGGTGGCTGGGGGGTGGAGGTGGTGGTAGATATGGGTGGGGGCCTGGTGGAGGCTGCCCCTGCACTGCTGGGGGGTGGGGGTGGTGGGAGACATGAGTGTGGGCCTGGTGGAGGCTGCCCCTGGTGGCTGGGGGGTAAGGGTGGTGGGAGACATGAGTTGGACATGAGTGGGGGCCTGGTGGGGGGTGCCCCTGACTGCTGGGGGGTAGGGGGTGGTGGGAGACATGAGTGGGGGCCTGGTGGAGGCTGCCCCTGCACTGCGTGGGGGTGGTTGGAGACATGAGTGGGGGCATGGTGGAGGCTGCACCTGGTGGCTGGGGGTGGTGGTAGACATGGGTGGGGGCCTGGTGGAGGCTGCCCCTGCACTGCTGGGGGGTGGGGGTGGTGGGAGACATGAGTGGGGGCCTGGTGGAGGCTGCCCTTGTGGCTGGGGGGTGAGGGTGGTGGGAGACATGAGTTGGACATGAGTGGGGGCCTGGTGGAGGGTGCCCCTGCACTGCTGGGGTGTGGGGGTGGTGGGTGACATGAGCGGGGGCCTGGTGGAGGCTGCCCCTGGTGGCTGGGGGGTGAGGGTGGTGGGAGACATGAGTTGGACATGAGTGGGGGCCTGGTGGAGGGTGCCCCTGACTGCTGGGGGGGTAGGGGGTGGTGGGAGACATGAGTGGGGGCCTGGTGGAGGCTGCCCCTGCACTGCTGGGGGGTGGGGTGCAGGGGGACATGAGTGGGCGCCTGGTGGAGGCTGCCCCTGCAGTGCTGGGGGGTGGGGGTGGTGGGAGACATGAGTGTGGGCCTGGTGGAGGCTGCCCCTGGTGGCTGGGGGGTAAGGGTGGTGGGAGACATGAGTTGGACATGAGTGGGGGCCTGGTGGGGGGTGCCCCTGACTGCTGGGGGGTAGGGGGTGGTGGGGGACATGAGTGGGGGCCTGATGGAGGCTGCCCCTGCAGTGCTGGGGGGTGGGGGTGGTGGGAGACATGAGTGTGGGCCTGGTGGAGGCTGCCCCTGGTGGCTGGGGGGTAAGGGTGGTGGGTGACATGAGTTGGACATGAGTGGGGGCCTGGTGGGGGGTGCCCCTGACTGCTGGGGGTAGGGGGTGGTGGGGGACATGAGTGGGGGCCTGGTGGAGGCTGCCCCTGCAGTGCTGGGGGGTGGGGGGGTGGGAGACATGAGTGGGGGCCTGGTGGAGGCTGCCCGTGGTGGCTGGGGGGTGGGAGTGGTGGTAGACATGGGTGGGGGCCTGGTGGAGGCTGCCCCTGCACTGCTGCGGGGTGGGGGTGCAGGGGGACATGAGTGGGGGCCTGGTGGAGGCTGCCCCTGCACTGCTGCGGGGTGGGGGTGCAGGGGGACATGAGTGGGGGCCTGGTGGAGGCTGCCCCTGCACTGCTGGGGGGTGGGGGTGGCGGGAGACATGAGTGGGGGCCTGGTGGAGGCTGCCCCTGGTGGCTGGGGGGTGGGAGTGGTGGTAGACATGGGTGGGGGCCTGGTGGAGGCTGCCCCAGCACTGCTGGGGGGTGGGGGTGGTGGGAGACATGAGTGGGGGCCTGGTGGAGGCTGCCCCTGGTGGCTGGGGGGTGAGGGTGGTGTGAGACATGAGTTGGACATGAGTGGGGGCCTGGTGGAGGGTGCCCCTGCACTGCTGGGGTGTGGGGGTGGTGGGTGACATGAGCGGGGGCCTGGTGGAGGCTGCCCCTGGTGGCTGGGGGGTGAGGGTGGTGGGAGACATGAGTTGGACATGAGTGGGGGCCTGGTGGAGGGTGCCCCTGACTGCTGGGGAGGTAGGGGGTGGTGGGAGACATGAGTGGGGGCCTGGTGGAGGCTGCCCTTGCACTGCTGGGGGGTGGGGGTGGTGGGAGACATGAGTGGGGGCCTGGTGGAGGCTGCCCCTGGTGGCTGGGGGTGAGGGTGGTGGGAGACATGAGTTGTACATGAGTGGGGGCCTGGTGGAGGGTGCCCCTGACTGCTGGGGGGTAGGGGGTGGTGGGAGACATGAGTGGGGGCCTGGTGGAGGCTGCCCCTGCAGTGCTGGGGGGTGGGGGGGTGGGAGACATGAGTGGGGGCCTGGTGGAGGCTGCCCGTGGTGGCTGGGGGGTGGGAGTGGTGGTAGACATGGGTGGGGGCCTGGTGGAGGCTGCCCCTGCACTGCTGCGGGGTGGGGGTGCAGGGGGACATGAGTGGGGGCCTGGTGGAGGCTGCCCCTGCACTGCTGCGGGGTGGGGGTGCAGGGGGACATGAGTGGGGGCCTGGTGGAGGCTGCCCCTGCACTGCTGGGGGGTGGGGGTGGCGGGAGACATGAGTGGGGGCCTGGTGGAGGCTGCCCCTGGTGGCTGGGGGGTGGGAGTGGTGGTAGACATGGGTGGGGGCCTGGTGGAGGCTGCCCCAGCACTGCTGGGGGGTGGGGGTGGTGGGAGACATGAGTGGGGGCCTGGTGGAGGCTGCCCCTGGTGGCTGGGGGGTGAGGGTGGTGTGAGACATGAGTTGGACATGAGTGGGGGCCTGGTGGAGGGTGCCCCTGCACTGCTGGGGTGTGGGGGTGGTGGGTGACATGAGCGGGGGCCTGGTGGAGGCTGCCCCTGGTGGCTGGGGGGTGAGGGTGGTGGGAGACATGAGTTGGACATGAGTGGGGGCCTGGTGGAGGGTGCCCCTGACTGCTGGGGGGGTAGGGGGTGGTGGGAGACATGAGTGGGGGCCTGGTGGAGGCTGCCCTTGCACTGCTGGGGGGTGGGGGTGGTGGGAGACATGAGTGGGGGCCTGGTGGAGGCTGCCCCTGGTGGCTGGGGGTGAGGGTGGTGGGAGACATGAGTTGTACATGAGTGGGGGCCTGGTGGAGGGTGCCCCTGACTGCTGGGGGGTAGGGGGTGGTGGGAGACATGAGTGGGGGCCTGGTGGAGGCTGCCCCTGCACTGCTGGGGGGTGGGGGTGGTGGGAGACATGAGTGGGGGGCTGGTGGAGGCTGCCCCTGGTGGCCGGGGGGTGGGGGTGGTGGTAGACATGAGTTGGACATGAGTGGGGGCCTGGTGGAGGCTGCCCCTGGTGGCAGGGGGGTGGGGTTGTTGGTAGACATGGGTGGGGGCCTGGTGGAGGCTGCCCCTGCACTGCTGGGGGGTGGGGGTGCAGGGAGACATGAGTGGGGGCCTGGTGGAGGCTGCCCCTGCACAGCTGGGGGGTGGGGGTGATGGGAGACATGAGTGGGGGCCTGGTGGAGGATGCCCCTGGATGCTGGGGGTGCAGGGGGACATGAGTTGGACATGAGTGGGGGCCTGGTGGAGGGTGCCCTGCACTGCTGGGGGGTGGGGGTGGTGGGAGACATGAGTTGGACATGAGTGGGGGCCTGGTGGAGGGTGCCCTGCACTGCTGGGGGGTGGGGGTGATGGGAGACATGAGTTGGACATTAGTGGGGGCCTGGTGGAGGGTGCCCCTGGATGCTGGTGGGTGGGGGTGGTGGTAGACATGGGTGGGGGCCTGGTGGAGGCTGCCCCTGCACTGCTGGGGGGTGGGGGTGGTGGTAGACATGAGTGGGGGCCTGGTGGAGGCTGCCCCTGTTAGGCGGAAACCTGTGCAGTTCCCTCTGGGACCACTGCAAAAGATTTAGGACTACAGGTGTTTGGCAGTAAACCCACTTGGTAGCAGTCTGTACCACACAGATTCACTGTTGGTAGCTGTGGCTGAGCAGTCAGACTTCTCTCAAGAAGAGTTAAGCAGTATGTGGAGTATACAAGATAGGGCAATTCTTCACAGTAAGACAAGCAAACACGCAACGAGACTCAGTGTAAAGATATTAAGGTATTTATTTATAACGGAACATCTATGGAAAACACTATGGCACTATCACGGCAAACACTTCAATCAAAATCACTCTACGAAGAAGAAAAGGTCAATCCTCCTAACAATTTTTCGACGAGTCTAGGTTCTACCAGCATCACTTATTTTCAGACAGAGGTGTATGCCTCAACCTAGATGGCACTCTAATATTAGTTAGGACGGGAGAGAAAAATAGGCAGGTTACGAAATCAACACAGTTCAAGACTTCACGGGAAAAATGCAAGGCAAGAAGGCAAGAACCATAATAGATCATAAAGTTCAGAGGCCAGGCCCAACAGGAGAGAGGCAAGGCGATATGTCCCAAAAGTCTCTTAGTGGAAATGCGTTCGAGTCTTTGTAGCAAATTGTTATCGGCAGATTGAACTAGTTCAGAACAATACGTGAGAAAACTTGGAGGCGACCCAACGGAAAGGAGAGGATTAAGACACCTCACTCGAACCGATCGAAAGGGAAGCCAGGCGGACACAGTACCTTGTTGGGGAGGGCAGCTCCGGCGGGGGCAGTTGTTCCTGGTGGTGGATGCACGTCGGGTCTTTGCCAAGAGTAGAGATGATCTCGTCGTCGAAGAAAAGTGAAGTTGGTGCACCACCAGGGAAGAGACCAGCCGCGGAGTGCTCCGTCACAAGGCACCACCTTTTGGTCGCGGTACAGGGGTAGTGGCTATCCGGTTGCCGAGGTGCTCTGCACGGGCAATTCGACCACTGCGTCCTCAGGCGAATAAAAAGCAAAGGGGACTGGTTGTTCCCACCAGCCAGGGGAAGAGACTCTCCGGCAGGGAGATCTCCTTTGTCGTCGGGAAGTGGTGAGTCGGTTCCGCAGGGCTCCACCGGAGGTGTCGTTGTGCAGGTCGGCTCAGCGTTACCCTCGTCGGATTCTTAGGTCCTGTGGCGACTTCTGAAGACCCAGTCCCAAAAGCCCTGCTTTTATGCAGAAAACCCCCATTCATTCAGCCTAGCTGTCAATCAACACATGCTAAGTTGTGAGCGGGGAGGCTCACCACTTGGGCCAATCACTCCAGAGTGCGACCGGAGTTGGCAAGGCAACTCGGTCCAGGGTGCCTAAACCCCCTCCCACACCCCTGTGGTAACCCAGACAGAATGGCACCACTTTGGAGGGTCTCTGTACAGAGCCCGCCAAAAGTGGAACAAAGGGCTCGACCTTTGGTTTAGGAGTCACAGAGACTAACACAGACGCCATTTTACAAACCGAGTTCTGGCAGAAAATACCATCCGATAAACTTATTTAAGATAAGTAGATTGGTGGTACGTTAGAGATTAACGAGAAAAAGTATCAATCTCTAACAATGGGACGAATCCCATAGGGTTATGTTCGGGGTCGAACATAACAAGTAGTTTCTACTGCCACCAGCCAAAACTCGACGAGGGGGGATGGGACAGTGCCCCCTCGAATAACAAATCCAGGAGTAATCGAATTACCCCTACTAGTACGTCCACAATAAGATGGTTTGTACTAGTTCTGTTAGTAAATTTAGGTCTAGTAAAGCCAATGGTGACTTTACATGCCCGGGGAGACAGTAGTCAGTCCCCGGGTATGGAGTCAATGGTGGAGGTCCGCTAGGACGCTCCAGTGTTACGGCACGTAGGATGCGGTGTAACACACATAGAAAAGCATATGAGACCCTATGGTGTAAAAGACCCCATAGCCCATAGAACACATTGACACTCAAAGGAATTACACACATACATGTCCAAGAGTGGGAGGAAAAGAGTCTCACTCTTGGCAGGATGGAAAAAAACAAACTCCAGAAATCCAGCAAAGCTGCTGGGGGACTCACTAGGTTAGGAAATTCAGCCTAAACAGAGAATTCTCCCTAACAGCCCCTGGTGGCTGGGGGGTGAGGGTGGTGGGAGACATGAGTTGGACATGAGTGGGGGCCTGGTGGAGGGTGCCCCTGACTGCTGGGGGGTAGGGGTGGTGGGAGACATGAGTGGGGGCCTGGTGGAGGCTGCCCCTGCACTGCTCTGGGGTGGGGGTGCAGGGGGACATGAGTGGGGGCCTGGTAGAGGCTGCCCCTGGTGGCTGGGGGTGGTGGTAGACATGGGTGGGGGCCTGGTGGAGGCTGCCCCTGCACTGATGGGGGGTGGGGGTGCAGGGGGACATGAGTGGGGGTCTGGTGGATGCTGCTCCTGCACTGCTGGGGGGTGGGGTTGGTGGGAGACATGAGTGGGGGCCTGGTGGAGGCTGCCCCTGGTGGCTGGGGGTGGTGGTAGACATGGGTGGGGGCCTGGTGGAGGCGTCCCCTGCACTGCTGGGGGGTGGGGTGGTGGGAGTCATGAGTGGAGCCTGGTGGAGGCTGCCCCTGGTGGCTGGGGGGTGAGGGTGGTGGGAGACATGAGTAGGACATGAGTGGGGGCCTGGTGGAGGGTGCCCCTGACTGCTGGGGGGTAGGGGTGGTGGGAGACATGAGTGGGGGCCTGGTGGAGGCTGCCCCTGCACTGCTGGGGGGTGGGGGTGCAGGGGGACATGAGTGGGGGCCTGGTGGAGGCTGCCCCTGCAGTGCTGGGGGGGTGGGGGTGGTGGGAGACATGAGTGGGGGCGTGGTGGAGGCTGCCCCTGGTGGCTGGGGGGTGGAGGTGGTGGTAGATATGGGTGGGGGCCTGGTGGAGGCTGCCCCTGCACTGCTGGGGGGTGGGGGTGCAGGGGGACATGAGTGGGGGCCTGGTGGAGGCTGCCCCTGCACTGCGTGGGGGTGGTTGGAGACATGAGTGGGGGCATGGTGGAGGCTGCACCTGGTGGCTGGGGGGTGGGGGTGGTGGTAGACATGGGTGGGGGCCTGGTAGAGGCTGCCCCTGCACTGCTGGGGGGTGGGGGTGGTGGGAGACATGAGTGGGGGCCTGGTGGCGGCTGCCCTTGTGGCTGGGGGGTGAGGGTGGTGGGAGACATGAGTTGGACATGAGTGGGGGCCTGGTGGAGGGTGCCCCTGACTGCTGGGGGGTAGGGGGTGGTGGGAGACATGAGTGGGGGCCTGGTGGAGGCTGCCCCTGCACTGCTGGGGGGTGGGGGTGCAGGGGGACATGAGTGGGCGCCTGGTGGAGGCTGCCCCTGCAGTGCTGGGGGGTGGGGGTGGTGGGAGACATGAGTGTGGGCCTGGTGGAGGCTGCCCCTGGTGGCTGGGGGGTAAGGGTGGTGGGAGACATGAGTTGGACATGAGTGGGGGCCTGGTGGGGGGTGCCCCTGACTGCTGGGGGGTAGGGGGTGGTGGGAGACATGAGTGGGGGCCTGGTGGAGGCTGCCCCTGCACTGCGTGGGGGTGGTTGGAGACATGAATGGGGGCATGGTGGAGGCTGCACCTGGTGGCTGGGGGGTGGGGGTGGTGGTAGACATGGGTGGGGGCCTGGTGGAGGCTGCCCCTGCACTGCTGGGGGGTGGGGGTGGTGGGAGACATGAGTGGGGGCCTGGTGGAGGCTGCCCTTGTGGCTGGGGGGTGAGGGTGGTGGGAGACATGAGTTGGACATGAGTGGGGGCCTGGTGGAGGGTGCCCCTGACTGCTGGGGGGTAGGGGGTGGTGGGAGACATGAGTGGGGGCCTGGTGGAGGCTGCCCCTGCACTGCTGGGGGGTGGGGGTGCAGGGGGACATGAGTGGGGGCCTGGTGGAGGCTGCCCCTGCAGTGCTGGGGGGTGGGGGTGGTGGGGGACATGAGTGTGGGCCTGGTGGAGGCTGTTCCTGGTGGCTGGGGGGTAAGGGTGGTGGGAGACATGAGTTGGACATGAGTGGGGGCCTGGTGGGGGGTGCCCCTGACTGCTGGGGGGTAGGGGGTGGTGGGGGACATGAGTGGGGGCCTGGTGGAGGCTGCCCCTGCAGTGCTGGGGGGTGGGGGTGGTGGGGGACATGAGTGTGGGCCTGGTGGAGGCTGTTCCTGGTGGCTGGGGGGTAAGGGTGGTGGGAGACATGAGTTGTACATGAGTGGGGGCCTGGTGGAGGGTGCCCCTGACTGCTGGGGGGTAGGGGGTGGTGGGAGACATGAGTTGGGGCCTGGTGGAGGCTGCCCCTGCAGTGCTGGGGGGTGGGGGTGGTGGGAGACATGAGTGTGGGCCTGGTGGAGGCTGCCCCTGGTGGCTGGGGGGTAAGGGTGGTGGGTGACATGAGTTGGACATGAGTGGGGGCCTGGTGGGGGGTGCCCCTGACTGCTGGGGGGTAGGGGGTGGTGGGGGACATGAGTGGGGGCCTGGTGGAGGCTGCCCCTGCAGTGCTGGGGGGTGGGGGTGGTGGGAGACATGAGTGGGGGCCTGGTGGAGGCTGCCCGTGGTGGCTGGGGGGTGGGAGTGGTGGTAGACATGGGTGGGGGCCTGGTGGAGGCTGCCCCTGCACTGCTGCGGGGTGGGGGTGCAGGGGGACATGAGTGGGGGCCTGGTGGAGGCTGCCCCTGCACTGCTGGGGGGTGGGGGTGGCGGGAGACATGAGTGGGGGCCTGGTGGAGGCTGCCCCTGGTGGCTGGGGGGTGGGAGTGGTGGTAGACATGGGTGGGGGCCTGGTGGAGGCTGCCCCAGCACTGCTGGGGGGTGGGGGTGGTGGGAGACATGAGTGGGGGCCTGGTGGAGGCTGCCCCTGGTGGCTGGGGGGTGAGGGTGGTGTGAGGCATGAGTTGGACATGAGTGGGGGCCTGGTGGAGGGTGCCCCTGCACTGCTGGGGTGTGGGGGTGGTGGGAGACATGAGCGGGGGCCTGGTGGAGGCTGCCCCTGGTGGCTGGGGGGTGAGGGTGGTGGGAGACATGAGTTGGACATGAGTGGGGGCCTGGTGGAGGGTGCCCCTGACTGCTGGGGGGGTAGGGGGTGGTGGGAGACATGAGTGGGGGCCTGGTGGAGGCTGCCCCTGCACTGCTGGGGGGTGGGGGTGGTGGGAGACATGAGTGGGGGCCTGGTGGAGGCTGCCCCTGGTGGCTGGGGGTGAGGGTGGTGGGAGACATGAGTTGTACATGAGTGGGGGCCTGGTGGAGGGTGCCCCTGACTGCTGGGGGGTAGGGGGTGGTGGGAGACATGAGTGGGGGCCTGGTGGAGGCTGCCCCTGCACTGCTGGGGGGTGGGGGTGGTGGGAGACATGAGTGGGGGGCTGGTGGAGGCTGCCCCTGGTGGCCGGGGGGTGGGGGTGGTGGTAGACATGAGTTGGACATGAGTGGGGGCCTGGTGGAGGCTGCCCCTGGTGGCAGGGGGGTGGGGTTGTTGGTAGACATGGGTGGGGGCCTGGTGGAGGCTGCCCCTGCACTGCTGGGGGGTGGGGGTGCAGGGGGACATGAGTGGGGGCCTGGTGGAGGCTGCCCCTGGTGGCTGGAGGGTCTGGGTGGTGGTAGACATGGGTGAGGGCCTGGTGGATGCTGCCCCTGCACTGCTGGGGGGTGGGGGGTGGTGGGAGACATGAGTGGGGGCCTGGTGGAGGCTGCCCCTGGTGGCTGGGGGGTGAGGGTGGTGGGAGACATGAGTTGGACATGAGTGGGGGCCTGGTGGAGGGTGCCCCTGACTGCTGGGGGGTAGGGGGTGGTGGGAGACATGAGTGGGGGCCTGGTGGAGGCTGCCCCTGCACTGCTGGGGGGTGGGGGTGCAGGGGGACATGGGTGGGGGCCTGGTGGAGGCTACCCCTGCACTGCTGGGGGGTGGGGGTGGTGGGAGACATGAGTGGGGGCCTGGTGGAGGCTGCCCCTGGTGGCTGGGGGGTGAGGGTGGTGTGAGACATGAGTTGGACATGAGTGGGGGCCTGGTGGAGGGTGCCCCTGCACTGCTGGGGGGTGGGGGTGGTGGGAGACATGAGCGGGGGCCTGGTGGAGGCTGCCCCTGGTGGCTGAGGGGTGAGGGTGGTGTGAGACATGAGTTGGACATGAGTGGGGGCCTGGTGGAGGGTGCCCCTGACTGCTGGGGGGGTAGGGGGTGGTGGGAGACATGAGTGGGGGCCTGGTGGAGGCTGCCCCTGCACTGCTGGGGTGTGGGGGTGGTGGGAGACATGAGTGGGGGCCTGGTGGAGGCTGCCCCTGGTGGCTGGGGGTGAGGGTGGTGGGAGACATGAGTTGTACATGAGTGGGGGCCTGGTGGAGGGTGCCCCTGACTGCTGGGGGGTAGGGGGTGGTGGGAGACATGAGTGGGGGCCTGGTGGAGGCGTCCTCTGCACTGCTGGGGGGTGGGGTGGTGGGAGTCATGAGTGGAGCCTGTTGGAGGCTGCCCCTGGTGGCTGGGGGGTGAGGGTGGTGGGAGACATGAGTAGGACATGAGTGGTGGCCTGGTGGAGGGTGCCCCTGACTGCTGGGGGGTAGGGGTGGTGGGAGACATGAGTGGGGGCCTGGTGGAGGCTGCCCCTGCACTGCTGGGGGGCGGGGGTGCAGGGGGACATGAGTGGGGGCCTGGTGGAGGCTGCCCCTGCAGTGCTGGGGGGGTGGGGGTGGTGGGAGACATGAGTGGGGGCGTGGTGGAGGCTGCCCCTGGTGGCTGGGGGGGTGGAGGTGGTGGTAGATATGGGTGGGGGCCTGGTGGAGGCTGCCCCTGCACTGCTGGGGGGTGGGGGTGGTGGGAGACATGAGTGTGGGCCTGGTGGAGGCTGCCCCTGGTGGCTGGGGGGTAAGGGTGGTGGGAGACATGAGTTGGACATGAGTGGGGGCCTGGTGGGGGGTGCCCCTGACTGCTGGGGGGTAGGGGGTGGTGGGAGACATGAGTGGGGGCCTGGTGGAGGCTGCCCCTGCACTGCGTGGGGGTGGTTGGAGACATGAGTGGGGGCATGGTGGAGGCTGCACCTGGTGGCTGGGGGGTGGGGGTGGTGGTAGACATGGGTGGGGGCCTGGTGGAGGCTGCCCCTGCACTGCTGGGGGGTGGGGGTGGTGGGAGACATGAGTGGGGGCCTGGTGGAGGCTGCCCTTGTGGCTGGGGGGTGAGGGTGGTGGGAGACATGAGTTGGACATGAGTGGGGGCCTGGTGGAGGGTGCCCCTAACTGCTGGGGGGTAGGGGGTGGTGGGAGACATGAGTGGGGGCCTGGTGGAGGCTGCCCCTGCACTGCTGGGGGGTGGGGTGCAGGGGGACATGAGTGGGCGCCTGGTGGAGGCTGCCCCTGCAGTGCTGGGGGGTGGGGGTGGTGGGAGACATGAGTGTGGGCCTGGTGGAGGCTGCCCCTGGTGGCTGGGGGGTAAGGGTGGTGGGAGACATGAGTTGGACATGAGTGGGGGCCTGGTGGGGGGTGCCCCTGACTGCTGGGGGGTAGGGGGTGGTGGGGGACATGAGTGGGGGCCTGATGGAGGCTGCCCCTGCAGTGCTGGGGGGTGGGGGTGGTGGGAGACATGAGTGTGGGCCTAGTGGAGGCTGCCCCTGGTGGCTGGGGGGTAAGGGTGGTGGGTGACATGAGTTGGACATGAGTGGGGGCCTGGTGGGGGGTGCCCCTGACTGCTGGGGGTAGGGGGTGGTGGGGGACATGAGTGGGGGCCTGGTGGAGGCTGCCCCTGCAGTGCTGGGGGGTGGGGGGGTGGGAGACATGAGTGGGGGCCTGGTGGAGGCTGCCCGTGGTGGCTGGGGGGTGGGAGTGGTGGTAGACATGGGTGGGGGCCTGGTGGAGGCTGCCCCTGCACTGCTGCGGGGTGGGGGTGCAGGGGGACATGAGTGGGGGCCTGGTGGAGGCTGCCCCTGCACTGCTGCGGGGTGGGGGTGCAGGGGGACATGAGTGGGGGCCTGGTGGAGGCTGCCCCTGCACTGCTGGGGGGTGGGGGTGGCGGGAGACATGAGTGGGGGCCTGGTGGAGGCTGCCCCTGGTGGCTGGGGGGTGGGAGTGGTGGTAGACATGGGTGGGGGCCTGGTGGAGGCTGCCCCAGCACTGCTGGGGGGTGGGGGTGGTGGGAGACATGAGTGGGGGCCTGGTGGAGGCTGCCCCTGGTGGCTGGGGGGTGAGGGTGGTGTGAGACATGAGTTGGACATGAGTGGGGGCCTGGTGGAGGGTGCCCCTGCACTGCTGGGGTGTGGGGGTGGTGGGTGACATGAGCGGGGGCCTGGTGGAGGCTGCCCCTGGTGGCTGGGGGGTGAGGGTGGTGGGAGACATGAGTTGGACATGAGTGGGGGCCTGGTGGAGGGTGCCCCTGACTGCTGGGGGGGTAGGGGGTGGTGGGAGACATGAGTGGGGGCCTGGTGGAGGCTGCCCTTGCACTGCTGGGGGGTGGGGTGGTGGGAGACATGAGTGGGGGCCTGGTGGAGGCTGCCCCTGGTGGCTGGGGGTGAGGGTGGTGGGAGACATGAGTTGTACATGAGTGGGGGCCTGGTGGAGGGTGCCCCTGACTGCTGGGGGGTAGGGGGTGGTGGGAGACATGAGTGGGGGCCTGGTGGAGGCTGCCCCTGCACTGCTGGGGGGTGGGGGTGGTGGGAGACATGAGTGGGGGGCTGGTGGAGGCTGCCCCTGGTGGCCGGGGGTGGGGGTGGTGGTAGACATGAGTTGGACATGAGTGGGGGCCTGGTGGAGGCTGCCCCTGGTGGCAGGGGGGTGGGGTTGTTGGTAGACATGGGTGGGGGCCTGGTGGAGGCTGCCCCTGCACTGCTGGGGGGTGGGGGTGCAGGGAGACATGAGTGGGGGCCTGGTGGAGGCTGCCCCTGCACTGCTGGGGGGTGGGGGTGGTGGGAGACATGAGTGGGGGCCTGGTGGAGGCTGCCCCTGGTGGCTGGGGGGTCTGGGTGGTGGTAGACATGGGTGGGGGCCTGGTGGATGCTGCCCCTGCACTGCTGGGGGGTGGGGGTGGTGGGAGACATGAGTGGGGGCCTGGTGGAGGGTGCCCCTGACTGCTGGGGGGTAGGGGGTGGTGGGAGACATGAGTGGGGGCCTGGTGGAGGCTGCCCCTGCACTGCTGGGGGGTGGGGGTGCAGGAGGACATGAGTGGGGGCCTGGTGGAGGCTGCCCCTGCACTGCTGGGGGGTGGGGGTGGTGGGAGACATGAGTGGGGGCCTGGTGGAGGCTGCCCCTGGTGGCTGGGGGGTGGGGGTGTTGTGAGACATGAGTTGGACATGAGTGGGGGCCTGGTGGAGGGTGCCCCTGCACTGCTGGGGGGTGGGGGTGGTGGGAGACATGAGCGGGGGCCTGGTGGAGGCTGCCCCTGGTGGCTGGGGGGTGAGGGTGGTGTGAGACATGAGTTGGACATGAGTGGGGGCCTGGTGGAGGGTGCCCCTGACTGCTGGGGGGGTAGGGGGTGGTGGGAGACATGAGTGGGGGCCTGGTGGAGGCTGCCCCTGCACTGCTGGGGGGTGGAGGTGGTGGGAGACATGAGTGGGGGCCTGGTGGAGGCTGCCCCTGGTGGCTGGGGGTGAGGGTGGTGGAAGACATGAGTTGTACATGAGTGGGGGCCTGGTGGAGGGTGCCCCTGACTGCTGGGGTGTAGGGGGTGGTGGGAGACATGAGTGGGGGCCTGGTGGAGGCTGCCCCTGCACTGCTGGGGGGTGGGGGTGGTGGGAGACATGAGTGGGGGGCTGGTGGAGGCTGCCCCTGGTGGCCGGGGGGTGGGGGTGGTGGTAGACATGAATTGGACATGAGTGGGGGCCTGGTGGAGGCTGCCCCTGGTGGCAGGGGGGTGGGGTTGTTGGTAGACATGGGTGGGGGCCTGGTGGAGGCTGCCCCTGCACTGCTGGGGGGTGGGGGTGCAGGGGGACATGAGTGGGGGCCTGGTGGAGGCTGCCCCTGCACTGCTGGGGGTGGGGGTGGTGGGAGACATGAGTGGGGGCCTGGTGGAGGCTGCCCCTGGTGGCTGGGGGGTCTGGGTGGTGGTAGACATGGGTGGGGGCCTGGTGGATGCTGCCCCTGCACTGCTGGGGGGTGGGGGTGGTGGGAGACATGAGTGGGGGCCTGGTGGAGGCTGCCCCTGGTGGCTGGGGGGTGTGGGTGGTGGGAGACATGAGTTGGACATGAGTTGGGGCCTGGTGGAGGGTGCCCCTGACTGCTGGGGGGTAGGGGGTGGTGGGAGACATGAGTGGGGGCCTGGTGGAGGCTGCCCCTGCACTGCTGGGGGGGTGGGGGTGCAGGGGGACATGAGTGGGGGCCTGGTGGAGGCTGCCCCTGCACTGCTGGGGGGTGGGGGTGGTGGGAGACATGATTGGGGGCCTGGTGGAGGCTGCCCCTGGTGGCTGGGGGGTGGGGGTGGTGGTAGACATGGGTGGGGGCCTGGTGGAGGCTGCCCCTGCACTGCTGGGGGGTGGGGGTGCAGGGGGACATGAGTGGGGACCTGGTGGAGGCTGCCCCTGCACTGCTGGGGGGTGGGGGTGGTGGGAGACATGAGTGGGGGCCTGGTGGAGGCTGCCACTGGTGACTGGGGTGTGGGGGTGGTGGTAGACATGGGTGGGGGCCTGGTGGAGGCTGCCCCTGCACTGCTGGGCGGTGGGGGTAATAGGGGACATGAGTGGGGGCCTGGTGGAGGCTGCCCCTGGTGGCTGGGGGGTGGGGGTGGTGGGAGACATGTGTTGGTGATCAGTAGTGCAAGGTGACATGTGGGTTGGCTGGTGGGCATGGCCATGGTGGATGGGTTGTCTGTGGGACATGAGCAGGGGTGCAGGGTAGTACCCTGTGGTGTGGGCTGTCTGCAGGGGCCGTGGAGGGTGTAGAGGGAACACCTGGGGGGACCCACATGGCCAAATCACGTGTAGCATTCCCCGGCACCACCGAAATACACGTACCCTGCCGAAATCGCATGTGAATCTTCCGGGCACATCGGAATACACGTACCCAGGCCAATCGCGTGTGGAACGTCCCGCGCACCCCGAAGTACACGTACCCAGGCCAATCGCTTGTTGAACTTCCCGCGCACCCCCACCTACCCAGGCCAATCGCGTGTGGAACTTCCCGCGCACCCCGTAGTACAAGTACCCAGGCTAATCGCGTGTGGAACTTCCCGCGCACCTCGAAGTACAGGTACCCAGGCTAATCGCGTGTGGAACTTCCCGCACACCCAGGAACACGCACACACGCTATTTTTCACACAGCGGGTGTCCGTGTTTGTCGGTGCCCCTTTGCACCTCATTTGTCCCAGAGGGCCACTGTATGGGCCATTCATCATGGCTGTATATGGGTGCTTTTTGTTAGCGCACATTTTGGCGCACATTTTTTTCAGTCGCAGGTGCGCTACCGCCTGCTTTCTTGTGGCGTACTTGTTTGGCCCTGTGCGCGTCTTTGACCGTGTGCTGGTTTGCCCTATTCGATTCCATGAATACGGGTTGTAGGTGAGCGTGTGGACGTTCCACGCACTTGCCTGCTGTACTTCCCCTGTGACGCCCATATTTTCACGCGTTGTTCCCCATTCCGAGTGTTACGCCCCGTGTTCCGCCTACTTTTGTGATGTGCGCCGCGCTATGTGCGTTTTCGCAGTGGCCGTGGCGCTCGCTGTTGGATGACCTGTGCGCCGCACATTTTTAGCGCACATCCGATGTTTTTCTCGTGCACGGACTTCCATGAATCGCTGTGCGCTGGTTTTCCTGCGATTTTCGCACTTGCACTGCGATTTTCACACTTTTCCTGTGATTCGCACGTTTTGGCACCTCTGCGCGGGAATTTTCGGCACACATTAATTCCATGAATCGACCCCTAAATATTCTCCCATGCATTCCAACACTACCTGTCTTTCGTTGCTCCTTCTGAAATCATACATCAAGGCCAATGCTGACGTTCCATCGTTTCCGTTTATATACATTTCTGCCTGCTCTTGCAATTCCCGTTTTCTCTCCTTGCTAATCGCGCTACGAGTCACTCTCGCGCATCCACTTTGTCCGGTCCCTTCTCTTGTTTCAACAAATTCAAGTTCAATTACAGGAGTGGCAGTTGGGACAGAAACAATCTCTAGGGAGGGAGGTGCAGATGGGGCAATGGGAACAGGCAGTATCTGTTGCGGTGCGGATTGGCTAACAGGAGGCGCTGAGTGTGCAGTCCGTGGCTGTGCTAGGATTTGAACAGTTGGGAGGGGCTGAGCAACCGCAGGAGGTTGAGTAACAGCTACTGACGCGGTCTTTTGAGTTTCTTGCCCTGGGCCTTGCTTTGTGTCAGTCAATATTCTTTCTATCAATTCATCTGATCCATGCATTTCTCTTTGTGGATATATTTTTTCTATACTCAACTGATCGCGTCTATTTGACTTTCTCAAACCATCACTCCACTCCTCCTCCTCTTTTTCTTCCGCTCTTTCTGATTTCGATTTATGCCTGCGCGCATGTTTCTCTCTACTTCTATAACGAAGCATAGCTTCCCTTCTCCAGTCCCTAATAATATTCAATGCCCCAGGGCGTTTTCTTTTGTATTAACACATTTTCCAAATTGTCTATCCTATTCATCTAAAAAATCCCATGATTCGGCCACTGAAGGTCCTCCTGTTTTCTGGTTTGCTTATGCCAAATCTCACAAAACATTATCGCTCCCACACCATATTTCACATACATCTTCTACGCCAGTGTTCCCACCGCTGGCGCGACGTGGCCAGTTTCCAATGATTGTCTGCCGCAGCGGAAAAATCCTGCTAACGTGGACAATACCCCAGGCATGTTTTAACCCTTCCCTTGGCTAATTAACCTTACACTGCGTGTTTGATTTTGCAAAATCAACTCTCAACCAAATCAGGACTATTTCGAATCGGGGTATGACTCACCTGATTAGTCAAGTTGACTTCCAAGAAAAAATGTGTCCGTATACTGACGCAACCAATGAGGTTGTGTCTGCGTATCTTGGCTCACTCTGCCTCGTTTCGGGACCCTCGCCTCCTTGTTCTCTGGCTGGGCACGTCGATCAGGGATCAGATGTGTGCAGATCTGCATAGGAGTCTCATCGCTTACACAGGGGTGCCCCAAACACTTCTTTATCCTGGCTCGATCGTCCCGTCCTCGCCGTTCTCTCTGCCTTCCTTATTTTACAACGTACACGATGGAACAAGTGGGGGAGGGTCCCTATTCGGGCGCCATCTTGAAGGGGCACCTGGGGGACCCTCGCGTGAGGAAACAAGGCACAATCACCACACACGAACTGATACGCCAGACACAAGGTTGTATTCCCAAAATCTAGGGTTTATTGCAAAGCAAATAGTCTCAGTTGGCCAACTGGGTCCCACGCCCCGCGACGTGTGTGTTACCAGACCTCGGGGGATGCAAGAGAGAGGAAAACGTACATCAGTTACATATATATATAAAACAAGCATCTTGCAATCAGTAGTGTCACATCAAATACCGTCCCTTGTACATTTCCTTTGAATTGAGTACGATGATTGACAATGGTGACGAGTATGACACCTTAAACATTTATTTAGCAACTGTTTGCAGTTTTGTGAGACTGCAGACATGAGTCTTTGTTGAAAAGAACATAATGGCTTCTGTTCTCGCTAGCAAGCTGCGTGTGGGATGGGAGAGCCACATTCCAGGCCTTCCTATCTCCTAGTTTCTATTTGGATTCTGGGGGTCAACTCGCTCTGCAGGACTCTACAGGGCTTGGGAAAGGGGGGCCGCAAAGAAGAGCATAATTCAAGTCATTTAATGTTAGTTTCTAACATTTCTACTGTGTTTTTGAGACTTGCTGGCACCTGCACGCTGATTAGGATGCCTCGCTGCATTTCTATCTGGGTTGCTACGTTATGTTTCAGCAAATCTCCCTTGGCCTTGCATTGTGCACTAGTAAAGCAGAATATTATTTCAGCAAAGCATTTTAACAGAAAGCAAAAAGCAAACGTTAGAGAAAACAAAATGGGGATTTCAGTCGCTTTAAAATGGCCGCACCTTAGTCAAGCTTATGGCTATGTATTTCTAATACTAAATGCATGAGACGGTTGGTCTTCGGCCAACATAATGCATAGCCTTACGATCGAGGCGTGTCTGTTTTTCTGGATCGACAAGCCAACCCTGTTCTAGCTCTTATAGAATATGACAGATATAATCTCTCTATATGGTGGAACCCCAAGCTATGCAGGCTTCTAACAGCAAGGATCAATCGGGAACTATGGATTGTAAAAGACCAACAAGGAGCTAACTCTTGCTATGAGGAAGCAGATGCCTGGAACATAGAAGTGATCCAGGATCAGCTGCTTGCCCTGGCAAGGGAAACAAATATATTCAATGAAGGGTTTACATCCAAACATATTTTTAAGTGAAATTAAAATGCTTAAACGACAAAAAACTGACCTTCGACAATTAAGAAAAGCACATGTCACCAATATGAATTACTTTCTTGTAAAATAAAGATTATGTCTAGCTATAAATCAAGGCTGAAAGCAATTCAATTTGAGAATTATTTAAAGAAAAATCTAAGAATTATTAATTTGTAAAAAAAATCAAAGGGAAGTTTGGAACATCCTTAGAAATCCCCTTGGTAGAGATAAACTAATATTGTACTCAGCTATTTCAGGCGACATGTGGTTCTCTTATTACAAAAAAAAAATATCAGCTACCATGTGGTTTTGATTTATATCCTGCGGAGAAGATAACGGATGCAATTTCAGCAGCATGTCCATGGGATTTCATGGATATACTATGGGAATTGAATAAACGTAACTATTCTAAGGCATCGGGGCCGGACGGGATTCCCCCGTGTGTAATAAAGGATGATCCCCATATTTGTGCTAGAATCCTAAATATGCGCTATGATATTATCTTTCAATCCAAAGTAATCCCGCCCTCATGGTTAACATTATAATTAACCCTCTGCATAAGAAGGGATCAATTGAAAGACCTGAGAACTTCCGTCCAATCGCTCTGATCGATATTGCCGCCAAAGTGTTCGCTATATTAGTACTCAAAGATTTAAACACCTTTTTGGCGACACACCAGACTCTATCACGGTATCAAACAGGCTTTAGAAAATTGATGGGCACACCCCTAAATGCCACTATTTTGGTGCCCCTACTGGCATCTGTAAAAAAATGATAAAAACAATACCATTTATATGGCTTGTATAGATCTTTCATCAGCGTTTGATAGTGTGATTAGAGGGTTATTATGGCAAAAAATGCAACGGTACAACATTCCTCTAAACATCATAGCAACTATTGCTCTACTTCATGGCAAAACAAACTATCAAGTACGAATTGATGATTCTGGCCTCCTATCTGACAGAATTCCGACAGACGTAGGGGTAAAACAGGGCTGCAATCTTGCAGCCGTGCTCTTTAATTTATACATTGCGGATATTGATGAACTACGGTTACATTTTGACAGTTTTCTGGTCAGATTAGGTGATCTGCAAAAAAACTGGATCGCCTTTGCAGATGATGTGATTTTATTAGATTGCACACCATTTATTTTTCAAATGAAACTCCAGCTATTCTCTGAATTTTGCAAATTACATAATTTGTCTATGAATACAACTAAATCGAACATCCTTGTATTTTCAATGGAGTATAGAGAATATTCCAATCCACTACACAATGGGAGTGACGTATTTGGGATACAATCTTACAAATACAAACTCGTTAACTATGTGGAAAAATACCATAACCATTAAAACGGCTCCATTTATGGCACAAATGAAGATTATTTTAAACAAATATTGTAAATTCTCCTTAATGCCAATAATTGACTTCTACTTGCTAAAAGTGGAAGCAACCATTTTATATGGTCTGGATCTCTGTCTGGCTGAAATTGTGGCAATTCTTAATAAGATCCAAGCTAATATCTGGAAGACTGTTCTTAGTCTACCTAAACGTTTGCCTAATGTCATCATTCTGCATGCGCTGGGTCTAAACTCACTGGGATCTAAGATGCAATGGAGAAGGCTAAGTAACTTTGGCAACATGTTAAATCCTCCACCAAACTGTCTTTATGAAGATCTAACTTTAATGATAGAAAAATCTTCACCTCCATCTATTTTAGCATTTAAGAATCAAATGCTGGACTTGTTAAAACTCATAGCCATGGAACCGGATGATTTAATTTGGCATCCTAATGTGGTAAAAAGGAAAATGTATCAGTATTATTGGGCATCAATATCAGATCAGATTGGGACATGCAGTGCTTTCACTGAATATGCAAAATTTAGACATAAACAACTGCCTAGATTACCGTATATTATTTCTTTACCCTGTACCAGGCTAGGAATCTCTACCTGAGATATAGATTGAATTTATATCATACGTATGCCCGAATTAAACTCTGGAAGAATTCCAAATAGAACATTAATGATGGTTCATGTCGATTTTGCCATAATAATATTGAGTCTGAGACCTTGAAACATCTGATTCTGGTTTGTCCATTTTTCAAAGATCAAAGAAATGTAACCTTGGGAAAGCAATTGGGAGATGGAACAGTATGTTCTTCTGAAATGTTATGGTTGAAATGTATGTGGTGAAGGAGTAATAGTTTCGATTATTGGCTCATATCCAGTCCAAACTCAATGAATTTGACTTTTTGAACCGAGTGAAATGGTTATAGTGTGTTACGCTCACCTGGTATCCAAGGGGTCACCACCCAGCCCAGGTTGGATGATTTGCACTCTCGAACTGTCTCCCGGTCACTTGGTAAGGCCTCTGGTTAAAGATGGGTCTGCAATATAGGAAAGCTGGATTCAATACCAGATTGTCTTTATGTTTTCCCACCTCCCTTGGCCTTTACTCCTTCCTCCCCCTTGGGCCCTCTCCTCACCTTAATATTGTAAAAGGTGGATTCTCCGTCCTGCCCCTCGTGGCAGGGGTGCGTAGATGTGTGGGGCGGGCAGCAACCAAGTAACTTCACTGGTGCAAGCCCCTTTGTGGGAATCCAGGCCTGCTGCGACTCCGTAGATTTGCTTCTTTACAGTCTTTATATGTAGTTCATATGTTCCTCTTAGTTCGAATAATAATGTCTTGCTTCTTTCCTTTTAGGTATGGAAAGGTATTTTGGTGTTGTCATGCAGTTTGAAGATGAGCATGGGCCGGTAGGCGAAAGCGTGGTGTGCGCGAAGCTGTCCGATGAGTAATGTACGATGCGCAGTGCTGTTTCGCCTTTTATATTGCTAACCTGCGTCTTTTCTCTCCTTGAGGTTGCGATGTTCCTCGCCGTGTGCCGTAATGTTCCAGAAATGATACTGACCAGGAGATGACTAACCAGGTAAGAATTGTGTGGCTTTCTTCAATCGGGAGGAAACGTGAGTAAATGCTTACTAATGCTGTCTTTCTTTCTCCTCTTTCCGCATAGCTCAGTTCCTTGTAACTGAGCTATGTGTGTGCCTCTATGTTGGCTGAACCCCCCCCCAAGTTAAATAGTCCCAAGTAAATAGTCCCATTCTAATGTTGGTCTTCATGAGTGTTATGTGCATGGCGCAAAAGGCGCCAGGACTGACTCCAAGCGAGTCTTGGATGAGGTGTTAAGGCCTTTGACCTGGCCCTAACTGGAAGGCTGACTTGCCAGTGAGGGCCAGAGGCTAGGGTCATGACAGCACTCCCCCCCAAGGCCCCTCTCACAGTGGCACTTCTACCTTGTCCTGGTTTGGCTGGGTAATTCTGATGGAACTTTTTTAATTAAGCGAGGTGCATGGATGTATTCACTAGGTTCCCATGATCTGTCTTGAGGGCCATATCCCTTCCAATCAACTAAGTAGTATAGTTTGGATCTGGTGTATTTTGAGTCTAGGATATCCTTTACTTCAAACTCTGGTTCTCCGTCTGCTAATACTGGTTTTGGTGGTGTTGTAACCCGAGTACCGGTTTGTACCGGTTTCAGGAGTGATACGTGAAACACAGGATGAATCTGCATAGTGTGTGGTAGGGCTAATTTAACTGCCACTGGATTTATTATGGATTTAATAGAATAAATTCCCAGATATCGGGGACAAAAGGTCCTTTTATGGGCACATATTTTGATGCTAACCAGACGTCTCCAATTTGATAGTCGGGGGCTTTACTACGATGTTGGTCAGCAAATTTGTTTTGTCTGTTCTTGGCTTGGAGTAAATGTTCTGCTGCTTCTGTGAAGGCCTGGGAAATAGTTGTATGTAGGGTTTTGACTGCTGGCATTTCCAAAGGGGTTGGGAGATCCAATTCTGAAGTATGTTGATGTCTACCATATATAGTGTAGAAAGGGGTTTGTCCAGTGCTGGTGTGTAATGAATTATAAGCATATTCTGCTATCTATAACAAGTCCTTCCAATTTCTTTCCACTTGATGTAACATGCAACGTAAGTATTGCTCGAGGGTTTGGTTTGTTCTTTCTGTTTGGCCATCTGTTTGAGGATGGTGACTTGTGGATAGTCGAATGTCAATTTGGGCCATTGAACAGAATTTCCTCCAGAAGTCGGATACAAACTGACTACCTTGATCTGAGATCAAGACCGATGGAAAGCCATGTAGGCGTACGATTTCCTCCAGGAATACTTTTGCTAAATTGGATGCATTTGAAAGACCCTTAAAAGGAATAAAGTGTGCCATTTTCTACAGCTACTAAAATGGTGTTGAATCCTTGACTGGGAGGTAGTGTGTGCCATGGTGCGGGAGGAATTTCCAATGGTTGGAGAAGACCAGCTGGTTTCTGCTTTTGGGACTTGTTTTGTGCACACACACCGCAAGATTGGATAAATTGTATGATGTCTTTACGCCATGTGGGCCACCAATAGTTTAGTTTGACTTTAGCTAGAGTTTTGGCAATTCCAGGATGTCCTTCATTCAGGGAGTTGTGATAACCCAAAATAACCTGCTCTTGTAAATCATTACTTGGCAAGTATAGACGGTTTCTAAAATATGGTAACTGGTCTTTAATGGTGTAATGTTTTCCTTCAGTACACCACTCTTGTGAGAAAGTGGGATCCATTAAGAGTGGATCTTGTTTTGGAGTTCACCCTGTGTCAATGTTGTCGTAAGACCCAGGAGTTTGTCTTCTGGCATGATGGCTACTGGATCTGGAGTTATGTATACCTTCTCATCAACACCCATACGGGCCAAGGCATCAGCCTTTCTGTTTTGGACTCCTGGCTGGTAGGTGATCACATAGTCATATTCAGCAAAGAAAAGACCCCACCGCAGTTGACGGGATGATGGAGCATTTTATGTTTTTAGTTATTGCAGGTTTCAATGATCAGTTATGACCGTGACAGTATGTCTAGCACCAAGGAGATAGTGTCGCCATGCCTTGAAAGCTGATTTTATAGCCAAGAGTTCTTTGTCTGTGATAGCATAGTTGAGTACGGGAGGTGAGAATTTTCATGACCAGAAGGCCACAGTGTGTAACTGGCCAGTTCCTGGGTCCCTTTGTGAGAGAACAGCTCCCATAGCCATGCTAGAGGTATCTGTTCCAACTATTTAAGGGAGGTCTGTGCGAGGTTGCCATAGAATTGGAGCAGAAGTGAATTTTTTCTTAAGTTCTTGCAAGGCCTTCTATGCTTCTTCATTCCAATGGATCTTTTTATTGTTTTTTCTCAATCGTGATGTAATTGGATGCACTATTTGGGAAAAATATGGGATAAATCGGCGGTAAAAGTTTGCAAAGCCCAATATACTCTGGATTCCTTTAAATGAAGTTGGTGACGGCCAGTTAACGATGGCATCTACCTTGTGCCTATCCATTCTGATACCTTTTGTTGTGAGTATAAAACCGAGGAACTCCACTTCGGTGACATGAAAAGAGCATTTTTCAAGTTTAGCATACAGTTTATGTTGGCGGAGTTTAGTAAGGACGGAGCGGACATGCCTGACATGGTCTTCTTGTGTAGCAAAATACACTAAGATGTCATCAATGTAAACCAGGGCGCAAACATTGATTAACTCACGCAAAACATAATTAAGTACTGGAATGAAGCAGGAGCGTTGCAAAGTCCAAAAGGCATTACCTGGTATTCATACAAGCCGTATTTGTTACAAAAGGCGGTTTTACATTCGTCTCCTTTCTTCACTCAAACAAGATGGTACGGCCCCCTAAGGTCCAGTTTGGTATAGATTTGGCCGTCTTTGACTGGATCCAATAATTCAGGAATAAGGGGCAGTGGATAACATTTTTTTACTGTGATCTGGTTTAATGCGCGATAGTCGATTCAAGTCCTCAAATCTCCTTCTTTCTTTGGTATGAAGAATAAGGGACTGGCTGCCGGTGATATAGATGGGCGGATAAATCCATTTGCCAGGTACTGATCAAGATATGATTTCAAATGGAGGTCTTCTGGTTCCGTAAGTGAATAGATTCGACCACAAGGAATTTGCGCACCAGGTATGAGGTCGATCTGACAATCGTAGGGCCTGTGCGGTGGTAGAGTATTGGCTTGTTCTTTCAGGAACACGTCTTGAAAATCTTGGTATTCATTTGGTAGAGTACTAGTCACACCTAGTACAATCACCACTGTACTGGGAGTAGCAGATGTACATAAGTCTGTTTTCCCCTTTTGTTGGTAATAACAGGTGCGAGCACAATCATCGGAAAAGGCCAACTTCTTGGCAAGCCAATCTATTAGAGGGTTGTGAGCTACCAACCATGGCATCGCTAAGATTAGTCGAAACTGAGGAGCTTTGATGAGTTTAAATGCAATAGATTCTCAGTGTCCATCCTGGCACAGTAGGGTTAGTGCTGCTGTGCATTGGGTTACTGGTCCCGAAGTTATTTCTGTCCCATGAACTGTAGTAACTTTTTCAGTAGTCGACTTAGAGCATAAGGGTAGCCCCATCTCTGCTGCCAGATCTTGGTCTACATAATTCCCAACTGCTCCACTGTCTATGTATGCTTTGACAGCATGCATCTGGGATGGTTGTTGGTGATTGATTAAAATTACTGGTAATGCAAAGTGTGAGGTCTGTGGCTCATCCTTCTCGCTCGACAAGCGGACCTCTATGCTTGCCGGGCTTGGTAGTTTTCCGACTCCTTGTTATTATCTTCCTTCTCTGTGGCTCCAATAGTTCTCCTTGGTGGTTGTTAGGGAGAATTCTCTGTTTAGGCTGATCCTAACCTAGTGAGTCCCCCAGCAGCTTTGCTGGATTTTTGGGGTTTATTTTTTTCTCCTGCCAAGAGTGAGACTCTTTACCCTCACTCTTGGACAAGATGTGAGTGTATTCCTTTGACTCTAGATGTGTTTAATGGGCTATGGGGTCTTTTACTCCATAGGGCTTCATGTGTTTTTGTGATGTGTGTTACACAGCACCCTCAGTGCAGTAACACAGGGGTGTCATAGTGACCCCCCAGTATAGACTCCATACCCTGGGACTGACTACTGTCTCCCAGGGCATGTAAAGTCACCATTGACTTTACTAGTCTTGAATTCTGAACAGAACCAGTACAAACCATCATATTGTGGACGTACTGGCCAGGGCAATTCGATTGCCCCGGGGTCTGTTAGTTGAGGGGGCACGTCTCCATCCCCCCTGATCGAGTTTTGGCTGGTGGCAGTGGATACTACTTTTTATATTCAACCACGAATATTTCTCTATGGGATTTTCCCATTGTTCGAGGCTACTATCTTTATTTATTTAATTACGATAGCCTCAAACATACCGCCGGTTTATTTAGTTATTATTAATTCTCCGGTTGGTATTTTTTGCCAAAACTCAGTTCTAAAATGACGTTTGTGTTCTCTTCTGTGACTCCAACCCAAGTCGAGCCCTTTGTTCCACTTTTTTGGCGGGCTTCTCCACAGAAGCCCTCCAAAGTGGGGCCACTCTGTCTGGGGTACTTAGGAGGGGTGGAGGGGGTTTTAGGCACCCTGGACTCAGTTGGCTAGGCAACTCAAGTCGCACTCCGTCCTGATAGTCCGGCTCACCACTTAGCATGTTTGAGTGACAGCTAGGCTGAGTGAATGGGGGTTTTCTGCATAAAAGCAGGGCGTTGGGGACTGGAACTTCAGAAGTCGCCACAGGACCTAAGAATCCGATGAGGGAGAAGCTGAGCCGACCTGCTATGACGACACCACCGGTGGAGCCCTGCTGAACCGTCTCACCACTTTTCCCAACGACAGAAGAGATCTCCCGCCGGAGAGTCTTCTTCCTTTGACTGGTGGGGATAACCAGTTTCACCGTCTTTTTCGCTTTCCCGATGCATCTCGTGGCTGCCTTGCCTGTGCCAAGCACCCCGGCAACCGGAATACCACGTTTTACCACGACCGCGAAATAAAGGGTAATACCTTTACCCGGAAAACTCTGCGGCTGGTTTCTTCCCTGGCAGGGCAACGACCTTCATCTTTCCTCCAAGTTGAGATCTTCTCTTCCTCTGGACGACGCCGAGACTTGCACCCGCTGCCAGGAACAACTGCCACAGCTGGAGGATCCTTCCCACTTAAGGTACCGTGTTCCGCCTGGCTTCCCTTGCCACCGACTGTATGGGGTAGATTTAGCCCCCGGCTTTCGAACCTGGGTTAGCCTGGGACACCCTGGCTAAACTTTTCTGAGCCTCTCTAAACTCTTTTCAAACTCTCTGCAAGACTTTCAAAGCCTAGTGTAACTGTGTGATCTTGGGTGCATTTGTGCTCTGCTCTCTCTAAGAGTGGGCCCAGCCTATGGACTTTGGCTCACTAGTGACTTTTGCTCTTCTGCCTTGCTAAAAAGTGTTCCTAAATCTTAGAGTGGTGTATCTTCACATATTCTGTCTTTTTCCTTCCCTTTTTCATGAACTTATTGGAGTGCCATCTATAGTTAAGCGCTCACCTCTGTCTGGAAATAAGTGGTGTTAACTAAGACTTGTCTGATAAGGAATAAGGGTTGTATATATCATAATAGTAACTGTGCTTAGAGTGTGTTACAATAAGAGTGCTGGAGGGTTTCAAACAGTGTGTTTTTAAATAAATAATTATATACTTTGATACCACAGCTCTGGTCAGTGTTTACTTGTGCTATTGTGTCTATTGTATATACTTTGCATACTGCCTAACTCTTCTTGAGGGAAGTCTGACTGCTCAGCCACAGCTACCAGGTAAATCTGGGTGGTACAGACTGCTACCAAGTGGGTTTACTGTTAACACCTGTAGTCCTAAATCTTTTGCAGTGTTCCCAAAGGGAACTGCACAGGTTTCTGCCTAACAGTGGTTTCACTGGACATTCTTTGAGGAAGTCGCCTGATGTTCCGCAATATAAGCATAATTGCTGTTGCCTTCTCTTGTCTCTTTCAGTTTTAGTTAAAGGGGGTCATACACCTCCGATTTGCATGGGTTCTACCGTGTTTTCCAATGTACGTGGAACATTATCCTTTGACCAGACATACACAGCTCGAGTGTTTACCCTTATCCGGTCCGCTTTTCGGTCTTGTAATCTGTGATCTAATTGCACTACAAGGTTGATGAATTCTCCACAGTCTTTAGGTGGGTTAACCACTTGAGCAAGTACATCCTTTAGTTCCCCTCGTAGACCCCGATGAAATAGTTTGGTCCTTTTTTCCTCAGGCCACCCAGCTTCAACGACTAGTCTGTTAAATGTTGCTATATATGTAAGCAAGTCTTGACTTCCTTGACGGAGTGACAAAAGTTTGTTGTCTAATGCTTGGCCTTGGGTATGACGAGCAAAGAGTTTTTCCATTTCCATCCTGACTTACCAATGGAACCGACCAATCCGCAGCACTGCCACTAAGATATGACAAGACAAAAGCAACCAGCGCTTGGTCGTTAGGAAAAGCCCCAGGTCTGCAAAGGAAATGAAGACGACACTGGTTCATGAAGGTTGCGTACTTCTTGGGGTCTCCTGTAAATCGTTCAGGTGGAGCTAAAGGAACTGCCCCAGGAAGGGTTATTTGTACTGGATTGGTGGAAGAAGTTGGTACAGGTGCTGGCGGAATGTTACCAGGCAATGGGGTCTGTCCTGCCTGTGATTGGAGCAATTGTCTACTTATTTCATCGGTACGATCCTTAGTAACAATCAAATCCCATCTAAGAGCGTTGGTTTCTTGCCTGGCTGAATGCACTTCAGCGTGTAATTGTCCCAACAACTGAACTAACTGGTCAGTCTCTGAAGTCTCCATGACGCCCAGGTGGATAATATTATTGAGGCTTTGCGTTCTGTTACGCTCACCTGGTATCCACGGGGATGCCACCCAGCCCTGGTTGGATGATGTGCACTCTCGAACCCTCTCCCGGTCCCTTGGTAAGGTCTGTGGTTAAAGATGGGTCTGCAATATAGGAGAGCTGGATTCAATACCAGATTGTCTTTATGTTTTCCCACCACCCTTGGCCTCTACTCCTTCCTCCCTCTTGGGCCCTCTCCTCACCTTAATATTGTAAAAGGTGGATCTCCGTCCTGCGCCTCGTGGCAGGGGCGTGTATATGTGGGGGCGAGCAGCGACCAAGTTACTTCACTGGTGCTCGCCATCCTGTGGGAATTCAGGCCTGCTGCGACTCCGTAGATTTGCTTCTTTACAGTCTTTATATGCAGTTCTTATGTTCCTCTTAGTTCGAATAATAATGTCTTGTTCTTTCCTTTTAGGTATGGAAAGGTATTTTGGTGTTGTCATGCAGTTTGAAGATGAGCATTGGCCGGTAGACGAAAGCGCGGTGTGCGCGATGCTGTCCTGTGAGTAATGCACGATGCGCGGTGCTGTTTCGCCTTTTATATTGCTAAACTGCGTCTTTTCTCTCCTTGAGGTTGCGATGTTCCTCGGCGAGTGCCGCAATGTTCCAGCAATGATACTGACCAGGAGATGGCTACCCAGGTAAGAATTGTGTGGCTTTCTTCATTCGGGAGGAAACATGAGTAAATGCTTACTAATGCTGTCTTTCTTTCTCCTCTTTCCAAGTTATGGTATTCCAGGATGCATGCAGTGCCGGATGATGGAGTTCGTACCTTCAGGTGAGTGGAAATGAAGTTGGCGATGGATTGAAGACAGGATACTGAGCCAGGTAAGTTTTGTATTGTTCTTTCTCTCTCTGCATGTCCTTGGGTTCAGGTAAGCTGGCATCAAAGAACTGGACAAGGTGAGCGTTATGCTGCCCACAGCAGAATAACGCAAAGCATGTTCTGCTGTTTGGGTGCGGTTTAAATAGTCTCAGGTAAAGTAGTCCAGGTAAAATAGTCCCAGGCCTGCCACACCCAAAAGACTAGACCGCATAGCTCAGTTCCTTGTGACTGAGCTATGTGTGTGCCTCCATGATGGCTGAATCCCCCCCAAGTTAAATAGTCCCAAGTAAATATTCCCATTCTAATGTTGGTCTTCATGATGGTTATGGGCCTGGTGCCAAAAGTGCCAGGACTGACTCCAAGAGAGTCTTGGATGAGGTTTTTAGGCCTTTGACCTGGCCCTAACTGGAAGGCTGACTTGCCAGTGAGGGCCAGGGGCATGGGTCATGACATAGTGCTTTAGAGTGATGAATTCTTTGGAGTGAACTTGAAAAGTGTACGTCATTGCTACCAGTAGGCCAGGACTACCATCTCTATTAGACATTCAGGTAATCCGGATTAGACAAATGTTAAGCAATTCTTATGTTATATAGGCCAACTTTAATAATGAGATCTGATATATGAACGGGACCTTTGTTGATATGTGAAAAATTAAGTATGCATATCGTTATTTGGCCCTTGTCAATATGAATTGGAAATGCATAATATATGATGAAGATATATACTTTTATCCAATTGGGATAGATGTGAAGCGGAAAGTGATGATCCTTAAGAAATATTGTCAGATTGATGGATATGTTGGACGTATAACCATGAGTTGTGAAATTTGAATGGGGCTTTATCTTGTAAAAGGAAAAAAAAAACTCTGTATACTGTCATTTGGTCATTTGACAATATGAGTTGGAATTGATTACAATATGAAAAGGACACTTACTCTGTTCTATTTTAAGATAGTCGTATGTAGAAAAGAGCTGTATTTTAAGAAACATTGGGCCTCATTACGAGTCCGGCGGTAACAGAGGCGGTAAAACTGCCTGGTTACCGCCAGACTCGTATTACCATTCAGCCCCCGTGACTCCCGGAAACACCAGGGTATTACGACCCTGGTGTCCTGGGAATTCCGGAGGTGGAATTCGGTAAATCCCTAGGACTCAATGGGAATGGGGAAGTGGAAACACCGGCAGCATCTCGTGATGGTGCTGGTGTTTCCACGTCCGCCTGCAGGCAGGCGGTGTTAATCCCGCCAGGTCAGACCTGGCGGGAACATCACCTCCCGCCTGCAGGAGTCGGGATCGGCGGTCCAGAAATAACAGTGGCGGCGGGTTTACCGCCACTGTTATTTTCGGACCGCCCGACCTGTAATGAGGCCATTGTTAGAATTATGTATACGATGGATTTATTAGAGTCGCACTTTTAGTTGATCACAGGATATTAGAAATGTTTATTTAGTTATGATGATTTTTATACTTTATATTTTCATGTAAATATGGCAAGGCTTGTACACATGTGTAAAGTTTTCTTTTATTGTTTGTAAAGGTGCAATAAGCACCAAACACACATTTAAAAAAAGAAAAGAAGCCTCGTGGCAGTATCTCGATGAGCATTTACAGAGCCTTCCAAATCCCCAGGAGGGGCATCTTTGTTTTCTGTGCTTAAAAAGGAGTCAACTGAACTAAGACCGCGCCTTGACTACCGTGGCTTTAATAAAATCACAAAGAAAGACAAGTACCTCCTGCCACTCATCCCAGACATCCTGGAGGCCGTCTGTGGTGCCAAGATATTCACCAAGCTGGACCTTTGTGGCGCCTATTATCCAATCCGGATTAAGAGTGGGGAGGAGTGCAAGACCACTTTCCGAACACCTTTTGGCCATTTCCAGTATCACGTAGTGCCAATCGGCCTGGCCAACGCTCCGGCGGTCTTCCAGAGATACATGGACCACATCTTGGCCGATTTACTGATGCATTCAGTCATCGTTTAGTTTAGTTAGATGATATCCTTGCGTTTTCTAAATCCCCCGAAGAATGCGAAAATCATGTCTGTCAGGTCCTGGAGAGACTACAGGCCCAGCGACTGAAGGTGAAACTTGAGAAATGCCAATTTGAAGTACCTTTTGTGCCTTACTTGGGGTACATTCTTTCCAAGGATGGTGTTTCCATGGATCAACAGAAAGTACTGGCAATCTTGCAGATGCCTTCCCCTCGTTCAATCAAGGAGCTTCCGCGATTTCTTGGCATGGCATATTTCTATAGGAAGTTTATTCAGAACTTCTCAAGTACTATGCTCCCCTTGACATCTCTACTCAAGAAGAATGTCAGATTAATTTGGCCGTCTTCAGCCCAAAAGGCCTTTGAGGAACTTAAGCATGTATTCACGTCAGTGCCCTGTTGAAACAGCCTGATTACCAGCACTCTTTCATACTCGAGTCTGATGCTTCTGACTTGGTTGTTGGAGCCGTCCTCAAACATGAATTCAAGAACCACAAAGAACACCCGGTTGCCTTTTTTTCCAAGACCCTCTCAGTATTGGAGAAAGAGCTGCTCGCTATTAAATTAGCTTGTGCTGAATGGGGACACATACTCCTTGGTGCCCGGACACCCACCGAAGTAAGGACTGATCATCGGAACCTAATGACATTACAGAACTATGAATGCCAGAGTAGCAGGCAGGCACGGTGGGAGCATTCCTTCTCACATTATCTCCTGGTGATGACTTACATCCCTGGAACCAGAAATGTAATTGCAGATCTCCTATCCCAGACTGGCTACAACAATACTGAAAGGGTGCCTCATGGGAAGATGTTTCCTACCATATCCTTTGTATGTTTTATTGAGACCTGGTTACAACAATTAAAAAGAGAGACAGTCGGGGAGCCTCTAGCGGCAGAACTCAGGAAGATACTTAACCTACAAAATGGCTTGTTCTTCCACCAATATGCTGTCTTTGTGCCATATTGTGCATTTCATCTCAAAATCCTGGAATTGGGTCACAATTCTTTGGTAGCCGGTCATCGAAGCCACAAGGCCAGCTTACAACTGATAGGACATTATTTATGGTGGCCTGCTTTGTCCAAAGACGTTAAGGAACATGTCAGAACCTGTGTGACCTGTGCCCAGAACAAGACACCCCACCAGTTGCCCATTGACGACTTTGTTCTCCTTGTTCACCAGCTCGTACCTGGCAGAAGATAATGACAGACTTTATAGTGGATCTCCCAGAGTCCCAAGGATGCACTGTGATCATGGTTACGGTGGATACATACACCAAGTTGGCACATTTTTCTGGTTTACAATAGATTCCTACAGCAGAAGGCATGAGTGCTGTTTTTCTAAAAGACATATTTCGTTTGCACTGTCTCCCAGAGGTGATAATTTCCGACCGCTGTTTTCAATACACCTTAAAGTTCTGGGCTGACGTGTAAAAAAGAGGTATTTCTAGGGTTATGTCATCAGGTTGTCATCCCTAGACCAACAGCCAAACTGAGCACCTGAACCAAAACCTGGAGCAGTATTTGAGGTGTGTCACCAACCTCTCCCAGGGTAATTGGTGTTCGTTGCTGCCCCTTGCAGGATTCTCATACAAAGCAGTTCATACTGCTCTTGGCAAATCACCTTTCTTTTGCTCCTATGGATACCATCCCACTTGGTTTGCTAGGATCGTTCCAGGGTTCACCCCGTCCCCTCTGTGGAACAGCATTTGGACCACCTCCATGTGGTTCGACAAGGGAGCCTTCAGGCGCTACACTATGCCCAAAGCAGCATGAAGAAATTTGCCAACGTAAAAGAAGAGACATAGGCAGTTACCAAGCAGGGGAACTGGTACAGCTTTCTTTCAATCATCTTCCCAGAAGACTTAAACCCGGAAGTTCTCTCCAAGATATTTCAGTCCCTTCAAGATTCTCAGATGCATTAATCACATGGCCTACAAACTAAGGTTGCCCCCTACGTGGAGTCGAATACACCCTGTATTCCACATTTCGTTGCTAAAGACATTCCAGGGGAGACTCCACAAGGATATAATTCCTCCTTATGAAGACAAAACCGAGGAATATGAACTGAACAAGATCTGTGACTCCAGGTACTATCATGGAACTTTACAGTATTTGTTTGACTGGAAAGATTATCCAGTTCTGAACGGTCTTGGGAATCTTCAAAGAATATATTTCAGTCCCTTGCCCTGGCCTTGCGATTGATTCACCGGTTCCATCAGCGAAACCTGTGAAAACCAGGAGAAACCAGGAACAGAAGGGGGCATGATGTCATGAGGCTGATCAGCTGGTGCTTGTGTGACATGGTTTCCTTATCATGGCGCTTCCATTTCTTGCCCTGATCCAAGATGGCGTCTGGATGCCTCAAACACGCTCTTATGTAATCATGTGTGCGTGCAGTGACCGCCCGTCATCCGGAAATAAAACAGTAACAGACAGTAAGAGCCTCACATTGCAGTTGCCCTACATTGCTGTACACTGTGTTGCGCTCTTATCTTCTGTGCTTCTGCCTTTCCTTGTACTCATTTTGTCCTGGTTTCCCAGTGCCTCGCATTTAATCCTGTTTGCGCTTGGCTCCTCTTGCGGCCCGGCTGCCACTCTTTCTCCTTTATTCCCGGACTCCCTACTGTTTTCCCTTTCGCTTCCCACCTCCCGCGGCCTCTACCGCTTGCTTTTGCTGCTTCCTTCCAGTTCCTGGTAGCTTGTCCTCTTGCTCTGCGCTTCAGAGCCTCGTAGGACCTATTCTGTCTCAGCCATTGGAGATTCATTCTTCCCTCCTCATACTTGTGCGGCAGATTCCTTCTGCTAGTTCTGTTACTTGGCCTTCTTTCACATCCTCGAAGACTCTTCCTGGGATTGTGCCACTTGGACTCTCTACTTTGCAACTTGTTTTTTTTTTCTCCCCCTTCTGTTTTTCTTTTTTCCTTGGGACCTGGCTCTCGGGGCAGCCGCCGTGCTTACCTGTATTCTACTAACCAGGTTGCACAGTGGCTACCTGTAAGGACAGGCCTTGGCTCTTCACACCGAAGGATTCCAGAAGCAAAGAGGTGAGGACTGATCCTGACACCAGGGCATGGATATTTGTTCCAGGCGGGCCCACTCACACAGGATCTTGTCCCTAATGTCTGAAATTAAGGGAAGGCCCAGTTTAGGAGAATGTTTGTACTGACGACAGAAGGCCTCTGCAGCCCGTTCCACCACAGATGGCGCCTGAGAACCCATGGAGACTTAGATCTGGTCCATTACCAGTTGGACCTCTTCCTGGTCCAAGTATTTCCCAGTGGTCTCCTCGTCCTCAGAGGAAGGGGAGGCAGTAGAGACAGAAGAACAGGAAGATGAAGCATCCGGGCAAGCTTAGACACCCCCAGACCTGCATTGGAAACACCAGGGGCATCCACCTTTCTCCTCTTAAAGGGCCTGGACGCAGAAGAAGAAGCCTCCTCAGAATGGTGCCGATTAGAAGTGTGCTTCCCCATCTTAGAATGCAGCCGTGGAACAAAGGAAACACCTCGTGAGGCAAGCAATCCATTTGAAGAAAAAAGTATGGGAGGGGTCAGAAGCCCTGCAACTGCCTCCCCGCCCACACTCACTATTGACCCGAGGCAGGGCATGTAACCCCCCATACCAGGCCCAGAAGCGATGACACACCGGGAGGCCAACCACCACACCCGGCAGGCGGAGGCCACTGGAGACCTCCGCAGGACCCCACAGCCCTGCAGTGGATGCAATGGGCTGTCAGGCATAAACTTATTACCCACAAACGAAATTCTACATTCAAGAGGTCTTTCACCATCTAATACCTGCCGCTTTTGTAACGACCCTGACCAACCTGAAACATTACGTCATCTCTTGCTATTGTGTCCAGGTACAGAAAAATTCAGATCCCCATATATATTGCATCACCTAAAGAATGAGGGAAGAAGATCTTTGGTGGGAGCGCTTAATAGGAGGCTTGAGACCTTCCTGGACCATAGCAGCCGCAAACATTTTAGATCAGATCTTTGTACAAGCAGCTCTGCAGCCTTCCCAGAATGGGTTAACACAAACAGTTTGTGGGGAGTGATCCTCCTCTGTTCTTTTGACCTCATCCTTACTCTTACCATCTGTGTTTCCACCCTGGTCTTCATTGTTTATCAGTTTATCAGTTCTACCTTCTATCTACACTTTTACTAATATTCTTGCTTTTACATTCGCTTTTACTTTTGAAATCTTACGTTACTTTCTTCTTTTTTCGTTATTCACAACTCTCTGTCCTGTTCATCTTCTTGTAAAAATCACTTTGGTGATTATATACTCGTAAAAAAAAAAAAATAGTATTCCAAAACACAAACAAATCTGCATACACTTAGGTACATACTATCCTAAGTATTGACTGGGTAGTGTTCTCAATTACAACTACTTGTCAGTTTCAACTCAACTGGATTTTTCAAAAATAATTTTCAACAGTTGTTGTCCCAATTACTTGGAAAGTTGAGTCCATAGGCAGCTAAACTCAAGGGGCCTCATTACAAGTAGTGCGACATGTGTTGAGCCCTATGGGGGCTTGAATGGGAATGGGGAAGAACCGGCTCCGGGTTCCCTGAAGGAGGAAATACCGGGCCCTCCATACTCGGAATGGCCCGGTATTTCCTCATTCAGGGAACCCAGACCCGGATCCGATTTTGGAGGCATGGCTTGTTAAGGGCATGGCTACCTCCAAAGTCGTAATGAGGCCCAAGGTCTCAAATGAGATTAAGGTCTCAAATGTGATTACACACGATTGCCGTTGATCTACTGTGGAGATTCTACTCACCCTACTCCAGGGGAATCCCCTCAACATAATCCCACAGATCCATGATCTGAAATGGCAAGAATTCCATTGCCAGCATCTCTTGCAACCCATATGGCAGCGACCCTGGAATAAGATGCATTTGCATCTGAATAGTATGCATAGTCAACCCACAATGCACGAGACACTAACTGTCCACCCATCTGTCTGCCAGTCCTACATTTATTGTGTGGCTAGTGTAGGTAGAGATCACAACAGTATATGCAAGGACCTTTGAGCGTTCCAGTATGAGGGACAAACACCAATTTGAGGTGACACGATGAAATCATTTTCTGTGAGGGCTCCATGTTCCGAGTGGATAATCCTTAGAAGACAAGCTCCCCTTCATCTGTTCTCAAGTGTGTTGTCTGCGCAGCCACCACCTTAGGCTGTGTGAGCTTAACCACCCTCCAGAAGCAACACCTCTTTTTAGGATGTCATGGCCCACAATATTTATCGATCTTGGCCTAACCATATCCTTGTGTGGCACATATCAATCTCGAGTCCCCTTTGAATACAATTTCCATGCTCCACAAATGTTGATCCATTTATCTGGCCACAATGTACTATACTAAGCAATTAAATATAAAGTAGAATGCCCTGCTGTACCTTAACACCCTCCATCCTAGTCTGTACATTCATTCTTCTGAACTCGCAGAGTGAAAACTAAACTCCATCATTGAGGTTCTTTACTAAGAAGCAGAATGAGCCAGATTCCTGCCCTTGACCCAGTACCCCTCAAGACAATAGCAAAGTCCATTGATTCATTGATGAGACACAATCATCTTCTTCTACAAAATATGTGATGCACAGGTTTTCCCAGATCCTTGCATTGTTTCACAAGTTGGTGAACTGCTCTCAGCTGGGCGGTCAGGAACCTACAGCTGAACACTACAAGTTGGCAATGTAATTCTAGCAGGAGTAAAGGCTGTGCATGGCCCAGGCCCTCTGCCTCCCTGCATCATTAATATCACATCAGTGTGCCACGATACTATGAATGTCTTTGGCTGCCAGTGCTTGGTCTATTAAACCACACCTTGCTGCTGCCTTCAGCCATGCCCTTCTCTCTGTACTCTAGTTCCTGGCTATCATCCTCAATGCTTCCTTTTCCCAGGAGGTCTGCCCAATGGACCATCCCACCATGGCAGGCCTGAACCTACAGGAAGCCTGAGCAACTGGTTGGTGTGATGACTCTGGGAAGCCTAGATATGGATTGCTCTTTCGTTCTCTCCTCGGCCTCACAGGTGTTGTATTGTGCTGTTGCATTCCACAGCCCTCCTCCTCTGCATTGGGTATGCATGAGGAACGAGGCATACTCCTCTCGAGTCCAGATGATCCATGTCCACTTGCCTTTCCGACATTCATCTGCTGGGTAGTGTTGAAGGTGTAGGAGTCTGTGAAGACTCACACGAGATGCCATTTTCGGCAAGCATATAGTCTAAGAGACGGTGTATATGCAGAACCTATCATAGGATACAGTAAGTGGCGAGCACTAACGTTACTTGAGGAACTAAAAACCAAAGTGGGGTGACATCTGGGAAGCAAATCTTATTAATGTTGGTCTCAAGTGAATGTATTCTTATGCAAATTATATGAACCCCATTCGCTAATTGTTGGCTCTGTTAAGCCCAAATTGTCTGGTTATTGCATACAATCTATTACTGTTGTGTGTTTATGTTAGAAGTATGCAAGAAAACTAATACAAACATTTCCTATAACCTAAAAACCCACATTACCTCCGTGTTTTGTCTAAATCATCCATGTTAATTGGTCTGCACTAAAAAAGGTAAACTCAGAACAAAGATCTATGAAGTACCTCAACGCCACAGGTCCAACCACTTGTAAAACACAAAGTCCAGACACCTACATTTTTACTGAATGATTCAATGATCTTTCTTTAATAGAGCGGGCCCGAAAGCCTCCCTTAATCCATCATTCTGGGATGAGCTAGATCAACTCTAACTTTCCCAAAAACACACACACTTAAGGCTAATCAAATAATGCCCAATATGTCTGCACACCTGATTACAAAAATACATATTTTATTTAGAACAAAACAATGTAAAAATACAAAATAGCAACCATTCAGATCATTCGAATACCATGGGAACCTGTGTGTGCATCATCGTGCCAACTGTTTAGCATAAAAGACTTCACCGCAAAGCAATGGGCACATTTGAGGACACTAATGAGATTGTTATATTTAATGTGACATTGATATCTAAGCTGTTGTCTGTCGACACGCTGTGTTGTCGTCAGTGTGTGTCAAATGTCTATCCTATACACAAGCCAAAAGTGTTGGCTTTGCCAGAGCTTTTTTTTTTTTAACAGATCTTCAATGCAGGGAACAGATGTGAGTCTGCCTTATGCTGTTGTGGCACGGCAACCACACCACAAATTGTGCCAGGACCCTCCACCACCTCCCTTGGTGGTGGGGAAGCAACTATTTTTCCCCAGGTAGTGCCAGGGCTAATGCTGGCACTGTGCACGTACCAATGCACAGCAGTATGAATGTGCATGGGAGGTCAACTGTGCACGTACCAATGCACAGCAGTATGAATGTGCATGGGAGGTCAACTGTGCACATGCCAATGCACAGCAGTATGAATGTGCATGGGAGGGCAACTGTGCACGTACCAATGCACAGCAGTATGAATGTGCATGGGAGGGCAACTGTGCACGTGCCATTGCACAGCAGTATGAATGTGCATGGGAGGGCAACTGTGCACGTACCAATGCACAGCAGTATGAATGTGCATGGGAGGTCAACTGTGCACGTACCTATGCACAGCAGTATGAATGTGCATGGGAGGTCAACTGTGCACGTACCAATGCACAGCAGTATGAATGTGCATGGGAGGTCAACTGTGCACATGCCAATGCGCAGCAGTATGAATGTGCATGGGAGGTCAACTGTGCACGTACCAATGCACAGCAGTATGAATGTGCATGGGAGGTCAACTGTGCACTTGCCAATGCACAGCAGTATGAATGTGCAAGGGAGGTCAACTGTGCACGTGCCAATGCACAGCAGTATGAATGTGCATGGGAGGTCAACCGTGCACATACCCATGCACAGCAGTATGAGTGTGCATGGGGCAACTGTGCACGTACCAATGCACAGCAGTATGAATGTGCATGGGAGGTCAACTGTGCACGTACCAATGCACAGCAGTATGAATGTGCATGGGAGCACATGCAATTATATGCAGCACCCATGTGCTCTGATAAAGGACAATTCCCAAAGTGGACCCCCCAGGACACCCGTACATACAGACCATCTTGCCAGCACAAGAGACAAAGAGCACATGCAAATGAGGTGTACAGCCTCAGCAGACGCTACCACCACCTTGCTGTGGCCATATGCATTGGCCCGCAATCAACCATACCATTCAAACCACATGCACGATGCCCCTCCGCCATGTAGCGCATGTGTGACTAGCAAACCCACATACAATTACGCACGATGACTAACAGCATGTCATTGTTCAGCCAACAGTTTCACAGGCGACGGAGGAGGAAGGAGATGCATGCTCATCTACATCCCATGGCCAGGCCTCCAGGGCAACGCCAACAGCCACCAACCCTGCACCCAATCGGTGGGAAGGGAATGGGTAGAATTGTGAGAGCAGGGCCCAGTGGCGCCGCACATGCCAGCGTATGCACAGCACCAGAGAGCAGCAATCATGACACAGCTGGTATGGCTCCTGCAACCGCCCGCCCCCAAACCCTGCAACAACAGCCAGTCACTGCGGACATGACACGGAATCCAGATGTTGGCAGTCGCACAGAAGTCACTGTGCACGCACCAACCTGGCCCACGATACCCCCTTGTCATCTGAGTGCGGCACCCAGCCACATTGTCACTGTAGCCAAGTGATAGCAATGGCAAGTCGTCCAGCTCAAGCTGCTTCCGCCCCACCCCCACCCATGGCCCTCAAACCAAAACCCCATGCATTTCAGGATGCTAAATGGAACAGGCTGGATGCTATGGATCGGCACCAGGAGAGCATGAAACCCTTACGGACACACAGGTCCAACACGTTCAGACCATCAGTGTCTGTGTTCAGGGTGCCTCACAGAGGATAGCAAGCGCCAGGGACTGGGACAGACGACAATTACCTGTAACATCTGCCACCCTGACTCATCAGGCAGAGGGTGAGGGAGAGGACGGAGCATCATGGCCTTTGCCGAGGCAATGCAGGCAACATGCTCTCAACAATGCAGCTCTCAACATTGCAACGCATCCGGGGGTCTGAGTCTGACCAGTCCTCCATCACCCCCAGCGAGAGATATTTCCCCAGAACCCCAAAGCACAATTATGCATGCAATCTGGCTCCAAAGGTGCTGGAGGAGACTCGTAAGAGGCCATGCAAGTGACTGTACATGTGTATAGGCACAAGGTAGGTGGGGTTTGTATTGGGGATGGCACTGTGGAGAGGAGGAAGGCGGGGAGGGTGTTTGCACATTTCCAGATTAAATATTAGTTCACTTGAAGCAATGCTACGACATTCCTTAAAGCAACAATGAAGCGCCCCCCGACACGCCCTTTTAACAATATTGCCTCCTCGACAAGCAGCAAGATCTGGTTGGTCCCCCCAGGCCTGGGTCCTGGCTCCACTGGAATATGTAACAAGGACTCGGGCAAAGCCCAACAATGCCAGGTTGCATTGGGATCTGTACCGGGTGAAGAAGAGATCAGTAACTGAACACTTAAGGGATGGATTTGCACCCAACCACAGAAGGACTGCTAGTCAACACACACACACACACACACACACACACACACACACACGCACACACGCACGCACGCACGCACGCACGCACACACTCTCTCTCTCTCTGTCTCTCTCTCTCTCTCTAGCAATTCACGAGTAAACCTCTTTTGGACACTCTTATACCTCTGGCCTTCTGATGAAGGTATACAAACGTTTGAAAACCAATTCAGATTTTGGTCTACATGTCTGAGGGAAAGTTGTGTGAAGATTTGATGAATGACACCAAAGTCATAAATCATGCAAAGTTGTTTTCCTATGTCATATCAGACTTGAGCTTAACGAGTGTGATGACTATACTAACATTATATTTAACTACATAGGGACATATGGTACTAGACATGGGTAAGGCCCCCCGCCACCACCTGCACTGCCAGCCTTCTTCGCCTTTATTTCAAAGCGAGTGTCAGTCGCTGCGTTTGTCGCCATCTCCCTCCTACTCATGCCTCAGACTCTCACCCTGACACAGCCCTCCCTTCATCTCTCCATTTCCAGCACTCTCTACATCCTTGCCCGTGCCATGAGGCTCTGCATGAAGCCAGCCTCTAAGTGCAACTTCATGTACGACTCCTGCCTGGCTGCTCTGAAATGCAAGTGCAGAGCAGTTGAGCAGAAGTGGCAGGCTTCTAGCACTTCGTCTGACAAACTGGCCTGCTGCCTGCTCCAAAGGAAATACCGACTCTCCAGCTGCTCCTTTAGCCAAGCCTGTATCTCGTGGCCTAACAACTTGGCAGAGCTTTTTTCTCTCGCTCTCTCGCCCCCTCTCTCACTCACTCTCATATCTCGGTTACAGCTCTCCTTCTGTTCTCATCCTTCTTGATCTTTCCTCTCCCTTGAAGATGGTCAATCATGCCACCCTGATAAATAGACTCCATGACACACTTGGCATCACAGACTTGGTTCTGGGCTGGTTGACCTCATTCCTCACTGATCGACCTTCCCATGTTCAACCTGGCCCCTTTTTCTCCTCCATCTCAGTCTCCACATGTGGTGTCCCACAGGGCCATATCCTCTCTCTCCTTCGTTCTTCAATATCTACTTCGCTTCTCTAGCCCATTTGATCTGCACCTTCTCTCCTGACATCCAGTGTTCTGCAGATGTCATGCAGCTCTCTTTCCAACTACCCTCACCTGCCCCCTTCCCTCACTCATTCCTGAATACCTCTCTGTTTTTCAGGCTTGGTGCACTACCAATGATATCTGCCTTAGTGCCAGTAAGACAGAGATCCTGCTCATTGGGAGCCCTACTCCCTATTTCTCCCACACTCTGGCCACCATCCATGGGCCCCCTCACATCACCCTCCTGTGAAGCTTAAAACCTTGGTGTCATCTTCAACTCCTCCCTTTCCATCTCCATCTCCGACTTTGCCAAGAAGGCTCACTTTCAACAGTGCCTTTTCAGAGGCATTCTCCCTTTCCTCACCTTCCCCCAGAAACTCAATGGGCCTCATTACGAGGTTGGTGGTAAGGGGTTAACAGCAACAGTAAGGGTGCCGTTGCCGTTAACCCCTTACCACCGCATTACGAGGTCCCTAAGCGGCTCCCGCTAAGGGCGTGCCTAGTTTTTACCAGGCGCCCTTAGCGGGAGCCGCTAATGGACCAGGGAGCTAATAACGGGCCAGTTATTAGCTCCTTCCCCATTCCTATTGAGCACTATGGGGGCTCGAATGGGAATGGGGAATGGTTCTCAGAATGGGGACTTACCGGGTCCTCCAAGGTAGGAATGAGGGAGGCCCCACCAAGGACAGAGATCTACCCCCAACTCTCTGCTTGGAGAAGCGTCTGACCCTCAGAGAGTTGGAGGTGGATGAGCGAAGGGCTGAAGAAGGAAGATGTTTAGGAAGAGAATGTTCGATGTAGTGTGGTCCCTGGCCCCAGAAAGCCTTGTAGACGATGCGTCTTGAACTTGATCCTTCCAGCCATAGAGAGACAGTGGAGAGATTTCAAGGCTGGAGAGATATGATCCCTGGGCTTGAGGCCAAAGACAAGTCTTGCAGTCTTGTTCTGGATAGGCACTAGACGCCCTCAAAGGATTTTTCGTGAATGTACAAGTATGCCCAGGATAGAAATGGTGGCAGCAGTTACTTTTAAAGCATTTTTGACTCTTTTCTATGGTCCAACTGCGTTTGGCACATGACAGTGGCCAGTGCCTAAATTGGCCATGCCACAAGGTCCTTTGTTCTGTCCTTTGGCCATCTTGTCGCTTTGCCTTCCCCAGGTCGAGCCGACCTGGTAAAATCCTTTTATGGTCATGCAGACCCCCATGCAAACAAAACCTTTGCGGGCTTCGGTGTGACTTGTGTGTGTGTGACCAGGATGTGGGCTGGAGCCGTCTAGTTCCAACACACATCCTGTGTGCCAGGATGTCTGGGATGACTGGGACCACCGTGGTCTGTGATTGGTCCACGTCTGGGATGGCTCATTGTGAGCAGATCTCTTATTGGTTTCTCTTCGTTTTGTCACGAAGGAGACTGAGGATAAGACAAGGCACTCTACACCCATTCCAGGTCAATCTTCTGAGTTTACACCAAATTTATACAAGGAGTCAAGTATCCTGAACCAAAGAAACAGATCCGTGGAACCGCTGGTGACCCCCCTGGAAGGTTTGGCACCCAGACCCCGCTGTTGTCCCATTAGAGCCCCTGTTTCTCATTGTTCATAGAAGGCCTGCAAAGGCGCTTTGACCCATTGGAGAAGTGGGACTATCTACTCTCGGCACCTCCTGCTTAACCTATAAGTGATCCTTTTCGGAAGTGTTCATGGACCGGCCAGTGAACTGACCAGCTCGTATGGGACCTTTGCCCTGGAACCGCTGCTGTCTCGAGTTTCCACTCGAGCCTTTGGGGACCGTAAGATCCTGGTAGAAGGCACTGTCCTGCAGAGTCTCATACACCTAGCATTCCTAGGTCTGGAATTAGGAGAGTCCGCCTGAACCCAAGCATACGTAGTTCCCATGTCTCCCTGCTGTGGTAACGATCTTTGTGGGTGCCTTGCTTCTGTGCCCCAAGACGAGCTGCCAGTGGAACTGGCCTGATCCCTTCACCAGAAGCGGAGAAATCACCACTGTACCCGTCGCAGACTGAGGTCCCGGAACGCAGCCCCTGAAAGCCACAGAGATGTTCAACTGCAGGTTTCGTGCCTGTGAACGAACATTGATTTGACTTGTGAAGTTTGGTCCGGAGTGAGCCGAGGATCAGTAAGTACTTGCAACCCTTACTGGTGGCCCCTGGTGCATGAATAGTATGCAAGATGTCCTCCAAGGGCCACTCTCCTTTGTGTAGGTAGCCTGTGCTAGTAAACTATTCCTGATTCTTGGAAATCGCTCTGCCCTCTTGTGGAGATCCTCTTCAAATAGTGGGACTTTCTTTTTCATCACCTCACCTACCTTCCTGAGTCACTACAGCCCCTTGAAAAGACCCGTTTTGAACTTATCCGCACGATTGAGTGCTCCGGCACTGAATGTGCTTTTGAGCGCAAACTCCACTCATCGTATGGACTTAGACTGCGTATTAGTTAGGGCTTGTGTTGTTGAAGGACTGCCAAAAGCATATTTACCCTGTATGACCCCTTTCTGTTGCATGTTGTGGATCTCTACGTGTGTAATATTCATTTAGGCCAATAGTTACTGTGTATTTGTTTCCGAATTTCTGTTTTGTTAATATTGCTGAGTTTTACTTAGGCCAATGGCGTTGAGGAGGGGATAAATGGGCTCCTTAAAAGTAAGATATCCAAACTGTGTACCACGTTGAAGAAAAGCTGGGTGCATGGTTTGCCCCTGGCACTCTTCAGTTCACGCATGCAGCCAAGCAAAGACCACCATTTGTCACCTCATGAAGAGGTTACTGGCCGACGTATGCATACTCCCATATCCCCTGTAATAAGGGCTTCAGATGCACGTAGGGCAGCAGCGGTGCTAGGCGATGAGTTCAAGTAGTATTTGACCACACTAGCGCCATTAAATGTGTCTCCTGACAGATTGCACCCCCCAGGATTGTGACGACAGACACTGGATGTCTAGACTACTACAGTGACAGATCCCGAGCATATGACCACACAACCACTGCTGCCTGGGGACCTCCTACACGTCCGCTATCTTGTGCGCAGGTGGAATAACCCTTGGTTTCCAGGGCCCTTACGAGGTAGTGTTTTGTAATCCCCTCGCTGTGAAAGTCAAGGGATTGTGCTACTAGGTCCGCCTCTCTGACGTTCATAGGGCACCTTTAGAGAGTTCACTGGTACATCAGTTATCTTAAAACGAGGGGCAGCAGCACCTGTACTCAGTCTAACTTACCAGCCTGTCCAGGGGCGATACGTATGACGTTTCTAAGAAGTCTCACTACCAGCTGCACCTCCTCAAAGGTATTCTTCTTTTCCTCTCCTTCCCCCAGAAGCTCACTGTCTCCAGAACTCTGGTACTCTCCAGGCTGGGCTGCTGCAACAGCCTCTTTCTAAATCTGCCTGCCTCTACTCTCCGCCCTCTGCAACTTGTCCAGAACAGGACTGAGAGACTTATCCTTGGCCTCAATCCCAGGGATCGTATCTTTCCAGGACTGAAATCTCTGCACTGGCTCCCAGTAGCTGCGAGGATTACGTTCAAAACGCTCTGCATTGTGCACAAGGCCTTCTGGGGCTTGGGGCCTCAATACCTTCAACTCTCTCTTCCTAAATATCTTCCTTCTCGAGCTCTTCACTCATCCGCCTCCAACTCCCTCAGGGTCAGTCGCTTCTCCAAGCAACGAGTTGGTGGTAGATATCTTGCTTCGGCTGGGGCCTCCCTCTGGAACAGCCTCCCTGCCTCTCTGAAACTTGAGGAGAACCAACTCCAGTTTCCGGAAGCACCTCAAAACCTTTTTCTTTGCTTCTGCTTTTTCTCCCCCTCTCCCCTGGTGAATCCCTGGCTTAACTGCACTGGTTACCTGGCCACCCTCTGATCTCGGGCCCAGGTCCCCTCCACCGCCAGTCGGACACCTGCACTGCCTTCCTGGCAACCCCGCACTCGGCACGGTCTCTGTATCCCTACTGTCCCACTACCAGCACTTGACACCAGATGTCTGCACTTACCCTTGCACTTGCCACCAGCTGGCCATACTTACTTATTGTTATTCTATTATCCCATGTACTGCACTTTTCCCTCCTACTCTCCCCTGCACTTTCCCCCTTTCCCCTTTCCATGCACTTGCGCGATCTGAATGACACTTGGCCTAGTAGGATCGCTGTCTGTCTTCCCTCTGCTCTCCCTCCCTTGCCTCGTCGGGTCTTGAAACAATTGTGTATAGGCGAGACAAGACATGAAAAGGATATATCTTTTGGGTTAGCCTTTTGTACTAGGAAAATATCACTTTTTCCTCAATGCTGTTGACCTAAGTGAACTCTAATGTCATTTCACTGACTAGTGATTAGCGCCATGCAATTATTTTGTACTTTGTGTCTTAGCAGAATACATAGCATATTTTTTGCTCCGAACTTTCTGTTCTTTTCTTATACATGAAAAATTGGATGCTACATCGTTGGACTTTGGCTGGTGAGCACCCCATTTACCATGGTAACATTTTATTTTTGACTAATTGGTATCACCATGTGTTCTCAATATTCAATACCAATATGCATTTCTGTGTGTTTTTTTCTGATGGGTCCTGGCCCCATCCCCCTTTTCCTCTCTTCAAACATGCTTTAAAATACTTCTCTATTTTCTTTTAATTTCTGTTTTATACGCATTTTGTGTTCATTATACTATGTGATTTTGGAATAATATTATCAACAGCTTTGTCTTGAATAGGACCCGTTGTAAAGGGTCGAAACACGTGTCAGCATTTCTGTTTCAGTGTTTCTTTATAAACTTTTGGACAAAGCACTCCGGCTGATGACTCTGTTGTTTAGTTCTAATTTGACCTTTGTCTCTCAGCAACGTCATTAATCAGATATATTTGTGTATCCACTAACTTGTAGTAAGGTTGCTCAACAAACTTAGGGTGACACTCTTCCTTGTGTTAGCATTATAAATGCCATATCATATCATATCAAGGTATGTCAGGAGGGTGTAGAACCTGCATCTTGGAGGAAATCGGCATTCGAGCCGGTCTTCAAAAAACGTACATTTACAGAACCCTCAAAGTACAGGCTGCTATCAATGCTCGACATAACAAGCAAAATGTTTACTTCCTTTTTACTCAACGAAACACAGAAATGGGCAGACTATCTACATAGCTGTTAGATACATTCCAAGCAGGATTTAGACCTGGTTCTGGGGAGGTCCAGAACATAAGACTCATGGACAAGCTATCAGTGCAAGCAACAAAGAAAGGCAGTCCTGGTGTGTAGGCAACTCTGGTAGATTTGAGCAGCATTTCACACCATAGACAAACTGTGGAGTAAGACGAGTGCTTAGGTTGCAATACTCGTATCACCTGACTTGCGAACCGTTCACAAACGGGTAAAAGCGGGCATGTGACGGTCCTTGACTCACCTTCCTTCAGAAGGGTGAGGGCTTCCTTTTCAATCACCTCATGTTGTGGCCACTCTAGTGGGTGGGCACGCAAGGGGAGTGTGGGTGTCATACTTCTGCACTCTATTCCATCCTTTCCAGATCTGGTGGTCCGTTCATTCAGCCCCTCCTGATTAAGACTTCACTAGAGCATGCGCAGCCATACCTGCCTAACCTCCAGCCAATTGGCTGCCAAAGACTGTTGCCGCTAGCCAATCGGGTGGAGGTGTGGGCGGGACCGGAAACGGTCCCTCAGGCATAATTTTCAATTGCCCCCTTACTTCTTCAGCCGGCTGTGGCCCCTGGGCGTGATGGAGCCACAGTGGAAAAAGGGGGGCGGGGGATGCACTAGTCACCCCCTCACCCCACACAGGCAGACACAATGGCTGTGGCCACTGGGCGTGATGGAGCCACAGTGGAAAGGGGGGAGAGGGTGGATGCACTAGTCACCCCCTCACCCCACACAGGCAGGCACAATGGCTGTGGCCACTGGGCGTGATGGAGCCACAGTGGAAAGGGGGGATGCACTAGTCACCCCCTCACCCCACACAGGCAGGCACAATGGCTGTGGCCCCTGGGCGTGATGGAGCCACAGTGGAAAAAGGGGGGCGGGGGATGCACTAGTCACCCCCTGGGGGGGATGCACTAGTCACCCCCTCACCCCACACAGGCAGACACAATGGCTGTGGCCACTGGGCGTGATGGAGCCACAGTGGAAAGGGGGGGCGGGGGAGTGCACTAGTCACCCCCTCGCCCCACACAGGCAGGCACAATGGCTGTGGCCACTGGGCGTGAGGAAGCCACAGTGGAAAGAGGGGTGGGGGGTGCACTAGTCACCCCCTCACCCCACACAGGCAGGCACAATGGCTGTGGCCACTGGGCGTGATGGAGCCACAGTGGAAATGGGGGCGGGGGATGCACTAGTCACCCCCTCGCCCCACACAGGCAGACACAATGGCTGTGGCCACTGGGCGTGATGGAGCCACAGTGGAAAGGGGGGCGGGGGATGCACTAGTCACCCCCTCACCCCACACAGGCAGACACAATGGCTGTGGCCACTGGGCGTGATGGAGGCACAGTGGAAAGGGGGCGGGGGAGTGCACTAGTCACCCCCTCGCCCCACACAGGCAGGCACAATGGCTGTGGCCACTGGGCGTGATGGAGCCACAGTAGAAAGGGGGGGGTACACTAGTCACCCCCTCACCCCACACAGGCAGGCACAATGGCTGTGGCCCCTGGGCGTGATGGAACCACAGTGGAAAGGGGGGCGGGGGATGCACTAGTCACCCCCTCGCCCCACACAGGCAGGGCGCAGAAGGTTGCGCACATGATTAACGCCCCAGAGAGTGCGACAGCAACTCCTGTTACCAGCTGGATCTGGACTCCGTTCTCCACGAAAACTAAGGATGTACTAAGAGAATCACCGAAAATGTCAGACGCTTCTAAAAACCCTACCAAAAAAATCTGGATTGAAAGTGGATTGCTACTGGATTTTCCCAAACATTTAAATCCTCTTTAAATCCTATTTAACTCCAGAAACTCCCATTGTACTGAGAGGATTGCTTTTGGCTTCTTTTTGGCTTCATGCACCCTGAAATATGTTAATTAGCAATCCTCAGTGGAATGCAATCCCAAAACAATCCAAGCAATCCAATCCACTAAAAATCCAAAAACAATCCAATCCCCAAACAATCCACTAAAAATCCAAAAACAATCCAATCCCCAAACAATCCACTAAAAATCCAAAAACAATCCAATCCCCAAACAATCCAAAAACAATCCAATCCCCAAACAATCCACTAAAAATCCAAAAACAATCCAATCCCCAAACAATCCACTAAAAATCCAAAAACAATCCAATCCCCAAACAATCCAAAAACAATCCAATCCCCAAACAATCCACTAAAAATCCAAAAACAATCCAATCCCCAAACAATCCACTAAAAATCCAAAAAGAATCCAATCCCCAAACAATCCAGCAAAAATCCCAAAACAATGCAATCCCCAAACAATCCTATAAAAATCCTAAAGCAGTGCCATCCCTAAATAAATACAAAAGCAACGGATTACATCTGGCTTCCTTTTGGCTAAATGTACCCTCGTAGAGATCCAAAAGCAATGCAATGCAATCCCCAAATAAACCTTTTGAAATCCAAAAGCAATTAATGTAGTCACCAAATAATACTTTACAAATCAAAACAACAAAGCAATCCCAAAAATATTCTTTAACAATATAGGCATTGTTTCGGTTTATGAGCTGGAAATAAATTTAGGAGTTTTAACAAAAATAATGTTTACTATAATCCTGAAAAGAAATGCTTAAAAACACATTTGGTGCACCTTGTTGAATTGGGCTTTAATAGCGTCACTGTGGCTTAATTGCTGCCCATTTCAGAGAGTTGCATTTTGAATTGCCTTTAGAACAATAGTGATGACTAATTAGGTCACAGTCATTTAGGTAAAATGGCCATGAAAGTCAAGACCATGTAATGGCATATAAACTATATTTAAAAAGAAGCGACACGTTTTTTTTCCCCGACTATATTTATTAAAAAGAGGCAGAGGTTCAATCGGACACTGTGTACATAGCACAAAAACACAACTGTAGCAATCCCAAACACGGGTGCTTCACAATTTAAAAATAAAGGGTGAGAGGGGACCCAGAACCAGTCAGGTTCGGTCCAGCCCAGGGAGCAAGGGTGATAGGGGACACGGAACCAGTCCAGGGGTGTCACACGAGTATACAGGCCCAGCCTAGGGAGCAAGCGAGTCCGGTGGGGACCAGCCCAGGGAGCAAGGTTGAGAGGGGAAAGAGAACCAGTCCAGGGAGTCACACTAGTATCCAGGACGAGGCAAAAGAGCAAGGGAATGTGGAACTACACTTGTGTAGAAAAGACGAGGTTTGGCTCCTTCTTCATCCGGTAGTTCCCAATTTTGTGTTGGAGGGCTTTTCTGCACTCGGATGCAGAGAGTACTGGAAAGCCCATTTCCCTGGCTTTAACATGGATACATTCTGAAACGCAAAAAAGATTTGTGTAAAAAGTTTGAAAAGAGCAAGCAAAGTACTTTTTGGTTGACACATGGCTGTGAGAAATAAAGCATAGGCAATTTTCACTGTACACCCTCTAATGTGCTTTCGTAATTCGAATTACTACATTTCTCAAAGCTGTAAATCTGGTTGAAACCATGGCAATTCCTTAGAATTTAATATAGATTAGTGTCACTTCCCCAGGAAGTGGCTCTCCGTTTATCTTCTTTCCATAATTGGTATATTGTGAAGAAATTACCAATCTCGTGTTTCCCCCATGGACAGTGCATTGGTAAAGGAGCCATACAAGCAAAACAAATACACAGGGTTTGAAATTGAGCGGAGCTGGGGGCTATTTAGCCCTGTTTGTAGCCTTGAAGAGCCTGGTTAGCTTTACACCATGCTTACCAGGAGCTAAATTTGGCTCCCGGGCCAACTGATGCCGATATTATATACCTATGGGAATTTAACTATGTGCGTGCTTGCTTTTGTAACAATCTAAAAAAATAACATAGGACACCACTATGACATTTGAAGCTTAACGGGTCATAAGTAATGGACAAAGCAATATGTTTGCATGTGGGCATATAATGAGTGATGGACAATAACCGGTTAATACATGAGCCACAGTATTTGAGCTACCTTTTCCCACCCTCTGACACAGTCGTCTAGAAGCCCTATGGCTTCATAGGAATGTTGGGGAGGAGGGTTTGAGATTGGGGTGGAGACACAGAAGCCTACAACCGATAGTATTTGGATAGAGAAAAAGCATTTATTTATTTCATAAGGGCACAAACCAACTTTTGGTTAACTCCAATGGCACTTACCTCTGATGCAGTTGATGGACCAGGGTTGGGATTTGTATCGGGAAAACTTTTTCTGTGGCTCCTGTCCGCCTCCTCTATATCCACTGAACGGCCAGTTCCAAGCAGTGCTCAACTGCTACCTGCTGACAGGAATCCACTGTGTCCCAGTATGCTGAAATAATAGCACAAATATTAATATTACACATTTTAATACAGTACGCATTCTAATGACAATTACCAAGACCCGGAACCAGCGCAGGGAGCCAGATGGGTACCCAGACACAGCCCAGCAAGTAAGGAAGTTTGTTAGGAACCCACCCATGGAAGTGTCTCGGGCAGGTGCCAGTCTTACCTGAACTTCTGAAATGGTGAACACCTAGGCACACAAAGCCAGTAGGCGTTTGGTTATTTGCCGAAATATTGACTGCCCATGGTCATTTTAATCCCTATGGCCATTTACACCCAGATCCTGCCCCTCCCAAAATACCTCCTTATGGGAACTTTGAGCTCACTTTAATCAAGCCTTATCAGACTTTGCGCTTAAAGTGCCTGCGCTTAAAGTGCCTGCCTGTGATTTTCAAAGCAGTATTCTAAGAGTTAATTACTTAATTGGAGTTGTAAACCCACTACTGCTGTGATAAAAAAAAATGTCTTAACCAGGTCTGCCTTCAGCCACAAAGCAGTTCAACGAAGCAACTGAACAAGTCTGGAAGTGTTAAGATGAAAAAAGTAGGATATACCCTAAAGTATGGGTGCATAACATAAGGCCCGCGGGCCAGTTGCGGCCAGCCATGCCGTTTTGTCCGGCCCGCCAGCAACAAAGACTTTCCTAATGGAGGGCGGCCGGCAAGCAGCATCGGCCCCCTCCATTAGGAAAGTCTTTGTTGTCTTCCGAGCGTGTGTGTTTGTTGGATCTTTGTGCTGCTTGTATGTTGAGATCCGGGGGTGGGGTGTGTGTCGGGTCTGCCTGAATGTTTGTTTTTGTGTGCAAGTCCAGTGTATGTTGAGATGCGGGGTTGGGGTGTGTGTCGCGTCTGCCTGAACGTGTTTGTGTGCAAGTTCAGTGTATGTTGAGATGCGGGGTTGGGGTGTGTGTCGGGTCTGACTGAATGCGTTTGTGTGCAAGTGCAGTGTGTGTCGAGATGCGGAGGGGGTGTGTGTGTCGGGTCTGACTGAATGTGTTTGTGTGCAAGTTCAGTGTATGTTGAGATGCAGCGGTGGGGTGTGTGTCGGGTCTGCCTGAATGTGTTTGTGTGCAAGTGCAGTGTGTGTTGAGATGCGGAGGGGGAGTGTGTGTCGCGACTGCCTGAATGTGCTTGCGAGTTTGTATGGTGAGTTGGGGGTCTGTATGCTTGTGAGTTTGTGTGCTGAGTTGGGGGTGGGAGTTCGGGTCTGTATGGGTGCATAGTGTATTGGTGTATGCTTGTGGGTTTGTGTGCTGAGTTGGGGGGTGGGGGGGTTCGAGTCTGTATGGGTGCATAGTGTATTGGTGTATGCTTGTGAGTTTGTGTGCCGAGTTGGGGGGTGGGGAGTTCGGGTCTGTATGGGTGCATAGTGTATTGGTGTATGCTTGTGAGTTTGTGTGCCGAGTTGGGTGTGGGGGGGTTTGGGTCTGTATGAGTATGTATGCATGGTGCATGCTTGGTGGCATGGGGCATAGTGTTTGGTTGAGGGGTGGGTGTCATGCGGCATAGTGTTTGGTTGGGGGTGGGGGGGCCATGGGGCATAGTGTTTGGTTGAGGGGTGGGGGAGCCATGGGGCATAGTGTTTGGTTGAGCGCCATGGGGCATAGTGTTTGGTTGAGGGGTGGGGCCAAGCCTCCCGCCACGCCTGCTGCGCCTACCGCCCCGCCCACATTTACTTTTCAGCCCACTATAGCCATCATGTAAGGTACTTTTGGCCAACTGTCAAAATCAGTTGTGCACCCCTGCCCTAAAGAATAACCATTTTACTCAAATGTATGTTGCTTTATAACTACTTCTGCTGTTCAAATCCAACATTGTGCTTTTGTCAGGCTGATCCAACAAACTGAGCCAGGATAATAATAATAATAATTTAGCATTTATATAGTGCTACGAACCCTCAGGTATCCGAGTGCTGCTTATTATTACCCACGGTGTGTGGTGCTCATTTATCGACCTCGGAAGGATAAAAGGCTGAGTTTGGGGCTGCCGGGATTCGAACCTGCGTCAGCAGGCTCTGCACAGATGTCAAAGCGACTGCGGTTTGATCAATCATCTCCACCAGCTTTTCAGAGGTGCTGGGCATTCAGTGGAATGGACCTGGTCGTGAAATGGCACCATCAATGTGCAACCGCATTCATGTGCCATCGTTCAGGCCATTTGCCAAAAAAAATTGCAAAGACGAAAGCAAACCAGCCATTGCTAAGTGCTGAAGACAGACATGTTTACATTCCAGTGGTTGCGAATGTGCATGTTCCATGCCACAGGGGGGGGTCTTGCAACAGCCGATTAAGGAAAGCAGAAGGCAATATTTCTAAGGCATCTGGCAAGGGAGAGGCAGCCATGAATGTAGAGCATCAACAGGGAAGGGAAAGATGATTCAAGGGGAGATGGACCACCACGGCGCCTGCCCATTTTGCCCCATTTATCTATGGGGGCGCACTCCCAACACCCACAATTACTTAATTTTCCCCTACCCCAAACCCCATAACAAAAATGCAGCAAAAAAACCTGGCAAAACGGCCTTTCACCAAATGCAGTGAAACAGCTGTGACCAACTACACCCAGATGATGGCACACGATGTAGAGCTAATGTGTACTGTGTGAAACGCCTCAGGTTATCCTTGTGGCTATCTTTCCAAACCACCCCCCCCCCACTTATTGTCCCATTCAAGTGCAGGCTCCCAAGTTAGACCTGGGGAAAAAGGGGCTACATATGCACGAACTTTCTTAATCTGTATGAATTTCTTAGAGGACAGCCAAATGCGGGTAAATTGAAAGGGATGTGGTCGTTTTGAACACAGTCGTGGCCTCAGTGAGCTTTCAAAATGCACAGTTGGGTCAACATATTCATTAAATTAGCTCCCCCCCCCCCCCCATCGAACCCCACAGATGCTGCTCTAACTGCACAGCTTCCAAAGTAGGATTTACGACTGTAGGCTCCTTTTCTTTGAGGTGCCACCCATGCGTCATGTCCTATACATTGGCCCCTCCCGAAAACTCAGCTGGTTTTGTGATAAAGTGCAGTTGTGCCAGTAAATCAATTGCAGTAGGTCTAGGCGCGCCCACTGCACCCCTTCCCTCCCACACTGCCTATGATACACATACACCCAATCCCAGCTCCGAGTACAATTGCAGCTGCATGGTACGTTGATGTGTTTTGGACTGAAACTCCCAAAAGCCATAGCTGGCATATATGACGCTGGATCATTGAAGTCGTATGAAAACAATGGAGCACAATGTTGCAGACACGTGTGTATATTATATGTTCTCCTGTAAAGCTCTAGCCTGCTTGAATATCACTTTTAAAGCAGGTTAGAGCTGCGCCGTGTGAAAGTAATGAAATGTGCCAGCAGCCTGTTATCCAGGGAAGGAAAACATCCCGGTGTCCTGCAGATAAACGCACTGTGCCGGCCTTTAGCAGGAGAACATATGATATACACCAAGGGTCTGCAACAGTGCTCACTGCTTGGAGGCTCACGGAGAAATGGCGTCGCTGGTCCAAGGAGGCGGATGGGGGCGCTGGACGTGGGGAGCGCGCACTACAAAGGCAGAGTCTGCCTCATAAATCAACACAACCTGTCTGACTCCCGAGAGACACACTCCTCACTTTGCAAAAGGCTCACTCTGAAATAAAGCCTAAAACGTGTACATCAGCTCCTTACCCAATGATTCTGGCTTTGTTTATCGATCCCAGCAGCATGATCCACGCTCGAATCTCGTCCTCCATTGCTCAGCTGGTGTCCAGTGTTCCCAGGTGGAAGGAAAAAACGCGCTGCATCGCCGTACGAAAAAAGCCCAAAACAAGCTGACCCACCCAAATTAACCGAAAAAAGCAAGCGCACATGTAAACGCCATGAGTGGGTTTCAAAAGTAAGAAACAGCACAATTCAGAAACATAGAGAAAACACACATATACTAAGTTAAAATAAAAAGTAGTGTTAGTGGCTTGTTTTTACTGAGAAAGAAGTCAGTAAAAAAATCCCAAAAACTCCTGCAGCCCAAGACAAACAAATCGTTGCTTGGAAAAAAACCCCCAAATCCAAAATAAATGGAAAAAAAATCTGAAGCTTGAAAACTTTTAAATAAAGACACAATTCTCTCAGGTGTCACTTTGAACATTTCTCAAAACTGCCATTTTCTAATTTCTGAGCATTTCTCAAAACTCTGCCATTTCTGACTTACAAAAGTGTCTTTATGCTTTCAGTAAATCAGAAAAGTGGCACAGCCATCTGGGAAATGTGCAGCTTACATAGGAAAGACTTGCACAATAGATGTTAACGATACCTCACAGGCACCGTATTTTAACTCCTTTTCGCGCTCTGCAAGGAGAATCCCCAGGCAGTGCCTGTCCTGCACTCCTCAGAGGCACTATGGCCATTGTCAGGCCATATTAGGGACACTGGAAGCTTTGATGTCTGTACCCCCACATTCTTAATGTCACAGAATACGGTGCTTTTAGGAAAAGTGTTGTTCCACCAAGGAACAATACTTTTCCAATTTTACATGGACTTCAGAATTGGGCCCATGTTTCGGTAAAGTGAAAAGCAGTTTACATTTTAAAAATGGAGCACCTGCAGCCCAGCAGGTCTGCCAAGGCAACCTGACCCGAGATGAAAGCTACATGGAGACAGCCCAGTGAGGGAACTGCAAAGCCCTCCACCAATGGTCCCATGCCCTGACCTGCACGATTTCATATGAAGAGAGCCATGTCTACATTGCCAGGATGCTGCCAGGCCTGGACTGGCCTACAGGGCAATGCCTATATATTTTTTTATTTGTATTCCGGGATTTGTAGCGCCATTACAACGGCAAGACTACAAGTCCCAGAATGCAAACATAAAATTAGGACAGTTACACGTTTTCAACGATCTGTGTGTCCCGGATACGCATTTTTATTACACAGTGCTGTGTGTGTGCGTGTGTGTGTGTGTGTGTGTATATATATATATATATATATATTCATTCAATAAAAAACATTGTTAAGGGGACGTTATGGTTAATTTCCTATGGGTTTAGCAACTTAACCATAACTACATGGCCGCTACAGCAGGCCATGATATATATATATATATATATATATATATATATATATATATATATATATATATATATATATTGTGGTCGTACGCCATTTCAGGAAATCAGCCCATCAAACAACAGCAAGTTCGTTCACTTATCCAGTATATATATAATTTGATGTACAGGGTACAAATGGGGACAATGGTTATATGTTGCACAAGCGAAAACAGTAAGACTGGCTGTGTATGCATTTCAAATAGTGTTTTAATAGTCATAGTGCTGAACGTATTTAGAAGCTGCCATTTGCTGGACACATGAGTATGGTGTGCACGAACTGAAATAGTAACAAGTATTATTTTTTTTACAATTGTGTTCCTTTCGTATGCAGGCTATATTGAATCTGAACAAATATCAGGAAATATTTTACTTCATGAAACGTTTTGTTTTACATGTTCAATACATCTTGGATGTTTCCCGGTGCAGCACCCAGTACCAGGGGCGCCAACTTGTGGTTATCCCGGGGACAGCCGGCAGCGAAAAAAGCCCAATTTTAAGAATAGTTTGCGATACATAAACATGTTTCATGGTGATGCTCTTGTAGTAATCGGCAAGTCATCCCAGAATTATCCCCAAATCATCAGGGCTTAACATGCTCTTCAAGTAATCAGCAGGTCATCCCAGAATCATCTGGGGCAAACCTGTTGATGCTCTTGACGTAATCGGCAAGTCATCCTAAAATCATCAGGAACAAAGAGTTTTCTAAAATAGGGATGATGTTGGCATCATCAGCAAGTCATCCTAAACCCATCCCCAATTCATCACCCACCATTCTGAGACATTTGCTGATGACTTTAACAGCGTGATGACTTCTGATGATGTGGGAATGACTTCTAATGTAGTTTGATGATCATCGGATGACTCCAGGATGGTCTCTTAAGTCATCCTTTTAGACCTGGGTTTCTCGACCATGCACGTGCTGCCTGCCTGCTCTGAGCCACTGTCCTTTGATCCAACAGGCAGTGACACCCAGTACCCCATCTGACCCTTCTACAGGGTCATTGATTCTGGCAATTTCAGTACTGTGGTCAATGGCCGCAACATTTTGCAATGTGTTTTTACAATACATGCACGGTTTCTTCAAAGATCCAGCTCCGGTCACTGTGGTACCAAACTGTTTAGTGTTCAACCCTCAGGCGCAGCGTTTAGATGGTTTTAATGGCGCGCTGAACAGTTTGAAGTGAATAAGTAACGCATGACACAGGATAAGCTTCGCGTTCAAAGACAGCAGTGAGATTGAACTGCCATTCTCTTTTGCCCAGTAGACAGATGTTTACAGTTGTGCCCTGCCCTGGAAATGGGAGAAGGAGACATACGGGGAACCGGCTGTGCCATAAATCCCCAGTTCATAGTTGTGCTGGGCTAGATGGCGAGTGCGCCTGCTTGTGTTGACGGGTGAACTTTGTTTCTCGATCAGCACACTGCTCCGGGGCTCACCTCCTGAATTCCTCTCTAACCCTCCCTCAGCAGTCCCTCGGGCCACAGAATAAGTCCGTCAGAGCCTCCTTCCTTTCCAGCATGACTTTGAAATAAGATTATTTTTTTCCCGCATCTCCCCTCCATGCCCCTCGATATTCGTGGAGTGCGCAGTGCTCCAGATTGTGTCCAGATACACATCCACATAAATAAAGGTGCCCTAAACGTGTGCACACTTACCTCTGGTATGGTATTTATCTCGTTTTTCGTGCCCACAAGGAGCACGGCCACCATCGTATCTTCTTCTTCCGCCGCCATTGCTGCCCACGCTGCCAGGCCCGAGAAAAAAAAGCCAAATGACCCTGCAAAAGAAGCCCAAAACAAGCCGACTCCCAACTAAATAAGCAGGAAAGAGCACTCATTTAAAACGCTGTGGTAAGGTGTCAAAATTAAGACATTTAACAGAATACCATAACTATACATAGAACAGAGTGTATACCCAGCAAATTTAACCCCACTCTCCTCAGAAACTCTTTTTTAAAACACATTTTGTTATGAACAGCACAGTTAAATTGCATTCTCTTTATTAGTCAAACAATGACTAAATGTAGGTGACCATATTATTACCACAAAATACATTTTGTTGTGTGTCTAATCACATTTGCAAACCCCATGGAGCTTAAATACAAAAGAGGTAGCAGGCACACCTCTCTAGAATAAACATGGCATAATAACCTGTTCAATGGTTTTTACCCACTTGAGAGTCCGCAGCCATCACTTTTTGCTCACTGTACTTTTCACAAAGGAGGAATATCCATTTGCATATCAGTCTTTGTCCCGCCCACAAGGACACTACAGCACCAAAATGCCAGGCAAACCTCCTTTGAATAAGAGTACCAACAGCAACCCCATACACGTGTTTCAGCCTTGTTGGGTCCCATCAGTGAGGTGGAGCTGTGCCTCTCTGAGCACAGTGAGCAAGGGGTCCACGTCTGTGTTCTCGCAGGTAATGGAGGATGACCAACCCCAAGTTCCTTGAAAAAATACAAAAAAGGTAGCAGGCACTCCTCTCTAGAATGAACATGGCATGATAACATGTTCAGTGGTTTTTACTTGGAGATTGGGCTTATATTACTTCTGGTACTGGGAAGGAGGATGGGTTGGGGCAACAAAAATTGTGTTTTTTTTCTTTTTCGTGTTACACATATTTCTATAAGGAAATGTTTGTCAGCGTGGTTTATCATGTGATTTGCATACTTTTTAAGCCATCTCCATCAAAACCCAGACATGTCCACAAGCTGTAGCTGGGAAGATATGTGGTTAAGTACTTTAATTGCAAGACTGGACTCCAATCCTGATTTCACCACTTCCCTAAAGTGTCTTATCATGGGAAAATCATTTTGATCTTGCTGCCCCCAGTCTAGTATACCTTGAAATTCTGAGACGATAATAGTCTCCAGAGGCACAGTAAGTGTGTAATATACATTTAACAGTTGAGACACTGCAAATAGGCCCGTCAGCGATTTTGCAGTTTTACCAGTGCAATTTAGGGGAGAAGACAAGGGAGAACAGACAGAGGATCTTCAGGCACGTTGCATTTGCATCGTGCAAGTGCAATGGGAAAATCGGCAGCTATTAACCCATGGCTGTATTTCTTGCTCTCCATTATGATGTATGCACCCCACAGGTGCCTCAGACTGTTTTGCATTGTAAGCAAAGGGTCCCCCAACCATCATGTTGAATTAGGCCCCCATACCTCTTCGGCCAGGCCTGACTATAAGACTGGCCTACATTGTACATCCAGTTTGGACATGTTTTCTCACTGTGATATGGCATTTTTAAAGCTAAACCCAAAAGGAGTGTTTTCTTAGGTGGGGAGACTAGAGCTAGGAGATCCCAGCGGAGCTCGGGCCAGCACAAGCCTCACCTAGGACTCTGGCCTAACCCCCCATCGTGGCCCAGTGCCTGCCAGAAGCAAGTGCCGGCCACTAGCCCCACCTGGTAATCATATTATTTCTTTTCTGCTTCTTTTCTGCTTGGTTTACTTACATCTGCATAAGAAATGTAAATTATTTAAGAGTACCATACATAGTATTTATTGTTTGGGGTAGAGACAGTAGGCTATTCAGGCATGGTTTGCTGCCAATGATCCAAATGTCACAAGGCATAGCCGGAATGTTGTTATCTTTCTCCCTTGTTCTCTCCTGCCCCCTTTATTTTGTCTTGAGGTGCCTTGAAACACCATTTTATGTGTAGGGGACTTACAAAGTATCCAATAAATAAAAGAAAGAAATAAAATAGTAATTGCGGGTGCATTCTTTTTTTTCAAACGTAACAGAACAGATATACAGCCAGGGGTGGTAAACAGAGGAGCACAGAGGAGGGGTACAGCTGTACCGGGTGGCAGGCAGGAGACAGTCAGCCACCATCCAGCGAGTCAGGTGGCGCGATGGGAGATGGGATGGCCGAGGTGTTAGCATTCCTTCTACCCATTGCTGCAAATTGATACACCCTGAATGATAGCGACTGGGCATTATTTACTGGAGAAATTAGTTAAGTGCAGTTTGACATTATTTTTCCAACATTTAAATGAAGTAAAAATGTGTGCCTATGTTACTGGATTGTTTTTACAGAGATACAAGTTGGAAAAAATCAAAAATAAATCTTCCAATGTAGCCTTGCTTGCAAAAGAATCCAAAATAAATGCAGTAAAAATGTGTAGTGTTGCTGGATTGGTTCTATTGAGAAACAAGATGAAAAAAATACAAAATAAATCCTGTAGAAATGCCTGCCTGCCAATTAGTGTTAGTGGATTGTTTTTACTGAGAAACAAGTCAGTAAAACTCCAAAATAAATCCTTTAGAAATGCCTGCCTGCCAATTAGTGTTAGTGGATTGTTTTTACTGAGAAACAAGTCAGTAAAACTCCAAAATAAATCCTTTAGAAATGCCTGCCTGCCAATTAGTGTTAGTGGATTATTTTTACTGAGAAACAAGTCAGTAAAACTCCAAAATAAATCCTTTAGAAATGCCTGCCTGCCAATTAGTGTTAGTGGATTGTTCTTACTGAGAAACAAGTCAGTAAAACTCCAAAATAAATCCTTTAGAAATGCTTGCCTGCCAATTAGTGTTAGTGGATTGTTTTTACTGAGAAACAAGTCAGTAAAACTCCAAAATAAATCCTCCTACCCAAGGCAAATAAATCCTTGCTTGAAAAAATCCCCAAAAAATCCAAAATAAATCCAAAAAAAATCTGCAGCTTGAAAACAAGCCAGAAGCAATCCCAAAACAATCCAAAAAGTGGATTTCTTTTTTACTAGGGAACACATCTGCCCCGTTTCATAATTAGATTGTATTGCACAGCAACAGAGACTGCATCGTTTCTAAGGCCGTGCAAGTAATAGTTAATGAACTGTTCAGGATTTAGCTCAATGGCCATTTGAATTTCGTGCTGATGAACGTGCTGCTGATTACTGATGATGATTACTGATGATGCTGAGGCCCAGAAGGTGTCAAGCTCACTATCGCCTCGCAAGTAGTGTAGCCACTTCTTGGCTCCTTCTGAGACCAGAGCCACTGATGTCCATGTATCACGTGGGATCGTGCAGCTAGCAATAGCAAAGGCCACGGAGGGGTTGAGTGGGATATGATATGGCATTTATAACGCGCCTATACACAAGTGTTTCAATGTGCGACGAGGCAGGGAGGGGAAACAGAGGGAAGACAGACAACAATCTTAATAGGCCAAGCAGGGCCGGCCTTAAGGGCAGCAGCGCCCTGGGAGAATTAGCGCCCACCGCGCCCCCCTGGTTAACAGGGGGCGGGGTCAGGATGGGCAACTTTTTTTTAACTTCCTCGCTCGGCGAGGACTTTAAATAGGTGCCGTTAGCACCCCATTGTCATTGAATGAGCCCACTGCCACGGGTTCATTCAATGACAATGAGGCGCCTGCCACACCTTCTGCCACCACGCCAGCCCGGGGGAGCCCTTGAAAAACTCCCCCGAGCTGGCGTGGTGTGGGGCTAATGGTGCCTTTTCTTATAAAAAGTGCCCGCGGCGGAGGCGCGCATTTCAATGCACCCACCGCCGCGGGTAAATTTTACAGTAATAGGCCACCTGCCACGCCTTCTCCCACAACGCCCGAGCTGGTGTGGCGGGGGCAAAAGGCGCCCTGGGGGCCGTGGCGCCCCGGGCGGTCGCCCGGCGCGCCCCCCCCAGGGCCGGCTCTAAGGCCAAGTGACAATGAGATAGTGCAGGGGAGGGGGGAAAGTGGAAACTGCGGGGGGAGAGGACAGTGCAGTACATAGCATAGAATAATAAAATATGCAACACGTCTGTACCTCAGAAAACCAGGATTAAGTAACCATTTCAGAAAAAAGAATGCAGTATTAATGTGGTACATCATTAATTGTATTTATTGCATTCCACAGTCAAGGGAAAACTGGAAAAATGTTTCTAATGACAGCTACAACAACCGAGTTTACATTTTTGACAGGTGGGCGGAGCTGTGTGCAAATGGGCGGAGTCTTGTGTGGCTGTGGGCGGGGCATAAACCTCAGGATTTTAGATTTTCAAATGTAGGCAGGTATGTGCGCAGCATAGGGCGAGAGGCATGCTCCGGGATACCAGCACAGAGGGCCCAACGAATCAGCGAAGCATGCGCAGTAAAAGTATACTCAATATTCATGTTTTACGCAGATGCAATAAACACGCATTACCTCCACGTCCACTCTTCCTCGGCCCAGTACTTACCTCATGAGGCTCCTGCCTCCGGCACAGGACCTTTTTCTATTTCTTTAAATCCCTATAACTCCTCCCCCACAACCACGTCCCTCAGTTTAATTTCTCCTGCCTCCGGGAGGTTCGACTTTTTCTTACTGGTGCGGGGCACTGGGGAGCACTGATTGCTGGCCCCATGCGGGGCAGTGTGGTGCGGCCTTCAGCTCCCTCGGGTGCGGCGCTGCTCCTGGGTCCCCTGCAGGGCTTTGGGTCCCAGTTGAGCGGGATTGCCTCGCTCAGTTCTTTGCTGGGCTCCGGACCGCAGCGTGGGCATTGTGTCCCGGGTCCTGCTCGGCCCGGGGGAAGGTAAGGAGAGGGGAGAGGGCTCTGTGCTTGCTCTTTTTCCCCCTCTCCTGCTGGTATGGCTATCTTGGCGTCCCATTCATGCCAGCTCCTTGGTGTGCCTTACGGAGGCTGGTGCCTCGCCCGGTTGTGTTTTGCAAGGTTGTAGGCTGGCACGAGGACATCACGGCCTGGGTCTTGCAAGGCCTGGGATGCGGTAAGGAGTTGGGGGCTTTGTGAATGTTTGTGCCCTGATTCTCCTGCCGTTGCGGCTGTGCAACGACATGCCTCCTGTTTGATGCAGCGTTGCCTAGGGGATTGTTTTTTTTTTTTTCCCTCTTGGTTGGTGCCTTCTGGAGGGGTGCCCATTAGCTCGACAGCCCGTTTCCTCGTGCTCTGTGGACACATCTTTTCTGGGTGCATCTTTGAAGACGCTCTGACTGAGAAGTGGGGACGTTAAGAAATGATGGCAAGCACTTGGCAGTATGGGCTAGCCTTCCCTTTGTTGTGAGGCCTCTCTGCTTCTTGTCATGGGGTGACGGTGGCAGAGAGTCTTTGAAAGTGCGGGGGCTCTGTTCTGTCACAGGCATGTCACATGCTGCCCACTCCTCAGACACACACATGACAAGGATGCATCGGATGTTAGCTGCATTCTCTGCGTGCAGCCTGTGAAAACGGCACAGATTTTGACACGTCTGCAAGCAAGAACCATTTAGAGCATGGGGCTACCAGCTACTTGATGCAGGGCTCAAGCCCCCTCTCAGTCATGTGCTGTGTATACAGGTGGCGAGTTAGTGCTGTAGTTGGGTCTGTGCTAGCCATGGACACAGGCTCCTTGTCCTCTCCTCTGAACTGCGTGAGGGACGGACGAAGGAGATGAATTTCTTTTCCCTTGTCCGGCATGGAGTCATAGAAACTGCTAATGCATCATGGAAGTAACAGCCATGCAGCGGGTTCCCAGTGTCTCTTCTTTTGGGCCTAGGTCCTCCGGTGCTGACGTGTTGCTTTCACGCCTCCTCTCAGTCGCGTGGAAGTAATATGGCAGATGGTGGCACATGTCTGTGCTTAAAGGGGTTCTCAGAGCCCCTGGTGCCGGTGGAGGGAGCTGTCCCTTCAGTGAGTTTTCCGGTATAGGCATACCCCAGGAATGGGGTTGTCTTTGGTGTCTGCTATCCGGGATGGATTGCATTGTCCTACTTTGTGACAGTATTCTGCCCATTGATGCCAGCCTGGTGGCTCCTCTGTCGGCTGAGGGGGGCATAGTCTGCTGGACTACTGGGCTGTCCTGTATCTTCCCTTTGATAGATCAGATCTTTTTGTGGGCTGACAAGCATTCTGTTATATTCAACATCCTGTGATTTTCCTCTGGTGCAAGTGCAGTGACTGGCAGTTTTCCCTGGCTCCTCATCTCTATCTGTGTGGCTTCTGGCCTGCCTGCGCACGATCAGGGGCGGTCCACCAGGGGTTTGGCAGCTTCCTGGGCCGATGCAAGGAGGCTTTCTCAGTAAGAGATTTGTATGGCTGCCGCCTGGGCTATTCTAAGCACTTTCATGAACCGCTATGGGTTGAGTTTCTCCCACTCGGGGTTTGGTTCCTTTGGGGTTGGAGTTTTGTCTATGGGGATGTGAATTAAGAGTTACTGTGGGTGTGTTTTGCTGCAGTTTTTGGTTCTGTGTCTCATTGGGACCTTTTCCCCGTTGCGGCTTTGGTATACCTCATGAGGTAAGTATTGGGACAAGGAAGAGTGGACGTGGAGGTAATGCGCTGACTACTTACTGGTAATCTTCATTACTCCTAGTCATACTCTTCCCCGCCACAGTACTGATGACCCTCGTCACCCTCCCTGCGGGGAAGGTCCCATGCTCTGGCTTGGTAATATGAAACTGAGTGACGTGGATGTGTGGAAGGAGTTATACGGATTTAAAGAAATAGAAGAAGGTCCTGTGTCGGAGGCAGGGGCCTCATGAGGTAAGTACGGTGACGCGGAAGAGTAGGATTAGGAGTAATGAAGATTACCCGTAAGTAATCAGAGCAGTGCCAAAACACCAGTCACTATAGCATGCGTAGAAAAGGGTGAGAGGAATGCTCCGGGATAACACTGGCACAGACGGCAGTGCACAAAACTGCATCAAATGTACCTGTGACCTCAAAACACGCATTTACCATTATTTACAGGGCCCTTTTGCATTTGGAAGCATTACACCAATCGAGATAAAGGCATTTTTGGTAACATGTTTAGGCAGGTCTTCTCAGCTGCAGGCAAGAGGACCTCCAAACATCATGCACACCCACACACCATTCCATTCGGAGACGGGCTTCCAGCCTCTTTAAGTTGATTCTGGGAATATACCCCTGGTTTCTCCGTTATAACTACAAGACTACGAGTCCCAGAATGCAGTTCAGTCATTTCACACTGGCATGCATATTGTTATGCGGACGTAAATAAAATGTGCAATGCCTCATATGATATGATGTGGCATTTATAACACACCTGTACACAAGTGTTTCTAGGCACGACAAGACAAGGAGGTGGAAAGGGAGGACAAAATAACGATCTTACTAGCCCTTGTGTCATTCAGATCGCGCAAGTGCAGGGAAAAGCGAAGGGGAGAAGTGCCAAAGGAAGGGGAGAAGTGCCAGGGGAAGGCGAGAAGTGCAGATAACTCACAAGTGCAGCCAGCAGGTGGCTCATAATTGCAGAGAGGGTAAAGGGCAAAAACATTGTTGTCAAGTCAACCAAGCAGACATGGCACAGACTAGTATGCATTGCTAGTCTGGTATTTACTTTAGCGTAGATGCAGATTATGGGGTTTTTACAAAAAAAACCTCTTTATTTATAATTTTCAACATAGATTAACAAAAACAATTGAACTATACATAACACCAAAATTAGAACAAAATTCCGAGCAAATAACAACTGTTGCTATACAATCTACAAAATGACCTAGACCTAATTCCAAACATGAACCTGGGCACTAATTTGACATCAACAAACAATGAGGACGTGACAAAACAAAGAACATGACAGACACCAGCACCCACCCACCCTCATTAGTATTTGAGAACAAAACAACTCCACTACACAATTCAATCTTTGGTCATCCATAAAGTTCAGTGAAACTTCCCCACAGTTCATCATAAAATGCTTCCTTATGTTGTTTATAATACATTGGGCCTCATTCCGAGGTTGGCGGTAAGGGGTTAATGGTGCCGGTGCCGTTAAACCTTACCATCGCATTACAAGGTCCTTTAGCGGGTCCCGCAAAGGGTGGCTGGTTTTACCAGGTGCCCTTAGTGGGAGCCGCTAAAGGACCAGCATGCTAACAACGGGCCCGTTGTTAGCATGGTCCCCATTTCCATTGAACCCTATGGGGGCTTGAATGGGAATGGGGATGGGTTCCCTGAATGGGGAAATACTGAATCCCCCAAGGTTGGAATGGCCCGGTAATTCCCCATTCAGGGAACCCAGACCCGGCATGCAGTAAGGGGGTAGCCATGGTGCTAATACCACCATGGCTACTTCCAACCTCGTAATGACCCCATAGTCTTTTCATATCTTGATAAAACTTGCACATCTAAAATCCACTCTTCCACTGTGGGCTTCTTCCTGGTCTTCCAAACCTTTAATATCTGCTTAGTCGCCACCAACAAAGTTTTGCTAAATCCAACAAGATGTTACCCAAGCAAATTTATGACCACTTCTTGATAGTTGCAGGATGATTGCCAAGGGATTACGCGGATAAGTAATGTTCCAGATGTGGTCAATCCTATCAACAACATCTTTCCAAAAACTCAGCACTCTTTCACAACTCCACAACATATGCAGCAGACTACCCCTCTCCTTCCCACAACCCCAACACCTGTCATTATTGATCATCCCTAGAGCACACATACGTGCAGGGCTCCAATATATTTTACCCAATATTCTTCAATGAATATAACGCAGTTGTAGATCCGCCTTAGCATTTATTGAGACTTTCCACACCCTTTCCCACTCTTCTAGTGTAAGATCTCTACCTAACTCTTCCAACCATGACAGCCGCAACTTTTCCCATGAATCCAACCATTTAGCATCATATTGCATAACTTTCAAGATATTTGACACTTTCTGAGATCCACTGGTCAGTACCTTGAAAACATCCGGTTTCTGTAAAAGTGCTGCATCCATCATCTCCCTCCTTCCAGTGATTAAATCAATCAATTGACTATGGGACTCATTAGACGGAAGGCGGTAGGGTTTATCGGTACCGGTAAGGTTTTTTACCGGTAAGGATTTACCAGCTGTTAAAGTACGGTGCCGCAAAGGGACCTCAGTGCTAATTACGGTACCGCAATTTGCGGTACCATAATTACCACCTTCCCCATTCGCATTATGCCCTATGGGGGCAAAATTGGGAATGGGGAAGGGCCTTGGTGAATGGGGAATTGCCGGCCCCGCTCACCTTGGAGTAGGCCGTTAATTCCGCCATCCACCAAGGCAGACACGTTAAAATACCGGCGGCAGCCATGGCGCTAATAGCGCCATGGTTACCGCACAACATGTAATGAGGCCCTATATCTTCTTAACTCTCTACGTTTCAACCCAAACTTCTCTACTAGACTCTCAAAGGCTATCTCCCCTTCATCTCTCCAGACATCCCCAATTGTCAAAATGCCTCTCCTTATCCAACTCCTCCAATGTAGTACTTTATTATTCATCAGTAGACCAGGATTATGCCAAAGAGAAGCGTCTTTATAAATGAATAATCCTTCCCCATTTCATACAATCAACGAAGTCAATGCGTTTCTCGTTGCCAAGACTGTTTTTAAACCATGCACATTCCCAGGTAACTTCCCAAAAGAAAACAGGCACTTAATGTCATATGGTGAAAATGGCTGCATCTCAATTTGCACCCACCATGGCACCCGATTCCGATCCCCACTGGAGTAGCTAGACAACTTTTTAAACAAGAACCCGTTATTATAATTCTGTAGTATCGGATACCCAAAACCTCAATTTTTAACATTCCTGATCATAATATATCGTGGTATTCTGGCCCTCTTCCCTAATCCACATAAAAAGTCTTGAAATAGCCTATCTATACGCCCAAGTGCACTTTTTGTAAAGAGTAGGGGCAACGATTGAATAATATACAAAATCTTGCAGCAGAAGCATTTCTATTGCATTGATTTTACCCCAAATGGTCAAATTTAGACGCCCCCATTTCACAATATCCCTTCAAAGGACCTCAATGATCTTATCCACATTATAAGTCACTATCCTTTTAACATCTCAGACAATGGGGTCATTCCGAGTGTGGCGGTTAACGGTGCCAGTACAGGTGCCAGAGCTGTCAACCTCTTACCGCCACATTACGAGTTCTGCTCGCGGGACCCGCTAAGGCTGCCTGGTAAAGCCAGGCGTCCTTAGCGGGTCCCGCGAGCAGACCAGGGTGCTAACAACGGGCCCCTTATTAACTTATTAACGGGCCTGTTGTTAGCACCCTCCCCATTCCCATTGAGCCCTATGTGGACTTGAATGGGAATGGGGATGGGTTCCTTGAATGAGGAATTACCGGGCCCTCCAAGGTCAGAATGGCCCGGTAATTCCTCATTCAAGGAACCCGGACGAGGTATCCGGTATGGGAGTAGCCATGCTGCTAATAGCGGCATGCTTACCTCCATACTCGGAATGACCCCAATATAAATACCCAAGTACTTGACACACTCATTCTCCCACGTACATCTCCATCCTAACAATTGTTTGCATCCCGGTGAGATCTTCGTCGGGAATACTACCGTTTTTTCCCTATTGATCATGTAACCCGATAACCTTCCTACCTCTTCAAAAACACTTCTCAAAATACATCCCCCGTCTACAGGGTTATTCAAGATAACCACCACATCATCCACATATGCCAATACCTTGACTTCTCCATCTCCTACACTTAAGCCTCAAACACCCCCATGTTGTCATATATATGCTAACAGCGGTTCTAATACCAAATTAACCAACAAGGGTGACAAAGGACAGCCTTGCCGTGTACCTCTATTTAAAGAGAACACAGCTGAAAACCCCTTATTCACCCATACCTTTGCCGTTATGTCTGTTTGTAGTGCTTGAATGGCTTTAATGAAAAAGGGACCAAATCCCAATTTTGACAATGTGTAGTTTAAGAATCTCCAATTGACCCTATAAAAGGCCTTTTCGGTGTCTAAAAAAATCAATAAAATATCCTTAATCTCCGAATCTGGTAAACTCATTATATCTAATAGCGTTCTTATATTATCATATCCATATCGCCGTTTCCTAAATCCTATCTGGGATCGCTCCACCAACCCTCCCATATATTTTTCCAATCTTATAGTAAGAAATTTGGTAAATATCTTTATGTCTACATTGAGCAAGGAAATAGGTTGGTAATTACAGCACTTAGTTGTATCCCTTCCAGGTGTCGGAAATACTGTAATGATTGCCTCCTTCATTGAATTGCATAACCTCCCCTCTTCTAGAATATGATTATATAATCTACACAATACCAGTGCTAACACTTCATCATACTCTTGATAAAACTCTACTGTTAAACCATCCATCCCTGGTGACTTTCCTTTTTTTAGTCCCTCAATTTCCGACATAACCTCCAAAATGGTGATTGGTGCTTCCATGAAATTTCTACCTTCTTCCGAAATTGTGGGGAGGGTAATTTTCTCGAAGAAGCTATCCAGTTCATCCATTTGTGGAGTAAGAGCCTCAGCATACAAGTCAGCATAGAATGAACGGAAACATTCACCTATTATATCCTTCTTAACCACCATATTTCCATGTTCATCCTCAACCTTTTGAACATACATTCTTTCTGAATAATTCTTCAGCCTATTTGCCAACAGTTTACCTGCATGGTCCCCTCCTTCCCAATATCTTTGCATCGCGTAATGCATTCCTCTCTGAACACGCAAATTCACCTCCCTTTTCAAGGTTTCCTTAGTACTTACTATCTTAACCTTTACACTCTCATCTTTAGTCAACACATATTCTTTTTGAAGGTCTCCTAGTTCTTTTTCAAGTGGCCCTAATCTAGCCTCTCCTTCTTTCCGTACCCTGGCAGTCCAATTCATAAGTTCCCCTCTAACAGAAGCCTTAAAGGAGTCCCACACCATCATGCTGTCTGCCGTTCTACCATTCACCTTAAAGTAATCAGGTATACATTTTGTTAATGCCTTAGAGGCATCCCTATTTTCCAGCACAAATGATTTCAGCCGCCATCTATAAGCTCCTCGCCTCTCTGAGAATAAAGCCAATTTAGTCTGTACCATTGAATGGTCTGAAATGTGCCGTTCCCCTATACTCACAGCCTGTACTTTCTCAATCAGTTTATCTGACATTAATATATAGTCAAGTCTAGAATACGAATTGTGTACTGGTGAGTAGAATGAAAACAACTTTTCTCCCCAGTGAAGATTCCTCCATACATCAACTAAATCACATACTTCCATACATGCTTTGAATTCTCTACTTGCTTTCTGCCCTGTAAAATGACAAGTTGAGCACCTATCCATTTTGGGGTCTATCACACAATTAAAATCACCACCTAAAATGACCAATTCACCTCCCATATCCCATAGCATTGCCTTCAGTGAATTGAAGAAACTCTCCCCTCCCGCACATGGACTGCCTACTGCCTACTGCCTTGTGACATACACTGGATTGGTGGTTAGGTTACCCAAGAGCCTAGGGCTTGGGCACAGCCTTGCTTTAGGGAGGTAAGGTAGACATTGGCAGATAGAAGGAATTTGTATGCAGGTACTCACAGATAGTTAATTGGTGGGCAGTTGTGGAGGCGACTATAATTTTTTGGTGAGTGCAGGCAGACTCCATTGGGGATGGGGGGGTGCATTGGAGAGAATATGAGGATATTTGCAGTCTTAGTGGTATGTTGTATTGTGCTTGCAAAATCTATACTGCCTTGTATGCATGGGCGGGGCCCTTGGACATAAGAAGGAGGGCAGTGGTTGGAAGTAGGTAACAGAGCGTTGACTTGATTGGGTGTATTACTGAACCGATATGTACCTATGGACAGAAAGGGTAAGTGCTGACAAGTTTCCATGAATGGGTGTATTGCGTTGAAGTGGGTGTGGCAAAGGAGTTGGCTTTTGCTAAGAAACCTGCAACGCAATGCTGCTATGTATGGGAGTACTGTGATACTGGTATGTGGATTGAAGACATATGTACTTTCACTTTGCCTTAGGTCATTTGCATACGTTATTATACGCTTACCTTGTGCCATACAATACATTTGTAAATATGTAAGTGCCGTAAAATCTGCACCTTTGCAGAATCAATGTGGAGGACATGGTTCAGGCCGTAAAGGGGAATTGGTGAGATAAGACATCATTTGTGTTAGGAGGGGTGTGGACGTGAACAGAGCTTCGGTTTAGGGAGTGCAGTAAGAAAGTGGGAAATGCAAGGATTGTTTTACTGCATAACGTTTGTGACATGTGGCACATGTACGCAGATACTAACACATACACCATTGTGGAGATGGGGAGTGTATTGCAAATGGTATGGGGATTGTTGTAATCAGTGTACCATGTTGTTTTGGCAGTGGCAAGCGCGTACTGCCATGTATGGATGGCTACGGGCGTTTGACGTAACAATGTAGACATTGTTCGGAAGTAGGTTGAAGAATGTTCACTTCTTTGTGTCAGTTATTACAATGATATGTAAGTCCAGTGTACACGGCTGGAAATAAGTATGTATCCTGTGGGTGCTCACTGTCACAGCATGGTTGTGGAGGACATTTTGCAGGTGCCATTCTAGTAGAGGTGGTCTGAAGTGACAGCACGTGAATATGGTGACCGTTATTGGCCTTGTTGCCATTCACATACTGAGATGACACAATTAATGTACAGTATGTTACAACTCTCATAATACCTTGTACGTTCAAAGAGAAGGAAGGCAGTGCGACATGACACGAGTTAATAAGTATTACACATGAAAACTATGGAGAATGTACAGTCCAACACACACTGTAACGCTCACCTGATTCCCGCAGAGGCGCCGGTCTTGACTGGGTGAATACCGTGTCTTCAAAGGTGATGTGTAACACACGGTTGGCTCTTTGGGCTGGACCTCTGTGCACTGTATGTCTGACTCGAAGAGTAAGATGTCTGCAGATAGAAAATATGGGATTAATGAACTGGGGTTATTGGGTGCCTCTCCCTTCTTCCCTTTCTCTTCTCCTGTAGAACCCCAAAGGTTAACGCTCTCACCTTAGGTAAGTGAACGCCGAGCTCTCCATCTGCCTCGGGGCAGGGTGCCGTAACCAGTTTCTTCACTGGATAAGGGTGCAGGCCTCTTGACCTCAGAGGACTGCTGTCCGTCGTTTACTGCACGAACGGTAAATTCTGGGCACTTCAAATGTCTTTAAAAGTCTTTTGTAATGATATCTCTTGTTTTGCAGGGTTCCGGCGATGGCGGATGGCGGGCTGAAGAGAGTTGAGGATCGAACCCGCGTGAGGAATAGAAGCGCCTGGAAGCACGTAAGTAAGCGCTAGTTGCCTGCTTCACGATGCGCACTAACTGTCCCTTTATCTTGCAGGTACAAGTTCGGAGCTGCTGAAGGGTGCTGGAATACCCACTGGATTCAGCGTGGGAAAGAGTAATGGCACGTGAGTAATAAAGTTGCCCAATGTCTTTAAACGCACCTTCTTTTGTCTTTCAGATGCGGGATGCAGTGCCGAAGGCCTCCGGAGCGTGCAAAGAGTTGTTAAGCTTTTGTCTTTCAGATGCCGGAATGCAGTACGAAGACCTCCGGAGCATGCGAAGAGTAGGTAAGCCTTTGTCTTTCAGATGCCGGAATGCAGCGCGAGGCGTTGGTGACAGCAGATGGACCAGGTAAGAGATGCGCTGCCACTGAAGACCGTAGTGCTAACCTGTTCTTTCTTGTCTTTATAGGTGTTGCTGAAGACTGGATTCCAGGATGGTAAGCCTTTGTTCACTTAGGGCCAGGATCAGATGCAGAAGACACGATGAGCGTTCTGCTGCAGAGGATGCAGAATAACGCAAAGCAAGATTCATCCATTGGGTGTGGTTTAAATAGCCTCCTGTAGTGCTTAGGTGTCTCCTTCCACAGCCTCGCCTAGGTAAGAAAAGAGTTCCTGCTTTCCAGAAGAGTTCCAGTGTTCTGAACCTAGGGAGTGGCTCCTGCCCCAGCCAACAGGAAAAGTAGTCCCAAACAGAAGAGGATCAGGGACTCAACTGGCAGGTAAGTAAGCAGCATGGTCTGCTGCAGGTAAGTCCACCCAAGCATTATGAGCCCGGCGCTTCCAGCGCTGGGACTGGGCATATTTATGAGCCTGGTGCCACTGGCGCCAGGACAGGGTCCAAAAGGTCCCAATTGGGACTGGCTGGCACTCTGAACCTGGGTTATGGGTCTGCTTCCAAGGGAGTTGGGTAAGTCCTGACCTTTTGGAAGCAGAGATCATGACAGCACCCCCCCTCAAGGCCCCTCCCAACCCGGGCTTCTCCGGGGGTTTGGGCTTGTCAGGAAATGTTCGATGCAATCTTTTGATTAGACGAGGAGCGTGGACATATTCTGCAGGTTCCCAGGATCTTTCTTGGGGGCCGTAGCCTTTCCAGTCAATTAGGTAAAATAGTTTAGATTTGGCGATCTTGGAATCCAGGATGCTTTTGACTTCAAACTCGAGTTCTCCATCAACTAGGATAGGTTTTGGAGATTTAGTTAGTCGGGTTTGAGGTTGCACGGGTTTTAATAGAGAGACGTGGAAGACCGGATGTATCTTCATGTGAGGGGGCAAGTCCAACTTGACCGCTACTGGATTTACTATGGTAGTGATGGAATAGGGACCAAGGTATCTTGGGTTGAATGTGCGTGGTCCTTTTAGAGGTAGATATATGGTGGGTAACCAGACTTGATCTCCTACTTGATATTGCGGGGCTTCCTTCCGATGTTGATCTGCTCCTTTCTTGTATTGTTCTTTAGCCCTTTGAAGGTGAGAAACGGCTTCCTTAAAGGCTTGGGTGATTGTAGAATGCAGGTGGTCTACTGCTGGTGTTCCAAGATCTTGGAGTTGATCCAACTCCGAGGTTCGAGGGTGACTGCCGTATAAAAGAAAAAACGGGGTCTTCCCAGTTCCCAAGTGGACAGAGTTATTGTAGGCATATTCGGCTATCCAAAGGATATCTTTCCAAGTTTTTTCAGTTTGTTGCAGCATGCAGCGTAAATACTGTTCCAGAGTTTGATTGGTCCTCTCGGTTTGTCCGTCGGTTTGAGGGTGGTGGCTGGTCGAAAGTCTCACATCAATTTGAGACGACCGACAGCAACTTCGCCAAAAATGAGAAATAAATTGACTACCTCGATCCGAAATTAGAACTGAAGGAAAACCGTGCAGTCGGACGATGTTTTCGAGAAATTCTCGGGCCAGAGTTGTTGCTGTTGGTAAGCCTTTGAGTGGAATGAAATGCGCCATCTTGGAGAATAGGTCCACGATTACTAGGATCGTATTGTATCCGGAGCATGGAGGTAGATCGGTGATGAAGTCCATAGAAAGCGTATGCCAAGGGCGAGGTGGGATGTCAATAGGGCGTAAGAGGCCGGCTGGTTTTTCCTTTTGACTCTTGTTTTGGGTGCATACTCCACAGGACATTATAAAGTCTCTGATATCTTTTTTCCAAGACGGCCACCAGAAGTAGCGCTTGATCTTTTCTGAGGTTTTGGCCATACCGGGATGTCCTTCCATTAAAGAATCGTGATAACAAGAGATTACCTTTTTCTGTAAATCTGTGCTGGGCAGGTATAATCGTTCTTGGAAATACAATAGGTTGTCCTTCACTGTAAAGTCCTTTCCCTGCAGATGCCAATTCTGTATGTCTGCTGGAGTTACTAGTTGCCTGGCTTTATCCTTAACTTCCTCTATGGATTGTGTGGCGATTACACCCAGAATTCTTTGTTCGGGAATGATAGGTACAGGTTTAGGGTTGATCAAGTGTTCTTCCACTCCCATCCGAGAAAGGGCATCAGCTTTACCTTTTTTTGTACCAGGTCGATAGGTAATTATGAAGTCAAACTCGGCAAAGAATAGTGCCCAACGGAGTTGTCTAGAGGATTGGGCTTTTGCGGTTTTCAAATATTGCAGGTTTCGGTGATCTGTAATCACAGTAACGGTGTGTCGGGCCCCCAGAAGATAATGCCGCCAAGCCTTAAAGGCGGACTTGATAGCCAGAAGTTCCTTATCAGTAATAGTGTAATTGATTTCAGGAGGCGAGAATTTGCGGGACCAAAATGCCACGGGATGCAACTGATTGGTTACTGGGTCCTTTTGTGATAGAACTGCCCCCATGGCAAGGCTCGAAGCATCAGTTTCAACGATGTAGGGGAGTTCTGGGCGAGGATGTTTTAAGATTGGTGCAGAGATAAATCTAGTCTTCAAATTCTGGAAAGCTTGTTCCGCCTCGGTAGACCATTCAAAACGTTTGTTTTTCTTTAACAAGGCGGTGATGGGCTGGACTATTCGAGAGAATTCGGGGATAAACCTGCGGTAAAAGTTAGCGAAGCCTAACATGCTTTGAACACCTTTTACGGAGGATGGCGATGGCCATTTGAGAATTGCATCGACCTTCTTTGAATCCATACGCACTCCGCTAGGTGATAATATGAATCCTAAGAATTCAACTTCAGTCACGTTGAAAACACATTTTTCCAACTTAGCGAAAAGTTTGTGTTGACGCAATCTCTTGAGGACCATTTTCACGTGTTTCCGATGTTCAGATTCCGATGAAGAATAAACGAGGATGTCGTCAATGTAAACAACAACGCACACATCTATGAGCTCTCTGAGGACATCGTTCATAAAATATTGAAAGGCGGCCGGGGCATTGCAAAGTCCGAAGGGCATGACCTGATATTCAAATAGCCCATACTTGGTGCGGAAGGCCGTCTTCCATTCATCGCCCTCTTTTACTCGTACCAAGTGGTAAGCTCCTCTAAGATCCAGCTTTGTATATATGCATGCTTTTCTGACTTGGTCCAGGAGTTCAGGGATCAAAGGTAACGGATATCTATTCTTAACGGTGATCTGGTTCAGGGTGCGATAATCTATACAAGTTCTAAGGTCCCCTTCTTTTTTTGGAACGAAGAACAAAGCTGAGGAAGCAGGGGACTTGGAAGGACAAATAAACCCATTTGCTAGGTATTGATCCAGGTATTGTCGGAGGTGAAGATTCTCAGACTCGGTGAGGGCATAAATTCTACTACAAGGAGGAGTAGATCCAGGTATCAGGTCTATCTGGCAGTCATAAGACCTATGAGGAGGTAGAGAGTTAGCCTGATCCTTCCGGAAAACATCTTGGAATTCTTGGTATTCGGGAGGTAACTGGGGAGTCTCCGAAGAAATTGCTGCCAGTGTAACACCAGGTCGAGGGTGACAAGTAGAGACACATTCTGGAAACTGAACCGTTCTTGCTCGCCAATCGATCTGAGGATTGTGCTTCTCTAACCAAGGAATTCCTAGAATAATCTGGAACTGAGGGGCCTTGATCACATCGAACACGATCTTCTCATGGTGTCCATCTTGACTTACTAGCGTCACTTCTTGGGTGGTATGCATTACTGGTCCGGAGGCTATCTCCGTACCATCCACCGTAGTAATGACGTCCTTTACAGCCTTTGGACAAAGAGTCAGATTAATCCTCAAAACCATTTCATGATCCACATAATTGCCGATGGCACCGCTGTCGACGTAAGCTTCAATCGCATGTAATCGATCCGGATGATCAGGGCTAATGAGGACCATAGGTATCACGAAATGCGAGGTCACGGAACTGGTTTTAACGCTCGGCAAGAGGACCTCTATTAAAACAGCGTAATCCTTTTGTCCTCAGGCCATTGAGTTTCCACTATCAGTCTGTTGAAAGACGCAATATAAGCCAAAAGGTCTTGATTACCCTGTCGCAATGAAAGGAGCTCATTGTCCAAGGCCTGCCCCTGTGAATGTCTTGCGAACAGTTTTTCCATACTGAGCTGAAAAGCTTGAAAATCATGGAGAACCGGATCATCTTGATTAACTAGAGGGATCGACCAGTCTGCCGCATTGCCACTAAGGTACGAAAGCACGAAAGCTACCTTAGCTTGATCAGTTGGAAAGGCTGCTGGCCGGCATAAGAAATGCAACCGGCACTGATGAATAAATACTGCAAACCTCTTTGGGTCACCAGAAAATCGTTCGGGCAGAGCCAGAGGTACATTCCCAGGTAGGTTGATCTGCACTGGGTTCATAGAGGATGTTGAAGGAAGATTTGCCCCTGATGCGGGTAACGGAGTCTGTCCGGCTTGTGACTGTAGCAATTGTCTAGCGAGATCGTCTGTTCGCTCCTTGGAAATAATCAGTTCCCTTCTTAGAGCGTTCATTTCCTGACGGGCTGCATGCACTTCTGCTCTTAGTTCCCCAAATAACTGGGCTAGCTGGTCGGTATCCGAGTATCCGAGGTTTCCATAGCGCCTGGGTGGGAGTTTTGCGGTAGGCTTTGCGTTCTGTAACGCTCACCTGATTCCCGTGTCTTCAAAGGTGATGTGTAACACACGGTTGGCTCTTTGGGCTGGACCTCTGTGCACTGTATGTCTGACTCGAAGAGTAAGATGTCTGCAGATAGAAAATATGGGATTAATGAACTGGGGTTATTGGGTGCCTCTCTCTTCTTCCCTTTCTCTTCTCCTGTAGAACCCCAAAGGTTAACGCTCTCACCTTAGGTAAGTGAACGCCGAGCTCTCCATCTGCCTCGGGGCAGGGTGCCGTAACCAGTTTCTTCACTGGATAAGGGTGCAGGCCTCTTGACCTCAGAGGACTGCTGTCCGTCGTTTACTGCACGAACGGTAAGTTCTGGGCACTTCAAATGTCTTTAAAAGTCTTTTGTAATGATATCTCTTGTTTTGCAGGGTTCCGGCGATGGCGGATGGCGGGCTGAAGAGAGTTGAGGATCGAACCCGCGTGAGGAATAGAAGCGCCTGGAAGCACGTAAGTAAGCGCTAGTTGCCTGCTTCACGATGCGCACTAACTGTCCCTTTATCTTGCAGGTACAAGTTCGGAGCTGCTGAAGGGTGCTGGAATACCCACTGGATTCGGCGTGGGAAAGAGTAATGGCACGTGAGTAATAAAGTTGCCCAATGTCTTTAAACGCACCTTCTTTTGTCTTTCAGATGCGGGATGCAGCGCCGAAGGCCTCCGGAGCGTGCAAAGAGTTGGTAAGCTTTTCTCTTTCAGATGCCGGAATGCAGTACGAAGACCTCCGGAGCATGCAAAGAGTAGGTAAGCCTTTGTCTTTCAGATGCCGGAATGCAGCGCGAGGCGTTGGTGACAGCCGATGGACCAGGTAAGAGATGCGCTGCCACTGAAGACCGTAGTGCTAACCTGTTCTTTCTTGTCTTTATAGGTGTTGCTGAAGACTGGATTCCAGGATGGTAAGCCTTTGTTCACTTAGGCCCAGGATCAGATGCAGAAGACACGATGAGCGTTCTGCTGCAGAGGATGCAGAATAACGCAAAGCAAGATTCATCCATCGGGTGTGGTTTAAATAGCCTCCTGTAGTCCTTAGGTGTCTCCTTCCACAGCCTCGCCTAGGTAAGAAAAGAGTTCCTGCTTTCCAGAAGAGTTCCAGTGTTCTGAACCTAGGGAGTGGCTCCTGCCCCACCCAACAGAAAAAGTAGTCCCAAACAGAAGAGGATCAGGGACTCAACTGGCAGGTAAGTAAGCAGCATGGTCTGCTGCAGGTAAGTCCACCCATGCATTATGAGCCCGGCGCTTCCAGCGCTGGGACTGGGCATATTTATGAGCCTGGTGCCACTGGCGCCAGGACTGGGTCCAAAAGGTCCCAATTGGGACTGGCTGGCACTCAGAACCTGGGTTATGGGTCTGCTTCCAAGGGAGTTGGGTAAGTCCTGACCTTTTGGAAGCAGAGATCATGACACACACACACATTTGCAGCCGGCAACATTATGAACGCTGTTAAGTGGAGCTATATACAGGATGGCAGGCCTTCTGACTGTTACCTTTGTTTGGCATATTTGTTCAGATGGCGAAAGGAAGCCGGTGGAGCTTTAAGTGTATGCAGTTGTAATGTGTGCATCGCTTACGTTAGATATTTATGTGTGCCGCCTACACCATTGCAGCAGTCACTGGCGTTGGTGACTTCACTTGTGTATAGTCGTTCCTCACGGCGTGCACTCCAGGTATTTATTTTATGTGCGTGCCAAGCGTAGCACACTCTGTCATGTGAGCACCTAGCTCTGGAAAGGAACAACATAAATAAAAGCAAAAGCGGACATGCGCAGACAGAGTTCACGGTTCCAGATCATTCCATACTTTACTAACAATACAGTGAGTGGTTGGAAGTGCTTTATTTAGTAATACAGTGATTGTACGGGTTCACAGAAGAAAATGTGTTGGAACCGTTGGGACAAGATGATGTTTTAATGTATTGCGTTTTTACAAAAGTTGACAGTGGTAGCAAGTCTAGTTGGACACACGGCACAATATGTCAGTGAGTGTACAAAGAAAGTAATGCAATAAGAAACGTAATGGGGGTTACCTCAGATTGCTTGGGAATGGAGGAGCTACTTTGGTAAGAAGCGCGTGAATGAAATGTGAGCTGTACACATCTGTGTGCAGGTTGACCGGTGCATGCACCTGTGTCCGTTGTAACGTATAGTACACTGAGGGTTCTTAGATGTAGTAATTGTGTGAAAGGGCATACAAAAGGGAGAACAGGGAATGTAGCATTGTACAAGTGCGTAGAAGGTGAGGTGCTTTAGTGTACGACTAGCGTTCCATGTTCATTGAGCCTTGTATGTCTGCATTTGGAGGGGGTGGGGAAGAATGGAAGCAAAGGTAAGTACAATGACTGCTGCAATTTACTGGGAATGGTGGAGACATGGCAGTGTAACAGTGTTTTTTTACTGCCATCACAAAGGTCCGTGCAATGTACGGAGAGAAAGTGAGCGGTAGAGCAAGTTTATAAATATGCATACTGAGGAGCATGTAAATAACTGTTAATCGTAATACACTTGTGATGTAAAGGTACATAATTTCGGCAAATTCCATGCTTCTATTGGGAGGGTGTGAACTTGCAGTGTACGGCGTATGAGATCATTGCAGAGTACCTTTGTGCACATGGACAGAGGAACTGCAGTGCAAGTTATGACATTTCTTTTGCTAGACTTCTATACAATATCTGACCTTGAAGCTAAACATGCTTCCCCCTCCAGGCTGTTTTACAAAGGACATGTGTCCTGTTTAAGGAGAGGTATGTTAGGTTTCGATTTCCGGAGATGATGCAGGAAAAAAAAGGAAGGTATTAGCCGGGAACGTGTTTCGAGTGTAGCATGTATTTACGAATGTTGGTAGTGTCATTACGGTGAAGGTAGTGCAACGTACAAATAGATGTGATGGTGCTGTACAAATGGTCAAATGAATGCACAGATGGCAAAATACATAAAATGTGCTTTTACGTTGGGTAAGGACTAGTTAGATGTGCACTGTGTTATGAGGCAACGGTGGGTAATGTGAGACTGTGTTTGCTGTTTGAGAACACGTGGGTGGGTTGTCAATAGTACACAGTTTGGTGTCGTACTGCATGACCTTTTTTGGGGCTACTGTTTAGGAAAGGAAAGCAGTTAGTGTGAACGTTTGTCTAACATTGTAAGGCTGTTATGGGCTGTAAATGGTGTTTTCTTTACACAAGAAAAAAGGGTAACAGAAGTTTAAAAAGTCAAGAAGGAAGGCAGTGGTTGCAATGTGGCTGGGGAGCTATGATGTATGCGCTGTAGTGAAATACATAACAATGACCTAATGGCCTACATGGTGGCAGTGTAAAGCAAGGAGGCACATGTTGCAGAAGTTAGGAGATTTACAGAAGATGTGTTGATGCATGCATGAAGTGGTATTGTTGTAATTGTGCAGATTGTAGGGTAGGTTACTGTAGAGTTGTTATTCAGTGTGTGCACTTATGATAGGGTTAGGTGACCAGTGTACATAGGAAACAGGTTAGTATTTTGTGGAAGAAATAATAGGCAATGTAAACTGCAGTGGCTAAGGAGTAGGTGGCTGTGTTATGTGTGTGGTTAGTCGTACGTGGATAGATGTTTGCATGTATAGTTCTGCAGTGTAGCGGCAATAGTGGGCAGGGTGTAGGATAACAGTGAAAGTGCAAAAGGATGAAAAGCCAAGTAAGCGGTCAATGTACAGTCAGGGTTACACATTTACAGAGGAATACAAGGTGCAATAACACTGAGGAGTGAAATACTTAGCATGAAATAGACTAGATGAAGCAATGGAGTATATACAATGAAGGTTGCAGAATTAAAAGCAGGTAACATACAGTAAGGCAGTAACAGTACATGTGTGGCAAAGATAGTATCAGGGTGTTCAGTCTTAGGAAGCATGATTGTCTTGAGCAGCAAGGCACAATTTGACTATGCTCTTGAAGGCTTGAAAGGAGGGTTCAGCTCTAAGAAGGTTGGGCAAGGTATTCCACAATTTGGTAGCTAGGACCGGGAAACTCATCCCTCCAGCTTTTTGAAGTTTGAACCTGGGGATGGAGAGGCAATGGGCATGGGCAGCTCTCTGCGGTCGGGTAGTGATGTGGGGTGTGAGTCGGTTGGCAAGGTATATGGGTCCTGGTTGGCTAGACATTTGTGGTTGATGGCAAGGGTTTTCAATGAGATTCTCTGTGCTGCCGAGAGCCAGTGAAGATTACGTCTATGGTCAGAGATATGGTGATTTCTAGGAATGTTAAGTGCGGCCCTGATAGCATTATTCTGTGTGACTTGAAGTTTATTTAGGTTGCGTTGACTAGTCCCTAGGTAGAGGGCGTTACAGTAGTCAATCTTTGACATGATAAGTGTTCTAGCAAGAGTGGTGCAATTAGCAGTAGTCAAGAAGGGTCTACAAGCTGTGATACGTTTGCACGTATTGGCAGAATCTGAACTAACGGCGTTAGTTTGTCTGGACAGCGATAGTGTGGAGTTAAGGTAGATGCCCAGAGTTTTGGTGTCATTGGACCCCTTCATGATATTGCCGTCAATGGTGAAGGACTTGAAAGAGGGATCTAATTTATTAAGACATTGCTGAGATCCCAAGATGAGGAGTTTGTCTTATCATCATTGAGACAGAGTTCGTGTTGTGCCACCCACAATTGAACGACCAGATATACGTCGTTCAGGGATTTACTGTCAGCAACGTGATCACCTGTGGTAGGGATGAGTATCTGGGTGTCATCGGCGTAATTAGTGTAGGTGACACCCAGATAGTCAAGAATAACAAAAAGTGTTTTGGTGAACACGTTGTAGAGAGTGGGAGACACACAAGATCCCTGAGAGACAACACAGTGAACGGGTGAAGGCTCAGCTGATGCTGCTGGGGAGAATACCCGCATAGATCTGTTATCAAGGAAAGATCTAATCCATGAGGTGGCAGAATCAGAGAAGTGCGCAGATGATTTAAGATGCCGACAGAGGATTTGGTTGTTAACCAAATCAAATGCTGCGGACAGATCTAGTAGTAGTAACAAAGCCAGTTTCCCGTTATCTTTCAACTTCTCAATCTGATTTTTTAATTCAATGAGGGCAGTTTCGGTGCTGTGCCTTGGCCGGAAGCCAGATTGCCGGAGGCCAAGGAGTTTGTTAGTTTCCAGCTAATCCTGGATCTGCCAATAGGCAGCTCGGTCTAGTACTTTGAGCATGAATGGGACCGTGGTAATGGTAATTTGTGGGGAGGCTGCGATCTAGAGTAGATTTTTTTAGCAAGGGAATGACCCACGCGTCTTTCAAATTGTCTGGGACGATGTCGGGTTTGAAGGACGAATTTATGAAGGCAGTGATAAAAGGGGATAGATCATGTGTGGCCTCCTTGATAATGGGAGCTGGGCCGCTATCGCCCTGGCAGTTGGACGGTTTGAGCTTATTCATGATACATTCAACCTCAGCAATGGTAAGAGGGAAGAAGCTGAAGGGTTTATAGGTCGGTACGGTGGGGGTGTTTGTGCTATTGGGGAGGTTGATCTGCTGGTTTGTCTGAAGGCAGTTTTGTTTAGTGTTGATTTTGCATTGAAGAGTGGCATTTTGTCTAGGAGTGCTTTTTGTATGTTCGCACACCATGTGCTATATTTGGTGCAGGAGTTAGGGGGAGTTACAGGGGTTTCAAGTTCTTTCAGAATCTTGAACAACTCTTTGGTGTTAGAGTCCGCTTGCATAATACGCTTGTTGTATGTGTCTTTTTTTGCTTGGAAAATAGCCTCTTTGTAGTGCAGGGATGCTATGAAAAGGCTGTCCTTGTTAGCATCAGTCAAATGGCTTTTCCAGCAAGCTTCATCATTTTGTTTTTCTTTTCTTAGCGTTCTCAAGTGTGGCGTCACCCAGGAGTTGAGATGTGCGCATGGTTTTGGTTTCCTAAGTTTGATTGGGGCGATGGAGTTCAAAGCTTTGAGCTTAGCATGCTTGTAGGTATCAATTAGTACTGTTGAGTCAGAGCAGGATGAAGAAGCTATGTTTAAAGTAGGAATGATAAGTGGGAGTAGTTTATCAGTTGTAATATCCTTTTTGTTTCTGGAGCACAAAGCAAGGCCAATATCGTGTTTAGGGCCTTGAATATTAGCTTTGATATTGAAGGTAATTATGTGATGGTCTGACCAAGCGCAAGGCGAGTTGGACTGTAAATTGATACTGCAGTTCGAGTCAACTAGCCAGTCAAGAGTTCTACCCTTGATGTGCTAGATGTCCACAGCATTAGGGTCGTTAGGGTCTTGGAAGCCCAGGTTAAGATCACAGAGTAGGATAATTTGAGATTTAGTCTTAGATTTATCTACTAGTAAGGTCATAATGTCACCAGCAAAGGTGGTGACAGGTCCTGGAGGCTTGTAGATGAGGTGTAGGGTGGCAGTTTGGGTGGGAGAAATGGGGAGATTGACTGAGAGTAACTGAGGATTAAGAATAGCTCTGAGGCCGAGTGAACATTTGTGGATAAAGGCGACACCCCCGCCTTTTGATTGATTGGTGTTGCGGTCGCATCTAATGATAGAGTAGCCTGTAGGTATGCCGAGGGAAAGTAGTGGTCCAGAGGCTGCATGTAGCCATGTCTCTGATATGGCCAAGATGTACTGTGTAGACCTACTGTTTGCGTGACTGTACTCCTTGGGTTTATTGGGGATAAAATTGTCCATCACACACTGTAGTGCATTTTGTCAATGCTTCCAGTATGGTACATTGCTTTAGATCAATAGTGTGGTTTGTGCTGGGGAATAAGGTATAGTAGGTTTGTACATCAATGAGTAAAGTTTGGCTTTCAGAATATTAAGTAGGCATTTCCAAGATTTGCAGGTAGTATGTGCTTTGGACTGAAGAAAGTTTCATTGCATTCCCACTGTGACCACTATTTTGTAAATGTATGCAGTATCGTGGACTCCATTGGTGGAGTCCCTGCCAGTGCAGGATTTGGATGTAGTTACATACCTGTTGGTGTACTTTAACTGCTGATACTTTGGAAGTGTTTGATGCTATGTTTGTAGCAAAGTAGTTGTTGAAGGTATAGTTGGGTAGTTGTGATGCTGCAAATAACATTGCCGTATTCAGGTTGCAGTTAGATACGAGGTGGCGTATTCTAACTGTTTACAGTGCATTCCTTTGGTTACTTGGACATCGGTGTACATTTGGAAGTGGTACTGTCCATTTGCGGATTTACGTGGTGATACATCGATATGTGTTGGAGTTGTAAGATCATTCTCGAAGAGCTATTGACTGATTTGCATTGGTGGTGATTTTAGAGGTAACAGAGGATAACGTTGAACCCTCACACTTAGCACTTTCCGTTCCACGTATCCAGCGGAAAATACTGGTACTGTGTTTTGTGTACACATACTGTTTGTGTGACTGTACTCCTTGGAATCATTGGGGATTAAATTGTCAAACACACACTGTAGTGCATTTCACAATGCTTCATGTATGGTACATTGCTTTAGGTCGAAAGTGTGGAAGGAAATTTGTTTTGTGCACTTACAAAGGTACTGGTTGGTGCTGGGGAGTAAGGTATAGTAGGTTTGTACATCAATGAGTAAATATTGGCTTCAAGAATATTAAGAAGGCATTTTCAAGATGTACAGGTAGTCTGTGTTTTGGACTGATGGAAGCATCATTGCATTCCCACCATGACAATTGCTTTCTAATGTATTCAGTATAGTGGCCTCCATTGGTGGAGTCCCCTGTGTGGTAGATTATGGGTACAGTTGTAAAGGTTTTCCTGCCAAGTGATATCTGTCCGTGTGTGAAGGCAGTACGTTTGCAGTTGTTTTTGGTACCGTCGGCATTGTATCTTAAGAGCATTAATATCACATATTGACCATGTGAGTGTATATGTAGCGTCAAACGATTATCAGAATTGCACGACGTACAGAACCTCCTATGGTTTGCATTTTGCACCAGTTGCTGAAATGGAATGGAGTCACAGGTGGGTATTGGTACATAAACAAAGGTTTCATTAGGTACTTGCTCCTGAATGACATGGTTGCAAAGAGTGCATGTATGTCTCCACATGCAGGAAATGTGAAAGATGTCTATTATAAGTATGTTTTTTCTTTCCAGTATTTGTAGTAAGTATATTAGAAATTCCTGTGGATCTTCTTGTCGGTTTTAGCTGAATTTCACCATTCCAGCACTGCAGTCTAATTCTTGCCTTATTCCAGAGACACTGTAAATGGTGTCAGGATTACTTACTGCATTTCTGTGACGGATGAGCATTTGCAAGAACAACTGGTCTGCGCCATTTAAATAAATATTTTCAACAACTTCTGGTATTTGGAATAGAACATTTATTGTTACATTTGCATAGCAATTAACACCTGTTGTATTGGAAAATTTGAATGGGCCAGGTCCTTCTGTGTCTGAGCCCTTTGATGAAACGGTATGTGGTTTCTTAGTAGAGGCTTTTTTTTTGTGGGTGGAGTTGGGTTTGGTTTGTCTATTTTACTCCTTTTGTATGTGCTTTTGGTAGTTGCAGTAGTACGACTTTCTTTGAATTTCTTTTACGGTACTGTGGCCCAATCAATTAGTACTTCTAATGGAATGAGCATTATTTTCAAAGCTTTTGGTTTTTGAGGAATAGGGTACATTTTTAGATGGGGTGTGTACAGTGCACCTAGTCTATTGTACTCTATGATGCAAGGAATGTCTACACTGACTGCAGTTGCATCAAAATGAACTAATACAGTCCTTCCAACAGTCCTTCCAGTGTACGTAGCCGTGACAGTGCTACGTAACTCATGCCTTCTTTGAAGACTGTGTTGCCAATATCAATCAATGCTTGATCTAAGGTGAGACCTTGCGATTTATGAATAGTTACTGCATAAGTTAGCCACAGAGAAAACTGTTCTCTGCGTAGATACATGTCTTTGAAAAGGAGGAATTGTGCCATTGTGCGTCCTATATTTTTGACTTCTGAAAGTTTGTCAAACTTGATGTTTGCAAACTGAATGCTGATGTCCCATGGGCATGTCTGGAAGGCAAAAACTGTACCAAGTGCTTTATTAAATAAACCTTGCTCTACCTCAATGTTACGCTTTAGCATAACTCTACAGTTGACACATAATGTTAAAATGATCTCCAAACCAGCTGTGTTGGAGATGGAGTTCTCTAAGGCTTGTAGTCGTGCTATGCCTTGCTGACACATAAGTATTGTCATACCATGTATGTCCAGTTTGTCTGTGCTATGAATTTCTACTAGTGCTTGTTTCTATTTTTGCAGCATTGTTGCATTCAATTGTGCACAGCTTGCTAAAGTTGGCATTAAGGCCATACAGCTGACATTTTTCAGAGCTAATTGTTCCATGACATCAGTAGCACATGTGTTACGCCCGTACAGCTCATGGATGCATCTAGTATTGAGGGTAGGCTGTGCCTCCTTTGAAAGTACACCAATACGTATGTGTTTTAAAATGTTGGCATATGTGAGGTCTGCGGACTGACGCATGTTTTGAGTTAGTTCTCGGTATTGGAAATGTTGCCATAGATTTACATTGCTGATGCTTCCTTTTACGGCAATGTTTGTGCCCTAAAGTTTTGAAGATAGGTTCACCTTTGACTGATGTCAATTGAAGGAGATCTCCAAAAACAATTACATGTTTTCCTCCAAAGAGTTCTTCGTAGTCTGTTTTGAGGACCTCTTGCAATCTGAGGTGAATCAAAGCCAACATTAGGTTGGAGACCATGATGACCTCATCTATTAGGTGCATTTTCATTTGTTTCAAAACTCTGTGTAGCTCAATAGCAGATTGTGCTGAAAGGTTATAGAACTCTAATTTGTTTTGATGTTCCACTGGAAGGAGTAGCAATCAATATAGAGTGACTCCACCTATGTTGTACCCAGCCAAACCTGTAGGGGCAGTTATAACGCAGAAATGTTGTTGTTTGTTATTTGTTGGAGATATTTACTGATAATTTTTAATAAGAATGTTTTACCTGATACAGCTTCACCCCTTACATACAGTAGTATAGGTTTGTAGTTCTCACAGTTGCAAGTTGTACTTTCGTGCTGTATACCATGCTCAATGGTTTTACTTACTTCTTCAAAAATGGTACGCTGTTCATTGTTTAGTGGGGATTTCAGTATTGCAAACTCATCTGCAGAGTGCTCATACTGAAGCATAGTGGTGGTTACCTCCGTCATGGCTAAGTCTGCCTCATTTGCTATGAGTGGCTCTCCAAGTAGTTCTTGGCTGTCTGTTTGCGAAGGTTCACTGCTTTCAGAAGTGTCTACATTTAGTTGTACTTGAAGTTCTTCTTCTTGTTGGCGTTCACTGTCCAATATGGTTTTGTACAGTGTAAAGGTTTCATCAGTAATGGTACTTTCAGTGGCTTTGAAAGCATCGTCATAGCACGTGTAGTTGGCTAATAAATCTTCTTCTTTTCTCCATGGTTTAAAAAGTTGCAGTAGAGCCATGTAGTACGCTTCTCTGTGTTGAGGAGTTTTTAAGGACAACTTGATATGATTAATAAGGCTGTATTTGGTTAGTCTCACAAGGCTGCCTTCACAACTGTCCACTCCGTATCTACCTTTTTCCTGATTTGGTTTAATGTTGTTTTTGCATGAGAGTTTTTGGGCTACCTGCTACAAGCACAATGCTTCTAAAGTACTACTCATGTTTGGGTAGTATCTGTCCAATAAGTTGTTCTTTAAAATATCCTGGCTGTTGGGATCGCTTTTGGCTATTGTTTGTATTCCTTCGTACGATTTAAGTACTCTATTTCTGAATGCAGCAGGCCCAAGGCTTAGCCACACTATTTTGTCTTATTTCCCATATAAGGCTGTGCCGGTTAAACCGTCAGCTGCTTCGTAGCTTCAACATTCTCTATGGGAGAGCATTTTTTTCCTAAGCTGTACAATTCATGTGATAGTGTTTTGTCAGAGGATATGTCATCCCAGAGCTCTTTGAGCTCTGCTTTCTCTGCTTTGGTTAAGTAGGCAGTGACATATCAGGCAACAGTAGTGGAATTGTCTGCAATGTACTGTACATCAACATTGGCATGCCATACGAGGGCAATAATTGCATGGTAATCATTGATGTACTTGGATGATTCACTCCTTTTTATGTAGTATGTGTTTGTAGGAGATTTTCCTTTGACACTGTGACAAACCGAAGACATGAAGCTGTTTAATTGGCCTGTTGTTGAAACTGGTCTAGGGAAACCAAAGCAGCATTTGGTGTAGTATTTGCCTCTCTTCTTGTATTTGCATCGACAATACTTGCCACACATACTTTCCGGAGGGATTTCTCAAGTGACATATTTGTGAATGAACTGCATAACGTATATATTATGGCTTACAATGCAGAGAGCATTTAAAGAGCATATAACCCATCATATCACACCACCACGCTTACTCTCTCCTTTACATCACCACTCAACTAGAACACAGAGATACTATGACACCATTCGGTATAACTGTTCTCATACCAACATCCGCTGCTCACTGCACATCATTCTAAGTAAACACTGCCGGTTTCACACCCACCAGCCAGGCGTTCTCCTCAGGCCTAACGCAGCCACAGCTGTTCTGGATAAAACCAGCCAGAACGAACACATTCTCCTGATCTCTCAACCACCACACCTACCGCTAACAAGCAGCTATTACATGAATACTGCACGAGCTGCACACATACCCGGTGCTCACATGCACCTTTGACTCTCTCTACTCTCTCTACTGATCTGAACTTCGGTTCCCAAGGGCGTTCAACCTACCAGCGCCTTCAGACCATACCAATGGTATATAAGGCGCTATATACGTGCTAAATAACATAACATAACATAACATAACATATAAGGCTGTGGCAGTTAAACGGTCAGTGGCTTTGTAGCTGCCACATTCTCTATGGGAGAGCATTTTTTTCCTAAGATGTACAATTTATGTGATAGTGTTTTGTCAGAGGATATGTCATCCCAGAGGTCTTTGAGCTCTGCTTTCTCTGCTTTGGTTAAGTAGGCGGTGACATATCATGCAACAGCAATGCACTGTCCATCAACATTGGCATTCCATGAGAGGGCAATAATTGCATGCTAATCATTGATGTACTTGGATGCTTCGCTCCTTTTTATATAGTATGAGTTTGTAGGAGATTTTCCTTTGACACTGTGACAAACCGGAGACATGAAGCTGTTTACTTGGCCTGTTGTTGAAACTGGTCTAGGGAAACCAAAGCAGCATTTGGTGTAGTATTTGCCTCTGTTCTTGTATTTGCGTCAACAATACTTGCCACACTTGTGTCTTTGTGCTCGTAGGTCACTATGTGTACTTTCCGGAGGGATTTCTAAAGTGACATATTTGAGAATGAACTGCCAAACTGTTTCATCACTCTTCTCGACAAATTTATCAGCATTTTTAATCCACAAAAGCATGTGAATGTGTGGTGATCCTCTGGCTTGATATTCTTTTCTCCAAAATAAGTGTTCTACTTCTCCGAGGGAGGAAGTCTTTTATTGCAAATGAAGTGCTGCATCGCAAGGAAGCAATGATAAACGTAGCGTGAAACATTTACTGGATCAAAAGAGCACAGCTCTTCTGGTGTTTTCATGTCTATACCTGTTTTGTTTTTTTGTTTGCTATGCGTAGGAAAGTGTGCAAGTCTTCCCATGCATACTCAGCACAACTTAAATTGGCAAACCATGTGGGTGGGCCAAAGTTGCAGAGAATACACTGTACAGCTGCGTGCCGTCGGAACCAGTACTCTTTCGTGCCACGCATGTTTGCCAAGATATTTGTAACACTAGTTTGTAATACTTTGTCCTTTTCTTGCACCTTTTCAAGTAGCTGTGTAGCAGACATGTTTTGGAAATGGGAACTTGTTTTTAATGTGTGAGCAACTCCATAACATAGGGTTGCTAGTTCACTTTCAAAGAGCAGGTGGAATATGTACTCCATGTTCTGTCTAAATCTTGGGTCTTCAGAATACATTTGTAAATAGCGGTATTCGGATGCTGTTAATTGTGTGCTTCTTACATCATATCTTCCCCCTTTTCCAGTGGGGAAGAGTAGAGGAATGGCTGGTGCTTCCACACTTTTTTTCCCATATACTTATTGGGGCTCCTTTGGCTTGCCGCATTTGATATATTTCTAGTGCATCGTCTATGGTGTCTCTGGAATGCAGAGGGTGAATTGTATAGTGGTCTAAAATACTGGAGGCTGCACTAGGATCTAGGCGTTCAAATGGGCCACTTGTTGATGAGTCCTGAATTATTTTGGTTGTTTCTCTCAGGTTTTCGTGAATGTTTATTTCCTTGTAATATTCATTATTTTCTTTAAGGAACTGCAACGCCTCTCTAACTGTAGTTACGTCCACTAGGTCTTGCGATATTATTTTGTCTTTTTTAGGCACACCATTTACCAGGATAATCAAAGATTTGTGTATTGGCCTTTGCACTCGTAGAGTGTCTACATTTTCTTTCAGATCTAATGGTAAATAAACTACTTTACCACAAATGCCTTTCAGTAATTTGGTGTGAGGTAATATTGCAGTTTTTGGTTGAAGATGTTTTATTGCTTGAAATGGGTGCACTGTTTGTACTATAATGCTCTCATACAAATTAATCTGCTGCAGTGCGTTTGGCAGTGGAAACTGTTCCAAATTATTATTAATTGCCTGTGAAGGCCTTTGGTTATTGTCAAGTTTTGCAGTGCAGTTGTGTACAGTGTGGAGGTGTTGGCAATGTCGTACTTGTTTTCTGCTCGAAGGTACAGAGCTAATTAAAAGCATTGGGATTCTTCATTGCCTTCTATTTTCTGAATTATATCAACAGTTTTGGTGCTCTTTTTATAGAAAGTTCTACGACAACACACACCTACTTGGTTTGGCATTTCAGCAGCTGTGCTTTTGAACTTTTGTATTTCTTTTGTGTATGAGTGATGTAAAAAGTTGATAGCTGCACTGTTGTCAGTATTGTTGGCTGACAATGTTGGAGTGGGTAAGTGCTCTTCAGTTTCACAGTACTTCCTTACGATGTGCTAAATTTCATCGTGCACTTGTTTGGCTGTACCGTGTAGGAGAATATAATTTAAATGTTGGAGTGCTAAAGCCAGAGTTTTTGCATAGTACAGTTTGTACACTAGATTTCTGATTGTTGAATGGTGGGTTGCTAACATTTTAATACGGTGCAAGGTGCTTTTTCAAGCTGCTCCAGAAGTGCAGGCTCAGGAATGTCCTTGTATTCCAGTGTACTTGCGCACTGGACAGGAGTCCATTCTTTGTAGTATTTTCATTTTTCTTTTGTTGGTGCCTTTGACATACTGATTGAGGAACTGCTGCACATTTTTGATTAGGCATGGGCGAATGTTGCACATTGATGTGAAAGGCCATTTGTAGGTGAGGCGTGTTGGTTTGGTGGATTGGACAGTGCCATCTAAGTTTGATGGGGATATTTGTGAAAGAAGTGTTTCTTCTTCCATTATGGTATTGGCTATCTTTTCGTATCCTCGTCCACTCTGATGTGAGGCGATTTTAATGGTTAGTTGTTTGTAGGATTTTTAATTGAAGTATGGCTCTGTGTTGGTGGTGTGACTCCATTCACCTGTACATATGTGACCAAAGGTATCTATGGTGACATTGCATTTGTTTCGAAGTAGTGCTTGCAATTTACCAATTAATCTTTCAGTGGTTTCATTCTCTTCAAAGTTACTATAAACAATGTCTGCTTCACACTTATAGCACTGTCTAAAAGAGCTTCTAGGAAGACTTTTCTGCGGTAGATTTTGAGGGTTGAGCATGATTTCTGTCCTCTACTTTTAAGGTTCTGAAGGACTGGGTGGTGGAACATTTTATGTAAAATTAAGTTTTTTTGAATGCTTGCTTGTGATTACACTACCATTTGTACGTGCTCTTTTAGGCGTAGTCTGCGTTAGACTGTATTTTGTGGTTTCCTGTACATTCTCACATTTTGCCAGATCACCTACACTGTCTTTACTGGTACATGGATTTGTTTTCCATAATGACTGAATTAACTCTTCTCCTGCACCTTTCTGTTTAGGGTCAAATCGCAGTGGATGGCTACTTTCTGTGTTTGTAGGTTGCGTGGCTCTCTTTCTGCGTTGCTTTCTACCGAATTGCCATTTGGTAGGCATTGCGTAGTAGCTGTTGGTGAAGAAAGGAAAGTGTGGATGTGCACATTTTGCCATGCATATGTGTGCAATGTGCATCAGTGGGTGAATGGGAGGGTAGGCAGCTATTTAAGTGCAAGTGTGTGGCTGTGCAGTGGTGTGTAAGGTTAGGTTGGGGACACTATGTTAGTATGTGGGTATTATTGTAATCGTGGTGACATAGGAAACACTTAGCACTTGTAGAGATGTGATAAGTAACAATGAAGTACATACTGCTGGATGGGCACACATGTACAAGCTACAGTACAACATTAGAGCACTGGTTTAGTAAGACATACAAGAGAATGCTGGTATTGGACTTACTTTGTTGATTGCAGAGAGTAGGTGTCTTCTAGGCTGTATTTTGAAGTGTACACTCCTGTAGCTTCCCAGAGAAAGGTGGGTACTGCTCCTGTATAAGAAGACAGTAAGAAAATATGTTGGCTAATGACATAGTGCTTACATTTGTAAATTACATTCTTGAGAACTGTAGGGGAATGTCTTGGCAGGAAGAGAAAGTGTGTTTGTATAAATGGAAGGTGTACAATATGAAGGGCGGTTGGGAGTATAAGCATGTTTGTTAAGGGAGTAGGTGGGCTACTTGTGAGTTTAGTGTATCACAGGTTATGAAAAACGTGTGTGTATTAGTGTAGGCCTAGTTACTTGACAAATGCAGTATTGTGCAGTGTGGGAGGATGAGACAAAGGTGCGGAAAGATGTACAGAGTGGAAAGTACAATGTTTTTGGGCATCCATTTACATGCAGTTCTGTGCATATGTATGCTTAGTACCTGAGTGCAGGCATTGCTTAGGGGTTTTCATTTCATTATGCACATTTATGTATGTTACTGTTTTGAACGTGGCAATAACTTTTTTTATTGCTTAACTGCTGTTGTTATGTATAACGTACGGATGGAAACTGTTGTTTTGCTTGAAATGTATGCACTTTGCCTAGTTTGGTCGGAAAGGCTGCCTGATAGTTGTGTTTGCGATTTGTAAAAATTTGCTAGAAGGTGGTGTAATGGGAAACAATTGTAAAAAAGACGGAACAAAAGAACACAGTATCCTTTCTCGTCTACCAATGCGTGTTGTGGCCAAATGGAACCTTTGCCACCACCTACCACTGTAGGAGCAATTTAATGGTATGTGCTGGGAGGCACAACAGTACAAATTATGAGTACGTTATGGAGATTTACACCTAGGTACTCTGTTGCTACGCATCATGCATAGTTTCCAACCTTTCATGGCCCTTAGGCAGGTGAAAAAAACAGATTTTGTAATTGGTGTGTGAAAGCACATTGAGTGTTATGGGCATTTGGGGAGCTTGGTGAGTGAGACAGCTGCATAAGTGGTGGGTGATACCCGCCAGAAGCGTGTGATTTGAGAGGTATGCAGATGTATAACACAGTTGGCACTGTACTGTAGAAAAAATATTAATACCTACTGGGTGTGCTGATGAGTAGTGATGTTGATGTTTGTGGGTGCAGAACGTGTAGATCCTTGACCCGTACTTTCTCGTGGAGGTGCTTTTGATTTATAAGATATGTCACCTCTGCGTGAGTAACGGCTGTTATGCACAGTTCATTAGATGTGATAGAATTAAATGCACAGTTATTGGTTGTAATTGGTTTATGCGTATGTAATACTTTACAAGTAGCCAGTCAGGAAGTGCTGCTGAAAGACTACTTGAACGGGAAGAAGGACTGGCCCTGCTCTACTGGTCCGTGGCCTTTGCGGTAGTAGGGGAAATCGCATGTGCTAAATGCTGTTCTTCGTAATGTGCTTGGTATGGAAATGGGACTACGGTTGAGCGATTCACGTGTATGTATGTTTTTGTGTTCCATGGTAGGATGTTGTTTTGTGGCCATGATAATGTTAGTGCTTGTAGTGTGACGTTTGTTATTGGCAGTGAATTTTTGTTTCCTCTATTGCACTTAGTAATCTGTTGCCGTATATACTATGTACGCTGCAGACACACATGTAGTAATATACGGAGCACAAGCCGAGAGCAACCCATAACAAGGAGCACAGAAGAAGGTGTTTCTTGACACGTCCCTTTAGTAAAATTAGAAATAAACACTTTCCATAACTTCTACGAAGACGCCAATCTTTTATTATGCTTAAAATGTGTTTGTGTAGCCGTGTAAACAGGGCAATATGTTGGGAAAAGCCGCGCCTTTTGGGGGAGTGCACGTGCTACATCCGGGTATTGTGAGGGAGGCTGCAATGGAAATGGGACTATGCAGGAGTTGGGATTGGTCAATATGAATTTGTGGGTGTGGTGTGTAGGAACAGATTGTGCCAGAACGTTTGTTTGCCAATAGGAGTGGACATGGCTACGGGGACGGGTGCACCGTTAAGTAGGCAGACTATATGGCTGTTGGGCGACTCGTGGATACATTGGGTACAACTTTACGCGGAGCGTTGTGCACTAGCAGCACACCTTGCTTTCAATAATGTTGCTGTGCAGTGGGCAGGAATACGTGGAATGCCGCGGGTCCATGTGGGTCCTTTTTGTGCTAGATTGGTGACGCTTCCTCATCCAGACATTATTATTGTTCACTGTGGATGGAACAGTTTAGGGCATGCTACCAGCATTTCACTGCAGATTGCAATGAAGGAGACATTTTGGCAACTAATGGGAATGTTTCCAAATTCACATATAATCTTTTCTCACATTGCCCAGAGGCAGATGTGGCTGCATTCTTCCTTCTGTGGCCCACAAATGGAGAAAGCGCGACACAATGTGAACAAGGCTGTGTGCGCTTTGCTGCGCGACATTGGCGTGTTCTCCTTCCACAATGAAAACATTACCTTTCATAGTAGGAACATTTTTCGTTCAGATGGAGTTCATCTGACTGATGCTGGCAATGAGATCTTTCTGCGTAATATCCAAAATGCCGTACATCGCTTCTTGCAAGTGTAGGATGCATTTTCCCAGTGCTCGTTCACCAAGTGTAATGTTTAAAATACAAATAGTACCAAAAAGGCTCTTTTGAGAGCCACTACACTTTTTGTGGAAATGCGTACAATGCTTTTGATGGCCTTCCGGTGCTAATTGTTGCAATTTCTGTATGCAGCGCTTGTAGGCAGCGTCACTGCCTGCATGCTTCAATTGACGTTCTATTTTTTAACAGTGCAAGGTGGCTCTGAAAAAAGCCTTTTTGTTCCGCCCACTTTCTGGCTGTGTAGCATGTTTCCTGTTGTTATAAGAGACACCAGAAAAGACAGCAGTGGAAGGGAGATTTGACAAAGCGTACCAACAACAGGGATAAGAAATTGTACGTGGAGAGCAGAAGATGTAAGGTGCACCTTACTTGGGTAGGGGGCAGTGTTTGCCATGGTCCCGGACTGCAGTCTCAAAAGCACTTTGCAAATGTTCTCCCCTAGACAGTACCGCATCGCAGTATATGCACAATACAGTGACCTTTGAAAGGTAGGGGTCTGTTGTATTGCGTATGTCCTCCAAGGTTGCTTGTGGGACGCGTTGGCCCACTAGAGTGTCCATAGTGGGGGTAGGAGCAGATTCAGAGGATGCTGTAGTGGACAATAACCTACTGCCTGCTTTGTAGGGGACAGCCCTCCAAATAGCTGCCTGGTGGTTCGTTTAAAGGTGTCGCCATATGGAAGTGGTGCCATAGCTGTACAAGCCAGGTTTCCCGCGTCAGTGCACTGAACCTAGTTAGCATGAGATTTTGGCACATTTCCAATGGTCTAAATAGTTTCCACACCCAGGATTGATGCTGGCTGTAGGCAATGGGAATTCCTTCGACTTTACTCTTGTTTCCTTTTCGATGTCCCTCCCCATTATGATGCCTGTCCACCTGCTCAGGACTTTTAGAAGGAGGTGTTGGTGTTGAGGGTGTGGGTGCTTCTGAGTCAGAGGTAGTAGCAGAAGCTCTGGTGGCCATTACTTGGAGAAGTAGTTTTCAGGCACAGAATTGGTGAGAAAGCAAATTCTGCCCCAAGCAATGTGCACTGGTGCTCTTCTATTCTTCTATAGAAAGCCAAACAGATGAATTGTAGGATGTGCTCTTTTATAGGGCTGGTGTGGAGCACGTGACATTGCAAAGTGGCATTAACTCATTCCCTACAATATCCCTTTGCAACAACCTCTATCTAAATCTGCCTGCCTCTACTCTCCGCCCTCTGCAACTTATCCAAAACAGGACTGTGAGACTTGTCCTTGGCCTCAAGCCCAGGGATCGTATCTCTCCAGGACTGAAATCTCTGCACTGGCTCCCAGTGGCTGCAAGGATTAAGTTCAAAACCCTCTGCATTATCCACAAGGCCTTCTGGGGCCGCATTACCTTCAACTCTCTCTTCCTAAATACCTTTCTTCTCAGGCTCTTCGCTCATCTGTCTCCAACTCCCTCAAGGTAAGCCGCTTCTCCAAGCAACGAGTTGGTGGTCGATCTCTCTCCTCGGCAGGGGCCTCCCTCTGGAACAGCCTTCCTGCCTCCCTGAAACTTGAGGAGAACCATCTCAGGTTCCGGAAACACCTCAAAACCCTCCTCTTTGCTTCTGCTTTCTCTGCCTCTATCCCCTGCTGAAATTCCATGCTGAATCTTGAATCTGAAGCAATGGTTACCTGGCCACCCTTTCTGATCCTGGGGCCAGGTCCCGCCTTTTGCACACCTGCCCAGCCTCCCTGGCAACCCCCTGCACTTAGGGACTGGTTCTGTATCCCTACAGTCCCCTTACCAGCACTTATGTCTGCTCTTACCTTGCACTTGCCACCATCAGGCCGTTTTATTTATCGTATTTATTCTTCTTTCCCATGTACTGCACTGTCCCCTTTACCTTCCCCCTGGCACTCTTCCCTTTCTCCCTACCCTCGTACTTGCGCAATCTGAATGACACCTGGCCTAGTAGGATCGTTGCCTGTCTCCCACTGTTCTTCCCCTCCCTTGCCTCATCACGCCTTGAAACACTTGCGTATAGGCGCGTTATAAATACCATATCATATCATATCATATCATATCATATCATATCATGTACATGTGAAAGGAAGAGTGGAGGATCGCTTTAATGGTGCACTATCACTGTAACACTCCATACATTGCGGAGAAATGTCCTCTTCTGATATGTACGGATCTGGCTCGTGTTCGCCAAATAAGGGACAACGCACACCGTTGATACGTTACCATGGTGATGTTGCCATTGTTCTCCATTTGCAAGCTTGTCGGCCAGACGTATATTGCACGTTACACTTTGCGACACGTGCATAGTTCTACTACTGATACATTTGCGCCACCCCCGGCCTACTAAAACATATGGTTCACGTACATTGCACATTTCTACCTATGCTTGCTGTGAGCACTATAAAGTAGGTGGAATGTTTACATGGAAAAATACTTGCAGAACGTGGGTGCACGCTTCCAGCTAGTACAACTATACCACACGTTTATTCAGTTATGTCCACCAGGGAAAGTGTTACCAGGTGTCACAGAACTATATACATATGTGCACAGTTGTGCCACAGATAAACGGACGCTCCTGTTACTATTTCCAGATGGATGTGTGCATGCAAATATGTGGCCCGTAGTGGCGTCCTATGGATGATTGTATTGTGATTGTGCATAGTGCAGCCAGGTGCGGCGGTCATCCGCCTCCTCCATTTTTCTCACTTGCAATCATCCCCACTACTGCTGTGCCCTTCTCACTTACAATGGCCTTGTTAAACGAAAAAGAAAAGGGACATACACAATCTGTACAAATTAACATTGCAATCTTTATTAGCGCATATTTATAGCGACTATTCAGAAAGGGAAGGTGGACAGGAAACAGATACATATATTGGGGATGTTTCCATTTCAACAAGTTGCTGCTTAGGGGAAGAAGGGATTGAGCTCTCATTGAAGTGTCTTTCATGACACTGATTTTGCGGGGAAGGGGGCTAGGCATTGGGGAAGGCGGACATGTGCAAGTTGGGCAGTGATATCTTATTTGGCCCCTTATATGTTCTTCTGCAAACGTTCTCAAGGCAGCAACTGCTCGATTTTGGCATCCAGGTGGTCAACTTTCATATGCCCAGCATTCAGTTCAGTTTCGGTGGCAGTATGTTCCTGTGGAAAAGGTCCCACTTCTGGTGTACAGCTTTGCATTCCGGTATGTTCTGTTAAAAGACAACAAATGTGGTTCATTGAAATGAAGTTTTCATTGCGATTGTGTTCTTTTTGCCTCCTCGTTCCCTACCTATGGGGTTACTATGCTCCCTCATTTGGTCATTCGGAAAATTCTCCTCCAGCCATTCCAGGGTGCTTGCCCTTCCAGTAACTCTTTCCCTTTTCACAGTGCGCCGGGTAACAGCACCGGGTAACAATGGGCCTTTCGTCATCACTCATTTCTTCATGCAGAAAATTCTCATCCAACCATTCCAGGGTGCTTGCCCTTCCAGTAACTCTTTCCCTTTTCACAGTGTGCCGGGTAACAGCGCCGGGTAACAATGGGCCTTTCGTCATCACTCATTTCTTCATGCAGAAAATTCTCCTCCAGCCATTCCAGGGTGCTTGCCCTTCCAGTAACTCTTTCCCTTTTCACAGAGCGCCGGGTAACAGCGCCGGGTAACAATGGGCCTTTCGTCATCACTCATTTCTTCATGCAGAAAATTCTCCTCCAGCCATTCCAGGGTGCTTGCCCTTCCAGTAACTCTTTCCCTTTTCACAGTGCGCCAGGTAACAGCGTCGGGTAACAATGGGCCTTTCGTCATCACTCATTTCTTCATGCAGAAAATTCTCCTCCAGCCATTCCAGGGTGCTTGCCCTTCCAGTAACTCTTTCACTTTTCACGGTGCGCCGAGTAACAGCGCCGGGTAACAATGGGCCTTTCGTCATCACTCATTTCTTCATGCAGAAAATTCTCCTCCAGCCATTCCAGGGTGCTTGCCCTTCCAGTAACTCTTTCCCTTTTCACAGTGCGCCAGGTAACAGCGCCGGGTAACAATGGGCCTTTCGTCATCGCTCATAGAAAATGAGAAATCAGAAAATTCTCCTCCAGCCACTCTAGAGTGGAAGCCATTGCTGCGCACAAACAGAACACATCATGCTTTCCTACTATTGTACACTAACGGACCTGTGCCATTACAACAAAAACTTTTGTGTACTTACCACGTTGCTCTGACATTCTGTTCTCGATAGTAGCCATTTGCTCATCTGCCTCTTCCTTCCTTGTTTGATTGTGCAGCAGGTGTGCGGTAAGACTGCTGAAGGCAGACGTCACTTATCTTAGTGGTGCTTTCCTTTATGCTGCATACATTATGCCTTTGTGCACTTTGTTGCGAAAGTACAGATTTTTTATAGGTACAACATTTTCCCTTCTAATTGACACACTTGAAGCTGTTTGTATATGTTTTTTGTCTTTGCTGAATGTTACAACTTTTTATGACATCCCCTCCCTTTCTGGGCACGTTGGACTCAAACCAATCTCCGCAAAAGGACGCGGTGTTCCCAACCTTTTTGCCTATTACTATACAGCCTCCGGCTTCAGTATTTTGCACAGTACATCTCTACAAACTAAGCATATCCTGTACACATCTAATGCAATTCAGTAAAAGACACATTATTACAGGGACACTATGGTTCACTTGTGCATCTTAAACCGTATCATCTTTCCTGCAAAAACTATAACATACCAAGATTATGGTTAAAGTGCCCTACTAAAAAACTATGAAATTAACTAACAAAAACATTTTTAAAGGGACGTTATGGTTTAGTTGCGCTACTACAACCATTTCCGCTTTATTGAAAAAATTAGCCTAAAGCATCATTATGGTTACAGTGCACTATTAAAAACCTATGCAATTCACTAACAAAAAACGATGTTAAAGGGACGTTATGGTTAAATTGCACCACTACAAAATCTATGAAATTCAATGGAAAAACGTTGCTACAGGGACGTTATGGTTACAGGTAAAACCTAAAACCCCCAGAAATGTGCAAGTTATGGTATGATATGCAACCATAACTTGCGCTACCACTGTGCACTGCAAGGACTAACATCCATGACATCAAAGATGACATCACAAATGTCATTGATGACATCACTGATGACATCACAAGTCTGGCTCCCTCTTTTTTAGTTTACTGAGATATGTACACTAGGTGATTTTCTTCACTAGCAGTGAGAAATTGCAAAGTGAGAAGGTACTACATTTGTACACCTTACCGTTCTCATATGTTATTACACTGCTTTCCTTAGGGTTCAGTGACATCATATGCATGCCGGTAATTAGCACTTGTAACTGACCAGCATGGTTCTTATGCACACAAGAGTTACTGACAATCTTTCCTGAGCCTTTCACATCCTACCTGGTTCCCCACATGCACTTAACTGAGGCCTGGGTGGCCGACGGCACCTCCCCTGGCAATGCTAATCCAGCATTGAGCAGTCACACGGACATCAGTCTGCTTCATTCATCCGTGAGGGATGAGGCTCCCCGGAGAGCCCATCAACTCGCCAGCCATGTCCTGCCACCTCCTCAACACCGGGGCCCGGGTTCCTGATTTCCATCACCCGCTCCCCTCCGGCCTGTGCCCACCAAGCCAACAATCAGCACAGGTCGGGAAGGGGTTTAAGTAGTATGCACGAGCGTGCGCATGCGCCGGTCCATGAAAACCCATGTCCTCATGGGAAATGGAGTCCTCGGGCCATTTTAGCCCGCAAACAACCCCTTTAACTAGCAGGTACATAGTGCATACATTAATCTATATACTGCAGGTCCCTCATAACTGGGTTTGGTGTAGGCTGCAGAAACCTGGAGTGGCAAGGTAAACTCTGTGTGAACCTGGGATGCTGGATGATTGAGTAAAAAGGATGGGGGAAGGCAGCAAACTGCATTCAGGCATCTGCGATAACATTAAATGGTCATTTGCGGCCAGGCAAGGGTTTCTGACTTAGTGCTATTGCGGAAAGGAGGTGTAATCTTCCACAGTACATTGGAGTTTGTTATTCAGTGACCATGGAAGCGTGGCCACCTGATAGGGTCAACTCGAGGCCAGCTAATAAACCTGGTTCAAGGGGTGATTAAGGGCAGAGCTGGTCAATGGTTTGTGGGTGGCAATCAGGTTCTCAGAAATGACCAGGATGTGGCCAGAGGACATGCGTGCTGAGATGGTAGTCATAATAGATTAGCATGAGATGGGAGATCCCAGGGAAGCCTGCAAGTCTGGGCTGAAACGATGGCTATCATCAGTTCAAAGGGAACGTGTTCGTCTCTCCCAAGCCATGTGCATCAAGAACAGGGTTAGAGGTCCCAGACCAGATGTAACTTTCATAAATTAGGTTTCCTGTACATGGATATGTAACTATCTAATGATGTCACTGCAGACTAAGGAACAATCCCGAAAGGGGTGTGCTGTTAACATGAGTTCATGGAAATATGTGTTGAAAGGAGTTGAATGTATCAAATGAGAGCTTGGGGGATTAGATTTCTTAATTTCTTAGTATAGGTTTGACCAAGCATATTTGGGGGTATGACTTTGTAATAAAATATGTGGGAGTGTGTTAAATGTTGCAAAATGTATATAATGTGCAACCTTTGTGTGGTTCAGAGAGAATCATGTTAGTTCGACTACAGCATAATCTAGCCCCTCCTAGCAGTTTGTACAATAAACTTGCTTTACGGACAAACATGCACTTGCTTCTTATGAGGCAGGTCTATTTTGAGCAAGGAGATCTGAGGTCCACCCAAACAACCCACAAGCACAATGCAAATTTGAGGGTTCGGCTAAGTGTAGTTTGCGCTGCCTCTTCAGCACGTGGCTCTTGGCTGGCCAAGGTGTCAATGAAAGCCATTGGGAACAGCACCTTGGGCTGCCCTGCTGAGAGCTCCCGGGAGAGTGGTGGTCAATTCCTGGTCAAACCCCTGGGCCCGCAAGTGTAACTTGCAGAGAGTGCATGAGGGACATAGTTGACATCCCCCAATTTCCCTCACAGACCCTTTGGGGCAGGATGATTATGGCAGAGGTGGTAAGGCCTTGTGACTGTGCATTCCTGTGGCTGCTGGCCTGCATACATTCATGCAGCAGCCTCAACTCAGTTAGCTGCTGCTGGGCAAGAGTGGTCAATTCCCCATGCCTGTCTTCCATTGCACATAGCACATTCATGTCCCAGATGCTGGGCATGGGCAGAGGAGGGTGCTGTGCAGTGTTTCCCGGGCTGAAAGACTGGGTCAGGTAGGGGGTGTGTTCGTCATCATCCTCCTCCATGCTGTACTTGCCACGATAACCTGGTGGCTGGTGTGCCCATGGTGGTGTGGAGGGCACATGAGGTACGTTGGAGCCACTGACCACAGGTGTTCTGCTGGTGGCAGCTGGCTGTGCTGCTGGCACAACAGAAGGTGGTAGTGCAGCCTTTCCAGGTCTGCCTGCACATGCCAAGTCTAACATCGACTGTCAGGTGCACTGCTGTCAGGGGATGTGCCTGTTGGGGTGAGATGAGTATGCTGTTAGTCTTCTGGGAGTCACATCTGTAGGTTTGCATTACACGTATGCTGTTTGTGTCCTGTCCTTGTCGTGCTGTTTCTTCAGTCCTTTTGCTCCGATGTGTGCTTCTACATGTGGGTGGCAGGAGAACACATTGACGGTCTTCCAAAATGGCTTCTTGTTGTGTGCGTAATGGGCCTATGATTCCCATCCTGTTCTGCCTTGGCACACATGGGCGCTTGTCATGTGTCCATGTGTGGGGCTGTACATTTTGGCTATGGTGCTTGTGCATGGCTAAATCTGCCGGCATCCCATGGCATGTGTGTGAGATTGCGCCCTTTGCTGTGACTGACACATGTTGGACCTGTTCCCTTGCCCATTTGGTGTTTCTGTGCCTGGGGATGCATGTATTTGGACTCAACATTTGCATTTACATGGTGTTTGTTGTACTTGCCACCATCGCCTTAGATCCATGATGGAGCTACATGTCTCCTCCCAAGGCATGTGGATCAGGGGTGCCACTTTTCCTCCTCCTGTGCCAGTAGATTTCCTCCTGTGGGTGGCCAGGAGGTTTTTGAACCTCTACCGCAAGTTGTCCCACCGCTTATGGCAGTCCCATGGTGTGCGCGGGTCAGTCCCCACGGCCGTGACCTTATCTGCCAGTGCCTGCCAGATGTCCATCTTCCTCCTGTGGCTGATCCTCTGGATGCAAGCCCCACAGAGGGCCTTGGCATGCATCACAGATGTGTCTGTGAGATCAGTCAGCTCCAGCTCAGCATACTTTGGCTTCCTTATCCGGACCTCAGGGACTCACAATTTGCCACTCCCTGGCATGTCTGTACTTCCAGTTCTGGTGGATGGCAGCACGAAGTGGGGGATTTAAAGTGGATTGAGTTTTCAAAATGACCACCGGCGAGGTTCCCGTTCCTGCACTGATGCTATTTCCAGTGCTGGAAATACCAGCACCAGTGATTCTGGCAATTTGGGTGCCAGTATCGCTTTTTCTGGCACATTTCTGCTGGAAACACCAGCATGTTGCTGTCGACTGTGGTGTTTCCAGCGTGCAGGTATTAGCTTCCAGCAGGGCTGTGTGTGTGCATGCCCAAGGACCTGGGATGTACTAGAAGGAAAGTTGAAATGAGGACCATAGTTTCCAAATTAATAATAAGAATAGTAAGATCGCTAAAGAGCACATGATCTAAACAGTTGCTTTGTAGATGTGATGGTTAAATTGATAAACTATTAAGACATTCTAGGGCACATATTTTAGGTTATCTTTCACCAGGGCACACACTTCCGGCACCCCGTCCCCCCACTGTCCATCTACCCATAGACGAAAACTGGCCTGTTACCATGAATGCTTCTCTACCACAGTGCCAGACCGTCCCACCATGGTAAGCCTGACGGTTTGAGGTTGTTTGTTCACCTAATGGTTTGCGGTGAACTGTCAGCAAGAAAACTGGTCACATGCAAACAATTATCAGAGGAACAAACTGTTACCAAAATGTGCCCACCCCAACCCCGACCTCCCCTCCCCTACTTACCCGTTTGCTTGCCACCGCGTCCTCTTCACCCATGTGGCATCAGATCTGTCCCTCTAACGTGGGTCGGATCCAACGCCGCAGGGTCCGTTTTTCTTCTTTTTTTCAGTCACCCGCCTCCCATGTTGAAGAAGCAGGGGACACCCCTGCAACTCCTCCCAAGGGTTATACATAACGAAAATGAGGAGTGGGGGAAACCCCCGCAACCCCTGCTCCACATGTTCGGTATGTATTAGCCTAATTGTGTGTTTTTAATCGATCAAATGGTACTGGCCGAATTCAGTCAAATGTATCATTCGATCAATTAAAAACAAACAATTAGGCTAATACCAGCATGACCAGGCAGGGAACCTGAGCAACTGGTTGGTGGGAGGACTCAGGATGGCCAGTTATTGATTGCTCCCGAGTTCTCCCATCAGCATCACTGGCCTTCCACTGCGCTGGTCTAGTAATAGAGGAGGCACATGTATGCCAATTGCTGAACCCTCAGCCATTCCAGGCTCAGCTGTGAAATAAATGGGATATAGAGCATCCAACGGGGTGTCACATGTGCTTATGTGCTTTGTAATAATTGTTTGGAAATGTAAACCAATATCTAAAGGCTCCTTACGACACACACCTGGACACTTCCGGAAAGCACTGAGGTAGGAAGGCAGCACCCATTAATAAAGCTTCTGCTGTCTTCCGTTTCGTAAAATGTGTACCAAAGAAATTGCACCAATAGTACTCAAAGTGAGATCATCAATTAAGGGAGATCTTAATTAATCTTGAGGGAAGATTGTTTTCTTAAAATAAAATGAAATTGGCAGCCTACTGCTTTATCTCGGTTGAGAGAACTGCCTTAAACCTCTAATAGCATTCATCACGTGCACACCACCAGCAACTTGACATTTTGCACATAGGTCCAATCTGCTAGGAAAAACACTGCTCCATAATCCTTGATGCTGAAAAAGCCTTCCTTAGTCTTTTCTGGAGGTAATGATCAAAAACATGCCTTTCTTCCCTCCTTTCCGGCCACTCTCTGGCAGGCCTCTCTTAGCCCTCCTCCTGCTCCTAACTGCAAGGCTAAAAACCTCGGGTGCATCTTCGACTCCACACTCTCCTTCTCTCCACACATCTCAGACATCTCTAAGAAGTCACACTACCAGTTGTACCTCCTCAGAGGAATTCTACCTTTCCTCTGCTTCCCCCAGAAGGTCACTGTCTCCAGAGCTCTGGTTCTCTCTAGACTGGACTACTGCAACAGCCTCTTTCTAAATCTGCCTGCCTCCACTCTCCGCCCTCTGCAACTCATCCAGAACAGGACTGCGAGACTTGTCATTGGCCTCAATCCCAGGGATCGTATCTCTCCAGGACTGAAATCTCTGCACTGACTCCCAGTGGCTGCAAGGATCAAGATAAAAACCATCTACATTGTCCACAAGGCCTTCTGGTGCCTGAGGCCCCTATACCTTCAACTCTTTCTTCCTAAATATCTTCCCTCTTGAGCTCTTCACTCATCCACCTCCAACTCCCTAAGGGTCAGTCGCTTCTCCAAGCAACAAGTTGGTGGTAGATCTCTTTTTTCGGCTGGGGCCTCCCTCTGGAACAGCCTCCCTGCCTCCCTGAAGAGAACCACCTCCGGTTCCGGAAGCATCTCAAAACCTTTCTCTTTGCTTCTGCCTTTTCCCTCCCCTGCTGACATGGCTGAAACTGAATCTGTACTGGTTACCTAGCCACCCTGAGTTCTCGGCCCAGGTCCCTCCACCTCCTGTCACACACACCTGCACTGCCTGCCTGGCAAACCCCACTCTTGGGGACTGTTTCTGTATCCCTACAGTCCCACTACCAGCACTTACCCCTGAATAACGCACTTACCTCTGCACTTGCCACCTGCTGGCTGTTACCTTTACTTTTGTTTTATTCTATACTCATGTTCTACACTGTCCCACCCAACTTCCCCCACACTTTCTCCCTTCCCCATTCCCCCTTCCCATGCACTTGCGCGATTTGAATGACACCTGGCCTAGTAGGATCGTTGTCCGTCCTCCCTTTGTTCCCCCTCCCTTGCCTCGTCGCGCCTTGAAACACTTGTGTATAGGCGCGTTATAAATGCCATATCATATAATATCATATCCCCAAGAACCTTGTGTTAGAGAGACTTCCCTTGCAGCCCATAGGGCCAGGGTTTCTAGGGGCATCTTTCTGACTTGGGGACTACTGCCGACTCCCTCAAGCTCTCTAAGTGGGAGTGGTGACAGAGAAGCCCAGGATTGGCTCTCAGGAGGTGAGTGGGTGGTTCACAAGCACAGTGCACACTCTTCAAAATGACCACCATGAGAGAGAGTTTCCACACACTATTATTAAAAATATGATCTTTATCTAAAAACACACCACACTTGCAGGTAAGTAAACCATGACATAAAAGTGCTACAATGTGTCAGGCACATAGATAAATTCAAGAAGAGTGATTCAGTTAGAGAAAAATCTATTTCCTGGAAGGAAAAATGTGGTAATACATAAAACAAAGGCCTACCCAGGTCAGCATTTTTAAGGGAGGACAAGGGGGGGCGGGAGGTCACTTGCGTGAATAGGGACAGTCTTTGGCAAGACAGGGCTACCTTTAGCAAAATTCTTTCAATAGAGCATTTCTGGAATGCTAGTGAGCAGGCGTGAGGGAGGTGTTTTGACCAGGCAAGACATAGGAACCCATTGATTATGAATACGAGGCTAAGATTTAAGAAAGAAAGCACAGTAAGTGTGTGCCAGTAAAGCCAGAGTCAGTAGAGCAATAGACTGGGACTAAAAAGCAGTTCTGTGGATGGTGTTTCCTGGGGGCTGTAGCTGTGCACGTTGTTTGGTGACGTCCTTAGGCTCCAGCGAAGAAACACTGGTCCAGGGTGGATCCCAGGCACTAAGAAGAGGGATTACTGAATACTGTGATACCCAGGTCCAGGATCCCGGCCACAGGAGTGGAAATGCAGAACAGCTGCGGTCATCCTCTGGCACAGGAGGTGGCTTCTAATGCTGGGGGTTGTGGAGAAGAGACCCCGGGAAGAAAGAATATTGAAATCTTGCTGATAGAGTCACAGGAGAGAAATGCAAGCCACAGAAGAAAGACCGAGAGGAGAGCTCACAGAAGACACACAGAGTCAAAGGTAGCACAGGACATTGCAGCTTCCCACACAGGTCAGATGGAACCAGGGTGCTTACGTCCTGGGATGAAGATTCTCAGGTCATTTCAGCAAGTCAACAGATACCTGGCACCCCCATCAGGTTCAAGCGATGCATGCATGGTGAAGAGATCCAGGGAGACAATGGCTTTGAGCAGGATGTCACCTGGTTCAGACCAGGAGGATCCAGGGCTCGACTCCCTGCTCAGACAGCAGGTAAGCATGCACCAACATGTGTTACTCCCTCTGTCCCCACAGGCCATTCCCACCCCCTCTGGTCCCCCTGTGCTGTTCCCTTGTGCTCCCCCACTTCTCACAAACAGGTGGTGCATGTTTTGCTTGATTCTTCTACCATGCTCCCACTCAACCTCCTCCAGCCTACTTCTGCAGAAATCTGTCCTGATACATTTTGGTTTCACCATAACCATCTTGTGGCCAATGCTGGGTTTGACTTTTATGGACTTTATTCATTCACGGTGTGTCCCACTTTCTCAACTCTCATGCTGGACTTCCTTTGCATCTTGTACTCATGGTGGCCGTGAATCATTCTGTTCCCATCTTCATCTTGTGTCCTGGCTTGCAATATTATGTGTTACTACTGACTTCTGCAATTGTATTCGCTCTCCACTCTTGCTTCTCCACTCTTTTTTACTGCTTACTCTCTGTTCTCTCCTCCTTTCCCTTCTCCCTTTTCCTATTTCCTCCCCTTACTTTCTTCTATGCACTTACTCTAGCATAATTGTCTCTGGAACTAATATGATAGCAACCTCGTCTGTGTCCTCCACCCTCCCATTACTGTTTTTTTCCTCCCCACCGCCCCTCCAGCACTATCTGAAATGTCGTCAGGCCTAGTACGATCGTCGTATGTTGTGTTCCTCCCCTCCCTTTATGCACCCAACTCCCTCACCTTTTGTTTTTCTCCATCTCTGCCAGATATTTCATCAGGCCTAGTATGGTCTGTTTCCATTTTCTTCCCACTCTCCCCCTTTCTTCCTTATCTATGTCTTAGCTCTTGCAATATCTGAAATGTCGTCAGGCCGAGTACAATAGTTAATTTCACATCCTTACTGTTCATGGCCTGCAAGAATGTCATTGTATTTTCCCTTGTTCCCTCCCTTGCCTTGAAGCGCTTTGAAACACATTGTGTATAGGCGCTAAATAAATAAACTATTATATCATATCATATATCACTCGATCTTAAGGAAAGGAGCTCTAATGTGGGTTTCTTCTAGTCGTCCGAAGTAGAGCTGCAATAGAATGCAGGTGCAGAGCTTTGGTCCTTCTTCGAGCAGCAGGCCTCCCAGAGTGCAGGTAGAGCTCCGGCTATAGACAAGGTGATAGGTAATGAGGACAGCTTTTATCCTCCCACGGGAGGCAATGAGAAAGCACAGCACCCCGTCACACACCAAGCATACATTCAAAAACTGGATGTCTTAGGTATTTTTCCACAAAAACAAGGGAGGTTCTGGGAGTCCCTCTGCAGGCCAATAAATCCAAGTTTTGAGAGTCTTTCCCAGATTCTTTAGCTCACTATCTCTTTCACAGAGGAGAACTATCCTAAACATATCAGTCTTTTTTCCTGCCCTGGGGCAATCCGGCACCAAAATACCAGGAAATTGGCCTCTGAACAAGAGTACTGACAGCAACCCCAGACATGTGTATCGGACTCGTTGGGCCTCGTTAGTAGGGTGGAGCTGTGCCTCTCTAAGTGCAGTGAGCAAAGGGTCCACGTCTGGATTACCCAAGTAATTAGGGCAGGACAAAATCCACAATTTCCCCAGACAGAGTTCTACAAATAACAACCAGAACTGGTTTCAGGCCAACTACAGCCCCCAATTATGGAATAAAAGGATCCAGTAGCCAAAGGGGCTATTGTTTGTTGTTTTAAAACAAATCAAAAAGGAAAAAGCTATAACCCACATTTTCTGGGTTTGGTGACTTGGAGCAATGTTGTGGCGATATTATGGACATGGCTGTGGGTTTAGGGATGAGGTCAGATTTTTTTCTTTCCATTCATTTTATTTACTTATTTATATACAGGAGGAGCAATGCTCTTTTGATCACAAAATAACATACAATAGATGAGAAATCAGATTTGACTGGAAGCAGTGAGCTTCTTCCAATGGGGTGAGTTTTAGGGGCATTCCGACTAAGTTGGGGAGGGGAGTAAATGGAGCAGTCACTGGGGCCAATGCATGTCTATACTTACATAGATTAAGGTCAACCAACATTGGACATTTATAAGTTATGTTCGATAAACGCCTCACTATCCCTAACCTGGCGAGGATTTCCCTGTCAAAAAAAACTAAAGGAAACCCTCTAACAAAAGGATTCTGTCCCTCACACTTGAGCGTGCGTAACTTAACAAGGCAATAAATGGCCGTTCAACAGCAAAAAATAAAACTGTTAAATTCACATCATAAAAAATGTTTCTCCCTCTAATCTGGGTGAATTGGTTGGTTCACAACAGAAGGATGCTTTACATTATTGCAGTATTCAAAATTATTCTTCCTCTTTAATGCTACTGTGTTTATCTCATTTTTGGGGTTCAAATCCCTGGACTTGGCCAGCAGCCTGTTACAGAGTGCTCTGGGGTCACAATGTAACAGTGAACTCAATGGGTCTGGTGTGCACATCTGTTCTCCTCACTACCTCCAGGTCTTCTGCTTTGGTTTCCCTGCGCGGCCCAGCAATCTCCCCTTTGTGGCATCCTGCAGCCCGCATCTGCCATCCTCAAAGTTCTCCTGGCTCCCACAACATACCAGCGCTCGTCTGCCACCGGTGCTCATCTGACAGAGGGAAAAACTGCCAAATGGTGCACTTTCAACTGCACAATCTCTGCAGTTGAAAACTTGAGCATAGGAGACCCTCTCAGGACCACCATTCAAATTACACACCACGGTGGCCCTGGCATCTCGACTCACATACAACGGCAGCTACATGGAGGTGGGAGAACTATCCCACCTTCTGCTACTGCACTTCTCACCTTCTTCCTTATGGCCTGCACCTGAGGGGGGTGTTTATGCCTCTCAGTCTCTCTCACTCAGGTGTCTGGGCCATTTTTCCTAATTGACTGCAACTTGCAATCTTGCTTCTGCAGTCCTCTTCTTCGTACCAGTATTTTGTGAATTATGAGACTTGAAGTCGAGAATGTCAAATTCAGCTTTTTCAATGAATTCATGATCAACAGGTTCATTACTCTCCTTATGTATACTCCCCAAAGGAGTACCATGAGGATTGCGTGAAGTATTTGGCTTTACAGAAAAATTGGGTTTCTCAGAGTATGCATTTCTAAAATGTAAAGAGTCCTCTTCCTTATTTCTCTGGGACTCATAGGGCTTTTCATTTCAATGAATGCCAGTAACTTTAAAAGGGTTGTTCTTCCTCATAACACATGATGGATTATAACTGTCTCCATTCCCAATCTGATAGTCCATTTGAGAAAATAAAAGCTCTCCAACAGCAAGCCATCACATATTTTGCCATCAGGGAAATTATCTTCCTTGAGGAAGACTAATCCCGCAAAATCCTCCTGTTTCCCTGGATCCCTTCTTCTCCCAGTGATCCGTCGGCTAATACTGCCCCTAGAGTCAGGAAGCATCTGCCTTTCCCTGCCCACCCGGGAGGAGATTTTAGGTGGGGTTTTGTGAGGACTCTGCAGGATTCATCACATGAGGAGGTCGGCTTTTAGTTTGCTTTTGAACAAACCCACGTGGACAGCTTCTCAGATGTCCTGGGGAAGAGAATGTCATGCAATTGGAGGAAGAAAAGAGAGCGGAAGCAAAAGGGTGGGCATGGAGCCACAAGGGTATTGAAGGATGCAGAACAGAAATCATAAGAAGGCGTGTAGAGTTGGATAGATACAGTGGTGCCTTACTGTGGATAGATTTGTGAACCAGGAGAAGAAATGTAAATCTGGTCCTGTTTTGCATCATCAGCCATACAGCCTGGTGTTGGTATGAGGATGTAGGTGTGAAGTAAAGGAGTTGAAAGAGAGACCTGGTAGCAAAATTAATGATCTTGTCGAGTGGACGGAAAGCTTAGTTGGGGAGACCCAAGAGGATGCTGGCACAGTTGTCCACTTTAGAGATCGCAAGAGTGGTTAAGGGATGCTTGGCAGGGTTGAAAGGTAGGAGGTGCCTGATTTTCCAACTTTTTAGGAAGTTGAGGCACACTGCTGTTCCAGTTTTAGAGATGAAAGAAGAGAAGTTATGAGAAGGGTCATATATGACGCAGAGGTTTCTAGCTCAAGAAGTGTAGGGTGGGAAAAAGAGATATGAGAGAGCTTTTAGCAGGGAAGAAGAGCGCCTCTGTTTTGGCAGAGTTTAATATCAAATAGTGCAAAGCCATCCAATATTTTATGGCAGAGAGACATGAAATGTTGGTAGAGAGACCAGAGGAGAGTTCAGGAAAAGAGAAGAAGATTTGGGTGTCGTCTGCAAAGAGTTGGTACGAGAACCCAAGGGGGCATATAAGTGCCCGAAGAGACGAGGTGTAGAGTGTAAAGAGGAGAGGACCCAAGAAAAAGCCTTGTGGAACACCAACAGTTAGAGGAGTGACTTGAGAGGTGTTGTTGCTCCAGGACACAGAATTGGTGAGGTGCAAGGTTGGGTTCAATCAAAGGCAAGCACTCGATTGCAAATCCCAAGAAAGAGAATTAAGGAGATCCAAATGATCGGCGATGTGAAAGGCAGCAGACAGGTCATGGAGAATTAGGATAGATGATAGGTTGGTATGCCTAGCAGAGACGAAGAAATTGGACACATACACAAAAGCAGTTTCTGTGGAGAGACAGGAGTGGAAACCTGATTGTAGGGGGTATCAAAGGTTGTATGTCTGAGGAATTGGTAAGACGGTTGATGATAACACTTACAAGCACTTTAGAGTAATGCGGAAGAGTAGACACAGGGAGAAAGTTAGCCAGTAGGTTCAGGTTGGCCCCTTGCTTTTTAGGAGAGGGTTGACCGTGGCCGTTTTGAAAACACAGGGAAAGCAAGCAGAGTCGAAGGCCAGATTTCAGGGAGGTGAGAGGTCACTGGAGGGGCAGTAGGCTTGACTAGCTGAGGAGCAAGAGGGTCTGATGAGACACAAGAAGGGTTAGCCTACATTAGTAGAGAGTACTTTGTCAGTATTAGTGTGCCTACTCTCCCACGATCCTCTGCCTCCATGTATGTGATATGGAAGCAGTGGCAGCTACCCTAGATCACGAGAGAAAGGAGGAGGTGGCGGAAGGGATCAGCCGGGTGCCAATGCTGGCCTTTAAGGGAAAGGAAAACAGGAAAATGAATACAGGGCCCAGGCTGCCCCACGGCATGCCGCATCAGGGAGGAGGCACGCCGATGGGAAAGGAAAGGAAAATAAGGAAAGGGAAAACCGGGTTTCCTTATCATCTAAGACCCACCAGAACAGACACGACATACAAGGTTAACCCACAGCGGGCGGAGCAGGGAGGAGGTGGGAAATCAGGGACAGGTGTGACAAAACCGTTGCTGGGAATACCAGGGGCTGATTACGGGGGAGGAGCGGAGCATGGGTTAAAAGCAACTCCAAAGGCTTCAACATGGTCTTCTTCTCTTGCAGGAACAGCGCGTAGCAATGGGCGCCGCACCCGATTAGAGTGAGACCAGCAGAGAGTACAAGTGGGCTTACTAGGAAGAAGCGGAAAACCCACAGATTGACGCTGTACTTTGTCCGAGGCTCAAGACAGCATTCCAGAGAAGAAAAACGGCCACTGGAGGAAAAGCATTGCGAGGGGTGAATTGTGGACAATTGCTATTCTTTTGTTCTTATTTCGTTTGCCGGCCGGCGAGCAGGTTGAGGGCTGAAAACCTGTACACGCCGGGGTGATGTAAGAGACTAATTGGGACTTGTAAAAGCATAACCGCTGAAGGTGCGAGTAAAACCAGTTGTTACACCCGGATCGGCGAGGTGAAAGGAACCGTCATCAGTTGTTTGAAGTGTCAGTTGTGAATAAACAATTTTGAAAGAAAACCTTGTTTCTCCAGCATGGGGTCTGGCATGGATTCACATGCTCATGAATATTCCCCGTCGTCAGGCTGGGAATCCTCGGTAAGGAAAAAATCAGTATCAGTTTCGTTTCTGATCTGTCTTTCGTAGTAGTAACCAATCACTGATCTCTGCGTCATACTGACCACAGCCAATGACTGCCCTCTACCTAAGCCCCGCCTCTGGCACCCATCTTCAGATTTTTACGGCACGTTCAAGTGTGCTATTGCTCTCGAGCGTTAGTGCTTTTTTTCATGTTTTTTCTCAGAAAAATTTCTCTTTTTTCGGTCAAAATAGCCTCAAGCTCCACCGTCTCTTCATCCGATCAACGGGGACTCGTGTCGGATTCGTCTACGCCCCTCAAGGGTGAAGATTTCGTTGAGCCACGCTTTTGGAGGACTCCAGAAGTTTCTCAGGCCCATCTCGGACATGGCCCAGGAGAAGGGAAGCTTGACGCCCGGAAAGCTGTTCAGGGTCTGCCCTGGATGCCAGCTTCAGAATGTCTTCAAGGAGGACGAACACTCCCTTTGCCTTTACTGCCTACATGAGGACAAGACGCACGTGGAGAAGGACTGTGCGTTTTGCGGCAATATGTCGGAGCGGACCATGAAGGACCACCATCAACGTCTCGCCAACTGGCTGGAAGGAAAGAGCCCGTCAGGCGAGAAGAAGAAGAAGATGTCCGAGCGGTCTTCTAAAACCTTTGAGGGCGCCCCGGTGACGGGGGTCCAACAGAAGGCCAAGCCCCGCGAGTCCGCTGGCACCGGGAGCGCCGAACGGTCGGGCACTACGGGCGCCAGGCAGGGCGCATCCTCCCGGGCGCCGTCAACCACGAGCCAACGCTCTGGCTCGGGTAAGAGGAAGGCCGAGCACCCGGCAAAACTCCTGGAGAGACCCCGGTCGTGCCCTAAGGCCCCATCGGAGGGGGAGCGAGGTGGTGACCCTCCCCCCAAGGAGAAGGCGGTGAGCGCACCTAAGGTGGTGAAAGCCTTGATCCATCCGGCCAAGGCCTCTATCGAGACAGTCGCGGCGGCCCTGGCTCAGCCTGTGGAGGCTACACCACGGGGCCCAGGATCTCCCTGCCACCGCGGAGGGAGTCCTCTTTCATGCCCATCGACAGGACCCCCGTGAAACCTCCGACGGAGAAGAAAAGGGGGGGGCAGGAGGTCGTCGTGGACTCGGCCTCAACCTCTGAGGAGGAGCTGATCGAAGTCTTAGGCCACGGCTCTGAGTGGAAGAAGGCCATCCGGTCGGGAGGGACCCCGACGTGGAAGACGACGAGAGCGTCGAGGATGCCGACGGGGCTCCTGACCTCCCGTCGGATCTCCCTCAACCAGTACCGCAAGACAACTTGGCGGACATTTTGTTGGCTATACAGTCCTTATGCTCGGAGATAAGGACGAGACTGCCGTTACCACCAACGGAGGAACCGCTCCCGACGGGGGACCCGGAGCCTGGCCCTTCTGGGAGCCCTACCCCTAAGAGAAGGAGGATTCATCCTCCACCTCCTTTTCAGCCATCGCGCCCTGTTCAACCCTCCTCCCCGTCCACGACACGTGGGGATGATACGGGAACTGACACGGCCGTGACGGGTACAGACGACGAGGTTTACGACGAGGATCTCCCGTCGTCACCTCCCACCCGGGCTTCCCCGCCCGACGAGATTGGATCGTTTCACTCCATGATCGCCAGGGCATCCGAGCTTTTCCAGCTCTGCCCGGAAGAGAAGAAGAAAGAAGGTTTCCTTTATCAACGGCGCGAGACCAAGAGGAAGACGGTCCTTGCTGTACCTCTGCTGGACGATATCTGGGTTGAGGGTCTCTCCCTCCTCAAGAACCCATCCACGACGCCGGCTAGAAGGGATCGGTACGAGAAGAAGTACCGGGTCCCGGACGCGGCCCCCTTGTGCCTTCGGGCACAGCCGACCCCGGACTCGGTCGTCTCCGCGGCGGCCAGGAAGAAAGTAGGGGGGGCGCAGCCTCTACGTCAACCTCCCGCCGGACGGCGAGGGAAAGAAATTAGACAAGATGGGACGCAGAGTCATCTCGTCGGCAGCGACGACGATTAAGGAGGCCAACGCCTTGGCTATCGTAGCCCGCTACGACAGGGAGTTGTGGTACAAACTGGCCCCCCTGCTGCACTTCCTACCAGACGACAAGAGGGCGGAAGCCCTAGAGATCTTGCAGGAAGGATAGGTGGCGTCGGACCACGGCATTACGATTGCGACGGACATCGCTGACACTGGATTTCGCCAGTTGGGCAACGGCGTGTGCCTTAGGCGGCGTGGATGGCTCAAGGCTACTGACTTCCGTCAAGACGTTCGACGGAAACAACCTGTTTGGGAAAACAGTGGACGATTCCCTTCAAGCCATCAAGGTGGACACGGAGACGGCCTGGGCTCTTGGGGTTCTCCAGCAACGGCGGCCGCCCTTTCGGAGCGGCAGGGGCAAACAGGGTGCCTCCAAAGGTTCCAGCGGCGGATTTTCCACCTACCGTCAAGCAGCCCGTTCGTCGTCACAGGAAGCTTACAGGGGACGAGGCAAGTCAGGCGGACCCCGCCGTCTTCGCCAAGGAGGACAAGGTGGCAAAGCCTCGTCGAAGCAGGACTGAACCGGCCGTGGGGTCGGGCCCCCACCGAAGCACCCTTGTGGGAGGCCGGCTGGCGAGCTTCGTCAGCGTGTGGGAGTCCATCTCCACCGACCGTTGGGTGCTGGACGCCCTAGCTCAGGGTCACGCGCTCGAGTTTCTAAAGAGGTGCCCGCGCGTCCCCCCTGTGGCCAGGAAAGAACATCACGTCCCTCAACTTCTCTTGGAGGTAAAGGCGATGCTCAAGAAGGGCGCCATCGAGCTCGTCCCAAAGAGGCTTCGGTGCTCCGGAGTCTACTCAAGATACTACGTCCCATCCTGGACCTACGACGACTGAACAAATTCATCAAGGCACAGAAGTTCCGGATGGTCACCCTCCAACACGTCCTGGGTCAACTGGAGGAGGGCGATTTCCTGTCGTCGTTGAATTTGGAGGATGCCTACTTCCATATTCCCATCCTAAAGGGACACCGAAGGTTTCTCAGGTTCGTGGTCCAAGGGCGTCACTACCAGTTCAGAGCCCTTCCCTTCGGATTGAGGTCGGCACCCAGGGTGTTCACCAAGTGCCTCGCACCGGTGGCGGCGCAGCTGCGCCGAGAGGGGATCCACGTCTACCCCTACTTGGACGACTGGCTCATCCGAGCAAAGACGAGGGAGCTCGCCATGGAGCCCACGGCAAGGACCGTCCAACTGCTCACGGACCTGGGATTCTCCATAAACTATGCCAAATCCCACCTGGTGCCCGCACTGTTTCTGGGAGCGAAGCTCGACACAGTGTCGCTTCTGGCCTCTCCGTCGGAGGAAAGGACGAGGGCCATCTTGGGCAAGATGCAGCGGATGCTGGTTGCGGACGCGGCCAGGGTGAGGTCCATCAAGTCCCTCCTCAGAATGATGTCTTCTTGCATTTATCTCATCCGCCTGTGCAGGCTCCGGATGCGCCCGTTGCAGGAGTTCCTGGACGCGCGCTGGATCCAGATGACGGGCAGCTTCGAGGAGAGGATCACACTCGACGAGAGTTTCCGACGAGCGATCCAGTGGTGGGGCACCCGCGTGCATCACGGCAGGCATGGCATGGACTTCCAGACCCCCGGCCACCAGGATACAGTGACCACGGATGCCTCCCTGGAAGGGTGGGGAGCGCACACCGAAAATCTGCACGCAAGAGGCCTTTGGCTTCCGATGGAGAAGTCCCTCCATATCAACGTCCTGGAGCTCCGTGCAGTGTTTTGGGCCCTCAGGTCCTTTCTTCCGTCCCTCAAGGGCAAGGTGGTGAGGATCTTCACCGACAACACCACCACCATGTTCTACATCAGGAAGCAGGGCGGTACCAGATCCCCAGCCCTGTCCAAGGAGGCGCAGGATTTGTGGCATTGGGCCGTCGCCCAAGGGATTTTTCTGGTGCCGTTTCATCTGGCAGGGATAAAAAAACACCATCGCCGACTCGCTCAGCAGAGAGCTGCGCTCGTGCCACGAGTGGGAACTACGACAGGATCTAGTGGACCGCCTCTTCCGACGGTGGGGCACACCCCAGATCGATCTGTTCGCGACGGTGACAAACTCCAAGTGCCGGAGGTTCGCCAGCCGAGGAGCATGGGCGATGCTTTCTCGTTCCCCTGGGAGGGCCTGTTTCTATACGCGTTCCCTCCATTGCCATTGCTGATCTGGCTCATCAACCAGCTCAAGAGGTCACGGTGCAGGATGATCCTCGTCACACCTGCGTGGCCGAGGCAGATATGGTTCCCGGACCTTCTGGACTTGTCAGCGTCCCCGTCAATCAAGCTGCCAGTGGACGCGGATCTTCTCTCCAGGGAAGGAGGTGCCATCCTCCATCATGACCCGAAGTCGCTGAACTTGCAGGCCTGGCTCCTGCAGCGTTAGAGTTTGGAGGATACGACATACCGGCCGACTGCAGAGAGGTTCTTGCAAAGGCCAGGGCGTCCTCAACTCTTAAATGCTATGGACACAAATGGAAGAGGTTCTCTGTCTGGTGCCACGCACAGAAGATTAACCCTCTACGGATTATGGCTCCCCAGATACTGCCGTACCTTCTGACGCTGGCCAAGGCTGGACTGGCGCACGCGTCCATCAAGATTCATCTTGCTGCGATCTCCCGATACACCAGAACCACGGGGCGGACGTCTTTGTGGTCTCATCGTCTGGTGAAAGAATTCATGAAGGGACTGTTCAGATCGTTCCCGCCGGTGAAGGCTCCGGCCCCGGCGTGGGAGCTCAACGTGGTGCTGACCAAGCTCATGGGACCTCCGTTCGAGCCTCTGCACTCGGCTCCGTTGAAGTTCTTGTTGTGGAAAACAGCGTTTCTTGTGGCCATCACCTCCGCACGAAGAGTGGGAGAGATCCAGGCCCTTTCCTGCAAGCCCCCGTACTTGACTTTTCACGACACGAGGGTAGTGCTCAGGACGCACCCCTCCTTCATGCCCAAGGTGCCGTCGGACTTCCACCTCAACGAACCCTTGGTGTTGCCTGTTTTCTTCCCGTCGCCTTCGTCGTCGGCCGAAAGGACTTTGCACTCGCTGGATGTGGCTAGAGCGCTGAAGTTTTACGTGGACCGCACAAAGTGTTTTCGGAAGACGTCACAACTTTTTGTGAACTTTGGACCTGTCAATCAGGGGAAGGCTCTCTCAAAGGACTCCATTTCCAGATGGCTCTCCGGCTGTATCATGTACTGTCATCAGTTGGCAAACCGACCGCTGCCTGGCCGTCCGAGAGCCCATTCCACCAGAGCGATCGCAGCTACCACGGCGTTCCTATCTGGTGTGCCCTTGCTGGACATCTGCAGGGCTGCTACGTGGAGGTCGACGCACACCTTCACGAGAATCTGCTGCGTCGATCGGGATTCCAGGGAGGAGTCCAGGGTCGGCCAAGCAGTACTGTGCAATCTGTTCGCCTAAGGTGAGCCTGGTGAGGAGGTAAGAATTGCTTAATGTTGAGTTTGATGTAATGCTTAATGTTGAGCCTTTGCCACCTCCCGTGGTTGCGCATGTGTTACTGCTATGTATTCTTTATTCATGAGCATGTGAATCCATGCCAGACCCCATGCTGGAGAAGGAACAAGTTACTTACCTGTAACTGTTCTCCAGCATGGGTGTGGCATGGATTCACATGCGAACCCTCCCGCCTACCCCTCTGCGGCTCTTCACTTGGTCATACTGCCACTTCACGTGCTACCAAATCTGAAGATGGCTGCCAGAGGCGGGGCTTAGGTAGAGGGCAGTCATTGGCTGTGGTCAGTATGACGCAGAGATCAGTGATTGGTTACTACTACGAAAGACAGATCAGAAACGTAACTGATACTGATTTTTTCCTTACCGAGGATTCCCAGCCTGACGACGGGGAATATTCATGAGCATGTGAATCCATGCCAGACCCATGCTGGAGAACAACAGTTACAGGTAAGTAACTTGTTCCTTGTCTCCGGCTGACTACTTAACAGTGGTGGCAGCGGTGGGATACAAGAGGAACGCAAACCCCCATCAGCATGGAAGCCATGTTTCATGAATCTTCACCTACGTCCCTTTTTTGACCTTGTGGTCCCTGACCCATAGAGTACTGAATGCAGTAACCCTCTCAACATGGCCGTCAAATTCGAAACGCAGCTTGCCAGCCTTTACGTTCCACGCTCGGAGCACTACTAAACAGACACACCCCTGCGGCTCTGTGCGTCTCAGTGCTACTGTTCGCCGTAGCTGGACGTGTGCTGTCGGAGTTCGCTCTGGGCTATTTTCCTGATCTCTCTATCCCGGTTCCTTGATTCCTCCTCCTTTTCTTTCATCCCTCAAACTTACTGAATTTTCCTGGATTTTCGCCCGTGCTCGAGCCACGGTTTCCGTGCCTCCGCACGCGGACATTGTTCCTTCCTGGTTCCATCCTGAACAATCTGAATGAAAGACGCTGGGATCCAAAGACCCGCGTGCAGGCCTATATAAATCCCGGACCGTGAGGAAGAAGTCACAAAAGAAGGTCGCAAGCAAACAGGAAAGACAGGTGACAAGGGGAGAGACTTGTGACAGATTGAGATGCCCAAAAATCGATACGGATACAGGGATGGAAGCTGCGGTTCAAGACCTCATGTGAGGCATGCAGGAACTCACCACAGAAGTTCAAAACCTTAAAGCTGAGAACGCTGCCTTAAAGCAGCTGGTATTTTCTCATGATTCTGCTACCAAGGAAAGTGTATTATTGGGAGGAGTGGTGGACAAATATGATGGCTCTCCAAAGACCCGTTGTGCCTTCCTAGATTCATGCTTGGTGCATTTCACCTTCAAGCCCTGCTACTTTTCCACCCCTAGAGCATAAGTATGGTTTATGATATCACACCTCACCGGCAAGGCATTAACCTGGGCAACTCCCCTAGTCAATTCGAGTGACGCCCTCCTGGATGATTACAATGGATTCGTGGAAGCCCTGAAGCCCTAAAGGCCATTTTTGATCTTTCTGAGCAGGTTTACAGCACTCAAGGACGTCTACTTGATTTTCGACAAGCATCCCAGGATATGCTTTTCTACGTCACCCGTTTCAAACAACTTATGAAGGAAGCTGATTGGTCCCAAGAGGCTAGTTTCACTCTCTTTCGCAGAGGGTTGAATGAAGAAATAAAGGACGAGCTAGCCAGGGTAGCTCGCCCTAATTCCTTCCAGACCCTCTTGGATCTTTCCTTGCAAATTGATTTTTGAATCCAGGAAAGAAAGGCGGAGAAAAAGAAGTCAAAATCATCATTCCCACAGGCTGACATAGACCAACCTTCTAGTCCAGAACCCGCAGTTTCTCTGACCTCAGATCCAGAACCCTTGCAACTGGTGGCATTCTGTGAACCCATTACCCCACAAGAAAGGATGCGCCATATTCACACTGGTCTCTGCATGGATTGCGCCTCTGATAAACATCTTGTCAGAGAGTGCCCTATTGCTCCTCCACGGCGTTCCAGAAACGCCAGCTCCCGATCCTAGATGGGCACAGTTTCGGGAGAATGATGTCTGCTCCGCATCAATTCCTTCCTTGAACTCTCCTGGACAAAATAACCTTGTGATTCTACAGGCCTTTCTATCGCCTTCCAAGAAAGAAATCTTCCCCATCCTGGCATTAGTGGATTGCGGAGCCATGGGCATAGATCATTTTTGGGTCACAATTCATCACATTCCATGCGAAACACGAGAGACTATGCAACCTGTTGAAGCTATCAATGGAAGACCCCTGTCTTCAGCACCCATAACCCTTCAAACCAAGGAGCTTCTTCTCTCCATAAACCACCATCAAGAGAGGATTTGATATTATAAGATCTGTCCACTATCCAATGGTTTTAGGCATGCCCTGGTTACAGAAGCACAATCCTTATATCAATTGGGCAGCAGGCTCTCTATTTCTTGGTTCGGAACATTGTATGTCCCACTGTTTGTCCCTGAACACCTTACCAAGAGCCTCTGAAGACTTCCAAAAAAATCAACAAATACCAGTCACCGTCTCAAACGTCGTCCAGATTCCCAGGGCCTATCAGGCGTACACAGATGTGTTCTCAACAGCCATAGTTCAAGCTCTACCACCCCACAGACTTGAAGATTATGCCATTGATACCGAACCTTCAGCAGTAATTCCTTTTGGAAGAATGTTTATCTTGTCAGAACCTGAAAAGAGGGCCCTCCAGGAATACCTGGGTACCAATCTGGAAAACAGAACTATTCGACTATCAAAGTCCCCGGCGGGCGCCTCCCTATTTTTTGTTCCCAAGAAGGATTCCAAGGAGCTTAGGCCATGTCTCAATTACTGTGTCTTAATCAATGCACTCTTAAGGACCGTTATCTATTGCCTCTCATATCAAACATCCTGGAAGCTGTCAGAGGTGCTGTCATCTTAAAAAAACGAGACCTCAGGGGCGCCTACCATCTTATTCGTATAAAGGAAGGTGACAAAAGGAAGACAGCCTTTAGAACACCCTTCCGCCATTTTGAATATCTAGTTATGCCCTTTGGACTTGCTAATGCCCCAGCAGTCTTCCAACGCTTTATGGATCGGGCATTTTCTGATATGCTTTTCCTCTTCGTCATTGTATATCTAGACGACATACTGATCTACTCCAAGGGCCATCAAAAACATGAAGAACACGTAAGGGCAGTCTTACAACGTCTACGGGAACATAAACTCCTGGCCAAACCTGAGAAATGCCTTTTGCACGTATCTACTGTTCACTGTCTCGGATTTGTTCTTAGCCAAAAGGGGATTGGAATGGACTCTTCGAAGGTTTACTCCATTCTATCTTGGCCTGTTCCCACTAGCGTAAAGCAAATTCAATCCTTCCTGGGGCTTGCTAACTTCTACAGAAAGTTTATTACAGCATTTTAGGAAATTGTTCATCCTATTGTTACATTGTTAACAAAGGTCACCCCCTTTCAGTGGACCTCAGTCCAAGATTCAGCGTTTCAACGATTAAAGTCGGAGTTTACACAAGCTCCCATCCTTGCTCAACCTGACACAGACAGACCCTTCATTGTCGCAACTGATGCTTCCAACTACACCATTGAGGCAGTCTTGAAACAGGAACTTGGAGACAAACTGGAACACCCCATCGCCTATCTCTCCCGCACCTTGACTCCCAGTGAAACCCATTATTCCGTCCTGGAGAAGGAATTGTTGCCCATCCGTCAGGCCTTCACGGATTGGCGTCATCTCCTTCTGGGAGCTAAACACCCGGTTCAAGTTCGCACAGACCATCGGAATCTCCAAGTCCTACAATCCCTAGAATGTAGAAACAGTCGCCAAGCCCGATGGGCTTTCTTTTTTGCCCAATACCAATTCCAAATCCATCACTTCCCTGGAACACATAACGTTATAGCCGATGCTTTATCCAGGCGTCCCGACTAGGAACCCCTTGAGAATCGGACCTTTCCTAAGATGTTTCCCCATAGAATATTTGTTGCCCAAGCAATTACTATCCTGGAGGATATTCAAATTCAAACCCAGTCCTCTGAACCTTGGAAGGATTTTAAGAGAAACAATCGATGGAATCTTAAAACAAAGGATGGATACCTGTTCAAGGACAATCGCTTGGTCATTCCCACTCCTGGAATGAGACAAAAGATCACAAGTCTATGTCATGCTACTTTCCATTCAGGACACCATGGCATCACCAACACTCTCCATCTAATACAAAGACAGTTTTGGTGGACAAAGATGAAGGATGATATCAAGATTCATATCCAGACATGTGCAGTCTGCAATCAGAACAAACATGATAACAAAAGACCAGCAGGTCTCCTGCTCCAACCGGCGATCCCAACAAGACCCTGGGAAATCATTGCCACAAATTTCATCTTGGAACTATCCTCTTCCAGGGGCTACACAACTATAATGGTTACCATTGATTTGTTCACTCATATGGCTCATTTTACGCCTTTATGCAAACTGCCATCCTCATCCGAACTTGCTGGAATTTTCCTGGAACACATATTTGTCATGATGCCTAGCCCCGGGCATCAGGACCAAGCCCATCAGCTCCGGGAGCAGGCATCCAGATACCTATTAAAACCCCAAGAGCCCCGGCTGGGGGCTGTTTGGGTTCAGTCCTGGCACCTTAGGCGCCAGGCTCATCATAGAAAGAAGTCCTGGCACCATAGGCGCCAGGCTCATAGACTTTACTCACCTGATGCAGACCTTGCTGCAAACAAGTCCAAGCCAACATGAGGCCTGGATGGGACTATTTTGTTACAGGGACTATTTTTTACTCGGGCGTGGTTCTGGGGAACTTCTTACCTGGAACTACTTTGAAGGCTATTTAAACCACGCCCGAACAGCAGCACACGATTCGCGTTATTCTGCATCCAGCAGCGTAACGCTCAGCCTGCCTGCAGTCAGCATCCAGTCTTCTGCCACGCCCGCCTTGAATCCAGAGCTCCTAAAACAAAGAGTAAAGAAAAGGACAATGTTAGAAAACAAACTTTTTTCGAATTCCTCACCTGATTTTGGATCCATCTCGTCTCCAGACTTGGAAGGAACATCATGTCTGTACGCATCGCATCTCCAGCTGCAGCACTGCTCCAAAATCACCAGTCCTCACAGCATCTTTTGATTCGGCGCTGCCTCCATCATTTCTTCGTCGAACTCCGGTACCTGGAGGACAAAAGAAAACAACAAGGTGAGCCGAGAAAACCAACAAATATAACTCTTACCACCATAGACTTACCTGATTTACCACCGTCGGCATTAATCTATAACTTTCCACATCTTCATGGGCCGCACCTGTAAAGAAAGTGAAAACAACACGTTAGACTTGCACAACATTTACCGGACAGCGTCGGGTAATACAGACTCTTACCTGAGCGCCACCAGCTGCCACGAGAGCAGCTTCTCACAAACCCAGCTGCAAGACAAGGAAGGAAGGGGGGACAAGAGTGAACATCGGACATATTGAACTCTATGAACTTGATACTTACTGGTCCTCGCCAGGAACCTCAGAGTCAATACTCTCCGGAACTCTCCCAAGCCTTCAAACCAGTGAAGTAACTGGCATCAACGCGCCCCTGCAATCCACGCAGGATGGAGAGCTCGTCCTTCAAGAGTATAAGGTGAGATTGCTGAGAGGGCACTTCAGAGGTGATTAGTGGGGAGGACTGTGGGGGTGCCATCACTTGAATCCACGGGTGACTAAATACATCCCTCCACTTGCAGGAGAATACTTCTACGAGTCAAGCAGACAAGATTAGGAGGGCCAGTCCAGTCAGTCATCTCTGCACTACGCCTCACGTTGGCAGAGACCGCAGCCATCCGGGCCCAACCGACGCCCCTGTGGGATCCAGGTGAGCGTAACAGAACGCGAAGCCTTTATACAAATCCCCACCCGGGCATTATGGAAACCTCAGAAACCGACCAATTGGCCCAATTGTTGGGGGAATTTAGGGCGGAGGTGCACGCCGCTCGGCAAGAGACTAATGCCCTCATAAGAGAACTGATTGTCTCAAAGGAAAGAACTGATGATCTGGCTAGGCAACTGCTGCAAAACCAAGCTGGGCAAACATCTCTGCCTGGACTCGGGGGTAATCCAACTCCTGTTTCACCGAGCAATCCTGTGCAAGTGGTTTTACCAGGGGATATTCCTTTGGCTCCACCTGAACGCTTTTCTGGGGACCCAAAAAGGTTTGCCGTGTTTATGAACCAATGCCGCTTGCACTTTTTATGCAGACTTGGAGCTTTTCCAAATGATCAAGCCAAAGTAGCCTTTGTATTATCATATTTGAGTGGCAGTGCAGCTGATTGGTCGATTCCACTAGTCAATCAGGATGATCCTCTTCTTCGGGACTTTCAGGGTTTTCAAATGAGCCCAGTGACAGGCCCTGGATAACAAACTTTTATCCCTACGACAAGGTAACCAGGACCTGTTAACCTATATCGCAACCTTCAATAGGTTGGGGGTGGAAACCGGATGGCCTGAGGTAAAACGAATTACACTATTTCATCGTGGACTTCGGGGAGAACTTAAAGATGTTTTGGCCCAAGTTGTGAACCCACCTCAGGATTGCGCAGAATATATAGACTTAGTGGTCCAGTTAGACCACTGACTTCAGAATAGAAAGGCTGACCGAGCTAAGTTCGAGAATCGGGTGTTTGTTAAACCCAACGTCACCCCCAAAGGAACAGATGCAGCAGAACCTATGCAGATCGGGGGGGTTAAAGGACCTTTAACTCAAAAGGGAAGAGAAAAGAGACAGCAGATGCAATTGTGTTTGTATTGTGGAACCTCGGGACATTTTCTGCGGGATTGCCCTATAAAACCACCCAAGAAGGTGGTCGGAGTCGCTGACAAAAGCCAAAAAGAGTCTGATTCGGGAAACGACCATGCCCGACAAGCGTAGAGGTCCGCTTGCCGAGCTTAAAGAAGGACACTCAAACCTTGCATCTAATCATACCAATGGTCCTAATTGATCCAAGGCAGCCATCACATATGCACGCAGTAAGGGCATACATCGATAATGGGGCCATAAGAAACTATATGGACCACGAATTGGCTTCAAGGATGAATCTACCTCTTTGCAAAAAGACCACTTCGGATGTCATCACCACAGTCGATGGAACTGAAATTGCCTCTGGGCCTGTAACTCATTCCACTACAGAGATGACACTGTTGGGTCAAGATGGGCATCGAGAGACTATTGTGTTTGATTTAATCAATGCCCCGCAGTTCCAAATAATACTGGGGATGCCAAGGTTGGAAACACATAATCCTTGTATTGAATGGCGAGAGAAGAGAATTGTAACACTCACCTGATTCCCGGAGAGGCGCCGGTCTTGACTGGGCGTATACCGTATCTTCAAAGGTGATGTGTAACACACGGCTGGCTCTTTGGGCTGGACCCCTGTGCACTGTATGTCTGACTCGAAGGGTAAGGTGTCTGCAGATAGAAAATATGGGATTAATGAACTGGGTTATTGAATGTCTCTCTCTTCTTCCCTTTCTCTTCTCCAGTAGAACCCCAAAGGTTAATGCGCTCACCTTAGGTAAGTGAACGCCGTGCTCTCCATCTGCTTCGGGGCAGGGTGCTGTAACCAGTTTCTTCACTGGATAAGGGGAGCAGGCCTCTTGACTTCAGAAGACTGCTGTCCGTCGTTTACTTCACAAACGGTAAGTTTCGAGTAATTCTAATGTCTTTAAAAGTCTTTAGTAATGATGTCTCTTGTTTTTCAGGGTTCCGGCGATGGCGGATGACGGGCTGAAGTGAGTTGAAGATGGAGCCCGTGTGATGAATAGAAGCGCCTGGAAGCACGTAAGTAAGCGCTTGTTGCCTGCTTCACGATGCGCTCTAACTGTCTTTTTCTTCTGCAGGTACAAGTTCGGAGCGGCTGCAGGGTGCCGAAATACCCACTGGGTTAGATGTGGAAAGGAGTAATGGCACGTGAGTATTAAAGTTCCCCAATGTCTTTAAACGCAGCTTGTTTTGTCTTTCAGATGCGGGATGCAGCGCCGAAGGCCTCCGGAGCATGCGAAGAGTTGGTAAGCTTTTGTCTTTCAGATGCCGGAATGCAGCGCGAGGCGTTGGTGACAGCTGATGGGTCAGGTAAGTGAAGCGCTGTCACTGAAGACCGTAATGCTAACCTGTTCTTTCTTGTCTTTATAGGTGTTGCTGAAGACTGGATTCAGGATGGTAAGCCTTTTTCCTTAGGCCCAGGATCAGATGCAGAAGACACGATGAGCGTTCTGCTGCAGAGGATGCAGAATAACGCAAAGCAAGATTCATCCATCGGGTGTGGTTTAAATAGTCTCCTGTAGTGCTTAGGTGTCTCCTTCCACAGCCACGCCTAGGTAAGAAAAGAGTTCCTGCTTTCCAGAAGAGTTCCAGTGTTCTGAACCTAGGGAGTGGCTCCTGCCCCACCCAACAGGAAAAGTAGTTCCAAACAGAAGAGGATCAGAGGCTCAACTGGCAGGCAAGTAAGCAGCATGGTCTGCTGCAGGTAAGTCCACCCAAGCATTATGAGCCCGGCGCTTCCAGCGCTGGGACTGGGCATATTTATGAGCCTGGTGCCATTGGCGCCAGGACTGGGTCCAAAAGGTCCCAATTGGGACTGGATGGCACTCAGAACCTGGGTTATGGATCTGCTTCCAAGGGAGTTGGGAAAACCCTGACCTTTTGGAAGCAGAGATCATGACAGTACCCCCCCCTCAAGGCCCCTCCCAAACCGGGCTTCTCCAGGGGTTTTGGCTTGTCAGGAAATGTTCGGTGAAATCTTTTGATTAGGTGAGGAGCGTGGACATATTCAGCAGGTTCCCAGGATCTCTCTTGGGGGCCGTAGCCTTTCCAGTCAATTAGGTAAAATAGTTTAGATTTGGAGATCTTGGAGTCCAGAATGCTTTTGACTTCAAACTCGAGTTCTCCATCAACTAGGATAGGTTTTGGAGATTTAGTTAGTCGGGTTTGAGGTTGCACGGGTTTTAATAGAGAGACGTGGAAGACCGGATGTATCTTCATGTGCGGGGGCAAGTCCAACTTGACCGCTACTGGGTTTACTATGGTAGTGATGGAATAGGGACCAAGGTATCTTGGGTTGAATGTACGTGGCCCTTTTAGAGGTAGATATTTGGTGGATAACCAGACTTGATCCCCTACTTGATATTGAGGGGCTTCCTTCCGATGTTGATCTGCTCCTTTCTTGTATTGTTCTTTAGCCCTTTGAAGGTGAGAAACAGCTTCTTTAAAGGCTTGGGTGATTGTAGAATGCAGGTAGTCTACTGCTGGTGTTTCAAGATCTTGGAGGGGATCCAACTCCGAGGTTCGAGGGTGACTGCCGTATAAAAGAAAAAATGGGGTTTTCCCAGTTCCCGAATGGACAGAGTTATTGTAGGCATATTTGGCTATCCAAAGGATGTCTTTCCAAGTTTTTTCAGTTTGTTGCAGCATGCAGCGTAAATACTGTTCCAGAGTTTGATTGGTCCTCTCGGTTTGTCCGTCGGTCTGAGGGTGGTGACTTGTCGATAGTCTCACATCAATTTGAGCCGACCGACAGCAACTTCGCCAAAAATGAGAAATAAATTGACTACCTCGATCCGATATTAGAACCGAAGGAAAACCGTGCAGTCGGACGATGTTTTCAAGAAATTCTCGGGCCAGAGTTGCTGCTGTTGGCAAGCCTTTGAGCGGAATGAAATGCGCCATCTTGGAGAATAAGTCCACGATTACTAGAATCGTATTGTATCCGGAGCATGGAGGTAGATCGGTGATGAAGTCCATAGAAAGCGTATGCCAAGGACGAGGTGGGATGTCAATAGGGCGTAAGAGACCTGCTGGTCTTTCCTTTTGACTCTTGTTTTGGGCGCATACTCCACAGGACATTATAAAGTCTCTGATATCTTTTTTCCAAGACGGCCACCAGAAGTAGCGCTTGATCTTTTCTGAGGTCTTGGCCATACCGGGATGTCCTTCCATTAAAGAATCGTGATAACAAGAGATTAATTTTTTCTGTAATTCTGTGCTGGGCAGGTATAATCGTTCTTGGAAATACAACAAGTTGTCCTTTACTGCAAAGTCCTTTCCCTGCAAAGGCCAATTTTGTATGTCTGCTGGAGTTACAAGTTGCCTGGCTTTATCCTTAACTTCCTCTATGGATTGTGTGGCGATTACACCCAGAATTCTTTGTTCGGGAATGATTGGTACAGGTTTAGGGTTGATCAAGTGTTCTTCCACTCCCATCCGAGAAAGGGCATCGGCTTTACCGTTTTTTGTACCAGGTCGATAGGTAATTATGAAGTCAAACTCGGCAAAGAATAATGCCCAACGGAGTTGTCTAGAGGATTGGGCTTTTGCAGTTTTCAAATATTGCAGGTTTCGGTGATCCGTAATCACAGTAACGGTGTGTCGGGCCCCCAGCAGATAATGCCGCCAAGCCTTAAAAGCAGACTTGATAGCCAGAAGTTCCTTGTCAGTAATCGTGTAATTGATTTCAGGAGGCGAGAATTTGCGGGACCAAAATGCCACGGGATGCAACTGATTGGTTACCGGGTCCTTTTGTGATAGAACTGCCCCCATGGCAAGGCTTGAAGCATCAGTTTCCACGACGTAGGGGAGTTTGGGGCGAGGATGTTTTAAGATTGGTGCAGAGATAAATTTAGTCTTCAAATCCTGGAAAGCTTGTTCCGCCTCGGTAGTCCATTCAAAACATTTGTTTTTCTTTAACAAGGCAGTGATGGGCTGGACTATTCGAGAAAATTCGGGGATAAACCTGCGGTAAAAGTTAGCGAAGCCTAACATGCTTTGCACACCTTTTACGGAGGATGGTGATGGCCATTTGAGAACTGCATCGACCTTCTTTGAATCCATACGCACTCCGCTAGGTGATAATATGAATCCCAAGAATTCAACTTCAGTCACGTTGAAAACACATTTTTCCAACTTAGCGAAAAGTTTGTGTTGACGCAATCTTTCGAGGACCATTTTCACGTGTTTCCGATGTTCAGATTCCGATGAAGAATAAACGAGGATGTCGTCAATGTAAACAACAACACACACATCTATGAGCTCTCTGAGGACATCATTCATAAAATATTGAAAGGCGGCCGGGGCATTGCAAAGTCCGAAGGGCATGACCTGATATTCAAATAGCCCATATTTGGTGCGGAAGGCCGTCTTCCATTCATCACCCTCTTTTATTCGAACCAAGTGGTAGGCTCCTCTAAGATCCAACTTTGTATATATGCATGCTTTTCTGACCAGGTCCAGGAGTTCAGGGATCAAAGGTAACGGATATCTATTCTTGACGGTGATCTGGTTCAGGGAGCGATAATCTATACAAGTTCTAAGGTCTCCTTCCTTTTTTAGAACGAACAACAAAGCTGAAGAAGCAGGGGACTTGGAAGGACGAATAAACCCATTTGCCAGGTATTGATCCAGGTATTGGCGAAGGTGAAGATTCTCAGGCTCGGTGAGGGCATAAATTCTACTACAAGGAGGAGTAGATCCAGGTATCAGGTCTATCTGGCAGTCATAAGACCTATGAGGAGGTAGAGAGTTAGCCTGATCCTTCCGGAAAACATCTTGGTATTCTAGGTATTCGGGAGGTAACTGGGGAGTCTCTGAAGAAATTGCTGCCAGTGCAACACCAGGTGGAGGGTGACAAGTAGAGACACATTCTGGAAACTGGACCGTTCTTGCTCGCCAATCGATCAGAGGATTGTGTTTCTCTAACCAAGGTATTCCTAGAATAATCTGAAACTGAGGGGCCTTGATCACATCGAACACGATCTTCTGATGGTGTCCATCTTGACTTACGAGCGTCACTTCTTGAGTGGTATGCGTTACTGGTCCGGAGGCTATCTCCGTCCCATCCACCGTAGTAATGACGTCCTTTACAGCCTTGGGACAAAGAGTTAGATTCATCCTCAAAACCATTTCATGATCCACATAATTGCCGATGGCACTGCTGTCGACGTAAGCTTCAATTGCATGTAATCGATCCGGATTATCAGGGCTAATGAGGACCATAGGTATGACGAAATGCGAGGTCACGGAACTGGTTTTCACGCTCGGCAAGAGGACCTCTATTCTTGTCGGGCGAGGTCGTTTCCCTGCTCAGAGTTTGTAACTTTGGTAACTGCAGCTCCTACTGCCTTCTTGGCAGGTTTCACCGGACAGTCTCGAAGAAAGAGCCGTGAGTTTCCGCAATAGAGGCATAATTGCAACTGTTTTCTCCTTTCCCGCTCCTTTTGTGTTAGAGGACCTTTCAGGCCCCCTATTTGCATGGGTTCCCCGGAGTTTACTCTTTGGAAGGAGTTGGCGGTTTGGAAAATACTCGAGCATCAAACTTGGAACGATCGGCCTTTCTGTTCTGCAGTCTGTGATCTATTTGAACGACTAAGTCTATATAGTCCAAACAATCTTGTGGGGGATTCACTACTTGGGCTAACACATCTTTGAGCTCTCCATGTAGACCTCTATAAAACAGCGTAATCCTTTTGTCCTCAGGCCATTGAGTTTCCACTATCAGTCTGTTGAAAGATGCAATATAAGCCAAAAGGTCTTGATTACCTTGTCGCAACGAAAGAAGCTCATTGTCCAAGGCCTGCCCCTGTGAATGTCTTGCGAAAAGTTTTTCCATACCGAGCTGAAAAGCTTGAAAATCATGGAGGACCGGATCATCTTGATTTACTAGGGGGATCGACCAGTCTGCCGCATTACCACTAAGGTATGAAAGTACGAAAGCTACTTTAGCTTGATCAGTTGGAAATGCTGCTGGCCGGCATAAGAAATGCAACCGGCACTGATTGATAAATACTGCAAACCTCTTTGGGTCACCAGAAAATCGTTCGGGCGGAGCCAGAGGTACATTCCCAGGTAGGTTGATCTGCACTGGATTCATAGAGGATGTAGAAGGAAGATTTCCCCCAGATGCGGGTAACGGGGTCTGTCCGGCTTGTGACTGTAGCAATTGTCTAGCGAGATCATCTGTTCGCTCCTTGGAAATAATCAGTTCCCTTCTTAGAGCGTTCGTTTCCTGACGGGCTGCATGCACTTCTGCCCTTAGTTCCCCAAGTAACTGGGCGAGCTGGTCGGTATCCGAGGTTTCCATAGCGCCTGGACGGGAGTTTTGCGGTAGGCTTTGCGTTCTGTAACGCTCACCTGATTCCCGTAGAGGCGCCGGTCTTGACTGGGCGTATACCGTATCTTCAAAGGTGATGTGTAACACACGGCTGGCTCTTTGGGCTGGACCCCTGTGCACTGTATGTCTGACTCGAAGGGTAAGGTGTCTGCAGATAGAAAATATGGGATTAATGAACTGGGTTATTGAATGTCTCTCTCTTCTTCCCTTTCTCTTCTCCAGTAGAACCCCAAAGGTTAACGCGCTCACCTTAGGTAAGTGAACGCCGTGCTCTCCATCTGCTTCGGGGCAGGGTGCTGTAACCAGTTTCTTCACTGGATAAGGGGAGCAGGCCTCTTGACTTCAGAAGACTGCTGTCCGTCGTTTACGTCGCAAACGGTAAGTTTCGAGTAATTCTAATGTCTTTAAAAGTCTTTAGTAATGATGTCTCTTGTTTTGCAGGGTTCCGGCGATGGCGGATGACGGGCTGAAGTGAGTTGAAGATGGAGCCCGTGTGATGAATAGAAGCACCTGGAAGCACGTAAGTAAGCGCTTGTTGCCTGCTTCACGATGCGCTCTAACTGTCTTTTTCTTTTGCAGGTACAAGTTCGGAGCGGCTGCAGGGTGCCGAAATACCCACTGGGTTAGATGTGGAAAGGAGTAATGGCACGTGAGTATTAAAGTTCCCCAATGTCTTTAAACGCACCTTGTTTTGTCTTTCAGATGCGGGATGCAGCACCGAAGGCCTCCGGAGCATGCAAAGAGTTGGTAAGCTTTTGTCTTTCAGATGCCGGAATGCAGCGCGAGGCATTGGTGACAGCCGATGGGTCAGGTAAGTGAAGCGCTGTCACTGAAGACCGTAATGCTAACCTGTTCTTTCTTGTCTTTATAGGTGTTGCTGAAGACTGGATTCAGGATGGTAAGCCTTTTTCCTTAGGCCCAGGATCAGATGCAGAAGACACGATGAGCGTTCTGCTGCAGAAGATGCAGAATAACGCAAAGTAAGATTCATCCATCGGGTGTGGTTTAAATAGTCTCCTGTAGTGCTTAGGTGTCTCCTTCCACAGCCACGCCTAGGTAAGAAAAGAGTTCCTGCTTTCCAGAAGAGTTCCAGTGTTCTGAACCTAGGGAGTGGCTCCTGCCCCACCAAACAGGAAAAGTAGTTCCAAACAGAAGAGGATCAGAGGCTCAACTGGCAGGCAAGTAAGCAGCATGGTCTGCTGCAGGTAAGTCCACCCAAGCATTATGAGCCCGGCGCTTCCAGCGCTGGGACTGGGCATATTTATGAGCCTGGTGCCACTGGTGCCAGGACTGGGTCCAAAAGGTCCCAATTGGGACTGGATGGCACTCGGAACCTGGGTTATGGATCTGCTTCCAAGGGAGTTGGGAAAACCCTGACCTTTTGGAAGCAGAGATCATGACAAGAATAACCTTCCCGGATTCTGCACACACCTGTTACCCGGAAAGAAAACTTGAACAAAGGCCTGGCCACAGTCACTAATTCAATTGGGCAGTTACCTCAGGAATACCAAGAATTTCAGGATGTTTTTCAAAAAGAACAGGCCAACACATTACCGCCTCACAGATCATACGATTGTCAGCTCGACCTCATACAGGGTGTGCAACCCCCATGCAGTAGGATCTACGCCCTTACGGAACCCGAAAACCTTCACCTACGACAATACTTTGACCAATACCTTGCTAATGGCTTCATTCGGCCATCCGAGTCTCCTGCATCCTCCGCTTTATTCTTCGTGCCTAAAAAGGAAGGTGACCTTAGAACGTGCATAGATTACCGCACATTAAATCAGATTACGGTAAATAACCGATACCCATTGCCTCAGAATTACTAGACCAAGTAAAGGATGCTTGCATCTACACTAAGTTAGATCTTCAAGGGGCATATCATCTGGTGCGGTTTAAGAAAGGCGATGAATGGAAGACTGCCTTTCGCACCAAGTACGGATTATTCGAGTATCAAGTGATGCCCTTCGGGTTGTGCAATGCACCAGCAGCCTTCCAGTATTTTTTGAACAATGTCCTTCGTGAACTTATTGACGTCTGTGTTGTCGTATACATAGACAATATTCTAGTGTACTCTTCCTCAGAATCCGACCATGTTAAGCACGTTCGTGCAGTCCTTGAGAAACTACGCCAGCACCAGTTATATGCGAAATTGGAAAAATGTCTTTTCATGCTACAGAAGTTGAATTCCTTGGATTTATCCTGACTCCAAAAGGAGTCTGAATGGACTCTCGAAAGGTGGAAGCAATTCTCAAGTGGCCATCACCCAGTTCAGTTAAAGGGGTACAAAGCATGCTTGGATTTGCTAATTTCTACCGCAGATTTATTCCTGAATTCTCGCATGTGGTACACCCCATCATAGCACTTTTGCAAAAAAACAAACGCTTCTTGTGGACTGAAGAGGCTGAAAGCGCCTTCCAAGAGCTGAAATTGAAATTCACGTCTGCGCCTGTCTTAAAGCACCCACGCCCTGAGCTCCCATACATAATTGAAACCGATGCCTCCAGTTTAGCTATGGGAGCTGTCCTGTCCCAGAAGGATCCTGAAACCGGTCAACTTCACCCAGTAGCATTTTGGTCCAGAAAGTTCTCGGCACCCGAGTTAAACTATGCAGTTACTGATAAAGAGTTGTTAGCCATCAAATCTGCCTTCAAGGCTTGGTGGCAATATGTTCTCAGTGCCAGGCATTCCATTACTGTAATCACTGATCACCGGAACTTGCAGTATTTAAAAACAGCCAAGGCCCAATCATCGCGCCAACTTCGATGGGCATTGTTCTTTGCCGAATTCGATTTCGTGATCACTTATCGACCAGGCTGTAAAAATGGCAAGGCAGATGCCTTATCCCGAATAGGGATGGGAGAAGCATATGCGAACCCGGAACCGGTGCCTATAATTTCGGAACAAAGAATTCTTGACATAACTACTCTACAGACGCTAGAAGATATTCATTTAAAAATCCAACAACTCTTCGATCCAGCAGCCCTGCAGGACTGGGAAAAGAAAGGCCCGGATTACTCAGTCATCAATGACCTACCTCACTATCAAGGACGACTATTTCTACCACACAAGGAACTACAAGAATTAGTTCTCTCCAATTATCATGACACCCTGATGGAAGGGCACCCAGGTATTGCAAAAACTAAAGACAATACTGGTGGCCCACCTGGCGAAAAGACGTAAAGTAATTTGTGATGTCCTGTGGCATTTGCACCCAAAACAAAAGTCAGAAGAAAAACCCAGCTGGCCTTTTACAACCTCTGGATATTCCACCTACACCATGGCACACCTTATCTTTAGACTTTATTACAGATCTACCTCCATGTTATGGATTGAACACCATTCTAGTTATTGTGGATCTTTTTTCCAAGATGGCCCACTTTATTCCTTTAAAGGGATTACCTTCTGCTTCAATTCTGGCCAAGGAGTTCCTCGAAAACATTGTTCGGATACACGGATTTCCTTCCGTATTGTTCTCTAACCGAGGTAGTCAATTCATTTCACATTTTTGGAAGAAGTGTTGTCAATTGGCGCAAATCGACGTGAGGTTATCAACCAGTCACCATCCCCAGACCGATGGTCAGACGGAGAGGACCAACCAGACGATTGAACAGTATCTACGTTGCATGCTACACCAGACCGAAAGTAATTGGAAAGATATTTTATGGATTTCCGAGTATGCATACAATAACTCCGTACATTCAGGAACTGGACAAAGCCCCTTTTATACCATATATGGACATCACCCTCGAACCTCAGAGCTCGATTCGCCTCAGCACTTAGAAATGCCCGCAGTTAGTCATTTGCACTCCACTATTACACAAGCCTTTAAGGAGGCAACAGAACATTTGAAACAAGCAAAAGAAAAATACAAGAAAAATGCTGATCAAAATAGAAGTGAAACTCCACAATACCAGATTGGGGATCAAGTTTGGCTGGCTACAAAACACATACCTCTGAAGGGAACTCAGACTTTTAATCCAAGATATTTGGGACCTTACACCATTAAGGCCATTATCAACCCGGTGGCCGTCAAATTGGAATTACCTTCTAATATGCAAATTCATCCTGTCTTTCATGTTTCACTTTTAAAACCAGTTCAACCAGGAACAAGATTAACCAAACCACCCGACCCCATCTTGATAGATGGAGAACCTGAATTTGAGGTCATAAAATATCCTGGACTCCAAGATGGTTAAATCAAAAAAAATCTATTCAATCGATTGGAAGGGCTACGGACCACAAGAAAGGTCATGGGAGCCTAGTGACCACGTTCATGCACCTCAATTGGTGAAAAGATTCCATCGGAACTTCCCAGACAAACCAGGGCCAAGGGGAAGAACAACTTTAGGAGGGGCCTTGGGGGGAGTGCTGTCATGATGGCTAGCCCCGGGCATCAGGACCAAGCCCATCAGCTCTGGGAGCAGGCATCCAGATACCTATTAAAACCCCAAGAGCCCCGGCTGGGGGCTGTTCGGGTTCAGTCCTGGCGCCTTAGGCGCCAGGCTCATCATAGAAATCAATTCTGGCACCATAGGCGCCAGGCTCATAGACTTTACTTACCTGATGCAGGCCATGCTGCAAACAAGTCCAAGCCAACGTGTGGCCTGGATGGGACTATTTTGTTACAGGGACTATTTTTTACTCGGGCGTAGTTCTGGGGAACTTCTTACCTGGAACTACTTTGAAGGCTATTTAAACCACACCCGAACAGCAGCACACGCTTCGCGTTATTCTGCATCCAGCAGCGTAACGCTCACCGTGCCTGCATTCAGCATCCAGTCTTCTGCCACGCCCACCTCGAATACATAGCTCCTAAAACAAAGAGGAAGGAAAAGAACAAGGTTAGAAAACAAACTTGTTTCGAATTCCTCACCTGATTTTGGATCCATCTCGTCTCCGGACCTGGAAGGAACATCATTTCTGTACGCGTCGCATCTCCAGCTGCAGTGCCGCGCCATACTCACAAGTCCTCACAGCATCTTTCGATTCAGCGCTGCCTCCATCATTTCTTCGCCGAACTCAGGTACCTGGGGGACAAAAGAAAACAACAAGGTTAGCCGAGAAAACCAACAAATATAACTCTTACCACCATAGAATTACCTGATTTACCACCGGCGGCATTATTCTATAACTTTCCACATCTTCATGTGCCACACCTGTAAAGAAAGGGAAAACAACACGTTAGACTTGCGCAACATTTACCGGACAGCGTCGGGTAATACAGACTCTTACCTGAGCGCCACCAGCTGCCACAAGAGCAGCTTCTCACAAACTCAGCTGCAAGACAAGGAAGGAAGGGGGGACAAGAGTGAACATCGGACATATTGAAATCTATGAACTTGATACTTACTGGTCCTCGCCAGGAACCTCAGAGTCAATACTCTCCAGAACTCTCCCATGCCTTCAAACCAGTGAAGTAACTGGCATCAACACGCCCCTGCAATCCATGCAGGATGGAGAGCTCGTCCTTCAAGAGTACAAGGTTAGATTGCTGAGAGGGCACTTCGGAGGTGATTAGTGGGGAGGACTGTGGGGGTGCCTTCACTTGAATCAACGGGTGGCTAAATACATCTTTCCACTTGCAGGAGAATACTTCTACAAGTCAAGCAGCCAGTCCAGTCAGTCATCTCTGCACTACGCATCACGTTGGCGGAGACCGCAGCCGCCCGGGCCCGACTGACGCCCCTGTGGGAGCCAGGTGAGCGTAACAATATCCCTGCTTCATGGGCTGCCTTCCAAGATCATTTCGGATAGAGGGCCCCAGTACATATCCCAGTTCTGGAAACAGTTATGTTGTATACTGGGTATCCAGCGTGCCTTGTCTTCGGGTTATCATCCACAGACCAATGGAGCTACTGAGCGAGTAAACTAAACTCTGGAACAATATCTTGTTGCTTTGCCACCAAGTTCCAGGACGATTGGTCACTCTTAATACCTGTGGCCGAATTTGCATACAACAATTCGGATCATTCAGCTATCAAAACCAGCCCCTTTTTCTGTAGTCAAGGATTTCATCCTTCAGTCCTACCGTCCATTCTTCCACATCCAACCCCAGTTCCTACGGTTGATTCCTGGATTGAAACACTAATCAATGTACATAAAGAAGCTAAAGCTAAAGTGTCATGATGCCTACCTCCAAGGAGCCAGGTCCGACCCAGCAACCCCAGAGGCAGGCATCATTCCCCCCAGGGAAGTTCCAGCGGGCCCTTTGGACGCAGTCCTTGCGCCTTAGGCGCCAGGCTCATGTTGGACCCCAGTCCTGGCGCCTTAGGCGCCAGGCTCATAAAGCTGGACATGTGTTCAAGTGTTTTTATGTGCACTTACCTGATGCAGACCATGCTGCTACATCCAGGACCTCTTGATGCCTGAATGGGACTGCTTTACCTGTGGGACTACTTTCCACCTGGGTGTGGTCGGGGAAGGATACATAGCTGATCGGTGGAAGGATACATACCTGGAACTTCTTCCAAAGCTATTTAAACCCCACCCGAACAGCCAAACGTGCTTCGCGTTGTTCTGCACCTAGCAGCTGGACGCTCACCGTGTCTGCTCCTGCTTCTGGACTTCAGCCACGCCTGTCAGCATCCTGGGACACCTGCAAAAGGTGATAAGAAGAAAATTCGAGAGGAAGAAGGCCTTACCTGCTAAACCTGCATCACAGAGACATTTCACCGACGATCCTGAAAAGGAAGACATCATTTTTAAAAGCATTTCGCTCTGATCGCTGCAGCACTGCATTTCACTCACCTTTCTTGGGCGCCTCCATCTTCAGCAGCGATCAACCGGATCCGCAGCCACTTCCCAGAGCCTAGAGAGAAAAAGACAAGAACACAAGGTGAGAGAAGGAAGGGAATAGGAAAAGCTCAGTTTCCTTCTAAGACTTACCTGTTGGGTCATTCCCATTTCATTTCGGGTCTTGCTGCTTCCAGGCATTTTCCGAACCCCGGCCCCTATGGGGAAAAGACATCAACATTAGCGCTTTGTTGCAAGAAGTCTTCAAAGGAATCTTCATTCATCACCTGAAAAAGACAATGAACATTATTATTTAAAGCTTGAACTTTTGAACTTGCAACAGAACTTTTACAGCGCCTTACCAGTATAATCAAGCTTACCTGAACTCCCATCCAACCTCAATCCAGTGAAGTAACTGGGTTCAACGCGCCCCTGCGTCAGAAGCAGGATGGAGAGCTCGTCCTTTCAGACCCTAAGGTGAGACTTCACGGGGGATCGTGGAAGGGTATCGAGGAGGGTTGGAAGGAAGTGGGAGGCTCGAGCATTATTCCGCCAGATTGTAATACTCCCTTTTCACGTACAGGAGGATATTCCTGCGAGCCAGTTTAGCCAGAGTAGAGAGGCCCGTCCTATCCATCTTTAGAGCCCTGCGCTTCACCATTGAAGAGGCATCAGCACTCGAAACCAGGCCAGCGCCCCCGTGGGAATCAGGTGAGCGTGACAGAACGCGAAGCCTACCCACAATTTCCCACCCGGGCGCTATGGAGACTTCCGAGACTGACCAGCTGGCCCAGCTTTTGGGGGAATTACAGGCAGAGGTGCACTCAGCCCGCCAGGAGACTAACGCTCTCAAAAGAGAACTGATCCTATCCAAGGAAAGAACAGATGACCTGGCCAAAAGGTTATTGCAGGCCCAGGCAGGGCAAACTCCTTTACCGAATTCCGGTGGTACTTCCACATCAATGGGTTTGAATAACCCGGTACAAATCAATCTACCTGGACACATGCCTTTGGCCCCGCCTGAACGTTTTGCGGGGGATCCCAAGAAATATGCTGTCTTTATGAACCAATGTCGTTTACACTTTCTATGCAGACCCGGGGCCTTCCCTAACGACCAGACCAAGGTAGCCTTTATACTATCTTACCTCAGTGGCAGTGCTGCCGATTGGTCTATTCCATTGGTAAATCAGGATGATCCCATTCTCCAGGATTTTCAGAGCTTCCAGGCCAGCATGGAAAGATTGTTTGCTCGACACTCTCAAGGACAGGCCCTTGATAACAAACTGCTATCCTTACGACAAGGTAATCAGGATCTCCTGTCCTACATTGCCACCTTTAATAGACTGGTTGTGGAAACTGGATGGCCAGAAAATAAAAGGATCACATTGTTTCATCAAGGCCTGCGTGGAGAGCTTAAAGACGTTCTAGCTCAGATAGTAAATCCACCCCAGGTCTGCGCAGATTACATAGACTTTGTGGTTCAACTTGATCACAGACTTCAAAACAGAAAAGCAGATTGGTTCAAGTACGAAACTCGAGTACCGATCAAAACCCACGCTAAATCCAAGAGCGCCGATGTATCCGAACCTATGCAAATCGGCGGTGTTAAAGGACCATTAACGCAGAAGGAACGAGAGAGAAGGCGGCAAATGCAACTTTGTCTGTATTGCGGGGCTTACGGTCACTTTCTTCGAAATTGTCCGGTTAAACCACCTAAGAAGGTGGTTGGAGCCACTGATAACGATTTATTGACACCTGATTCGGGAAACGACCTAGCCCGACAAGCGTAGGGGTCCGCTTGCCGAGCTTGAAAACAAACTCTTTGACCTCGCATTTTGTCACGCCAATGGTGCTCGTGGACCCAAAACAGCCTCAGCAGTTGCATGCTATAAAAGCATACATCGACAGTGGAGCTATTGGAAATTACGTAGACCGTGAATTGGCTTCCAGGATTAAGCTCCCTCTCCACCCGAAAGTAACCCAAGATGTCATTACTACAGTAGATGGAACCGAAATAGCCTCAGGGCCTGTAACTCATTCCACTGTTGAATTGACACTGGTGGGTCAGGATGGACATCGGGAAGCAATCGTGTTTGATGTGATCAAGGCCCCACAATTTCAAGTAATTCTTGGAATTCCTTGGTTAGAAACACATAATCCAAGAATAGACTCGCGAGCAAAGAAGATACGTTTTCCTGATTGTGAACCAACTTGTTATCCAAGAAATCCAGCTATGGGGTTAGCCTCAGCAACTTCCACCTCTGTACAGCTACCGTCAGAATACCAAGAATTCCAAGATGTTTTTCAGAAAGAACAGGCTAACACGTTACCTCCCCATCGATCTTATGATTGCCAAATCGATCTGGTACCCAATGCTCAACTACCTTGTAGTAGGATTTATGCTCTTACGGAACCTGAGAACCTGCATTTGCGTCAGTATTTAGATCAGTACCTAGCCAATGGTTTTATTCGCCCGTCCAAGTCTCCTGTCTCTTCAGCTTTGTTCTTCGTGCCGGAAAAAGAGGGCAACCTTAGAACATGTATAGACTATCGAGCCCTAAACCAAATAACGATTAAGAATCGTTATCCTCTGCTCCTGATCCCTGAGCTTATCGACCAGGTGAAAGACGCTAGTGTGTACACCAAGTTAGATCTCGGAGGAGCTTATCACCTGGTGCGTATAAAAGAAGGCGACGAATGGAAGACTGCATTCCGCACCAAATTTGGGCTCTTCGAATATCAGGTGATGCCCTTCGGTTTGTGCAATGCACCTGCCGCCTTTCAGTACTTTATGAATGATGTTTTTCGGGAACTTATTGATGTCTGTGTCATTGTTTATATTGACGACATCCTGGTGTACTCTTCTTCTGAAGCCGATCACAGAAAACATGTTAGGGCAGTTCTTGAGAAATTGCGCCAGCACAAACTATTTGCCGAGCTCGAAAAATGCGTTTTTCATACCACAGAAGTTGAGTTTCTCGGATTCATCCTGACACCTCAAGGAGTCCGAATGGACTCGCGAAAGGTGGACGCCATCCTCAAATGGCCATCTCCTAGCTCGGTGAAGGGAGTTCAGAGCATGCTTGGCTTTGCCAATTTCTATCGAAGATTCATCCCGGAATTTTCCCAAACAGTCCAACCCATCACAGCTCTCCTAAAGAAAAATAAACGCTTCGAATGGACTCTTGAGGCCGAACAAGCCTTTCAGGACCTGAAAACCAAATTCACCTCTGCCCCTGTATTGAGGCACCCGCACCCAGAACTCCCTTACATTGTGGAAACCGACGCATCCAGTTCGGCCATGGGAGCTGTCCTGTCGCAAAGAGACCCAGAAACTAACCAACTACACCCTGTGGCCTTTTGGTCCAGAAAATTCTCTCCTCCTGAAATCAACTACGCAATTACCGACAAAGAGTTACTGGCTATTAAATCTGCTTTCAAGGCTTGGCGTCACTACCTTCTCGGGGCAAGACACACCATCACCGTAATTACGGACCACAGAAATTTGCAGTATTTAAAGACGGCCAGAGCTCAATCTTCACGACAACTCCGATGGGCTCTATTCTTTGCTGAATTTAATTTTGTAATTAACTATCGCCCTGGCTGCAAGAATGGTAAAGCAGACGCCTTATCCCGGATTGGCATGGAAGAACCCAATTCGAGTTTAGAACCTGTGCCAATCATACCTGAACAAAGAATCTTAGGCTTAACTTCATTGCAAACTATTGAGGATATCCAAACGCAAGTAAAACAACTTCTAGACTCTTCAGCCTTACTGGAATGGAGTCAAAAGGGTCCTCATTACACCGTTAAGGATGATTTACCCTACTTCCAGGAGCGGTTGTTTCTGCCAAGTAAAGAATTGCAGGAACTTGTTATTGCCCATCATCATGAATCATTAATGGAAGGACACCCAGGTATCGCTAAAACGGAGGAAAAAATCAAACGCCACTTCTGGTGGCCTTCTTGGAGAAAAGACATAAAGTCTTTTGTGTTGTCTTGCGGAATTTGCACCCAAAACAAGGGTCAAAAGAAAAGGCCTGCCGGCCTACTTCAACCCTTGGATATTCCACCGGCACCATGGCACACCTTGTCAATGGACTTTATAACTGACCTGCCTCCTTGTGGTGGTTAAAACACTATCCTTGTAATTGTGGATCTATTCTCCAAAATGGCCCACTTTATCCCTTTAAAAGGGTTGCCTTCAGCTTCCACCTTGGCCAAGGAATTTCTGGAGAATATAGTTCGCATACATGGTTTCCCTTCCATATTAGTCTCAGATCGTGGAAGTCAATTTATCTCCCATTTTTGGAAGAAGTGTTGTCAACTAGCACAAATAGATGTGCGGTTATCCACCAGCCACCACCCCCAGACCGACGGACAAACCGAGATAACCAATCAGACTCTCGAGCAATATCTTCGGTGCATGTTACACCAATCCGAGTTGAATTGGAAAGACATCCTTTGGATCGCAGAATATGCATACAACAATTCAGTGCATTCTGGAACCGGACAAACTCCTTTTTATACTTTGTATGGTCACCATCCTCGGACCTCTGACCTAGATCCACCTCTGACCCTGGAAATGCCTGCAGTAAATCATCTGCATTCCACAATAACCCGAGCCTTCAAAGACGCTGCAACTCATTTACAGCAAGCCAAGAAAAAGTATAAAGAAAACGCTGATTTGCACCGAAGTAAAACTCCTCCTTACCATGTAGGAGACCAGGTATGGCTAGCAACTAAACATTTACCCCTCAAGGGCCCGCAAACCTTCAATCCCAGATTCATAGGACCTTATCCCATCAAAGCTATAATCAACCCAGTGGCCTTTAAACTGGATTTACCGTCCAACATGCGTATTCATCCAGTTTTTCATGCATCACTTTTGAAGCCAGTACAACAAGGAACCCAACTGTCCAAGCCTCCAGACCCAGTTCAAATTGAAGGGGAATTAGAATTCGAAGTTAAAGACATTTTAGACTCCAAGGTGTTAAAGTCGAAACTCTTCTATCTTGTTGACTGGAAGGGATATGGACCTCAGGAGAGATCGTGAGAGCCTAGTAACCATGTTCACGCACCTCGATTAATACAAAGGTTCCACCGGAGATTTCCGAACAAGCCAAAACCCCCGGAGGGAACAACCTTGGGAGGGGCCTTGAGGGGGGGTACTGTCATGATGCCTACCTCCAAGGAGCCAGGTCCGACCCAGCAACCCCAGAGGCAGGCATCATTCCCCCCAGGGAAGTTCCAGCTGGCCCTTTGGACGCAGTCCTTGCGCCTTAGGCGCCAGGCTCATGTTGGACCCCAGTCCTGGCGCCTTAGGCGCCAGGCTCATAAAGCTGGACATGTGTTCAAGTGTTTTTATGTGCACTTACCTGATGCAGACCATGCTGCTACATCCAGGACCTCTTGATGCCTGAATGGGACTACTTTACCTGTGGGACTACTTTCCACCTGGGTGTGGTCGGGGAAGGATACATACCTGATCGGTGGAAGGATACATACCTTGAACTTCTTCCAAAGCTATTTAAACCCCACCCGAACAGCCACAAGTGCTTCGCGTTGTTCTGCACCTAGCAGCTGGACGCTCACCGTGTCTGCTCCTGCTTCTGGACTTCAGCCACGCCTGTCAGCATCCTGGGACACCTGCAAAGGGTGATAAGAAGAAAATTCGAGAGGAAGAAGGCCTTACCTGCTAAACCTGCATCACAGAGACATTTCACCGACGATCCTGAAAAGGAAGACGTCATTTTTAAAAGCATTTCGCTCTGATCGCTGCAGCACTGCATTTCACTCACCTTTCTTGGGTGCCTCCATCTTCAGCAGCGATCAACCAGATCCGCAGCCACTTCCCAGAGCCTAGAGAGAAAAAGACAAGAACACAAGGTGAGAGAAGGAAGGGAATAGGAAAAGCTCAGTTTCCTTCTAAGACTTACCTGTTGGGTCATTCCCATTTCATTTCAGGTCTTGCTGTTTCCAGGCATTTTCTGAACCCCGGCCCCTATGGGGAAAAGACATCAACATTAGCGCTTTATTGCAAGAAGTCTCCAAAGGAATCTTCATTCATCACCTGAAAAAGACAATGAACAATATTATTTAAAGCTTGAACTTTTGAACTTGCAACAGAACTTTTACAGCGCCTTACCGGTATAATCAAGCTTACCTGAACTCCCATCCAACCTCAATCCAGTGAAGTAACTGGGTTCAACGCGCCCCTGCGTCAGAAGCAGGATGGAGAGCTCGTCCTTTCAGACCCTAAGGTGAGACTTCACGGGGGATCGTGGAAGGGTATCGAGGAGGGTTGGAAGGAAGTGGGAGGCTCGAGCATTATTCCGCCAGATTGTAATACTCCCTTTTCACGTACAGGAGGATATTCCTGCGAGCCAGTTTAGCCAGAGTAGAGGGGCCCGTCCTATCCATCTTCAGAGCCCTGCGCTTCACCATTGAAGAGGCATCAGCACTCGAAACCAGGCCAGCGCCCCCATGGGAATCAGGTGAGCGTGACATAAAGAAAACCTACAAAAGATCCGAAGAGACGTGAAACATTATGCTGACTTCAAAAGAAGACCAGGGCCTTCCTATTCAATAGGCGAGAAGGTCTGGTTATCCTCAAAACTCCTCCCACCTCACCTACAACCAAATAAATTGGCTCCCAGGTATTACGGTCCCTTTACTATAAAAGAAATCATCAATCCAGTGGCTTTTCGACTCCGACTACCAGAATCATGGAAAAGGATCCACCCCGTCTTCCATACTTCTCTGTTGAAGCCATATGTTCAACCCTCTCGAACTGCTCCAAGATCTACTCCAGTGATTGTCAATGACCAACTCGAATACGAGGTCTCCATAATTTGTGATTCTAGGTACCGACGTGGTCAGCTGCAATACTTGGTCGAATGGAAAGGATATCCACCTAGTGAGCGCACCTGGGAACCCATATCAAACATGAATGCCCCCAGGCTGATTCGAAGATACCACCTTATCCATCCAGGCAAACCCGGAGGAGCTGGGCTTCAGAGGAGGCATGCTGTCCTGAACCGTCGCCTACGTCCCTTTTGGAACTTGTGGTCCCTGACCCATAGAGCACTGAATGCGCGTCTCAAAGCTACTGTTTGCCGTAGCTGGATGTGTGCTGTCGGAGTTCGCTCTGGGCTATTTTCCTGATCTCTCTATTCCCGGTTCCTTGATTCCTCCTCCTTTCGTTTCATCCCTCAAACTTACCAAACTTTCCTGGATTTTCGCCTGCGCTCGAGCCACGGTTTCCGTGCCTACACACGCGGACATTGTTCCTTCTGGTTCCGTCCTGGACAATCTGAACGAAGCACGCTGGAATCCAAAGACCCACACGCAGGCTTATATGAATGCCGGACCGTGCAGAAGAAGTCACAAAAGAAGGTCGCAAGCAAACAGGAAAGACAGGTGAGAAGGGGAGAGACTTGTGACACCGTGTTAAAAGCCCTGGCGGAAGGACAACAGCAGCTGCAACAGTTACTGCAAGTACAAGGGCATTAAGCACAAGCGGATCGGCAGGCCCTACAACAGGCTCTGCAAGTGCAAACAGCAGCACAGGAACAGGGCAGAGAAGCATTAAGAATTCTGGGTGAATCAGTGGCGACCCAACGGGCACATCCGGCCATTCCCCCTACCGTACTTCAAAAATACCAGGCAGGGGATGACCCCAGTTATTTCTTTATAAACTTTGAAAGAATAGCCCGAGCAGCCCCATGGCCACAGGACTCATGCGCCTTCTTTTTGGCGCCCCTGCTTACTGGAGTAATGCAGGGCGCTTATCAGGCGGCCAATCCCACAGGGGACACCCCATATGCGGACATCAAGAAATCAGTGTTGGAGAGACTGGGGATGGATGAGGAGTCCTATAGGCTCCAGTTACGAGAAACCAGACTAAAACCCGGCGAGAGCCCCAGGCATTTGTCCTACCACGTCCAAGATTTAGCGGAAAAATGGCTACAACCCAACATAGCCACGATTGGACAGATTAAGGAAAAGGTGATGTTGGAACAATTCATTGACGCCCTGCCTAGTCCCATCCAACGGTGGGAAAGACACCACCACCACCTTACTCTGTCTGAAGCCATAGATGTGGCCACCGCCTTTCAAAAAGCTGGGACACCCCGCACCTTCACGGCACTCCCAGCGAGGCCCCACAATGAAACTCCTATCATGCACAGCAATTACCGGGGAGCTACCTAGGAACCACGGAATAGACCAGATCCTAAACCCACAAACGGAACCAGCGTCTTAAAAGGACAGGCACCCCAATGCTTTGAATGTGGGGAATGGGGCCATATAGCCCGGTTCTGTGCCAGAAAAACCAAGGTAGAACCAATGGATGTTGGAACGTTACAAGCACCAGGATATCGGAAGAAACTGCCCTATGTGATAGAGGTAACGGTGGATGGACATCCACAACCAGCCATGATGGACAGCGGTAGCAGACAGACGGCCATACAACCTCACGTGAGTGAGCTAGACCCAGGAAAGGTACCCTACAAAATTGTATTGGGGCTACAGGGACACGAGATACCAGTTAAAGTAGCCATTATTCCCACCATCCCAGCCCCGGTACTAATAGGGACAGATATTCCAGAATTCGACAAATGGTTAAAGGAAGCTCCATTCGCCACAACATAGATCGGGGTACCGGCAAGAACGGTGAAAACCACAAAGAGCCAGAGAAGGAATATGGAGAAGAAAAGGGGAAAAGGAAGGGATATTGCCCTCATAGACTGGAGAGTGGAGGACCATCTTCCTTCGTTCCGGACCAAAACCGGACTGGATGAAACCCTAAAAAGGGCCAGGGAGCAAGCCCAAGCCATGGGTTGGACCCCAGTTACCACTCCATACTTCAAGGAAAATCAATGGCTAATATATAGGGTGACCCGGGTCCGGACAACCAAGAGAGGGAGCAATTGCTGGTTCCCCAGTCCTACCAGAAAACTCTGATTCAACTAGCATGTGATCACAGAACAGGGGGCCATTTAGCATAAAACATGACACTGAAAAGGGTTTTGCAGAATTTTTACTGGCCTGCAGTGTATGCGGAAATAGCCAGATATTGCCAGGAGTGTGCCATATGTCAAAAAACGAGCCCTCATACACCGGCTCGAGCCCCTCTTCAAAGAATGCCCCTGATTAATGAGCCCTTCCAGAGAATAGGAATGGACATTGTAGGGCCATTGGAGCCCACCAGTAGAGGGTTACGGTTCTACTTGGTGATTGTGGACTATGCCACTCGGTATCTCAAAGCTTTCCCTTTAAGAGGAATCTCAACACGACAGGTATGCAATGTGCTTATGCCATTCTTTGCTCGCATGGGAATCCCCATGGAAATAGTGACAGACCAGGGGAGCAACTTCATGTCAGTGGTTATGAAGGAGGTGTGCAAAATCTTAGGAATACAACACTTGAAAACCTCAGTGTACCATCCCCAAATGGATGTGCTGGTGGAACGATATAATAAAACTATTAAACAGATGATAAGAAGAGCCACCAGTCCTACAGGGTTGGGATGGGATCAGGTTCTACCATGGGTGTTGATGGTACTAAGAGATACCCCGCAATCCTCAACCGAATACTCCCCTTTTGAATTGTTATTCGGACGACAGCCCAAATCCATACTGGGATTACTAAAAGACACCTGGGAACAACAGGAGGAAACCTCGCTCACAGACTATGTTAATGAACTAAGAGAACATCTAGGTAAACTGAGAGAATTGGCTCATGAAAACCTGGGTAGGGCCCAAGAAAGACAAGAGAAGTATTATGATCTAGGAAGCCGACCTCAATCTTTTAAGGTAGGGGATAAGGTGCTGGTTTTACTGCCTACACACACAAACATAATGTTGGCCCAGTGGAAGGGGCCGTATCAGATAACCAAAAATCTGGGCCCGATGAACTATGAGGTGGAACAACCGGACCAGAAAAATAGATTTCAGAATTACCACATTAACTTGCTCAAGCTGTGGAAAGAAGGAACACTGGCTGTATCATGTGCAAAACTCTCAAATATGTCAGTCTCAGAGCAAATGGTCCCTTATAGCCGTAGTAGCCTGCAATATGTGGAAATGGGGGAACAGTTGAGTGAGACCCAAAAGACCGAATTATTGGATACCTTGAAACCGTGGGCCGAAATTTTTGCAGGAATACCAGGACGAACACATATGGCTACCCATTCAATACCCACGGAAGAAGGGAAAATTGTACGTCTCAAACCTTACAGGATTCCGGAGTCCAAACGAGGGGAAATAGCCAAAGAAATAGATAACATGCTTGAATTGGGGACCATTGTGCCATCTAAAAGCGCATGGTGTTCGCCCGTGGTCCTATACCTGAACCTGATGGTACTACCAGGTTCTGTATGGATTTTAGGCAGTTGAACGCCATATCCCAATGTGAAGCTTACCCCATGCCCAGAATTGATGAACTGATAGAAAATCTGGGGTCAGCCGCATTCCTGAGCACCCTGGATTTAGCAAAAGGATATTGGCAGATTACTAATAGCAAATGAGGCAGAATTAGCTATGACGGAAGTGGAAAACACCATGTGTCACTAGAAAGAAGATACAGAAGACTTTACTGTACTACAATCAAAACTTAACAAAGACCAGCTCACCATTTTTGAAGGAGTAACAAAAGAAATTGCACATGGTGTAGAACACGAAAATAAAGAATGTACCTGCCAAAATTACAAACCTATAGTGCTGTACATCAGTGGTGAAGCTGGTTCAGGCAAAACATTCTTAATCAAAAGCATCAGCAAGTTCCTTCAACAATTGACAAACAACAAACTGTCAGCTGTTGTAACTTCCCCCACAGATTTAGCTGCCTACAACATAGGTGGTGTCACTTTACACTGAATACGACTCCTTCCAGTAGAACACCAAAACAAATTAGACTATTACAAACTTTCTACAGAAGCTGCAATGGAACTACGCAGAGTATTAAAACAAATGAAAATGCTACTAATAGATGAGGTGAGCATGGTCTCCAACCTAATGTTGGCTTTGATTCACCTCAGATTGCAAGAAGTACTTAAAACAAACTACGAAGAACTCTTTGCAGGAAAACACATTATCGTTTTCAGAGATCTTCTACAATTGACACCAGTGAAAGCTGAACCTATTTTTAAAACCATAGGACACAAACTCTGCCATAAAACTGTTGGCAGCATAGGAAATGTCAACCTTTGGCAACATTTCCAATACAGAGAATTAACAGAAAACATGCGTCAATCTGCAGACCTCACTTACGGCAACATTTTAAAAAGTATTAGAATTGGTGTACTATCTGAAGAAGCACAAGCAATATTGAAAAACCGGCACATCCATGCACTTTATGGTGATAACTCATGTGCTACTGATGTTATGGAACAATTAGTGCACAAAAATGTCAAGTGTATGGCCTTAATGCCAACTCTTGCAAGCTGTTCCAAATTCAATGAAACAATGTTAAAAAAAGAAATGCAACCAATAATTGAAATTTGCTCGACAGACAAATTGGACATACATGGTATGACACTGCCCATGTGTGAGCAAGCCACAACAAGACTAAATACCTTAGAAAATTCAATCTCCAACACAGCTGGGTTAGAAAAAATATTAAAATTAATTGTAAAGTAATGCTTAAACGTAACCTTGACGTGGAGCAAGGACTAGTTAACCCTATTAGTGCCCATTGGAAAACACTCAGTGCCATGCTATTTTCTCTGATTCTTAGCTGTTTCATCTGAAATTGCTGTAGCTCACTAGAAATCGATTATAATACTATAGGATAACCATACATTTTTTGTTTCAGTATATTTTTCTCTATAAAATGAGCCAAAAAGCACACGTTTGTGTCACACCCTGAGGTCACATGACATGATTCAATATGGTGGACAAATATCACTGTAAAGCTGTAAAGAGTATATATCACTGACGACAAAGGTAGCAGTTTCAGAAAACTATTTTTTTCAGTAGGTAGATGGGCAAATTTCAAGTATATTATGTTTGCAGCTCAGACAAAAAACTGAAGTTTCATGTTTTATTTTATTTATTTATTTTTGGGGGCTTAGCGTAAGTGCATCCCATGAGTGTCAAATGTGAACTTTTTTTCCAATCCACAAATATAATGAAAAAAGTGAAAGGAAAAGACCAATAATTTAGAAGCATCATTAGGGAAATCAGGTTTACTTAGTAGCAATATGATGCAAAGGAAAATAAATATTCTCAGAGGTTCTGGGTAGTCTTACATACATTTCAAAATGGCCGACATTGTTCATTTCCCTTGCTGTTTTCCCTGTAAGAATCTCTATTTCAGAACTGGAACTCAATAAAGTCTAGTAAATGGTTTGTTCTGTTATGTATGTTTAGTCAGCAGACAATTTTCGAACGTGTTATATCTGTATGTGAGCCAATGGCTCACAGAGTCTTTGTATCTGACCTTTGACATTAAAATGCACTACATTCAATGTTTTTGTCATCATATCTTTGTAACCCTAGATCTGTTTGTCTTAATTGCGGTGTCTTTTGAAAGTTAATGACATGTTCTCCATAATCCATTGTCTAATATGTAGAGAGGTTATAACATTTTACCTTTGACCTCACAATAATCAAGTGCAAAGTGCTTTTTTTGTTAATTGTTATACAACCGTGGTACCAATTTTGACAAATGAGGTGTCTTTTCGAAAGTCCTGATTTGTGCTTTTTAATTTATGGATCAGAAAGGGCCTCTGGTTTTGTTATTTGACCTTTGACCTTAGAATCTCCCACCCAAAAGTGTTTTTGTTGTTGCTCTGCTACCATTTAGCACATTTATATAAAAGAGGTGTTATTGGAACAGTCATGTCTTGGAGGCATCAAGTGGATTGTAGGCGGTATGACAATTGACCTTTGACCTTAGAACGAGCACTTCCAAAGTGTTTTTAATTTCTCAGCAACCATTCATTTGATTTAGATGTGTCGGGTATCACTGCAATGGACATGGTATGTGCTACTCATCAATGGGGCAGATAGTCAAAGTGGCCTTTTTGTTTGACCTTTGACTTCAGAAAAAAGGATTGTAAATATGATGTATTTGTTATGTTTTGACAATTTTTGAACAGTTTTAGAAAAGGGTGAAGCCAACAATAACGTATTTGTATGTACTATCACATCTATTGGATACATAAGTCAAGTGGAAATTATCATTGACCTTTGACCCCTAGAACAATTATTCTCAATGCGCGTTTTGCTATTGCTTTGGAACTGGGTTCGATAGAGACAAATGTGGTGTCATCTCAAACCCATGGTACATTCTTTCGTATAAAAAGGTACAGAAGTTTGAGATGCTTTGGGATTTGACCTTTGACCTCTAAATCATTCAACTAAACTTTTTTGTTTGGCTACGATGTAGAACGTTTACACATGAGGTGTTGTTAGAATGGTCATGTACTTCGTCTTCTATGCGTCAAGTAGGGCATGCGGTGGTAGGAAATATGACCTTTGACCTTAAAATTAGCATTTGTTTCCTTGCAATGTTATTTGCTATTTCAATTAGATCAGTAGGATCACCTGAGAACAAACATTCACATTTGGTAAATAAATAATCAATTCTATCTTTGGGATCACCTGAAAACAAGTGCTTGCACATGTGGTAGATAAATACTCAATTGTGTCAGTGGGGTCGCCTGAGAACAAGTGCTTGCACATGTGGTAGATAAATACTCAATTGTGTCAGTGGGGTCGCCTGAGAACAAGTGCTTACACATGTGGAGAATAAATACTCAATTGTGTCAGTGGGGTCGCCTGAGAACAAGTGCTTACACATGTGGTAGATAAATACTCAATTGTGTCAGTGGGGTCGCCTGAGAACAAGTGCTTACACATGTGGTAGATAAATACTCAATTGTGTCAGTGGGGTCGCCTGAGAACAAGTGCTTACACATGTGGTAAATAAATACTCAATTGTGTCAGTGGGGTCGCCTGAGAACAAGTGCTTACACATGTGGTAAATAAATACTCAATTGTGTCAGTGGGGTCGCCTGAGAACAAGTGCTTGCACATGTGGTAGACAAATACTCAATTGTGTCAGTGGGGTCGCCTGAGAACAAGTGCTTACACATGTGGTAAATAAATACTCAATTGTGTCAGTGGGGTCGCCTGAGAACAAGTGCTTACACATGTGGTGAATAAATACTCAATTGTGTCAGTGGGGTCGCCTGAGAACAAGTGCTTACACATGTGGTAAATAAATACTCAATTGTGTCAGTGGGGTCGCCTGAGAACAAGTGCTTACACATGTGGTAAATAAATACTCAATTGTGTCAGTGGGGTCGCCTGAGAACAAGTGCTTACACATGTGGTAGATAAATACTCAATTGTGTCAGTGGGGTCGCCTGAGAACAAGTGCTTACACATGTGGTAAATAAATACTCAATTGTGTCAGTGGGGTCGCCTGAGAACAAGTGCTTACACATGTGGTAAATAAATAATCCATTCTGTCAGTGGGGTCACCTGAGAACAAACACATTCACATTCAGTAAATAATCAATTCTATCATTGGGCCCACCTGGAAACAAATGCATTCACTTTTGGTAAATAAATAATTGATTCTGTCAGACTAGCGTCCCCTCGATACTGGTAGCTGTTTACCTAGCTCAGGGGCATACAACCTTATGACACCAAACCTCACGTTGAGAACACCGGAGCTCGTTAACAACCTCTGAATGATCCTCAGGTCCTGTTTCTTGAGGGTCTATGGATGCGGGTGGTCCATCCCTAGTCACCGAGTCTGGCCTTGGCAGGTTTTCCTCTTGGGTTTGGGAGCCCCGTATCGGCATCCCCAAACCCTGATATTTCTCTCCATATCCCAGATTGTTCGGCGGGACCAGTATTTGTATCCTTGCTTCCATACCAGTAGCCCAAGGCTAAACCTTCAGCACTTTCATCCCCTTCCTTGTCCTCGGTACTGGCCGAAATGTCTGAGGGCCTTGGGGCTACTTCAGTGGTTGTAAGCTCTATATCTTCGGCATCTCTCTTCTCTCTTGACTTGTAGGCTACAGACGGTACAATACATGGGCCTGCGGGTTGTAGGATTTCTCCATGCAGTGGCTCCTGTTGAAGACTTCTGGTGCTCCTCTCACTTGGGAAAAAAGGAACTTCAGCAACAGTCGGATCCATTTCCACACCATCCCCATATGGGCAGGAGATGATTTCTGTGGAGGGTCTTCACATCCCTCGGGGGCCCTTCCCTTCTCAGTCTGAACACAGGCAACCATGTCAGCTGTTGCCCAATCAGATAAGGCTGCGAGTCCCAGCGATTTCCCAGTTTGTTTTGCCCTCTCTTCCCTAAATTCCTGATGAGCACCCGATCCCCGAGTTGCAGGTTGGGGAACCAGACCTTATTATCATACCTCTTTTTCTTCATTTACTCATCCAATTTGGCGTACTTGAGGATGTATGTGAGTGGGTTGTTGTCTGTTCTTACTGTGAAAGTAGCCCCATACAGGTAGTCATACAGTTTCTCAGACACAGCCCACTTCAGGGACAAAAACTCCAGCCTATGGGTGGGGTAATTCAATTCAGAGGGGTTCAGCCGGCGGCTGGCGAATGCCACGTGCCTGACAGTTCCCTGTTGCTCTTGATAAGAGTATGGCACCCAAGCCATCAGAACTGGCTTCACATGTACGATATAGGGCAGGTGCAGATCAGTGTTTGCCAGTACCGGTGCTTCAGTGAGAGTTTTCTTTTTTTAAAAGGCTTGTTCACACTTCTCACTCCAGGGCAGAACAAATTCCTCTTTAGGATGATACAGGGACATGGACTGCTTCCCCCGGATAGCCGTCTTCTTCTGTGGGGCTGGATAACCCTTAGTCAATTCCGTGAGCAGTCGGGCTATGTTGTTGAAGCCAGGCACGAACCTTCGGTAATAATTGCAGAATCCCAGGAAACTTCTCATCTCTCGCCCGGTTCTGTGGGCGGGGCCAAGTCTTGATGGCTTCCATCTTGGTGGGGTCCACACTCACTCCCTCAGCGGACACCACAAGGCTAATATACTTCACACTGGTGTGGCAAAACTGGCATTTTTCTAGGGATACTTTTAGCCCTTGCTGTTGAAGATGATCCAAAACCGTCAGCAACATTTGGTGATGTTTTTCCAGGGTCCTCCCAAACACGATCACAATGTTTAGATAAACCAGCACCTCAAGTAAGTTCATGTCTCCCCACTGTTCGTTCCATCAAGCGTTGAAAATGTGGCTGGCGCTCCCGATATCCCCTGTGGAATTCGGGTAAACTGGTAAAATCCTAACGGGCAGATGAAGACTGTCTTCTCCTTTTGGTAACATGGGAATCTGGTAATACCCACTCTGGAGATCTAAGACAGAAAACCAATTGCTCCCAACCAAACAGTCCAGGGCCTCATCCACTCGGGGGGTGATATATTGATCTGGCACATTTCTGCTGTGTAGCCGCCGGTAGTCGATGCACAGCTGCACATCTTGGTTCTCCATCAGGCCTCCAGGCAGTTCTTCACCTTCAGGAGCATCCATCACCAATCTCCTGGAGCAGTGTTGACTTTGGAGACGTACACGGCAAGGCACCATGATTGTCTGACCAGGCGGTATGTCAAGCTGACTGTGGTTAGTGGTGTTCACTTCTCCCACAGGACTGTCAGGGTGCACGACGTTCTCCATGCTTTTCTTGGCATGCTGGGTGCATTATCAGAGAATGTGCGAACTGCGGACCTGCCATCTCCATACACTTTCTGGCTAAGGTACCAAACAGGGCGGAGTTGGTCCCCATGACCAGGTTTACCTCTGGATACTGGTTCTTGGTGGTGCATACTAATGCTGGGGCGGTCAACGTGGTGCTTACTCCAGCCACCTCTTAATTTAGATGGATCTTTACGCAGATTAACCATAGATATCAGCAAGCGGCATCGCCGACTCCCATCAGATTTAACCCCTACAGCGGTTCTGACATATGTTTGCGATGATAGGGCTCATAAACAATATTGATCTGGGAGCCACTGTCCAGTAGTGCTGTAGTGCTTCGCCCCTCAATCTCAACTGGGATTGTCATGGGTGGCCCAATCAAGCCCTCAGGAATGGTTCTGGATAAATTGGCCTGAGTTCGTAGTCTGTTGCATGTCGCTGGTGACATTTTCTTGGAGTTGCAGAGCTCATGGACTAAATGAAGATGGTGAGGTGTCGGACCCTCCTGAGCCGTAATTTGGTGCTTTGTAGTACATCAGAATTTTGTGCCTGTATTGATGTATGGGAGTTATTGCCAGTGGGGCTTACTCCTGTACTCGAGGTTCTAGCTGCTCCTCGGCTACAACCACCTGAGCGTTTCCCGGCAATGCTCGTGCTGGAGTTGGTTTAAATGCAGTAAAGCGAGCAGCTACTCGGGCATAGTCTTCTTCGCACAGACGAGTAGAGTTGCTGTCATCCCCACATCGATAGCAAAATCTCCATGGTGGTAAAGTGGCTGATGATTGTGTAACATATTCTCGAGGCTCTTCATCTTGTCTAAATACTTGGTGTTCTCTTTCACGTGATGAGTGAAAAAGGTCTCTGCCTCGCTGTTGAGTTACATTCAGTTTTCCCTGGGTAGTAGCTGGGTCTGTATTTACCTCACCAGTTGTTGCAGCTCCTCAATCTGTTTCTGCTGAGAGAGGGCATAGTTGGGAGCTGGGATCTTGATTTGGACAGGATGACTCTGGGCATTGACATTGCCAGTTTCTTCTTCCAAAGCTCTTAATGACCTAAGTAGATCTTCATAAGATGGAGGTGTGTCCAGTTTTACACGCAGTCTTAGTTGGAGGATGGGTGTGTTAGTGTCTTTGGCCCCTTTTAGTATATGCTTCAAATGACACTGATTCAATTGGGAAGTCTCTATTCCTCCTCTATGGTGTGCCAGGTGCAAAATATGTTCAATCCTCACCAGGAATTCAGATATCTTCCCTGGGTTCAGTAGTGCTGAACGCTCCTTCCAGTGCATCCATTACTTGCAGGGAAGTCGGATGAGTGTGCGCAGGGACTGAACCGTCTGTAGTGCAGGTCCTCGCAACACCTCTATCACACGCCTCCTTTTTTCTTGATCTGACACTGTACAATCATGTAGCGTAAGTTGAGTGAGGTCAACCAACACTTCATACCCCTCTTCTCCTTTAGGCACCAGTTTTTTGCCTGAAAAGGGGCGCAACCGGGTGTATGCTCCATGTTCATTTATCAAGGGCAACAGTGATTGTCGCTACATAGTTACTCTAACTGCTTCAGCCACCGCAGCAGCAATAACAATGGCATCCTTGGTGGTCGTAGCTTCTGGGTGGAGAGCCCAGCCGTGGGGACCACTTGACGCTGTGCCGCCGACGACCGAAGCCGCCCGCTCCTTGCCTAAGAACATTTGAATCGAAGGACTCCCTCGTCCGCATCGTCGACCGCTTCATCCTGCCGGAGAAAGTCGAGGACGACCAACGCGCCGAGGAGAAATCCGCCGGTGGGTTTCCCGCCACCCGAAGACCACAAAGACTCGAACGACTCGACGCCCTTGCTGGGCCACAGTTCTTCACACTCTTTGCGGTCCAGAACTATTGTCACCGAGCTGCCCCGCACGCCTCTTCCTTGCAGTACGCCAACGCTCCGTTGTCGACGAGCACCGCTCGGATGGAAGCTGCCACCTCATCTACGCTGTTCTACCCCGTTCACTGTCGGACTGTCGATTCCCCGACGCCGAACGCCGAGTTCCTCTACGCCTCTCGACGCCTCTCAACGATCCGTGGCTCCTGCTTTAAAGGGAGTCACTCAAGCAGGATCTGTTGACGCCTCTTCGAAGAACGCTACTCCACCAGGTACATTGGGGGGGTAAAAACATTATAGAAGGAAATAAGACTTATAGAACAATATATGGACTGGGCTTGTGTTATATATTTATTTTACAGGTTGCCCAGGTGGGGGGATCTCCACACAGAAATGTGTCTAGTGTTAGGGGCCAGTATTCTGCCTATTGTTTCAACCATCTTGCTTTCCTTCCACTCTATTGCTGGTTTCACTTTTATTGATCTGTGTGACATTGTTACAGTATTGTTGATGCACTTTAATGAGATCTAATACAAAGGGTGGTACCACTTTAGAATTGTATATATGTGCCATTGTTGATTTTCCTGAGTACAAAGTGAGTTATTGTGATAGTGTACATAACCTTGAATATTGATTATATAAAGACTGTGTTCTAACCAAAACAGTGTGTGGACATTCCTTTGTGGATGCTTGGGGACTACACTGTACTTAAGAACCAGCCTGCATCACCTCCTTAGAAGCTAGGCCTTGATTGCTCGACCACGTTTACCAATAATAGAGAATCTTGGCTGGGGTCCTCTGTACCTCTCCTCTACCATATAGAGAGCAGAAGTACAGACCCCCCTACCAGTCTTTACAAAGGGTTCCAGGGGAGTACACATTTGTAAACTGCAGATCTTGTGGGCTGCAAAATCCTTCCACCATAATTCCACCATGACACGCATTGATTACAGTGAGGAATCATGGGAGTTGTAGTAAGATAAGTAAGATCTGCAAGGCAATATGTTGCAGATCCCTGCTCTGGGCTTAGTTACCGCCTAATTTTAAACACATTTCATACTTTTAAATGCATTCCATTTCTGTCATAAGCACCACAAACAATCATTGTGAGAGTGGACGGCCAATCTTAGACACAGCTGGGATCACGGAAGCAGGCAAAACCCCCTAAGGAGGTAATTTACACTTCTCTAACTTCAACAGTTAAAGCATCTTATTGACCAAACATGTTGGGAAGATCATTATGCACATTTTGCCCACAGAAAATATAAACGAGAATAAAAAGGTATGCACTTGCTCCTTTGATGCTATATACATATATATATATATATATATATATATATATATATATATATATATATTAATTTACCTACAACAACAAAAACAGAGCAATAGAGAACCAAGACCAATAGTGTTGGCAACATGTCAGGCCGCTCAAACTAGTACAGTGTAAAGTCTCCTAAAACAGGATGACTTTCCTCTTGAGAGCACAGCGTCTCAGGTCGGAAAGGGGGAGGAGCTGGTTGGTGCAGTGCTCACTCCTATGCTGCAAGGAAAACACACAAAGAATTGGTCGTCACCCACAATAAGGCTAAATTACTACCACACAAACTTATCAATAGAAGATCGCGATGTTCACACAATCCATGAGAAAACAACAAAATACAATACCAAGTTACTAGTCGGGAAGTCAATCTGAAAGCAGAAGACAGGCGAAACTAAGTCACAAAGAAACAGGACTTATGGGGAGTTTGCCAGTGCCAGGAAGGATTATTCAGAAGCAGGTCCTAGATGGAAACCAGGTCATGAAGCAAGAGAAACAGAAAGGCTTGAAAAAGCCAGAACGCTAGATTCAAGAGCTGGTCTCGGAATGAAGGTGAGTTAGGAAGCGATGAGGTATTTTAGCGCATATTTACCTGTGGTTTAAAATGGTACACAAATTCATAGTGCTCTATTGACTCCTTGGTGACCGCGAACGTGTTGTACACACCATACCCAACAACCCCAGTTTATATGAAATAAAAACACACTCTCTACAGAAGACCACCCTGCCTTTCCATCACACTCATCAAATGGGGGTGAAAGTAGGGAAAGATCCTTTTGTGAAGCTTAACCACAGCACATTGGAAGACCAGTGGGTGACTGTATATGTTGTTCTAGTCTCTAGAGGAGTATGCACACGTTAAGTAATTGTGTATGGTAAAACAAGCGAGAAACTGAGTAATTAGCCCTCAGACACCCATCAATCCCCCACACCCATTCCCACCCACCTCCCTCAACTCCCCACACCCATGCCATCCCACTTCACGCATGCCCTCCCACCTCCCTCAAACCAACACCAAACTATTTTAAGAAATTACAAATTGAAACATAGATTCTGAAAATCAAACTAAGATTACTGCGAGCAACCAGTAGATTACAGATATATTTAGAAATGCATTAATTAAAATACTGCTGAGGCCTAGTGTAGTGGTGAGCCCTGGTCTGTGGTGTTGGATGTAGAGGAGACGATGCCCGGTTCTACCTGCAAGGGGAAAAACAGCTGCAAATATTTTTCTGTGGACCAGCTGTCCAGGGGAGTGCAAGCAGCAAATGTACTGCCCCATTAGGCGCTCTGATGGGATGGTTGGATAGATGCAAACTGCATGGGCCTAATCTAGTGGCAATCCCTGGTCTACTGTGTTGGGTGTAGAGAAGACGATGCCCGAGTCCACCTGCAAAAAAAAAGACGGATGCAGAGATTTTGCCGTCAACCAGCTGCCCAGGGGAGCGCAAAGTGGGAGAACTCTCTGCCCATCAGGCACTCCGATGGGCAGGTTGGATAGATGCAAACTGCATGCCCTAATATAGTGGCAATTCCTGGTCTACTGTGTTGGGTGTAGAGAAGACGATGCCCTGGTCCACCTGCAAAAAAAAAGACGGATGCAGAGATTTTGCCGTCAACCAGCTGCCCAGGGGAGCGCAAAGTGGGAGAACTCTCTGCCCATCAGGCACTCCGATGGGCAGGTTGGATAGATGCAAAATGCATGCCCTAATATAGTGGCAATCCCTGGTCTACTGTGTTGGGTGTAGAGAAGACGATGCCCTGGTCCACCTGCAAAAAAAAGACGAATGCTGAGATTTTGCCGTCAACCAGCTGCCCTGGGGAATGCAAGTGGGGAAAAGTCACTGTGCCATCAGGCGCTCCAACGGGCATGCTGGATAGATGCAAACGGCATGGTCCTACTCTAGTGGCAAGCCCTCATGTAAATGATAATTTTACAACGAGCAGACAAACCGGAGAACATTCATCACATTCATAGAGCAAGAAGAGTGCAGGTAATAAACTCGGATTCCCAGTAAGTATACCATGCTGCATCAAAAGTCCCCACATGGTGCCCACAACGTAGGTATACCCATCTAGTCACCGACTTACCTGGGAGTTGATTTCAATGATCTTCAACTCTTGCCTGCAAATTGATCTGGTAGTGTGCGTAGACATCCGCAGCCACCATTCTCGGTGAAGTAATTCCATAAACATAGAGAGATGAAAAGTCAGTCTTACAAGAGTGGCACAATCCCTCCCCCCACCCACTTCAGCTGATTTCAGTTCTCCACACTCAGCAGGCTAACAGTTCAACCAATTGCATATACACCAACAAGGAGTCCTCACTACTCCCAAACCCTCACTTCACCCCAAACAATTACCTTACACTACACACAGCTAGAGGCCACCAATCACTTGGTAATTTTATACCTTCCAGTACACGATTAAACTTGGCAGACTTAACTTGGAGAAGGATAGATGGTGGAGGCACAACCATATTGCAAAGTGTCAAGTATACACTTGATGGAAGACAGTGGAAATGGGGCGTGCAAAAGGTTCCCTTGGGTACCTATAGCTTTCATGATCAAGTGAAAAAAAACAACATACACTTTCTGGGGCTGGTAGCCTGAAAGTAGCACCATATGTGTTATTGTATGATATCATATGGCATTTATAACACGCCTATACATAAGTGGTTAAAGGCGTGAAAGTGTGCAAAGTGTATATACACCGATTGCCCTCAGACATCAAAACAACTCTACCCTGTAAGATATTCGCAGTCTAATAAGCTGACACTTTAAGACCAATCCAGTAATGAGAATTGTTGTGGATGGAGTGAGAGGAGCAGCCTTGGCACAGGTAATAAGCCAGGACCACCTCTAAGTATTTTTAAGACGTAGGCACATTCGTCCTTCTTAGAACCGCAACATAAATGCAACAAAAATAGAAATATCCCACGAGCCGTAGCATGCCATGTATTGATCAAATAAAGCATGGGTATTCCCAGAAGATCCTCTGGTCCACCCGTTTAATTTAGTAACAGGATGCCAGCATTTAGGTTGCAAGCTGCTAGCCAGCCATAAAAAGGTAAATTGCTTCCTTCATCAACACCGTTACAGTAAGTGCTCGGAAGCCTAATTTGCATGAGCACAATCAGTGTTTTACCCATGCAATGTCCTTGATGCTGCTAACCTTTAGGTACATAACCCACCTGCCAAATGAAAGCATGGGTGGGTGCCACCATTCTAAGCCCTGTTACTGCTGAGGTTGAAGTCCTGTGAGTTGGCTCAAATATTAGCATCCCCTCACACATGACCCCTACTCCAGGGTCACTCGCAATGTCTCCACGACACAACTGGCTGGTGCAGTGTACAGATGTTCCTTATCTGGAAGAGTTGATGACTGCCCAACGGGACGGAGGCAAACCCAGTGAGGACGATCTGTGAACCCCAAACATGTAAAGTTTGAGTGGTTGACAACGTCCAATATTGGGAGAGGTTGAGCAAAGGCAATCCTTTGCTTTATGTTTTTAGTCTGCCTTCCTAAAAGGGATGGTATACCCAAACATGAGTTGACTGCACACTGCGCCACAGGCAACCAAATGCTGCACCCATAAATACAGTTGTAACACTCAACTTGAAAAACATGAGGAATCGAACACTCGATCTCAGGTTTAAAACCTGCAAGGTTGAAGGTCAAGTCATTCTTACAAACTCCACAAAGAATGCACGCAGCACTACATTCATGCACTGGTTACACTCAGCTCTGCCTAAAACATGTTATGTTATATTAACGGTACTTATATAGCGCACCGTCACCAACGGAATTGGTCCCAGGCGCTCTGGAGGATCTGTAAATGAGAAGGTGGGATGGGTTAGTAAGGTGAAGAGGGAGTAGGATAGTGAGACGAGTGGTGTACTGTTGGCAGCTTCAACTCGGTAGACACCGGGTGCTGAGCTTTGGTGCAAGTATTGGATCGGTGTCAGTCCACGTGTGCTGTTGGTGCGACTTATGTGTTGTTGCAGTGTGGTGAAGTGCGTGCAGCGTGTTGTGCGAGAGATGGTTGTGTGAGTTTTTTTTTAAAGTATGCAGAGAGTTTGAGTTTATATTGGTTAGTGGGTTATTTGACATTTAACCTGCAAGCATTCACAGTTCTGTCTAAGGGCCTCATTACGACCCAGGCGGTAAGTTACCGCCTGGGTCGTACCTTTACCACCATGGCGTAAACTATGTTTACGCCATGGTGGTTGGCGGACTTACCGCCCCATTCCGAGGTGAGTGGGGCGGTAAGTCCCTATTTACCCATTTACCCTTCCCCATTCCCATTTTTGCCCCATAGGGCATAATGGGAGTGGGGAAGGCGTTAATTACGCCACCGTAAATTACGTTGGCGTAATTAACAACAAGGTCCCTTAGCGCCATGGATTTTAACACCTGCTAAAAGCAGGTGTTAAAACCTCCATGGCGCTAAGGGACCTCGGAATCAGGCGGTAAGGGTCGGCGCTGTTTATGCCGCCGTAAACCCCTTACCGCCTGGGTCCTAATGAGGCCCTAAGTGTAGCACCCACTGACCTACACAATTCAGTCTGAGTGTGGCACTCACCAATCTTCACAATATTATTCAGGTACCGCACAGGCCAATGTTCACAACTCTATCCAAGTGTGGGACATGCTAACATTCTCATTTCCATTTAAGTGTTGTGCTTGGTAATCTTCATTATTCCGTCTAGGTGTGGCACTCGCCAACCTTCACAATATTATCTAGATGCGGCGCAGGGCGAAGTTAGGAAATCCGTCTAGGCTAATGTTCTCAATTATAAGTGTGGCACATGCTAACATTCAGGTTCCATCTAGGTGTGGCACATGCTAACATTCACAATCCTGTCTAGATGCGACGCAGCCCCAAGTTAGGAATTACGTCTAAATGTGGCGCATGCTAACAATCAACAATCCTGTCCAGATACGGCGCTGGCCAATGTTCTCAATTCTAAGTGTGGCACATGCTAAGATTCAAGTTCCATCTAGGTGCGGCATCTAACATTCACAATCCTGTCTAGATGCGACGCAGGCTAATGTTCTCAATTCTAAGTGTGGCACATGTTAACATTCAAGTTCCATCTAGGTGTGGCATATGCTAACATTCACAATCCTGTCTAGATATGACGCAGGCTAATGTTCTCAATTCTAAGTGTGGCACATGCTAACATTCACAATCCCGTCTAGATGCGACGCAGGCTAATGTTCTCAATTCTAAGTGTGGCACATGCTAGCATTCGAGTTCCATCTAGGTGTGGCATATGCTAACATTCGCAAACCTGTCTAGATGCGACGCAGGCCCAAGTTAGGAATTACGTTTACGTGTTGCACATGCTAACATTTACAGTTTCATCCAAGTATGTTGCTTGCTAATACTCATAATCCCAGCTAGATGTGAGGCAGAGCTAGGAATTCTAACTAAGTGCGGCGCATGCCGACATTCACAATTCTAACATTTCAATTGGAGTTCTATCAAGTGTGGTGTATGCTAAGCCTTCCTAATTCCATCCAAGTCGGCAGATGCCGACATACACAAACCTATCCAGATGCGACGCAGGCCAGCGTCCACAATTCCCTCCAGGTGTGACACTTGTTAATATTGACTTATATGTTAGGATGCAGTGCAAGGCAACATTTCAAACACTGTCATGGTTGATATACGGCTGGTGGTCACACAACGTTCTAAGTATGCATGGGCTAAGTCTATGGCAGTCTATGTTATGGGAAAGGTAAGGTAGAGTGGCGGGGGCTTTCTGGTGTAGAGTAATTGCTCTACACCCCCACCATGCCACACTTACAGTTTTTGTTGGTGTCTGTTAGCTGCCGGCTTCCTTGGCTTCCCCTGCAGACACTTCTTGGAGCCACCTCTGTCGCTGCCGCCCTTTGCCTTGGGGCCCTTAGCCGCAAGGGCTGCCGGGCAGAGGGCTGCTCTGGGGTGTCCTTGATGAGGGTGCGGAGAGCCAATCAGGGCGCTTGGGAGGCGGGGAAAAGTGAGTCCAGGAAGCGGGGAGGCCCGGCAAAGACCACGCTACGGCCTCGCACTACGTGCTTTTAGAAGCACTGGGCATTATTTTTTTTGTGCACATGGGGTGGTGCACTCATGGTGTCACAATGGTACGCTAATGATCCAATATTGTGCACATGATGTGACACTGTTCTCATGAAGAGATGACGTTGTGCTTATGATATAGTGAGGAACATGAGGAAACAAACCCTGCATGCTGCAATCCAAACCGACCCTGACAAGGCCCAGTTCTTGGAAGTGAAACACTTCATGTAGGGTGGCACATGACTATGTTAAAATAAAAATCCCAAACAAACCTTTGGGGGTGCCTGCTCCCCAAATGAAAACATGTGTGGGTGCCACCATTCAAAGCCTCGTAACTGCTGAGGTTGAAGTCCTCAGAGTGGGATCAAATACTAGCATTACCTCACACATGCCCCCTACACCAGGGTCACCTGTGAAGGCTACACGTCCGTAAAATTCCCTAACACATGTCACTTGCTCAAGGACACACCCGAATGAAGGTGGATCAGGGAATGACATCCAAAAGCACAGTTCGTCCCACCCCCAATCACCCTAATGCATGCACCGGCCTACCTGGTGCATACCCCCCACCCACAGCAGGTCTCTGCTGCCACCTTCCACCCCACTCTCCATGGCACACTGCAGTCACCACACTGGTCTTTCAGGGAATCTCTTACCTGGCTGTACTTGGACTCCTGGTCCAGGGAGTCTTCTCGAGGCCATGGAGGTGCTGCAAGTGGCTCCTGCCCAGGGTGTTCCACTCATCCGGCTTTGGACTTAGATAGGGGGAATCCTTGTTCACTGCGGGAAGAGAGACAAGACAAAGGTAAGTGGTTTAGAGGATTGGGTGAAGCCTCTAAAAGACCCCCCTGCACACTGCCACATGCTTTGGTCACCCACCCTTGCAGGTTTATCTAACCCTCGCTCTGTTGCATGCCTCTGAACTCATGCATGCATGCCCCCCAGTCAAGATTGCATGTCAGGAGAGTGATTAGAGGGGTAGGTGTAGGGGCTACAAGTCAGAACACAGCTTACTCCTGCAGCCATCCGGATTCAGTCATGACTGAGAGAGTTAACTGCTTTTAACATTAAAGCTTCACCAGAATAGCCTCATTAGAATGTTTCAAGAAGTTAGATGCCCCTGCACAAGTAGGTTTGCCCCTCCTCCCACAGTCTCTGAGGTTAGCCCTGCTCCCAACATTTGAAGGGGTTACCTCCATCTCCCCTCCTGAAATGTTTTGCAGAACAAGTAGTACTTGATTAAAAACTGCCTTGCAACATGTTTTGGATTTGATGTGGTCGTGGCAGGGGATAACTCACAGAAAGGTGCCATGATACAAGTGCTTAAAAATCGGCAAATCATTAACAAACCTACCTCACATTGATGTCAGTGGCAGGATCCCAGCCGCTTCTATACAGTTACTTGGATGGGTCGCTGGTGTGATGCAGTTGAACTCCTAAGCAGCAAAAGGGACCATCGGAGAGAATCAGAAATCATATAATTGGCAATGCTAAAAAAAGAAACAATACATTAGTCCCTTTCCCACCGCATTGTACTACTACACTAAGTGTTCTTCAAGCAATAACCCATTGTCATAACTGTTTTACAATCTTCAAAGACCACCTGGGTATAAACCACTCTCGTATGCTAGCCTAAAGGGTATTACAAACAAAAATGAAACAAACAAGCATTGGCAATGCCAACAGTTTGGGCTGTTGTGTAGGAATGGGAATGGCACTTGCAAGGCACTGCCGTAGTGGAATTAACTGACCATTGATGGTAGCAGGTGCAAAATGGTGCAAGTACCAGGGCATCTAATGGCAGTGCCTGGCAAATGCATAATACTTATACACAAGCCAACATGTTGACTTTGACAATGCTTGTTTTTAACAGAACTTCAATGAAGGACAAGCTTAAGGGAGGTGGACCAGGGGTAAAAGGGACAGGTGACACAGATGGTGGAATGATGGTGACATGGAGAGGAGGCGCAAATGACACAGAGAGAAGGGAAATGACACTGAGGAGAAGGGAAAGTGAAAAAGAGGTTGAACATGGGGAGGAAAGGGACAGGTAACATGGGCAGGATGAGAGGCTGTGGCATAAGGGACAAGGAACAGGGGACAAGAAGCTGAATATGTGGCAGGTGACAGGGGCAGAAGGGGCTGGTGACATGGGCAGAAGAGGCATGGGAAAACAGTGTGCTTGTGACATGGTGAGGAAGGGGCTGGCAAATAACATGGGGACATGGGCTTAGGCCATGGGTAGGGTGAAAGGCTGGTTATAACGGGTGTGATGGAGCAGATGGCATGGGGGAAGGAAGGTAGGTTATAAGAGGGAGAAGGGGAAGGTGACAGGGAGGAGAAGGGGCAGGTGACAGAGGACGAAGCAGCAGAGGTGTATGGGAGAAGGGAATGGGCACATATCAATAGGAGAGCTGACACAGGTGAGAGAAAGGATGCTGGCATGAGAGAGAAGAGACTGGGAAAGAAGAGGCTGGAGTCATGGGGAGAAGGGATGGGTATAATGGGTGGGGGAGAAGCTGAGACACAGCGAAGAAAAAAGAGGTGACAGGAAAATGGAGAAGAAGTGGCAGGTGACAGGGGAATAAGGAGCTGATGACATGGGTGTGAGTGAAGGCTGACACATGGGAGAAGAGGCAGATGATACAGAGGGATACAAGAGGGAAGGGGCAGGTGACAGGAAGAAGGGGTACAGGGAAAAAAGGATACAGGGAATAGGGGGAGGGTGACCTGCAGAAGGAGGGTCTGGTGACAAGGGGGGATGGGTAGATGACATTGTGAGGAGCTGATGGAGCGGTATAACGGCGGTGAGGGGTGGACGGAGAGGAGCAGTGCCAAATGGGGGCTGTGAGGGACTGATGGAGAAGTGTGGGGCAGCTTGGGACTGAAGAAGATTTGCTGTGGCAAATGGGGGCAGTCAGGGACTGATGAGAGGTGTGGGGAAGCTTGGGACTCAGGGTGAGGTGCTGGGGCAAATGGTGACAGTCAGGATGTGATGGAGAGGTGCTGGGGCAGCTTGGGACTGAAGGAGAGGTGCTGGGTAGGTGGGGGCAGTCAGGGGCTGATGGACAGGTGCTAGGACAAATTAGGGAAGTCAGAGGCTGATGGAGAGGTGTGGGCAACGAGGGACTGAAAAAGAGGTGCTGGGGAAATGGGGGCAGTCAGGGGCTGATGGGGGGCAGCTTGGGACTGTAGGGGAGGTGCTGGGGCAAATGGTGGCAGTCAGAGGATGATGCAGAAGTGCTGGGGCAAATGAGGGAAGTCAGGGGCTGATGGAGAGGTGTGGGGCAGCTTGTGACTGTAGAGAGGAGCTACGACAGGTGGGTGCAGCGAGGACCTGATGGGAAGCAGCTGGGCGATGGATGTTGGGCCAGTGAGGGGCTGAGAAAATGTTGATGGAGAAGATTGGGGCACTGAGGGACAGTGAGAGACTGATGGTGTAATGCTGGGGCTGGTGGAGACAGCAAAGGCCTGATGGAAAGCTGTGCTGCAGGTGTGGGCAGTGAAGGGCTAATAGAAAAGTGTTAGGGCATGGGGAGGGCGGTAAGAGGCTTATAGCGAGGTGCAGGGGTAGGTAGACGGGCAGAGCATTGACTGCAGAAGACAAGAGAAAAGGGCATTGGGGTATTAGAAACTCAGACAGGTTTGGGCCTTATTCACAGAAGTGTTCTATAGTGGTGCAATCCCATTGACAAATGCTCTGTGAATCCGGCCCATATGTGTTCTTAGAAATCATGGTAGCAGGGGCACGGTGGTTCTAGAAAGCAGCCTGCATTGCAGTGAGATATTAAGTGATACCAAGTAGTGTGCACGTGAAAATAAACGAAAAGAAATCATGCTTCGCCAGTCGTTGCACAGATGTGCAGCATCCAGACAAACCAGCAGCATATCAGTGCAGTCTTTATCTGTAGTGCGCCTTGTGTTGCTTTCTTTCCATGGGCCTGCTCACAGTGCACCACCTTTAGGCACGCGCCATTTTGACACACCGCTGTGTCCCCAGAGCCCCCTTCGGAGCGGCAACAGTGGAGCAACAAAAATCTTGCCCCAGCTCATTTGGCGCGACGGCTATTTTGGCGCAGCGGTCCAATACTGAAATTAGCGGCTGCTCCCAAATAGCCCATGCAGCAAATGAGACCCGTTTTGAAGAATACAAAATCAAATCCTAAGTGTGACACAAACATCAGCAGCACTTTCCGCCATAAAATATTGCAATGTGTTGTTAACTGGCAGCATCACAGTTTGCTCGAAGGAGAAAAGGGAACACGTGGAACACGTGCACAAGCAAGCTCATCCCCGGGCAGGTGAAACTAACAACTTCCAGCGTAAAATGCACAGATCTTCTCTGGCACACGTGTACTGTGCACTTCAAACGGACATCCCTGAATTTAAAAGTGGGGTGCTATAAAAACATACTTGCCAACCCTACAGATTTGGGCAGTAGGCTACTGCTTTTGAAGCAGCCCTACCGCCTACAGATTTCAGTGACAGATCCTACTGCTTTTTACAGTGGCGAGTAATTTATGTGATTCTAATGCAGGCTCGAGGACAGAGCATGCAACACATTCCTTAGTCTGTCTATACAGTGGACTGGTAGGTGATTACTTTGATTGCACTCAGACCAATCCACTGACCTGACAGCTGCGTGGCTCTGTCCTGCACTCTTGCCGGTACAACCCTTAGGTGAACCAGCAGTGAAAGCAAATGGCAGAGTGTAACACCATCACACAGCATCTACCGACAATTTGGTGTTAGCATTCAGAATCATACATTTTTAACATTTCAACATCTTTCCGTGTTGTGCTGTTTGTATGTTTTGTATTTTCCCGTGATGTCATTGTTATGGGAATTAGTATTTTTCGAACTTGAAAAATCCTACATCTTTTTGGTCACAGAATGTTGGCAAGTATGTAAAAAAAACAGGGTAGTGACACACACCGGGCAATGGATAAGAAACCCCCATAAACAGGGAGACACCCACACAACATAGAAGCAAGAACAGAGAGGACCTCGACATGTGTTTCCGACATTTATTTTTTTAAACTGCAAAATACATGTCCCTTCCAAATACTACTGACCTCTCAAGTGCACTTGTATTGCACCCCTGCTCAGGAGGCTGTCTGGGTTGTGCCTAAATGTCCTGCTGCAGCCTGCACACGTTGTTAGCAGAAGCTTTGAGCGATGCAGTGGTCAGTTCCTGCCTTTCAGATTGAAAAGCAAAGTTCACATGGGTCACATGAAAAAGCTGCAAAGGCTGCAGCCTGGGAAGTGAAATCGGCGAGAAAATAACTCAGAGATCAATTCTCAGACGGCATTTGCAGAATCGATGAAAGCGTGAAATCACTTGTTGATGACATTATAAATGAATAAGTAATCTCACTTACCTAAACATGTAAAATAACGAGATGGCAGTACACACGCAGCAAAAACAATAGCGGCTCCAGTCTTGGTCTGTGCACGTGCAGGAAAGCAGGCCTGAAAGGGAGGGGCTGGGGTGCGGCTGTGAAAGGGCAAAACTATCTCTGGCCCGTTTCGGGGGAAGCAACAAAGTACTGCGAAGCCAACAAGGGTTTTCGTTGTTGTCATTAGTTTCACAGAACATGTACATTTTATTTCTGAGTGGGTCTGTGGTTTTGCAGTTGTGGAGCTGCAATAGCCCTGATCTGCAGGGACACATTTAAAATGGACACAAATGGTAGCGTCCACAGGGACCTGGAGGAGTGCTGGAACAATAGTACCTCCCACTCCCAAATACAGAATATTAATCAAAGGGGCGTGTATTTGTATTTGAGGGGCACACATTGGTTTAGGAGACGAGGAAACTGTAAAATACAACTCCCACTGAAGGGTGGTGCTTCTCTCTAATCACGGCAGAAGCAGCTCGAATGAGGCGCCCTTTGCACCTGCATTTCCCTCCCCCAATTACATATTATGTGAAATTGTGGTAGAGGGTGGGGTTATAAAGTATGCTGAACTGCTCTGCATTGGATAGGAGAGATGGGGAAAACAGAAATCTCCTCCCATTTGGAGATGAATCATTCGGCCAACGCTATCGGCCCAGCACTTAGATTAGCATGCCTGGGCCGATAGAAACGGCCCGTGGCACTTATAAGGTTAATGGGGCACTGGGTACAATTGTTGGCTTTCAAACATACCCACGTGACAACAACATTCAGTTTGTCAATATTCTCTTTGACAAACTTTCAGAAGTGAAAAGGATAGGACGCTCAACAGCTCGATTTGTTCTCTTCAAAGACATGTATGTACATAGAGAACAATTTTCTCTAACTCTTGCATATGCAGTCACTATTCATAAATCCCAAGGTCTTACCCTAGACAAAGCATTGATAGATATAGGAAACACAGTCTTTAAAGAAGGCATGAGCTACGTAGCACTATCACGCTTATGTACACTTGACAGTCTTTTTCTAATCAACTTTGATGCAAGTAAAGTGAACGCTGATATTCCTTGCATTTTAGAATACAATAGACAACGTTCACTGTACACCCCCCCATCTGAAATCATATCCTGTTCCAGAAAACGGAAAACGTTGTAAAAGAAAACTAATTCAAACAGAAATGCAACAGGATCTGACTGCAAATCCTTCAAAGAGAGTAAAAGAAGCTAATACTTCATCAATTACCACAACCAAAGAAAAACCTATTAGTGAAAGTAAATCAGGTACTTCTTCAAAGAAGAAACATAAACTTCGAAAAAAATCACTCGGACACAGAACTATCTGGTCCATTCAAATTTTCAAATGAAACTGGTGTAAGTTGCTATGCAAATGTAGCAATAAATATTCTATTTCAATTGCCACCAATTGTAAACAACATTTACTTACACAGTACAGACCAATTGTGTTTGCAAATGTTAGTCCTTCATAGAAACGCAACAAACAATCCTGACAGCACGTATAGTGTTTACGGAATAAGACAAGAATTGGACGACTCTGCTGGAATGGTGAGGTTCACTATAAACTCACAAGAAGATCCACAAGAATTTCTAATGTACTTACTACAAGTACTCGAAAACAAAAACATACCTATAAATGAAATGTTCCAGATTTCATACATGTGGAAACATACATGCACTCTATGCAACAATGTGACAAAGGAACAAATCCCTAAATAGCGATTTTTGTATGTATCCATACCTTATTGTGAATCCATGCCATTTCAGCAACTTGTACAAAATCCAAACCATGGCAGATTATGTACTATCTGCAATTCAGATAATCGCTCCACCTTACTGATACAAACACATAGTAACTACATAATACTAATGCTTCTACGTTACAATGCAGATGGTATCAAAAACAACTGCAAGCTGACTGGATTCACAAACGGTCAAGTGTCACTTGGTAAGAAAACCTTCACAACAATAGGTATAATCTACCACGCAGGAGCCACAACCAATGCAGGTCACTAGACTGCATATATATTTAAAAAATGTGGATGGTTCGAATGTATTGATAGTAGCATTACTCTAAAGCAGAGTTTACCAGCAAATCTTACAAACGCTTATTTAATCTTCTTAAAGCCAAAACTTAATAACTAATCTGTACTTCAACATTAACAAAAATGTAATTAAAATACTATAAACAGTTATAATACCCCAACAGGTATCTAACTGCCCAAGATTGTACAACAACCACACAGATAAATGAATACCACTGAATTGTAACAAAAATACAGAGTTAGAATATGCCAACAGGTATCTAACTGTTTCAAAAATAGAACATTAACCAGAAACAAAAAGTGAACACTCAAAGGAAACAAAGAAATAGTTTGTAGCATAGCAAAGAAAGTTTTATTATTTTTTTTTATGCGACAAGGATTTTTTTTTTTCCCCCAGACCCAATGATTTGAAAAACAAACACAGAAACTGAGCAAAAGGCATAGTACACTGGTTTGTAAAGTAAATATGAGGGTAAAAAAAGCTCAAATGTCTATTACACAATGTAATAAGTCTTTATAAAATACAAACACTAACGTGCTCTTTTCTTTTATCACAGAAATTGAAAAAGAATATTTTCACCAAGTACTAAAGTCACGTAAGAAATATATTGAATCTCAACAAATGAAACAGTAAGTATAATTTCACACATTTCATACCTATTCGAATCAATACGTGTGATCTATGGCTGTAATATGGTGCAGTGGCTGTGGGCAGGGCCTAGAGTCTTGGATGTATAACCTACGGCCTACGGCCTGCGGCCATGCACCCAAGACTGTAGGTCCTACCCACAACCACCGCAGCATATCACACCCATTGTGGCTTATAACTTCAGTACTTACAACTTTGGTCTTGGGCGATGCCTACGGCCATGCACCCAAGACTCTACATCCTGCCCACAACCATCACATTATATGAAACCCACGCTGGCTTGTAACTTCACAGCTTATAACTTTGGTCTTGGGTGCATGGCATGCGGCCATGCACCTAAAACTCTAGGTCTGACTTATAACTTCAGTGCTTATAACTTCAGACTTATAACTTCAGTGCTTATAACTTCAGACTTGGGTGCATGGCCTCTGGCCATGCACCGAAGACTCTAGGTCCTGGACACAACCAGTGCAGTATATGAAATCCATGGTAGCTTATAACTTCAGGGCTTATAGCTTTGGTCTTGTATGCATGCCCTTTGGCTATGCATCGAAGACTGTAGGTCCTGTCCAAACCCACCACAAGATATCACACCCATTGTGGCTTATAACTTTAGTACTTCGGCCATGCACCCTACACTCTAGGCCCTGCCCACAACCACCTGATAGATATTCAATTCTATGGCTGTATCTATGGGTGTGGTATGCTGTGGTGGTTGTGGCCAGGGCCTAGAGTCTTGGGTATATGGCCTACGGCCTACGGCTATGCACCCAAGACTCTAGGCCCTGGCCACAACCACTGCAGCATATCAGAACCATGGTGGCTTATAACTCATTGTCACACCCATACAATGAACCATTTTAAATGCGGCATATACTCAATTTGCACCCAAGCCTCTAGGCCCTGCCCACAACCACCTCATAGATATTTGATTCTATGGGTGTAATGTATGGGTGTGATATGCTGTGGTGGTTGTTGCCAGGGCCTAGAGTCTTGGGTGTATGGCCTACTGCCTATGGCCTGCGGCCATGCACCCAAGACTCTAGGCCCTGGCCACAACCACCGCAGCATTTCACACCCATGGTGGCTTATAAGTCATTAGCACACCCATACAATGAAACATTTTAACTGCAGCATATACTGAATTTGCACCCAGGACTCTAGGCCCTGCCCACACCTACCAGATACATATTCGATTGTTTGGGTGTGATATGCTGCGGTGGATGTTGGCAGGGCCTAGAGTCTTGGGTGTATAGCCTACGGCCTACGGCCATGCACCCAAGACTCTACGTCCTGCCTACAACCACTGCACTATATAAAAACCATGATGGCATATAACTTCAGTGCTTATAACTTTGTTCTTGGGTGCATGGCCTTTGGCCATGCACCCAAGACTCTAGGTCCTCCCCACAACCACCTGATTGATGTTCGATACTACGGGTGTATGTATTGCTATGATATGCTGCGGTGGTTGTGGCCAGGGCCTAGAGTCTTGAGTGTATGGCCATAGATATTTGAATCTATGGCCGTGCAGTATATAAAACCCATAGTAGCTTATAACTTCACTACATATAATTTTGGTCTTGCCCTCCCCACAACCACCTGATCGATATTCGATACTACGGGTATATCTATTGCTGTGATATGCTGCGGTGGTTGTGGCCAGGGCCTAGAGTCTTGGGCGTATGGCCTACGGCCTACGGCCTACGGCCATGCACCCAAGACTCTAGGCCCTGGCCACAACCACTGCAGCATATCACACCCATGGCGGCTTATAAGTCAGTACCACACCCATAGAAACAAAAAATTTAACTGCAGCATGTACTCAATATCAATATTCCCTAACACCACGCGAGTCCTTAGAACAGTTTCAATGTGCCTGCGCACAGCACGGATGGAAATATTATCCTTTCGAGACCCCTCATTTACAGTAATCACAAACATCCCGGACAGTGCGGGCATGGCAAATACATCATTAGCACCTGCCGCCTAAACAAATACAGTATTTCACACATCTCTTACTCTCTAAACCTCCCCAAGCACTCTGACACACCAAGACACTCTCCAAAACAGCATTTCACCTCTTGTCGACGACGCGCTGTCGGCGGATCCAAGATGTCGGGCGCATCCAAACAATCTGAAGCACATCACGCCTCACTGTAGCCAATCGAAGGACACGTCACGTGTCTGCGGTCATGACGCGAGCCCCTTAGCCAATCGTTATCTTGTCCGCGGAGCGAACAGGGAAGTGTGACCGCGGTGCGGACATAGATATCACTAATTTTTTGAGACATACATTTTGGTGGTTTTAAGTGAAACCACTGGACGGATTCTCAACAAATTTACAAAAGCATGCTTTTGGGACCAAGCTGCTGCTCCTGTGGCAAATTTGGTGACAATCCGTCCAGCGGTTTGGGCTGTAAGCATGCGCAAAGTTTTTGCCCCATTCAGTCAATGGGAAAAAAATACGTTTTGGGACCCCCTGTATAACTTTTCCCCCCTGGACCAAACCTCACCAAACTTTGCAAATAAATTCAGAGTGGGCCATATACCTTTTTTGCAAAGTTTGCCATGTTTTGGTGCTTCAACGTATAAGCGGACATTGCACTGACTATACTTTGCAGCAGACATGCATTTTGACAATTCTCTCTCATGCACAGTGTTATCATCCCGTGATATTTATATCCTAGTTGGAGATCAAATATATTAATGTTGCATATCTGCAGGTGGAAAAAATAAAGGACATGACGGTCTAGTGTTTGGGAATGTAGCAGACACGTAATCACGTAGCGGAAACCAGCGCGATAACAGCCGGACAACTGTGCTGGGAGTTCTAAAGGTAGACGTTCGCTGCGAGAGTGTTGCGATCAAGTTAAGGCAGTTACGGTGAATGAACTGGTCCTCGTATTCGGGTTACATTAAGGGAGTGCTTGGGTCTTGGGCCATGAGCCAATATTTGGCTTTGTTCTTGAAGACTGAGAATGAGGGTTCTAATCTAAGTGAGGTAGGTATAGAGTTGCATAGTTTGGAAGTGAGCACCGGGAAACTGGCCCCACCAGATTTTTGTAATTTGAATCTGGGTATGTTGTAAAGCACAATGTTGCAGGGTGCAGTGGAGGACAGGAAGGACCCATGAGTATGGGGGAGTGGGCAGAAATGGAGGCAGGGTGCGGGAACATACTTCCACACATTTTTTATAAACATTTTGACCACTGAATCCCTCACAATCTTTTAAGGAATAATTGGGGAATAATTAGCTGTAGGTGAGTGACAGCAAGTCACTGCTGTTTCTGTACCTCTGCGCATATGAAGGGAGAAATGCATTCTACTGTGACCCATTATGTGTTGTGCTCAAATAGTACATGCATGCACGCACAGCAGCAATATGAAGGAACTGAGCTGAATAGCTGATAAATGACTACCTTGTAATGTCGGCATGCAGCGCATGTTTAGTGACTAGAAAAGCAAGCTGACAAGAGGAAGATAGTGCCCGCACTCGCCCTTATTACCCTTTGTCTCTGCAAATGCTCCAGTGAGTAGTGTGTCAGCGGTTTGCATGTTTAACACCTCTCCGCAGGAAGCAGATCATGGAACACGTTCTGAGATGTCTTCATGCGCGTCTCATGGTCCTTTTCCTGCGCATACTTTGGGGATTCTTTCTCAGTCTCAGCATTGTTACAGAGTAATGAGCATGTGCGCATGCGTGAGCCTCGTTTGGGCTCACGCATGCACGTTTATAATAAATGCGTCCGGAACGGTAGTTGCCGCCGGGACCTCGCAAACCCCAGACGTGTCCAAGAATGAGTGAACAAGAAGGTGAAGCAGCGGCACCTGCGCAAGTGTCACGTCGACAGCATGGCACTCTGGCACTGATGCTGGAATTCTACACATCCGGTCCTCCCTCCCAAGATGGGGCCCAAGTGGCTCATATGGATCAAGAAACTGGACATGTTCTTCAGAACGACTGGGCAAGACGACGACGACGCCAAAGTGGCGACGCTGCTGTACTCAGTGGGGACCGAGGTGCTCCGCATCTATGAGTCATTGAACATTCAGGTGGTAACATATGACGCCATTAAGATTGCTCTTCAGAATCATTTCATACCGCTTTTGAATGTGGACCGATTCGTGATGTGTAGTGAAAAGCAACATGACGATGAGTCCTTGGACGATGAGTCCCTGGACCAATTCTGTGCGTGACTGCGCCAACCGCCAACTGTCAGGCACGTGTAGATGGGACAATGATGAAGCGATGATAAGAAACCAGCTAATACAAGGGTGCAATTTGAGTAAGCTGCGAAGGCAGATCTTGCAGGAGCCTGGGATGACGTTGGCTCAAATCCTAGACAATGGCAGGGTATATGAACTAGTGGAAAGCAGAAGGGCAAGAATGGACGCGGCCGTACGGCCAAGCAAAGGGGAAGAGGCTTTTGCCCTAGGAAAGGCCACTCCATCGAGGTCTCGGTGGAGCCAAAAACGTCAGGACACATCCCCCGCCCAGGGCACCCCAGCAGTGTGTCAGTACTGTGGTTACGATCTACCACACGCAGTGGACTGCCCTGCAAGGATGTGCAGAGCTGCAGCACCAGTGATGACCCACAGGGGCCCTGCGAGACCGAGCAGTGGAAATTTCAGGAGGCCACGGAGCATAGCCACGCTGGAACAAGACATGCAGAGACTCAACATAGCTGAAGAGGAAGAAGAGGACGAAGAAATATTCGAATTTACAAATTCGGGGGGCGACACACCGCTGCTAATCCAAGGGTCTTTGTCGCAGAGTTACCCATGGCCCTAAAGCGATCAAAGCCAGGTTTTATGTGACGGATGTCAGCCCACTTTTGCTCCTAAGCTGCGCAGCGTTCAAGGCCCTGAACAATGTTCATTTCACGTTAGCAGTGTACCAGTCAGACATTGAACAGCTCCTAAGCAAGTTTGGAAGCATCTTCCATGGGGTGGGCAAATTAAAAGCAAAGCCGATTCGCTTGCACATTGACGAGACTGTAAGGCCCACTGCCCACTGTAAGACTGTAAGGCTCACTGCCCTCAAGCACAGGAGGATACCCTTCCATTTGAGAACGCAAGTGGAGAAAGAGCTGCAGACTCTAATTGAGATGGACATTATCGAGAAAGTTGAAGGGCCCACGCCGTGGGTATCGCCAATTGTAGTAGCGCCAAAACCCAAGCAACCAGGTGCTGTCCGCATCTGCGTGGACATGAGGCTGCCAAATGCGGCCATAAAAAGGGAGCACCACATTACCCCAACGTTGGATGATATTGTCAGTGAGCTGCAAGGGGCCAAAGTGTTTTCAAAGTTGGACCTACGTTCCGGGTACCATCAGCTTGAACTTCACCCAGAATCACAGTACATCACGACCTTCACGACCCATGAGGGGTTATATCAATTTAAGAGACTCAGCTTTGGCGTATCCTCCGCCGCCAAAGTGTTTCAAAACACCATTAGGGGAGCACTGGCCGGCTTGCGTGGGCTCCTCAACATGAGCAACGATATTTTAGTGTTTGCGTTGTCGGAAATGGAACACATGAAGAGGCTAGAACTGACCCTGCAGAGATTGAGCAAACTTGGTCTGACGTTACACCGAAGTAAATGCAAATTCTTCAGAGACCGCATAGAATTTTTCGGATTTATCTTTCACGCAGGGGGAATATCACCCGACCCGGAAAAGGTTTGCGGCATTCGCGAGGCTGCAGCACCAGAATCACCAGCAGAAGTCTGCAGCTTCCTTGGAATGGTGAATTATTGCGGCCGATTCATCAAGGGACTAGCGTCGCTCTCTGAACCCCTCCGAGCCCTGACAAAGATTGACGTGCCATGGACATGGGACAAAAGGGAACAAAAAGCGTTCCAGGACATCAAACTGCACTGTCAGACCAAGACACCATGGCATACTTTGATCCAGCGATTGAATCGGAAATTGTGGTGGATGCCAACCCCGTAGGCACGGGGGCTATACTGCTGCAGGCAGGCGCACAAGGGAACATGTGTCCAATCGCATACGCGAGCAAGGCGCTATCTGAGACAGAGAAAAGATACTCTCAAATTGAGAGAGAAGCGCTGGCAATTTTATGGGGCTGCCGACACTTTCGCCTCTAGATCCTTGGGAAGCCTGTGGTCGTGGTCACAGACCACAAACTCCTGATCCCCATCATGGCCGGGGCGTCCTCGAAACCTCCCCCACGCATTGAACGCTGGATGCTGTCACTCATAGAATATGGGGTGAAACTTCAGTACAGGCCAGGGACAAACAACCCTGCGGTCTACCTGTCCCGCCATCCTAACAGCAGACAGGAGCAAGGCCAGGGAGAGGTTGTGGCATGGCAGGAATTAATTTACAATGTCGTGAGGTGGCCATGCCGGTTGCACTGTCGAGAGAAAGTGGCGATAGAGCATCAGACGAAGATGAAATATTCAAGGTCATCCAGTCAGCCATCAGGAGCAGGGAGTGGAAGGAGATCCTGAACAACAATGCAAGGCGAGAGGTGAGAGCGCATGGGATTTGCAAGTGCTGTGGAAGGTGAGGCACGAACTGTCGATTTCAGAGGAAGGCCTGCTCCTGCGCGGCCGACAGATAGTGATCCCATGTGCACTCGTGCCTAAGGTGCTTGAAATTGCGCATACAGGCCACCAGGGGTCCACCAAAACCAAAGCAAGGTTGAGGCCAAAAGTGTGGTTTCCAGACCTAGAAGAGAGAGTGGATGAACATGTGCAGAGAAGCCTGCCGTGTCAGGCCGCAAGTCCAGCAGAAAGGGCACCCCCCATAAATTCCATGGACCGGAGCGAACACCCGTGGGGGACAGTACACGTAGATTTTGGCTCAACAGGCAGAGGAATGTACTTCTTGGCTGTCATAGACCAGTGGTCAAGATATCCCGAAGTAAAGCTGGTAGAATCCACCGTGTGCGACAACACAATCTTAGCCCTAGAGAAAATGTTTGCGACCCACAGGTTTCCGACCGTCCTATGCTCAGACAATGGGCCACCATTTATGGGGAGTCAGTTTGCAAAGTATATGGAGGAGAGGGCAATACAACACAGAAAGGTGACAACCTTATGGGCCAGGGCGAATGGAGAATTGGAGAGATTCATGAGGACTTTAAACAAGACATTTCGGATCTCTGCAAATGGAGGGGGGAACTAAGGAGAAACTTGATTGAGTTCTTGCGTGAGTACAGAACAACCCCCCATCAGTCCACTGGGGTTTCCCCAGCGGAGGTCCTGTTCAGGCGATGCCCAAGAGGTCTCCTCCCTGAACTTGAGGGGAGAGCACCAGGAGTGATCGATGACACAAGGGTAAGACAAGAAAGAATGGCCAGGAATGAGGAGAGCGAGAGGAGACACCTACAGGAGAAGGAAGTGTCGGTGGGCGATACCGTGCTGGTGATGAACTGCCATCCCGAGGAGAAACTGTCGCTCACATACGAGCCTCAACCCTGGAGAGTGACACACGTGAGAGGTTCAATGGTAACCGCTGCCAATGGGAGAGGGGCGGTAACCAGGAACAAGTCGTTCTTCAAACAGGTGGACTCTGGTCAGGAGGAAAGGCCGCCGGAAGAGGCACCTGAGCCGGGAGCAAGGGAAGAGCCGCCAGAGGCAGAGAGAGCAGGGGAACCTGGACCCAGTGAGGACCACCGCCACTGCCGACCTTCGGGAGTAGCAGTCGGTAGCCGGCCAGACATGGTCGACAACCTCCAGCTCCATTCAAAGACTACATCATGGACTCAGGTGACTGAGACGGCCCCAGCCAGAGTTAGGCGACTCACGTTGCGTCTGTATTGTTTGGTTTCTGTTTAAAGAAAAGGAGGGATGTTACGGAGTAATGAACATGTGCGCATGCGCGAGCCTCGTTTCGGCTCACGCATGAGCATTTATAATAAATGCGTCCGGAATGACAGTTGCTGCCGGGACCTTATCGGTAGGCGTGTGTGTGATTGCGAGACAGCCCAAGGTGCTCCTACTGGTTAACAAGCATGTGCCATGGCTGATCATTAAGTATGAGCAGTTTGTTCCCTTTCCTGCCTATACTTTGGGGATTCTCTCTCAGTCCCAGCATGTGCCATGGAAGATCATTGAGCATGCGCAGTGTGTTCCTTTTCATGCGTTTACTCTGGTGCTTCTCTCTCAGCGCTCAGCACATGGTTTTGCTGTCTCAGAGCCAGGCATGTTGACACCTCTGCGTAAGACATTAATCCTTGAGCATGCGCAGTTTGATCCACGAGTCACGTGTGCCCAGCTCATCGTGCTTTTACTGCGCTTGCTTTGGGGATTGTATTTCAGCACTGCGCATGCTCCGGGAATCAGTATCTGAGCAGTGCGCATGTTTTTCTTCGGCTTTGCCGATGCAGATCTTTATCTCGGCCAATCAGCAGTCGCTCTCCGAGGTGGTCCCGAGCGGGGGATGGGCTTCATTTCGTCTTCCTGGGACATCAAATACTACGTTTTCAATGTGAAATACATCCAGCAGTGGAAGTGGGCTGGAACCAAAGAGTACGACGTTCCTTTTTTTTTTAAAGAGTACTTTCTTTTTAAATGCATCCCTACTGGCGACTCGAACTTGGGCCTTCCCGATATCAAGCCAGTGTAGCCTTGCACTGCTTTATAATCTCTCACGTGTTTGAAAGGGATAATTTATTTCAATAGACTGGGATGTAAAGCCCGGTTTGACAGGGATCTGGGTCTGCCAATGAATGCTTGTAGGATCCTGTTTAAGAGGTGTGACCAGTGAAGGGGAGGCTGCATGAAGGTGCAGGCTGAATGGGATAATGACACACTAATGTGGTCATTTAAATCCATTTTCTTCAGTTTTACTAGAACTGTTGTAAAACACAATGTTGCAGGGTGCAGTGGAGGACAGGAAGGACCCATGAGTATTGGGGAGTGGGCAGAAATGGAGACAGGGTGAGGGAACATAATCCTCTTGGTGAGAAAGCAATCCTCTTTTTTGGCCACGTGTTAAGTTGTCTCTGCTTGTTCTTCATAAACCTCCAGTTAATCCTGTCTGTGTACGTGATGGAGGATGCATTACTGGTGGGGAGAGCAGATGTCTTGTGTTTGTAGTATTTAATTAATAACGTAAGAATGTCTTCCATTTCTAGATCTACACACACTATTGTGTCATCCTACTCTGCACAACGTAAGAAGCAGAGGCACCGAAAGGTAAATAACTGCTGTAGTTTGTTTCTCTGCACAGGTTGCTCTATGCTTCTGAGATAGCCTGTCTCCCGCCCTGCGTTCCTGGACCATTCATGTCCCCATCTCTCCTGTCTTGTCTCCATTTCTCTCTGCTGCCTCATCCTGGAGGTGGTGTCCAGATCCAGGTTTAGGGTCCATGTGTGTGGCCCAGTGGACTAATACATTATCTAGAAGGATCCATGTGTGTGTCCTCATAGTCACTGGTCCACCCAGCCCTGCATCCATCCAAGATTAACAGAATGAGTACCGCTGAGTTGTGTAACAATGAACATCTGTTAGCTTCTGTCTATAACACCAAAATGCACCAGTGGGAGGCGGGGGGCTGCACTCTACAAATACACCTATTATTTTATGTTAATACATTCCCCTGTGCCTTCCTATTAATTAATAATTTGCTATTGGACCTGTATGGTGGATCACAGCACTTTGCTATAGGGGTGGAGGAGTGGAGTTCTACAAGTGAATTAAATAGGCACATTGGTAGCTACAAGTCGTGTTTGGTTGTTCTCCTTCCAGATCACCTGGGGAGCAACAGAACACCGGATATGCACTTGGACATCTATCTAGGTGTTGTTTCGTGTCTAGACATGAATGAGGGAGCATTCTGGAGTGGAATTGAGAGCATGAGGTAGAGTCGATGGAAAGGATGGTATGGAGTGCGGAAGTATGACCGACCCACCCTCCCCTTGCCTGTCCACCCGCTAGAGGGGCATCAGCAAGAGGTGACTGAAAAGGAAGCCCGATTTTCACGCTTGTGAAGGGAGGTGAGTCAAGGACAGTGACATGCTCGCTTACACGTTCAGGTGATCAGAGTATTACAGGCTCCTGAAATCATCTGTATCCCTTATTTATTAACTTATTGTCACCAGTTATTGGAAATAATGATCCACTGGCATTGTTAGACACCCAAATAGTGGAATCCTAAACAAACGGTAACTTGTTAAATTCCATTTGGCAATTTTGCACGATATTGGTGTGGTGTTGGAACCATTTTGTGCTCACCAGTTTGAATTGGTATCAGGCCCGGTTTGTGATGGCTCCAATTCCTGGTCACCCCGCTCCCACTCCTCCTCCTCACCTGATTCAGATTCCGGTTTTGCTCCGAACCTCTTTCACCATAAAGTTTTTTCTTTGCTGTGCAGATAAGGTCGGCCGCGAGAGGAAGCCACCCTGACCCTTTGAAAGGAGGTCCAGGAGGGGCACTCCTTCCGCAGCAGACCGGTCCGGGGAAAAAGCCTTACGGCATAAAAAACCCCTGTCTTGATGGATTGTAGAGGAGATCCGGAGGAATACGTATGTTCCGATGTAGGAGACCCCTGGTCGTTCCAGCAAACGTGCACAAGGCGGTGGGAGGTAAGTTGGAGGAATACAGGTAAGCAAATACGGAGAAAAAATGGGGTAGCAGGCAGAAGGAGAGAGGGGAGCACTAGGACAGAGCAGAAGCAAGTCGAAAACAGGAAGGAAAAACAAGCAAGAGCACGAGGAAAAACAGCGTGTTAACCCGAAAGCCTAAACGCGAAGGGTTGCAATGCGTCGGCTTCCGGGTTGAACGTAAGGAAAAAGGCTTGCGACGGCGTAACCAGAAAGGCTAGACCATCACACTACGGTGCATGGGAACGTGGCGGCATACTCAATGGCGGCTCATACGCCAACGGGGCCACAACCGCCAGCTTCCACGGTTTGTGACAGTATACCCCCCTCCCATACCTATACCACCAGGTTTACCCGGATGGAGTCTATGGAAGCGTCGGGTGAGAATAGGGGCATGAATGTGGGAGACAGGCTCCCAAGAATCCTCGGAACGAGGATAACCTTTCCAGGATACTAAATACTCCAGCCGGCCCCTTCTGTATCTGGAATCTACTATGGCCGATACCTCATACTCCTCTGGGGAGGATGGCACAAAATCCGGTATCCCTTTCTTACTAATAGAAGGGGTGTCTGGATCCACCGGACGAAGGAGGGAGGAATGAAAAACCGGGTGTATGCGATGCATACTCTTGGGAAGCAGCAATTTATATGACACGGGATTAACCCTCCTAGAAATCTTGAAAGGTCCCAAATACCTAGGAGATAATTTGGATGGATGGAGCCACCGAGGTAGGAACTTAGTAGATAGCCATACCCGATCCCCTTCCTTCCAATCGGGACAGGGGGTTCGAGATCGATCAGCCTGTCCCTTGTATCTCCTTCTAGACAAAAGTAAGTTCTGCTGAGCAACCTTGTGGGCTAAGGCTATGTCTGCCAAAGTGGATTCTATGGTAGGGATTGTGGAAGGGGGATTACAAACAGGAAGAATGCCACGAGGATGCATTCCGTAAGTGCAGAAAAAAGGGCCAAGGCCCGTGGCAGTATGTATGGCATTGTTATATGCGAATTCTGCTGTCGATAATAATGCAACCCAGTTGTCCTGCAAGCTATTGGTATAACACCCAAGATACTGCTCAAGGGAGGCATTGAGTCTTTCGGTTTGGCCATTAGTTTGAGGGTGGAAACCAGAGGAGAGTGCCCGCTCGATACCTAACCGCTGACATAAGGCCCCCCAGAAATGGGAAGTAAACTGGCTACCTCGATCGGATATTATTTTATCAGGCAGACCGTGTAACCTAAATATCTCCTTAAGAAATACCTCTGCCATCTCCGATGCGGATGGGACTCCTGGAAGCGGAGTGAAGTGAGCCAGTTTCGAGAAAGAATCCACCGTAACCATCAAACAAGAGAACCCTTGGGACGGAGGTAAGTCGACTATGAAGTCTGTCGAAATCTGAGACCAGGGACGAACAGGTGCCTCTGATTGCACTAGCAAGCCATAAGGTTTATGAGTGGGATTTTTACTCTTGGCACAAACCTGACAGGTGCGGCAATACCTCTTAACGTCTTGAGTGAGAGAGGGCCAGAAGAAAGAACGGGATATCAAGTCAAAAGTACCTCGTATGCCTCTATGCCCAGAAGTAACGTGGTCATGACCCCATTTCAGGATCCTTTGTTGTAAAGGCTCGGAAGGGATGCATAGCCTCCGGTCAATGAATAAAAGACCTTCAGACCATCTAACCCGTCTCCGCAGGTTGAGGGGCACCCTATTTTCCAGCTCCGGGGTGGTAACAGATCTGACATCCTGGAGGAAGGAGGCAATAACCCCCACCACCCGGTTACGGGGAAACATGTACTCTAATGGCGGAGCCAACTGAGCGGCATGTGAGTCTCGCCTGGACAACGCATCTGCTAGACTGTTTTGGGTGCCAGGAATGTACGTGATAGAAAAATCATATTGGCTGAAAAAATGGGCCCAGCGTGCCTGTCTGGAATTGACACATTCCATGTTCCTGAGCACCTGCAAGTTCTTATGGTCAGTGCGCAGTATAACCGGATGGGCACTTCCTTGTAACAGATGTCTCCATTCTTCACACGCAGTCTTAAGGGCCAACAATTCCTTTTCAATTACTGAGTAATTTCTTTGGCTTGCTGACAGGGTCTTGGAGAGATAGGCCACAGGGTGTTCTTCTCCGTCCTTAGATTGTAAGAGTACGGCTCCCAAAGCACTTGCAGAGGCATCAGCTTCAACTATAAAAGTTCGGGTCTGGTCTGGCTGATGCAGGACAGGAGCAGTACAGAACATCTTCTTTAAACTCTGGAAAGCTTGGTTGGCTTGGTCAGTCCAGACAAAGTTTCTGGAAGTTTACTCTTTCTTGAGTAAAGCTGTGATAGGTAGAACAATTCGGGAAAATTGTCTGATGAATTTCCTGTAAAAATTAGCCAGACCCAAAAACCTTTGTACATCCTTCTGGGAGGATGGAGCGGGCCATTCCAAGATGGCCGTCACCTTCCTGGGATCCATCGATATGCCTTCTTGGGAGAGGATGTAACCTAAGTAAGGAACAGAGGAGGTCTTAAAGACACACTTCTCGGGTTTGACCAGGAGGTGTTGAGATTGAAGACGAAGGAGAACAATCTTCAGATGCTGGGCATGTTCTTGGGGAGAAGACGAAAATACCAAGATGTCATCGAGGTAGACAATAGTGTTCACATACAACAGATCAGAAAACAGGCGGTCCATAAACCGTTGAAAAATCGCCGGGGTGTTGACTAACCCGAATGGCATGACTTTGTACTCAAACAAACCAAAAGGAGTTCTGAATGCGGTTTTCCATTCATCCCCTGCTCTTATGCGTAGAAGATGGTAGGCACTCCGTAGATCTAATTTCGAAAAGATGGTAGCTCCTTGAACGGCCTCCAAAATGTCGGAGATCAGGGGCATAGGATAGCGATCACGAACGGTGACCCTATTAAGGCCCCTATAATCGATACAAGGCCGTAGCTCAGATGAATCACGTTTCTGTATGAAAAAAAGAGGGGCTCCAGCTGGGGATCTTGAAGGCTGGATGAGCCCATTGGTTAGATGGGAATCCAGGTAGGTGCGTAGGACCTTCTTTTCTGTGATGGATAACGGAAACATGCGCCCGAAAGGCACTAAGGCATCTGGTACCAACTCTATGGCACAATCCTCCGGATGATGAGGGGGTAATTCCAAAATTGGATTATCTCTAAAGACTTCCCGGAAGTCAGCCAAATCAGGGGGTATACTACAAATGTCACATACTTCTTTGCGTTCGGGAGTCAGGATCTGCACAGTCTCTTTAGGTATCCGCGACAAACAATTTTGTCTACAGTATTCAGACTCAAAGGCCATAGTGTTCCGGGTCCAATCGATGGCTGGATTGTGTTTCCTAAACCAGGGGATACCCAGGATGATGGGGAAATGGGCGGCCCGGATAAGATCAAACTGTAATTGTTCCATGTGTTGAAGTATAAGTACCTTGAGAAGTTCAGTAGAGTGGGTTATGGGACCTGAAGACAAGGGTGATCCGTCTACACCTTCCACCTTTTGGATGTCTTCCCGCTTCAGCAGGGTGAGCCCTTGTTGGTGTGCCCACTGGGTGTCCATAAAAATTCCCGCGGCACCGCTATCCAAAAGTGCCATGGTATGGAGTACTGAGGTTGGAGTTTCCAGTCGGATAGCCACCACCATGAGACGCGAGTCCATGGTGTCAGTGGGCGAGGATATGGTTACCGTGACATAGGGACTTGGAGTTAGACCTCGGAGACTCGTCCCCATTAGTTCCGAGGTAGATCGTTTCCCGGTCTCCTAGGGGGTACATCCGGACTGCTACGAAGCAGGTGAGAATTTGACCCACAATACATACAGAGGCCCAACTCTCTCCGTCTTCTTCTCTCATCTGAAGTTAAGGGCGCTCGGGCCACCCCTATCTGCATTGGTTCTTCCATTTTACTTCGGGATGGCAACGTAGGCAGGGAGGAGGCACCAGGAGTGTGGGGCACGGGGGGCTTATGCTTCCTTCGTTCTACCCTTCGTTCATTCAGCCGGTAATCAATCTGGAGCACAAGAGACATCAAATCCGATAAGGTGGTAGGTCGGGCTATGCGGGCTAGTTCGTCCTTGATTTCTTCCTTGAGACCACGACGAAATATGGTATATTGAGCCCGTTCTGGCCAACCTGCTTCGGTGGCAAGTCTCTTGAAAGTTGAAATGTACGTGAGTAAATCACTAGAGCCTTGCTGAACGTCTAGGAGTTCTTCGGCTGCTACATGCGTGATTTCGGTCTGCTCAAAGGTTTGCCTAAGCCGGTTCAAAAAAGCCCCATAATCGTGGGTGACGGGATCATTGTTTAGGACTTGCGGTGTTGCCCAGGCTAGGGCATTTCCAGTCATGTTGGATACCATAAATCCGACCTTGGTATGATCAGAAGAAAAGGTCTGGGGGCGAAATGCGAAATAAATGGAGCATGCTTCCATAAATTCTTTCAACTTCTTGGGGCTCCCGTCAAATTTGCCTGAAGACAAGGTCATAGGAGATAAGTCGATCTCACGAGTCTCTCGGGTAGCGATCAGCTGTCTTAGAGCGGTGTTGTCAGCTTTAACATTCTGTAGTTCTACGTTCATAGCCTGAACTGCAGTAACAAGTTCTTGGATCTGTTCGGGGGTGGCCATTGGTACACTTTGGCGTTGCAATCTATCAGGCCCGGTTTGTGATGGCTCCAATTCCTGGTCACCCCGCTCCCACTCCTCCTCCTCACCTGATTCAGATTCCGGTTTTGCTCCGAACCTCTTTCGCCATAAAGTTTTTTCTTTGCTGTGCAGATAAGGTCGGCCGCGAGAGGAAGCCACCCTGACCCTTTGAAAGGAGGTCCAGGAGGGGCACTCCTTCCGCAGCAGACCGGTCCGGGGAAAAAGCCTTACGGCATAAAAAACCCCTGTCTTGATGGATTGTAGAGGAGATCCGGAGGAATACATATGTTCCGATGTAGGAGACCCCTGGTCGTTCCAGCAAACGTGCACAAGGCGGTGGGAGGTAAGTTGGAGGAATACAGGTAAGCAAATACGGAGAAAAAATGGGGTAGCAGGCAGAAGGAGAGAGGGGAGCACTAGGACAGAGCAGAAGCAAGTCGAAAACAGGAAGGAAAAACAAGCAAGAGCACGAGGAAAAACAGCGTGTTAATCCGAAAGCCTAAACGCGAAGGGTTGCAACGCGTCGGCTTCCGGGTTGAACGTAAGGAAAAAGGCTTGCGACGGCGTAACCAGAAAGGCTAGACCGTCACACTACGGTGCATGGGAACATGGCGGCATACTCAATGGCGGCTCATACGCCAACGGGGCCACAACCGCCAGCTTCCACGGTTTGTGACAATTGGTTCTACATTGATATTTCAGAGGTCACTTTGACACAGTTATAAGTTTTGACCCACTGGGTTTGGTGAAAGGTGCTGAATGGTGACTTTTGGCCCCTGGCAGTGGCACGCACAAATTGAATTATAGAATAGATAGCCATTGCAAATAGTGCATGGAGATCTCCGTACACATCATATTCACTTTATGTGGGATAGTGCTGATATAGGTGACACACGATTCTGGCAGCACATTTATTGTACAAGTTGTGTATCTTTTGAGTTTGTAATGTTGTAATATGTTATTTTTATTATATTTTTTTCATTATTTTATTATGTTTTCCATGTGCTGCCGATGACATGTTGATTTACCAATTCTTCTGGTAATGTATACCCCCATATTTCAACATTCTTGTTTGTTGTGTTTTCTGTATTTCATGTGTCCTGGTTTATAAATGGGGACTCTTATATGCACTGAAAAATTGTACACAATAACTGTTGAACAGAGTTTTGCCTTGAAGAAGACCGAGAGAGGTCGAAACACATGTTGGCACATCACTCTGTCATGTGATATCACAAACTGGATGTGAAGAACATTACATTTCGCAATTTTTCATTCACGTGTTATTAGTAACATATATTGCACATTGATTGTGCATGAGGGCTTTTTACTATCAAGTTGTTCTAACTAATTGTTTTGGCAGCGCATCCAAAATGTTGGAATACCCAGTGTTCTATTCGTTTTGTTAAGTGGTTTTGAGGTGCCCGCTTGTTCCCTCAGGGTGCAGCAGCCTGTCCTTTGAGTTTAAACAGGGTCAATTTTTCCAATAACAATTGCTCAAGCGCTTACAGTTACCTGGCACACCTCAGTCTTCCTGTTCTGTTTTCCTAATTTAGATCAAAAGCTCAATACCTTACAAGGGCGACTACTAAAATCTGCTCTTCATCTTTCTGCTTCCATCCCCAACTGTTATTTTTCGCCATGAGCTGGGAATAATATCACTCTCATGCAGATGAGATTGGAGAGCACTTTCTAATTACAGTAGAATTCTTGTTCCATCTGGAAATTCCCTTTATCACGACTTACACCAAATGTCAAAGTGCTGTAGTTCACATTATTTTATGGCCATTAATGCAAGGATGCTACTAACATTGGATGATATTGGGGTCAAAACGTCCGATGTACAGTTGCGTCCTGGTTAGGTTAAAAAAAAAAACGTTTTGAACGCGATTGGTCCAGGATTTTGGATTAACTCACCAAGTTTAGCACTTATAAAGAATACGCTAAGTTTACCCGAAAAAGGGATGGTGGTTGTTCTTATTTAGCAATTTTTCCATGTAACATCTCACACATGCATTTTATGCGCTTTAAAATGAATCAACTGCATACGTGGGAAAGGACATTACACTGGGGTGAACCTAAGGACAGCAGTAAAACTATGACTTGCAGATTTCCAAATTGTGTTGAACCAGAGGAAACGCTAAAACGTCTCATATTGGAATGTCCTTACTTTAGAGAATCAAGAACCACCCAGTTGAAGCGATTTGTCGATATTGACTATGTTGATTGTATGGATTCCCTGTGGAATCGGATGATGCTTGGTCAAGGGAGAGCCTTAATTGCATTAGTTGAATTCTTAAAGCTGATTGAAAATGAAATATCAATTTTGTAATCATTGGTATCTTTGTGCACTTTACATCTGGAAATACTAGTGATATGTTTTAGTATCTGTTAATGTTCCTTGTAACGTTGTGATATAGGATGCATTCACTCAAATTATCTCATTTCACATCTGATATTCTCCATATTGTGAACGTTGTATTGTGAAGTGTGTGTGTTTTTTTTATTTATCTTAATGAACTTTACATTTTTATCTGTAAGTCATTTTGTAAAGGTTTATATTAACCACAAACAAATAAAAAAGAAAAAAAGGCTTTATGTGAAATATAGCATTAAGGGTCTTGGTTTTAGGCTAGAGCAGGGGTCTCCAACCTTTCCGTTTTCTAGAGCTACTTGTAGTGGAGGCCAACAGTGGAGAGCTACTAGCGTGCGATATCGGGTGGGGATATTTATAAACCTCTGAATTTTTACCAATATTTTTTGGGCCCAATTATTTCCTCTCTATAAACAGATGGAATAACATATGCCCTCACAATTATATTAAGAACTTCAAAAACCTCTTTGTTGCATTATTATTTATTAGTAGCTGTCTCAAAAAGACAGATATTTGTTGGACTACCACACAAATATCCTGTAATTTTTGTGCCCTTCCTTTGCGTTTTATGCAGGCTTTCTACATGCTAGGCACACTATTGTTTTCCAAATGTGCATTTCACACTTCCATAAAAAAACAAAAGTAATTTCCAAATTGTAAAAATGCTGCTTGCGTTCACTAGTTTTCTTTTAAATGTTTTTTTTGTCAGACACCACACATACTCTGTTATTTGTGTGTCCCTCTGTGTTTTAGCACAGGTTATATTTATAAAGATGTTATATGCTTGTCAAACTGGTTAATCACAAATAAATGCTTCTGTTGTGCTGACAGCAGTTTTTAGGAAATTAAACTGTGGGTTCATGGGTGCCAACTTTTGATTTTCACTACAGGGGCAGAAATATCCCCACCTCCATCCTGAATATAAGCAAGCAACCAGCCCAACCCATACCCTGGCCAAACACATTTTATAGCACTTTTTCTATGATTCCAGTGTTATGCGGATGACACTCAGCTCATTTTCAGGCTACCCTCAGCCACCTCTTCTCCCTCCCTCATCTCTGACTGCCTCTCCGCCACCCAGGAGTGATGTGCCGCCAATGATCTCTGCCTTAATGCAAGTAAGACCAAGATTCTCCTCATTGGAACACCTGCTCCCTCCTTTCCTGTCACTCTCTGGCTGGCCTCCCTTGGCCCTCCTCCTGCTCCCACCTGTGAGGCTAAAAACCTCGGGTCATCTTCGACTCCACACTCTCCTTCTCTCCTCACATCTCTGACATCTCTAAGAAGTCACACTACAAGCTGCACCTCCTCAGAGACATTCTTCCTTTCCTCTCCTTCCCCCAGGTGCTCAATGTCTCCAGAGCTCTGGTTCTCTCTAGGCTGGACTATTGTAACAGCCTCTTTCTAAATCTGCCTGCTTCTACTCTCCGCCCTCTGCAACTCATCCAGAACAGGACTGCAAGACTTGTCCTTGGCCTCAAGCCCAAGGATCGTATCCCTCCAGGACAGAAATCTCTGCACTGGCTCCCAGTGGTTGCGAGAATTAAGTTCACAACCCTCTGTATGGTCCACAAGGCCTTCTGGGGCCTGGGGCCTCAATACCTTCAGCTCTCTCTTCCAAAATATCTTCCTTCTCGAGCTCTTCTCTCATCCGCCTCCAACTCCCTCAGGTTCAGTCGCTTCTCCAAGCAACGAGTTGGTGGTAGATCTCTTTCCTCGGCTGGGGCCTCCCTCTGAAACAGCCTCCCTGTCTCCCTGAAACTTGAGAAGAATCATCTCTGGTTCCGGAAGCACCTCAAAACCTTTCTCTTTGCTTCTGCCTTTTCTCCTCCTCTCCCCTGCTGACTTCCTGGCCGATACTGAAACTGCACTGGTCACCTGCACTGGTCACCTGGCAACCCCCCTGCTCTCAAGCCCAGCCCCCCTCCCCTCAGTCACACACCTGCACTGCCTTCCTGGCAACCTCCCACACTTAGGGACTGTTTTGTACCCCAACAGTTCCACCACTAACACCTGATGTCTGCACTACCCTTGCACTTGCCACCAGCTGGCCAGATGCTACTGATTATTTATTATCCCATGTACTGCACTGTCCCCTTCCCCTCGCCCCTGCACTTTCCTCCTTCCCCCTTCCCATGCACTTGCGCGATCTGAATGACACCCGGCCTAGTAGGATCATTGTCTGTCTTCTCTCTATTTCCCCCTCCCTTGCCTCGTCGCGCCTTGAACCACTTATGATATGATATGGTACCGCATTTAGTTTTGTATATATAACATCTCAGCATCGGTCTGTCAACCTGCTGAGCTACCCTGGTAAGCTCCTACTGTACAGCATGTCTATGGTTCGCTTAATGTACTAAAAGTGGGTGTACCTGTGTCATGGAAGTGATTTAAAGTGGAAATGTACAGTGTGGAGTTTGGAAAGAAGCCACATGAAAGAAATTGCACCATTTTAAAAATATTATTTTGAACATTTCCAGGAGAGCAGCAGTGCTACTGTGATATTTTCATTGCGTGGTCACAATGATTCTGATCCTGCCCCAACCCCTCTGACATCTCTGGCAAACAAAAGCAGCTTGCTTAAGCAAGACAGTGTCAGGAGTGCACAAGCCCAACTCTGTTACTGCAGGCGGCCTGCAGAAGCGGAATGTGATACTGACATCTGTCAGGTATTTACAAGCAGCTCCATGTGGCACAGCATTCAAGCTCCCCGCCTGCAATTGGGACGTCCAGGGTTCGGATCCTGGTTAAGGAAAATAACTGCAAAAACACAGCATTGAAATATTTAACTTAAAAACGTGTTTCTTTTTCAGTATTTCCAGCGCGGGCGACTGAAGAGGCTCAGGCGAGCTACTAGTCACCCGCGATCGACCGATTGGCGACCCCTGGGCTAGAGTAACCTGACCTTGTTGTTATGGTACCAGCTGCTGCGGGGAACTTGGATATTTTGGAACCAATATATTTTGTTTTCAGGAATAATCTCTCTCTTTTACACATACCCACACTCGCCTCACTGTAAATCATATGCCGTCAATTACATGTGAAATTGGGCAGCAAAGATAGGTAACCCTACTTGTTTGCCCTTGTGAAAAATAGTATATAAAATAGTCCCAATGCACTGTTGAGGTAGGAAGGTAGAGAGAATAGTATGTTATAGATGGTCGTTCTTGTGAACAATAGTCCTCAGCAGCAGCAGAAATTAGTGTTGTATGTGGTAGAATGTATACCAGCAGACCTATATATGTAGCAGCGCTAGATTTAACTAGTGCGTTTGACTCCATAATCAGAGAAATGTTATGGACGAAAATGCTTAATTTGGGGGTTCCTCCACGAATTGTGCAATTGCTTGCGATGCTGCATCTTGACACCACTTTTCAGGTTAGAGTCACCAAAGCTGAGGCTCTTACTTCTCCAATTACTACTGCAATAGGAGTGAAGCAAGGGTGCAATCTTGCTGCAACCTTATTCAATCTTTATCTTTGTGATATGGAGCAAATATGGGATGATTACAAAATGTACCCTGCAAAATTGGCTGGCTTGAAAATACATGGGCTATGCTTTGCAGACGATATTGTCCTGTTTGATACTACCCCTTATGTGTTAGAAAACAAGTCAAATGCATTTATTGAATATGCAAGTGAGCATAACTTGGTGGCAAACTCTTTGAAGTCCCAGATTATATCTTTTATTGTGGCTTGATCACGTTTTCTAGCTTGCATTGAACAAAAACGTACCCAAAAAAATTCCAATGAACATCGAAGGATTTAAGAAAGAGTCAAAAGGATAGAAAAGTCCTTGGCTACTGTGTATGAAGAACTATGAGATGAAGTATGATTTTAAGTTATATGAAAAAGAGATAGGGAAGGTGGTGAAAACTGTCATAAATCACCAATGTATCAACTGAAAAGGATACGGTAACCAAAAAAGGATACAATTTGGTAGGGCTCTTCCGGATCCTATTTTCACACGACTTGATTGTAGGCAGGTCAAATTAGACCTTCCAAATGATACAACTCTCTGACTGGATGAAACAGGCAGAGAGATGGATCACTGGAAAAGGCGTGGGAATTGTGTAGGAAGTATGCCTAGGATAGATAAAGTATCATAAGAAACTGCCCCAATCGAATTACTAAGATAACACAGTATTAGCATTAATTCAGAACTGACCTTATGGCAAAAACTGAAGTAATCCACAAAAGTTCCTTGAAGAAAACCAGGAGTTGAACAAACGACAAAGGAAGGGAAGATTAGTAAGGGACACTTATCCCGAACGGCACGAGGCTCTCGCTAGATACCGGGTTGGTGCACCACAGGATAGCGTCCAAAGTACTGTGCACAATAACCTTCCAATAGTTCATGAAATACTTCCTTTCCCACGATGAACAAAAATTAGAATTTCACCTGTTAACTGTCACAGGTACCAAAGGTTCAAAAATAGTCCAGAAAACCACGTGCAGGATAGCACGCGATAGAATACACGCAGCCAGGCCAGCCGCGCTTGAAAACAGCGTCCGCGTGTAGATATTTAGCACGCGAACAGGATACACGGAGCTCAGGACAGCCACGTTTGCAGACAGTGTCCGCGTGGAGATTTGGCACGCGAACAGGATTCACGCAGCTCAGGACAGCCGCGTTTGCAGATAGCTTCCGCGTGGAGATTTGGCACGCGAACAGGATTCACGCAGCTCAGGACAGCCGCGCTTGCAGACAGCATCCGCGTGGAGACTTGGCATGTGAACAGGATTCACGCAGCTCAGAACAGCCGCGCTTGCAGACAGCGTCCACGTGGAGACTTGGCACGCGAACAGGATTCACGCAGCTCAGAACAGCCGTGCTTGCAGACAGCGTCCGCGTGGAGATTTGGCACGCGAACAGGATTCACGCAGCTCAAGACAGCCGCGCTTGCAGACAACGTCCGCAGGGAGACTTGGCATGCGAACAGGATACCCGCAGCTCCGGAATTAGCGTGTGTAGGAAACACGCTCAAAATAGGCCAAAGAAGTTGCTGAATTGAATGTGAGAACGCAGGTCCGGAGTTCAGCTACCAAAACGCCAAAATTGACTTAATCAGAAGCAGCGATCAGAGTTTCCACGCTGCTTATGTACGCACTGCCGTGATACACGTGACGGACCTAAGTCACGTGAATTTTAATGACGTGAAAAATGCAGACGTCGTTTTCCGGGCAATGCATCGAACAACCTCCATTTTGAGTAGAATGGTCTAGTGGTTCTATGGGCGTAACTCATTTTGTATGGAGAGGTCGTTCCTGGTCCAGAGGTATGTCCAGCAGGCATGACAGTGCCACCCCCCAAAGGAGCAGCCTCTCCCCTTTTCGAGTGGAATCGCCTTAATAAAGCTGGAGCATGAATGTTAGACAGAGGTTCCCAGGATCTATCCTCGGGACCATAACCTTTCCAATCCACCAGATAATATGGTTTCCCAGACCGTAACCTCATGTCCAGAATGTCTTGTACTTCATATTCGTCTGACCCTTTCACAGAAATAGCAACAGGCCGTATAGGCAATCTAGTAGCATCCGAGCACGGTTTGATGAGTGACACGTGGAATACAGGATGCACTCGCCACCGTTGTGGCAAAGCCAGACGGACAGCAGCCGAATTTATAACATGGAGCACTTCATATGGCCCGATGTATTTAGGCAACAATTTCTTTTTACCGGGTATCCTCAAGTTTTTTGTGGACAGCCATACCTTCATACCTGCTTTGTAGACAGGTGCAGGGATTCTATGAGCATCGGCATAGGTCTTATCTCGTTTTTTAGCTTGCTCCAATTGCTGCTTAACTTTCTTCTGTAGACTCTTAAGATCTCTAAAATTACGTCCTGCTGCAGGAGTATCCAAAGACAAACTGGAATCCAAAGGAATGGATTGTGGGTGTTGCCCATACAAAGCATAGAAAGGTGAAGTACCTATGGCACTATGATAGGAATTGTTATAGGCGAATTCTGCTGCCGGCAGAACATTGAGCCAATCTGACTGAAACTGCAGGCACAAACATCGCAGATATTGTTCCATAGTGCTATTGACTCTCTCAGTCTGTCCATCCGTTTGAGGGTGATAAGCACTAGACAATCTGTCATCAATTAGTAATGCCGAATTTAGTGCTCTCCAAAAACGTGACGCAAATTGTGAGCCCCTGTCAGTGATTATCACTGAAGGTAGACCAAAAAAACGGAATATATGCCGGATGAATAGATCAGCCAGACCAGCAGCTGTTGGTACACCAATAGAGGGGATACAAAGCGCCAATTTTGTAAAGTAGTCCACCAACACCCATATGGTATCGTAGCCTTTATTTCTTGGAAGTTCAACCACAAAATCCATTGATATCATGTCCCATGGTTTTTTGGGAACAGGTAGAGACTGGAGTAAACCCACTGGTTTGCCAGGAGTGTTCTTGCATTGACTGCATACCGAACATGTTGAAACATAATTTATAACATCTTGTGTTATAGACGGCCACCAACACCATCTTTTCAGTAACTCTAGAGTCTTCTTCTGTCCAGGATGGGCGGCAATCAAAGAATCATGACCCCAACTGAGGGCCTTGTTCTGAGTGGTACCAGTTGGTAGATAGAGTACTCCTTGTTTAAAAGGCAAACCATTGTATATCTCAATATTCAATTCCTGAATCAATTTTGGATTTAGTTTCACCCACTCCTGTAACTCGTTTTTTAGGGAAGGTTGTGCAGAACAACTACATATCACGTGATCTGCCAACAACTTAGTTTGCACCGATGATTCTTCTTTCACCTCTTCACTGATGCGAGACAAAGCATCCGACTTGACATGTTGTCTGGCAGGGCGATAAGTAATTTGAAAATCGTATTGAGCAAATAAAACATGCCATCTGGCCTGTCTAGCTGTAAGACATTTCATAGTTTTGAATGACTGAAGATTTCTATGATCCGAATACACCACCACCTGATGTTTTGCCCCAAGAAGATGATGTTGCCATTCTTGGAAAGCATCCTTGATTGCAAGTAATTCACGCTCAGTGACAGTATAGTTTTGTTCATATGGGGTAAGTTTGCGTGAGAAGAAAGCAACTGGATGCTCCTCCTTAGTTTCTGCACAAACCTGCGAGAGTACAGCTCCTGTAGCGACACTGGAGGCGTCTGCTTCAACAATAAACTGACCATCCGGATCAGGATGTTGAAGTACAGGTGCAGTGGTAAATGCTTCCTTTAACCTCTCAAAAGTAGCTTGGGCATTCTGGTTCCAACAGAATGGAATTTTAGAACTAGTTAAAGCTGTCAATGGGGCCACTGTTTTGGAGAAAGAACGAATAAATCTGCGATAAAAATTTGCAAAACCTAGAAATGACTGTAATCACTTGACATTGTGTGGAACAGGCCAGTTCAATATGGCCTTCACTTTGGAACGACTCATTCGAACACCTTGATTGGTAATGTCGTAACCCAGAAATTCCACTTCTTGTGTATGAAAGACACATTTCTCGGCTTTAACAAAAAGTTTGTTCTCTCTCAGTCTTTGTAAGACAGCTAAGACGTGTTTAACATGTTCTGGAAAAGATGATGAATATATCAAAATGTCATCCAAGTAAATCACCACAAATTGATCCATCATATCTTTAAAAATATCGTTCATGAAGAACTGAAATGTGGCGGGAGCGTTACAAAGACCAAAAGGCATCACTAAATATTCATAAAGGCCGTACCGCGTCTTAAAAGCGGTCTTCCATTCGTCTCCTTCGCGAATGCGAACCAGATTGTAAGCACCGCGTAAATCCAATTTAGAGAAATACTTGGAAGTTCCTAATTGATCTAACAGAACATTAATCAGTGGTAAAGGGTACTAATTCTTTATGGTGATGTCGTTAATAGCCCTGTAATCAATGCAAGGCCTTAGCTCTCCTTCCTTCTTTGGAACAAAGAATAAAGGAGAAGCAGCCGGCGATTGAGATGGCCGTATAAATCCCATATCAAGAGCTTTATCGATGTATTCTTTCAAGATAACATCTTCTTTGAGAGTTAAAGAATAAACTCGACATGTAGGAATTTTAGCTCCAGGAATTAATTCAATTGGACAATTATACTGCCTATGTGGAGGCAGCTGTTCTGCCTGACCTTTGTCAAACACATCAGCAAAATCTGCATATTCACTTGGTATATGTGTACCGCTCTGATGTACCACACTAATAGTGGAAATTCCCTCAATAGAGGCCAAAATATGTGATTTATTTGACACCACCTGACTGGTAAAGCAATGTTCGTTGCAAAAAACGGAAGGATATTGGATCAATCCCGTAACCCAGTCTAAGGCGGGATTATGAAGAGTCAACCAATTAAGTCCAAGTAATATTTTGTATTGAGGAGCCGCAATGACATCGAAGACTATTTCCTCCGAATGACCATTTGATAAAGTCATCTGAATAGGTACAGTCTCCTGAGTTACCATACCGGAAATCAAGACCGATCCATCCACAGTATTAACAGTTTCAGGTTTGTTCTTGTCTATAAGGGGTATAGAACATTTCTTGGCATATGTGATATCGATGTAATTATTAGTGGCTCCAGAGTCAACCATAGCCTTGGAAATCAAGTCTTGATCATCGAAACGTAAAGTCATCTCAACAGCTATCGGTGCATGCGCTGGAAATGTAATGGAGTCCGATGTAACACTCGACACAGGGACTCCTGCTACTGTCGAGTTTTGGCATTTCCCGAAGGCTTATTTGGTCTTTTAGGACATGCCGCCAATAAATGCTCAGATGAACCGCAATACATAGATAAGTTATTTTTCCTTCGGTTCTCTCTTTCAGCTCTAGACAACCGGCCTCTCACCGCACCAATTTGCATTGGTTCAGGATCATTCGAAGAAGGTGCTAGTGTATCAGAACGAACCGGTGCATGAAGGAAAGGTTTTCTCTCTCCTTTGCGGGCATTTCTTCGGGCATCAATTTGTAAAATTAAATCAAGAAATTCTGAAAAACCTGTAGGAAACACTGGGACCGTGGACAAGGCATCTTTGAGTTCTTCTGAAAGACCCTTGTAGAAAACAGCCGTCTTCTTGTCTTCCGGCCATTGGGTTTCGGCTGTTAATTGGTTAAATCATGCAATGTAAGCCAACAGAGGTTGAGTGCCTTGTTGTAAATTCAGCAACTCCAGATCTGTGGCTGGAGTAGCGTAGCGCATATCAAAGACTTTGTTCATAGCAGCCAGAAGATCATCGCAATCGTACAACAAGGGGCTATTTGATTCCAATAAAGGATTTGCCAAAGCAGCAGCTGTACCCCCCAAATGGGAAAGAACGAATGCTGCTTTAGTAGTTAGATCAGGAAATGAATTAGGCCGGCAAAGAAAATGAAGTCGGCACTGATTAACAAAAGTCCTATAGGTTTTAGGATCACCTGTGAACATTTCCGGGGGAGCCAAGGGAAACTGTGTGGGCATAACCACTTTAAGAGTTTCTTGTGATAATGATGGTGTCGTAGTCCCAGATCCAGATGCAGTGGCTACTGGAACCCGTGCTCCCTGAGGAGTGGCATGCATGGCATCTTGCATAACATCCATTCGATGCCGTAGCATGTCCTGTGCCGTAATCATTTCATTTCTCAAGTCAGTGATTAACTGAGTCAAAACAGTTAAAGGATCCGTACCCTCCATGGCTTCTGATTCTGTCATAAATCACCAATGTATCAACTGAAAAGGATACGGTAACCAAAAAAGGATACAATTTGGTAGGGCTCTTCCGGATACTATTTTCACACGACTTGATTGTAGGCAGGTCAAATTAGACCTTCCAAATGATACAACTCTCTGACTGGATGAAACAGGCAGAGAGATGGATCACTGGAAAAGGTGTGGGAATTGTGTAGGAAGTATGCCTAGGATAGATAAAGTATCATAAGAAACTGCCCCAATCGAATTACTAAGATAACACAGTATTAGCATTAATTCAGAACTGACCTTATGGCAAAAACTGAAGTAATCCACGAAAGTTCCTTGAAGAAAACCAGGAGTTGAACAAACGACAAAGAAAGGGAAGATTAGTAAGGGAGACTTATCCCGAACGGCACGAGGCTCTCGCTAGATACCGGGTTGGTGCACCACAGGATAGCGTCCAAAGTACTGTGCACAATAACCTTCCAATAGTTCATGAAATACTTCCTTTCCCACGATGAACAAAAATTAGAATTTCACCTGTTAACTGTCACAGGTACCAAAGGTTCAAAAATAGTCCAGAAAACCACGTGCAGGATAGCACGCGATAGAATACACGCAGCCAGGCCAGCCGCGCTTGAAAACAGCGTCTGCGTGTAGATATTTAGCACGCGAACAGGATACACGCAGCTCAGGACAGCCGCGCTTACAGACAGCGTCTGCGTGGAGATTTAACACGCAAACAGGATTCACGCAGCTCAGGACAGCCGCGCTTGCAGACAGTGTCCGCGTGGAGATTTGGCACGCGAACAGGATTCACGCAGCTCAGGACAGCCACGTTTGCAGATAGCTTCCGCGTGGAGACTTGGCACGCGAACAGGATTCACGCAGCTCAGAACAGCCGCGCTTGCAGACAGCGTGCGCGTGGAGACTTGGCACGTGAACAGGATTCACGCAGCTCAGGACAGCCGCGCTTGCAGACAGCGTCCGCGTGGAGATTTGGCACGCGAACAGGATTCACGCAGCTCAGGACAGCCGCGCTTGCAGACAACGTCCGTGTGAAGATTTGGCACACGAACAGGATACCCGCAGCTCTGGAATTAGCGTGTGTAGGAAACACGCTCAAAATAGGCCAAATAAGTTGCTGAAGGGAATGCGAGAACGCAGGTCCGGAGTTCAGCTACCAAAATGCCAAAATTGACTTAATCAGAAGCAGTGATTGGAGTTTCCACGCTGCTTATGTACGCACTGCCGTGATACACGTGACGGACCTAAGTCACGTGAATTTTAACAACGTGAAAAATGCAGACGTCGTTTTCCGGGCAATGCATTGAACAACCTCCATATTGAGTAGAATGGTCTAGTGGTTCTATGGGCGTAACTCATTTTGTATGGAGAGGTCGTTCCTGGTCCAGAGGTATGTCCAGCAGGTATGACAAAAACATTAATGTACCATAAATTCCTTTTGTATGCTTTATAATCTTGGACAATATTCAAATGAGGTTTAATATCGAAAGATGTATGATATTATTTGTAGTTCATGGGTTTTAATGAATACATGTTAAATTGTGTGAAATTTATGTGATGGTATTTTTGAAAGTTTGTTTCTTTCAAATTACAAACAAAACAGGGGAATTTTTCTATTTATGGCTTTAAAAAATTGTGTTAATTGGTAACAATGTGTGAATTTATGTTTTAAAAGTTTGACAATTTATTTTTTGATATTTTGTATAAACTAAAAACAACTTTTAATTAAACAAAAGTAGTTCTCGCAAAAAGAAAAGCGTTGAGTCTCTAGAGCCCAAACATTCAATTCCAAAAGCTTCAAAATCCATGCAGACTAAAGATGTGAATATTAACCCCTCCCCTGTGGCCATAATGGGTGAAGTTGTCCTAGCTCGATGCTCGTCCTCCAGCTCTGCTCTCCAGTCAGAAGGCATTCCTTCAGCATTCACAAACAGCACTGCCTGCCTCTTCCTAGAAACTGGCTTTTTATAGTTTTAGCACAGTTGTTTACCTAAAGCCTGAAGCTTTTTTGTCTATAAAAGCTTAAAGCTTGTATATGTCTATGTCTAAAAGCCTGATGCTCTTTTCTTTCTCCATGCCCATCAGTTGTAACACCATACCTGAGGTCCTGCAGGGTCGGCGCGATTTCCCAGGGACAAGCAGATGCACAAGTGATGATAGCATACAGACTCCAAAGTGGGACTGGATAGCAGCACTGGAATGAAACAGCCCCTCCACCCAGGTCCCCCAAAAGAAATGGGTTTCTATGTGCTGAACCTTCTTGTGGCAGAAGCAACCCGTCATGTAGTCTGTAATCCCTGGTTGCGAATTGCTCTGCCTACATGGAAGAGAGAGAGAGGTAAAAGCAATGAGCGTGTAACCTAAGCTCCAACCCTTGTCGTCCCCTCCTTTCCCTGGTTTCTTTCCCCTCCCATCACTGATCTTTACCTGGTGGTTTTGCAAGGTGTTTACAGCGTGGTTTGATAGGTTATTGATGAAAAGTTCTCTGGTTGTGAACAAGCGGTCCTGCTGCAATGTTAGTGCCACTCTTCATTAGCTTTGCTATATCAGCACCCTTCCATAAGCACACTGTTACTTCACACCAAGCATTTTTTAACAGACAAAGTATTCGCGTAAATGTCAAATGCACTTCTGGCAGTCAACAGGTCTCCTGCATAGTTTTACAGATAAGAAGGTAGTGCCCAAGTGTCCAAAGCACTCCAGCACACAACAGCTCTTTCAGATATTACAATGGATTCAACTTGCATGCACATGCTGCTCCGTAGCACTTATCTGATTCTTTTCTTCTTTCAGGTCCGGAAACTGTGCAGATGGCAGGGGTTCATCCTGAAGCCAGACGGTAGTCCAACGAATGAAAAACGTCCAGGAAAAAACAAGGAGGCAACGATGTAGGAAGAAAACACGCCACCTAGACCAGGTCGCTAACAGGTAAGCATTACTCACTTGAACTGCGAACATCGAGCAGGGATGTTATGGAGAATTCTCAAAATGTGCTAATTTCCCTTACCTTGTGAGACTCCCAGCAACTCTACTGGATTTCTAGGATTTGATTTTTTTTACCTGGGAAGAGTGTGAGCCTTTTTTCCCACTCTTCCATGTATTTTGATGTGTGTTTTACTTTTATGTTCTTTGTTTATGGAGTTTTAAAACAACTCCATAGGCATCATCTTTTTCTGTGTGTCACACAGCACCTTCAGTGCAGTGACACAGGGATGTCTTTCAGACTTCCCCAGGTTTAAATACCTTCTCTGGGACTGACTACTGTCTCGTAGAGCATGTAAAGTTACATTTTCTTAACTAGTCTCTTTAAATGTACATACCCAGCACACACTATCTACCAATAGAGTGCTGGAGGGGTTGCCTAGCTTCCCCATAGTCAAAACATTCATGTAACAGTCAAATGTTAACTTTTCCTACTTCAAATGGCTGGTGGCAGTGGTTTAGATCAGCTACCGTGATTTTTCCCGACCTCTAACAACGGTAGCTAAAAATCGGGTCAGCCATGTTTTTCAATATGGCGCCCCAGACCTGTCTGTAAAAAAAACCAGACTCTGGTCATCTTTTTTCGCCATTTCTTTTAAGAAAAGTCCTTCTTGTGTTTTTCTCTGCGCACCAAACTAGGTTTGGTCCCTTTGTTCTTTGGCCTTCGGCGGGCTTCATTGCTGAAGCCCTTCTCTAGCGCCTAAGTGTCTGGGGTGGACAGGATGTGAGGGAGGTGCCCGAAACTCCCTGTGCTTAGTCTCCTAGGAGACCTGAATGCACTCTGGCGTGATTGGCCGGGTGACTGTCCGACCAGGACAGACACCCTGCTGTGTGAGTGACAGCCAGGCTAGAAAGAATGGTGGAAAACTGTTTAAAAGCAGGTCTCTGGGACTTGGAAAGCTACAGCTTTTCTTCACTAACAAGGTACTGTGCAAACGCGGCCCGGAAATCTTTTCGCCCATTGCGAAAGTTGTTTGAAACTTTCTCAACTTCGAAGGCTTGTCCTTCCCTAAACATTTGTCAAACTTTTCGCCTAGCCAAATTCTTCTAATCTCTGTGGAAAAAACTTAACCGTATACTACCAGAACTGTGCTATCCAATACAAATGGCCTCATTATGACCCAGGCGTTAACCATGGTGCTACTAGTGCCATGGTTAACGCCGGTATTTTACCAACTGCGCCATGGTGGATGGCGGAATTACCGCCCCATTCCAAGGTTGGCGGGGCGGTAATTCCCCATTTACCATGGGCCCTTCCCCATTCCCATTTTTGCCTCCATAGGGCTCAATGGAAATGGGGAAGGCGGTAATTACTGTACCGCAAATTGCGGTACCGTAATTACCACCAAGGTCTGGTCCCGTACTTAATGGCTGGTAAAACCAGCCGTTCAGGTTGGGACCCGCAAAGGGACCTCGTAATTAGGCATTAAGGGTTTAACGGCGCCGACCCCTTTTACGGTGCCGTTACCCCTTAATGCCAGGGTCGTAATGAGGCCCAAAGACTCTGAACCATTGACTTTGGCTCAGGCCTATGAGATGAATTGCTGGTTGTAGTTAATTGAAACCCTTTGCCCTGCCTATGAATGTATTTGGGCTGTCTATTCTTATAACCTTGTCTGTTTACCCCTTTTTAAAGTATCTGAAGTGCCATTTTGCTCCAACTTCAGGGGAGCTAAACTTGTTCATGTACGTACCGGTTGTATATTTGTGGTTTATTAGTGTGTGATATTGAGCTGCTCTTGCTAGTGTAATGTTTTCAAACTGACTGAGTAGATACATGTATATTCTTGTACCAAGAAACCTTGAGTAAGTGTTTGTTTGAATCACTGTATTAGTTGGTCCTTTGTGTAACTTGTTCTACTGCTCACTAAACTCTTGAGATAATCTGGCTGCTCAGCCACTGCTACCACATTACTGTGTAGTACAGGCTTGTACCAAAGGTGAACTTGTGCTTACACTTGTAGTCTTAATTGTGTGTAGTGTTCTCAAAGGGTGCTGCACATGATTTTGCCTAACAACGGATTGCAGAGTGGAATGGTCTTTTATAGGCTTTGTTTCCCAAGATGATGGGTGGCTCGGCATTCTGAAAAAAAAAGGTAGTTTGATCTCTGTGCTCAGACCGCAGCATTCCAAGACAAACTAGCACACAGAGCCCCTTTGCCTCCAGGAGTGGTATGGCTTAATACATACACAATAGGGCTTCCTTTGTGAGTAAGGAGTGTACTGTGCCTCCCCTTCCTGGTGTTTTATGTTGGCTGGGGGTCAGTGTTACGGAGAACCTGTCCCTCTTTTGCTGCTCAATCCTGACATCAGTCAACAATCTCCCTCATAGGAGCCCTAGCCCAGAAGCCTGGTAGTCCATTGTAGTCTTTCAGGACTTAATTATTGTTATCAGAACATTGGATACTATTAATGAAAACAAAAAGAACTATTGAACTATTGGAACACATACTAGACCATTGGGTTGCTGCCCAGAAGCTACACTAGCCATAGTGTACTGGTTGTTCCAAAACTACTGATTAGCCTGGCACGAAGCCCAGACTTCCACAGTAAACAGTACCGCCTAAACAGGGAGACCATCACCAAACTGCTGGCCACAATCCAGGAGGACATTGGAGCAGTATCAACATCCGCACAGCTGTGGCCCCACTGGTCAAGCTGGTTCCATGCTCCTACACTACAGCACACTGCTGGGATACATGGAGAGGCACAGAGGAGAACGGACATGGATATTGGGTGAGTACAATCAGCTCCACATATGCACAGTCAAGCACCTGACAAAAGATTGGGGGTGGGGGGTTAACACTGACGCAAAGCATGGCATGGCAAGTGAATGCACTAGCAGCACCCAACAAGCACCCACACCAACAACAGGGGATAGCAAAGGGCGCATTCACATGTTGGACACACGTGGACACACACACGCTGACGTACACATACTGCAGCAATTAAAACACAGATGACCCCATGTACCATACCACACTACAGCACCCAATAGCAGGCTAGCCAGTGCCAAAGCCATGGGCCCATGTGCATCCACCTGGGTATGTTGACACGCTGCCTCTAGAATAGTAGGGTAGGACACAAACCAACCCAGCATGTCCCATGCATGAGAGCAGCACAAAGCCACCAGGGACACACCACTGAACAACCTCCACAACGACACAGGGTGCATGTGCAGGCAAAGGAATGCATGACACCATTGATAAAGGCTGCACAGACATCACACATACACATGGCACGGGTGGTTTGAACACATGCATGCACATGATGACCATTGCCCCAATACTGCGTGAGGCTTCCCCCAAGTATGACATTGTGACTATTGTCTGTGCATCACCTCTTTCAGTTGACTGCAGATGTCCCCAGCTGGTGTGACTGATGCCCCCTGTGCATGACCCATGCACACCATACGAGACCGCCTACAACCATGGCCACAGCCGGACCATGTGTGCATTGAGCGCACCTTCAGACTCCTCAAGGCATGGCGGAGCCCTAATGTACGCCCCGGACAAGGTTGGAAAAACTGTGCTAGTGTGCGCAATGCTGCATAACATTTGCCTGAGGAGGTATATGCCACTACCCCAGACACGGACATGCCACACCCAGAGGAAGATTCAGATGAACTGCATGAGGCAGGAGGCAGGAGCCAGACCAGCCACTCAAAGGGATGACGAGAGGGATGGCAGACTTGCACGGCAGGCACTAATAGACAATGGGGGTCATTCTGAGTAGGGCGGTAAGGGTTAACGGTCACCGGTAACGAGACCGGTGCCGTTAAACCCTTACAGCCCTATTCCGAGTTCCCTTTGCGGGTTGGTACTTAACGCCTGCTTTTTGCAGGCGTTAAAAAACCAACCCGCAAAGTGACCTAGGAGCTAATTACGGCACCGTAATTTACGGTGCCATAATTAGCGCCTTCCCCATTCCCATTGAGCCCTATGGGGCAAAAATGGGAATGGGGAAGGGCCCATGGTGAATGGGGAATTACCGCCCCCGCCAACCTTGGAATGGGGCGGTAATTCCACCATTCACCATAGCGGAGTCGGAAAAATAACGGCGTCAACCAAGGCGCTAATAGCGCCTTGGTTAACGCCAGGGTCGGAATGAGGCCCAATTTCTTCTAGAGCACTACCCTGACTCAAGCCACTTCCAACACTGTGAATACATTGCACATGAACACAATCAGGAATGTCCTCTCATTTATGAAGTTGAACAGTTTTAATGAATTTTTGTGCACCAACTATCCCACCTCCCACCACCAACTCCCCAGCACTCAATCACTCTTTCTCCCCCCACCACCAACTCCACGGCATGGCCACTTGGGGCAATTGGTGTCACGTCATTGACTATGTCCGTGGCCTCTGTCACGACTCACTGTTGCCGCAAGACAACACTAGGGGTCATGACATGACATGAGGAATATGGCCAGGGTATAAGTTCCTTCAAGAATGGGAAAGGGCCCACCTGGATCCAGTCCTGGTGCCTTTGGTGCCAGGCTCATAAGAAATACTCAGGTATTTCAGCACTACACTACAGTGATCCAACATGGCTGGTAGAGAGCTGAAGAAACACCCGTATGCGTTCCAGTGTTCAGGGTGTGTCTGTATAAGCCACGCCCTTCCAGCAATCCGTGCTTTGCGTTGTTCTGCTTCCAAGCAGCAGCACGCGCTCACCGATGCTCTCCATCCAAGACCCATCTGCTCCGGACCAGCTTTCCTGCAACGCCCGCTGCTACAACCGCTATCCCTTCACCTACCTGGACCAGCTTACCTTGATCAGGAACGCCCGCTGCTATGACCACAACATCTTCAGAACCCGTATCAGCTTACCTGTGTCAGCAACACCCGATACAGCGGCCACTCCATCTTGCACATGCTTACCTGAGCCAGTTCACACTGGGAAGGCGCACCGCATCCTCGCTCAGCTGCAGTCCGATCCGGAACATGACTCTGCATCTGGTGCCTGAATGACAAAATGACAAAAGAACAAGGTTGGTTGACATGGAAACTACTCGCTAACGCTCGTAACGAAAAGGCATACTTACCACATATTGGATTCACACGTGTTGGTACCGCAACAACAGTTGTTGCACATGCTGGTACCGCCGCAACAGTTGTCACACGTGTTGGTACAGCAGCAACAGCTGTCAAAGGAAAAGGAGAAAGACATTAGTAAAATAAAGACTGGCAGAGAAAAGACTCTTAAAACACAACACGTGAAAGGAACGTGGAAGGAACAAAGACAATATAATAAAGACTTATAAGAACAATAACTAATACCTGAGAGGAGTCGCAGTGCATGAAGATCCAGTGAAGTAACTGGACAAACAGCAACCCTGCTGAGTTAAGCAGGATGGAGAGCTTGCTAATACTATAAAGAAGGTAAGAAGTATCCCGAGCAACAGAATCACCTACGGGGGCACAAGGGAGGCGGCTGCAAGGTTACAACAGTGGCTTGAACTTACCAGGAACCCTCTCATTGCAGGTATACCTTCCTCTGCTAGGGGAACAATAGTAGCCGGAAATCCCAGCGCCCCCGCGGAAACAAGGTGAGCGTAACACTCTACCCCCGGGTAATCTGGAGCAAAGGTGACGCAGGGACTGACGCCTCAGTGTACTCTGCTTCGAGTCCCCTGTTGGGGTAGTGGAACTTGAAGGGATCAAGCTAGGCCTGGGAGATGTTGGCGCGCGCACCAACTCATTGCTTAGGCGGATGGCCTATGCAAGTGCTGATACGCCTTACGTCATCTCCCTGACCCTCTGGCCAAATGCCGTCAGTGTGGCCGTACTGGAAGTTAGCACTTTCCGGTTCCTTGCGTTGTCCCGCGCAATCCTGCATGTGTCCCCGTGGATACTGTTGCGTATGGCCTGCAGGTGTGCAGAGTGAGTATGCTCAATGACCTCCATCTCCCTCTGTTTCTGCTTCATGTCCCCCAACCTCTGCAGCAACATGCTGAATGTAGGTGAAGGCTGCGCTACAGATGGGGTGCGCTATAGGCGTGGGCAGTTGCCAGGGGAGCCATATGATGGTGTGTCAGTGTCTGGCTTGCGTGTATGCATGCACCGATTGTGTGGTGGGCTCTCAGGAGTCTGTCCACGCTGTTGCCGGCATGGTGGGCTCTTATGGGGTCTGCCCACGCTGTTGCCGGCGGGGTGAGCTCTCGGGTGTAGTGAGAGGCGGCCGCCAGAGACTGCAGCCAGGGTTTGGTGGCACTTTGCATGTGTTGTGACCAGGATGCTGTCTCCCTGTGTTTCCACGGTCATTCCGCTAGGGTACGTGACCTCTGTGGCGGAGCCCATAGCTGCAGGAGTGGGTACAGCTGGGTTTACTGTTCTCCTGGTGGACTGTGGGTGGGAGGTGGGCCGGGTGCTGCTGTGATTCATTGTGTCATGGCAGGACATGCGCCTTTGCGTGGCCTGTCCGCCTCTTTGTGGGGTGATGTTGTTGGTGGTGGTGGTAGTATTGGCGGTTCCTGAGTGCCGAGACGTCCCACTCCCAGATGGGCCTGCCAACTCATCATCCTAAAATGCCTCTGGCATTGCTTGAGTGCCTGTCGGGAACATAGGAGATGTCGTCAGATTTCATTCCCCACGTGTTTTGGCATGCAAGACATTTATATATCTCTGAAAGACACAGGGGACCCTCCCCTCTGGGCTAGGGTATTAGTATTACTAATTAGCTCAGAAAAGAAGTCCAGAGGATACCATTTTTTAAACAAGATATCAAAAGAAGTTTAATATGCCTGATAAATTATTTCAAAATATGAATTAATCATGATTTAATCCGCACTACAGACATTGTTTACATAGCAGGAAAATTAAGAATATGCCCTTCAATACAATTCATCCAAATGGCAATCAATCATATACTCATTCGCCCACACACAACCGTCATACATCCATAGACAAATACCAAACAAGAATATATATATATATATATATATATATATGATAAAACCTGTAAAAAGTCATGGCTAGCAGTTGTTTTGTTTTTGAATTTTTAAAGTGCAATTAATGTACATGACCACTGTAATTGAAAAAGTGATCTGATTTTAGGGTGGGTCAGGTAGATGTCCAACACGACCGCATCCCCGATTTCTCTGGGACATTAATTACATGGTGCTGATTAGGACCCCCAGACAATTGGGCTGATGGGCATGGTTGGTCAGGGGTGTTCACAATGATGGGGACAGATGTGGATATGGGTGTTTGTCACATGGGCAATTGGCTGTTGCCCTTTGTGTGGGAATGGCAAGGGGGTCCGTGCTGGGCAGCTGTTGTCTGGCACGCATGCTTCTGGTCCACATTCATGCAGGCCCCCCTCACAGGTGCCACTCAAATAGGGGGCAGGGGGTTGGCTTGCTCAGTGGGTATGTACTGCATGGCACTTTGATGGGTCCCTTTGTTCCCCTCCCCACTTCTCAGACTTTCATGGCTGTTGTGGTAGTTGGTGGATGTGGTATCCACTCACTGCACAAAAAATGGGGCGAGTACCAACTGTGATGTTATTTAGTGAAAAACCAAAACAAAGTCTGTTATCCAAAACCAGGCAACAACCTTTTTTTTGGAAAAATGACTGTGGTTGACGGCAGGGTTATTTTTCAAGAGAATTAACAACTGCTGCATGTTTCACCGCCAGCAATAAACAAGGCTGCGGAGGAGGACAGAAAAGGATAGAGTTGCATTCTGAATATCCCTTCCTCCTATACTAATCTGTCCCTATGTAGCACTGGTGTATCGCCTACAAACAGGGGACAGAATAAGAAGAAAAACGATTTACTTCTAGTTGTTTGTAAAGCATTCAGCCTTGTTTTAATCATGCCCTTCAACCACTCTCTTCCACTATGTGTCTGTATTGGAAGAGACAAATAGCCAAGTAAGAAAGTAAAAAGTCGTTGCTTCAGTGATTGAGTATACAAACATCCGACTTTTCTGCCTCTCCAGGTCGGAGGGCCGTTTCTCTAATGGGAAATAGCTGCTTAAGTGTGAGTGGGCTAGTTCCCATTAGACGAGGGGACCTCTTGATCTCCTGTTGATCATCAACTTGTGCAGAATGTACTCTTTCTGATAATGTTCAAAACAACACTTTATAGCCAACCCTCACAGTGCTGTAACAAACTCCTCAGTGATCTCACAATATTTCTGTGGTCTGTTGGCAAATTAATAACAAGCAAAAATGTTATTCCCCTTCACCTCGTAAAGCTTGTCCATCTTGGCTATGCATATATAAAACTGGTTGCCCATCTTGATGCATTCAGCTAGTTTTAAGAAATTGTTGTCCAGCCCGACCTCGACAATGAAACAGTGCCTCTTTCTTTTACTCAAATAATTAGGACCATATACTGCCAACATATACTTCTGGAATCTTTCTTTCCATTTAATAACCTAGGAATAACCCAGTGCCTGGTATATTTGCCATAATCTTTAAATTAGTTTCTGTTGCTTCCCTATTTTCGTGCTCTTGTTATTTGTCACCTTGTTCACAGGGACACAGCCAGTTGTGCTACGGCATTCTCCCTTCTTTATGTGTGCAAGTAATTCTTTCAGTCACTACACTGCATGTGGGACGGGCACAGCACGGAGCACAGGGCCCGCAGTGAAGGCCTTCAGCTTGTTACATAGCTAAGCAACAGACATGTCAACTCCTTATCATGTCTAAAATTGCCAGGTAACAACTTGCAACACCGGACAATGCATCCTTGGATCACGTGTTCTGTTGTGTGCATGCACGGCTATGCTGCTAAGGTGCTTCATGTGTCTCATAGGCTCACGCACAGGCCAGATAGTCCCCAATACATGCCTGAAGAGTGAGCCACTATTCGACTGTGCAACTAACCCTGTACCTGCTCAGCCAGGGAAGCCACAATCTATGGAAAGTGCAGGCTCTATCATTGCTGGAACTCATCACCAGTTAAGGAAGTGAACCAGAACACAGCCAGTATGTGTGACTTAATTTCTTTTAAGTTCATCTTTATACTATAACAACTCTCTCTGTCCTCACCTTTACACCAACCACCGTAGAACTTGCCTTGCATTCTCTACTAGTGTTCTCTGTTCGCATTCCACACCCATAACATTCCCCCTGCTGACATTCCTAACACCGTAAGGAGTCCCCCTTTCTTCTAGAGGACTTAATCCCATGGCCACTTTCCGTATTCTAATAATACTCAACTAGTGTTGTATTGCCAAGTGTGAATAGTTCAGTTAGTCCCCCTCTAGTGCTCTATATGAGCATGGGTTGACCCTCCTAGGATTGATGACGCATTGGCCCTATTAGCCATGAAGATTTGTTTGCTCTCCTTGCCAGAAAGACCATTTGTCTGTCCTGGGCTTGAAGACTGAGATAGGCCCTTCCAGGGGCCAGAAACTGATGATGTGATGCATTCACAGGGCCAGAAACCGAAGAGAGGCCCACTCAGCTTGGTGTTGAGAGTTAAGTTGGTTTACCCAGGGTACTGCACTCGTCCTAGTCTTTCCACTACCCCTCTCTACTTTTGATGGGCTAGTTATTAGGTTAAGATGTACAACCAGGCACCAGCTAGCATACTTCTTAATGGACACAGGCCTTCTTCCACAGCATTTACCTTATTTTCATGGTCCACCTTCTGCACTTCTTCCTTCCTCCACCTTCCTTTTCTTCCTCAGTACCTCTCCCAAAATGTTCCTCTATTGGTGGCCCTCATCTTCCTACACCAATTTTGTCTGTACCTTTTAAACTGTTCTCCAAGTAATGTCCTCCTTTCTCTTGTGTCTCACCTTCCATCTCTCCTTTTCCCCCTTGCTAGTTTCCCCCCTTCACACTGCCCTCCCCTTTCCCCTCATTTGACCCATCTTCACCATCCTCTCCCGTCCACCTCAAATCTTACTCTCCTTCCACCCCCTTCGCCTTCCTTCTTCCTCTTTTACTCTGCTCTTTACTGCAACACTTGTGCCCCCACCACTTCCCTCCAGAGCCACACCAAAATGCCCTATCCCACAATCCCAACCCATACCTAGATGACCCATGCCACCCTCCAGACCCACTGTGCCCCATCTCTCCCTCCGGAAACACACCCAGGTGCCCAGTCCCTACCCCCAGACCCACACCAATGTGCTCCATCCCTCCCATCAAACCCATACCAATGTGCCCCACCCCCTCCCTCTAGAGCCACACCAAGATGCCCCATGCCACCCTCCCAACCCACACCTAGATGACCCATGCCACCCTCCAGACCCACTGAGCCCCATCTCTCCCTCCAGAAACACACCTATGTACCCCATCCCTCCCCCTAAACCGACAGCAATGTGTCACATCCCTCCCATCAAACCCACATGAATGTGCCCCCACTACCTCCCCCCAGAGCCACACCAAGATACCCCATCCTACCCTCCCAACCCACACCTAGATGGCCCATGCCACCCTCCAGACCCACTGTGCCTCATCTCTCCCTCCGGAAACACACCCAGGTGCCCAGTCCCTACCCCCAGACCCACACCAATGTGCTCCATCCCTCCCATCAAACCCATACCAATGTGCCCCACCCCCTCCCTCTAGAGCCACACCAAGATGCCCCATGCTACCCTCCCAACCCACACCTAGATGGCCCATACCACCCTCCAGACCCACTGAGCCCCATCTCTCCCTCCAGAAACACACCTATGTACCCCATCCCTCCCCCTAAACCGACACCAATGTGTCACATCCCTCCCATCAAACCCACATGAATGTGCCCCCACTACCTCCCTCCAGAGCCACACCTAGATGCCCCATCCTACTCTCCCAACCCACTCCTAGATGGCCCATACCACCCTCCAGAACCACACGCATATCCCCCCATCTCTCCCCAGACCCACACCAATGTACCCCAACCCTCCCTGCAAACCCATAGCACTGTCCCTATCCCCCCCAGATCCACACCACTATGTTTCTATCCCTCACTCCAGAACCACACCAATGTGCCCCATCCCACCAGACCTACACCAGCGTGCCCTGTCCAACCATTCAGGCCCCACCAAGATGCCCCATCCCTCCCTCTAGTCTAGACCAATATCATAATGCCCCACTAACTTAACCTCCCCTCTTTCAGAGCCGCCAGAGCGCCCACTCCGGTGGTGATAGTGCGCGGTACAAATGTCCTTTAACATTAACATTAACATCCTCCCTCCATAGCAAGATGCCCCTTTCCCTTGCAACAGATGCTCAGCCCCAGTCGACCCCTCTAAAACCACCCATCCAAACCACACCCTCATGAAAGATTAAATTACTCTATTAGTCCCCTTTGATCAGTTAAACACAATCATCCACTCCCTGTTTCCTTTCCTGTTCTCCTCAATACCTTTCATGATGAATAGCTGAACGTTATTTTTAAAATAAATGTAATTTCCCGCTTCCCTATGGAAATCTGGTGGTTTGCAGGAACGTTCACGGTATCTCGGAAGAAAATGCTAATTGTATTCGCAGCCAAGAGCACACGGATTGCAGCTGCTCCTGCCCTGCAGCCTGAGCCTTGCCCAGACAAGACGAAGTCTGACGCTCCAGGATCTCATAGAAATGTTCCCGGTATTCAAAATAAAATGCCCGCTACAAGCCAAAGGCATTCAGTGCACCTGCACCGGCAGCCGCAGCCTTCCCGCTTCCCGAATCCCGCGGCATCCCGAGCAAGAAAGTGCCCCGGAACCGCTTCTTTCTTTCTTTCTTTAAATTATCGAAAGCGTGGGTGGACCCACGCTGGTGCTTCCCCATCCTAATGGATGATGTGCACCTAACCCATCAATCATTATTTAACTTACATAAACTCACAGTTCCTCCCACCTCCCCGTCAGCCTCACAAAATCCAACAACACACTGCTCTTCTTCCTGCCACTCACCCCGTCACCTCCCAACAAAGCCTTCCCACTCAACTCAGCCACACCCAGTGCAGACATCCGAACTCTCATCAATTCTCTTTCTGCAACATGTCTCTCACATCTAAGTAGAAAATGTCCCACTGTCTCAGGCACCCCACACACCGCACAGTCCCTCGACTCTCGCTTCCCCACTTGGAAAAAACAATCATTTAGCCCCACATGCCCTATCCTCAATCGATTCAGCATCACCTCCTCCCCCCTTCTCCATTCCAGACTTCCTGCATCTACCTTCCTCGACACTTTCCAACGAACACCAAACATCCACCTGCCCTTCACCCCACTCACCCACCTCTCCTGCCACTCATCCATGACCCGTCTCACCATCACAGCCTTCACCTCGTCCACACTCAAAGGCAACCTCACATCAACCGCTTCCCTTCTCATACCCTCACCCGCCGCCCGATCCACCAACTCATTACCCAAAATGCCGCTGTGACTGGGGACCCACGCCAACTCCAGATTCATCTCCCCCACGCACACACCGATCAATCTTTCTCCTGATATCCAAAATCACATCCTTCCTATCACCATCCCCTGCCACAATCGCCTGCAACCCACTCAATGAATCTGAAAACACCACTACCTTCTCAAACCTCAACTCGCACACCCTATCAATCGCCAATGCAATTGCCACCAACTCAGCCATACAAATTGACACATTGTTCGTCAGACGCCCCACTTTATACTCCCCAGTGCTTTCCAAATAATACGCCATACCCACTCTCCCAGACACCGGATCCTTTGAACCATCCGTGAACACCTTGCATCCTTCCTTCGCTGCCACATACGCCTGACCCAAAGCTTTGATCTCACCCCGCAATCCCCGCTTCTTTGACACCACACTCGCCAACTCCAAACACACCTTAGGAGACCCCATCATCCACATCGGACATCTCACCAAATCCATATCCGTCACAGCCATCAACTCGCCCACTCCCCACTTTACCCCCTTCTCCCACATGTGAAACCCTAAAAAGTGCCCCCTTTCCTCCTCCACCGGTCCCCATAATAGTCAAACCTCCAATTATACAGCAAACATTCACGCACCGGATGAGACACACTCTTCGCACTGCACTTCACTCACCACCTCATATTCAACACATCTTTCCTCAACCCCAAAGGCATCTCCCCCACAAGTACCTGAACTGCATTCACTGGAGAGGACCTCATCACACCCGAACACACCCTAAATGCCCTCGCCGGACCCTATCCAATCGCAACTACTGACTCACTGTGAAACCGACTGCCACTTGACATCCAAAATCTAATACCTTCTCCCCGCTTCCACCACTCCTTTCGTAAGATCCGACACACTGATAGACACATTCCCCTGAACCAACTCCAGCACACTCACTATGAAGCACATAAACTCAGTTTTCGGGACAATCACCATTTCTACGCCTTTCACCTCACCCACCACTTTCTTCCTTAACACAGCCTCTTCCACCACCAACTCTTTCGCACTCACCTCACTCACTACCCGTGCCGGTTTCACCTTTGCTACAGCCTCCGCATAAGACAACCTTTCTGCCGCCCTCACCTGAACCACCTCTCTCGCCACCCTGTGACTCTCACACCCCCTATACGCGGAAGAATGCCCCCCCACAATTCACACACTTCTCCGGGGTCTCCATCTTACATTCCTTAATATCATGATCTCCACCACACCTCCCACAGTGTCTCTTATTCCTGCATACTCTCGCCACATGACCAAACTGTTGACATTTATAACATCTCAAAGGCAACGCTACATAAACTTTCACACGGAACCTCTGATATCCCAACTCCACCACTTCCGGACACTCCGTCCTTGCAAACCTCACTGCCACAGTCGTAGACACCACATCCCCATGTGCATCTCTCCTCCCCATCCTCCATGCTTCCACCACCCCCACATCCGCCAATTCCTTTTCCACCTGAGACATATTCACAGACACTGGCACTCCATACAGCACTCCCTTACACGACATACCACTTTGGTCAATCACTCGCACTGCATGCCTACCCAGACAACGCACCTCCAGAATCTTAGCCTTGCTACCAGCATCCGTCCCCTCCACCAACAATCGGCCCCCAGCCACCACTAGCACCCAAGTAACATCCCCCACAGCCGCCTCCACCCATCTAGCAATTTCCAACGGATTCACCCCCAGAAACGTCTTCTCTCGACTCTCAGGCTTCAACACCACCTTCCATACACTGTCACACTGCATCCTCTCTTCCCCAGACACACCGCTCCCTGAGGCTTCCAGCCCCTCCAAAGCGCACTTTCCCTGAAACCCCGACCCAGAATTGCCCCGGACCATCCCCCCTCCATCATCCCTCCGTGGAGACCTGCTGCGATGCTGCCCCTTACTTCCCTCCTTCTCCCCCTCCATAGGAATAGGTTTAACTGTCGGCTTCCTCCCCCTCTTTGCCTCTTCCTCCACCCCCCCCTTCTTTCCATCCTTCCCTTTCCCCTTACCCATCTTACCACCTCCTCCAAGCACACTCGCTCCTTGCATCCGTCTCGAGAGTCCGCTCCTCCTCCTCAAGCCCAGCACCCTCCACCCAGTCACTGCTCCGCCCTGCCGGGGTCCGCCTTCTCTGAGTGTCTCCTCTCGCAATCTCTATCCGCTCACATGAGGAGTGTGCACCTCACTTCCGGTCAGAGCACGATCTACTTCTCATCAGAGAAACGAACCACAATTAGTGCGTAGGTCATAGCTCCGCCCGAGAGCCCTGCCACTCTTGCCGCTAAGTTCCACACAGTAAGAAAGGAGGTCCCGGAACAGCTTCATCGCCGCAGCGGAAATCACACGGATGACGTCAGAGGTCACGTGATGAAGAGGGGGCGGGCCGTTGCTAGGGTCCTTTTCTCGGATGCGAACTAGTCGCTACCATTTGGATCATTCGAAGAAGAAGGAGGAGAAGGAGAAGGCCTCAGTCTCTCTGCTGTTCCCAGAGCGTTGCCGCTTCTGGCGGATTGTGCAAGGTTTCCTGCTCCGGGATGTGGCGTAGGAGGTCGAGGTTCAGAGGAAGAGGATGAGGGAACAGGTAGGTAGGTAAGGGGGCGTGGGGGTTCTGCACTGGGAGTAAGACGGGCTGCGTCGGAGTAACCGGTTTAGGGAGGCGGCGGGTGGTTGGGGGTAAAGGTGTGCATGCGCCGCCGCCGCACGGGGGGGGGTTAGATTGTGGGGCCTTGTTAGTTTAGGACGGGAGGGTACAGGGAGGGCCGTGCTGCTAGGAAGGGCCGGTGGACAAGGGAAGGGGGGTGGGCTGCCAGTGCCACACTTGGGAATGCATCGCATGCGGGTAAGTGTGGCGTGGCACACAGTCTGCGGTACAGGGAGGGCCGCGCTGCTGGGGGGGGGCCGGAGGACAAGGGAAGGGGAGTGGGCTGCCAGTGCCACACTTGGGAATGCATCGCATGCGGGTAAGTGTGGCGTGGCACACAGTCTGCGGTACAGGGAGGGCCGCGCTGCTGGGGGGGCCGGAGGACAAGGGAAGGGGAGTGGGCTGCCAGTGCCACACTTGGGAATGCATCGCATGCGGGTAAGTGTGGCGTGGCACACAGTGTGCGGTACAGGGAGGGCCACGCTGCTAGGAAGGGCCGGAGGACAAGGGAAGGGGAGTGGGCTGCCAGTGCCAGTCTTGGGAATGCATCGCATGCTGGTAAGTATGGCGTGGCACACACATACCTGCCTAACCTCCGGAATTTTTCCAGAGACTCTGGAATTTTAAGCATTTCTCCGGGTCTCCGGAAAAGTCCCGTGAATCTCAGTAATTTTGAGATTCTTGGGTCCCGTCATATTCTCCACCTGATTGGCTGCCGCCAGTAGCCAATCGGTTGGAGAAGTGGCCGGGACCCGGAAACGGCGCTCAATGCGAACCCCGACCCCTGTAATAATAGTGCTTGCAATCCATATAATTGGATTGAAAGCAGTATTATTACGGCGGCGGTGCCACGTTCATTTTGCTTACCAAAATCATTCATTCAATGCTATAGTAAGCAAAATGAAGGCGGCGCTGCAGCAGGAATAATGCTCTGATTACTTACCGGTAATCTTCATTACTCCTAGTCCTACTCTTCCTCGTCACAGTACTAACTTCATGAGGCACCCGCCTCCGACACAGGACCTTCTTCTATTTCTTTTACTCCCTATAACTCCTCCCCCACATCCACGTCACTCAGTTTCATATTACCAAGCCGGAGCATGGGACCTTCCCCGCAGGGAGGGTGAGGAGGGTTGTCAGTACTGTGACGAGGAAGAGTAGGACTAGGAGTAATGAAGATTACCAGTAAGCAATCAGAGCATTACCTCCACGTCCACACTTCCTCGTCCGAGTACTAACTTCATGAGGTATACCAAAGCAGCAACGGGGAAAAGGTCCCAATGAGACACAGAGTCAAAAACAGTGCAGCAAAACACACCCACAATAACTCTAAATCACATCCCCACAGAAAAATCTCCAACCACGAAGGAACCAACCCCCGAGTGGGAGCAACTCAACCCATAGCGGTTGATGAAAATGCTTAGACCAGCCAAGGCGGCAGCCATACAAATCTCTTGCAGAGAAAAAAAAAAAAAAAACCTCCTTGCATCGGCCCAGGAAGCCGCCAAACCCCTGGCGGACCGCCCCTGATCGTAAGCAGGTACAGGCAGGCCAGAAGCCACACAGGCCCTGGAGACCACAACCCGGAACCACCGGAAAATGTAAACCACAGATGCGTTATGCCCAGCCCCAGCCAGACCACAAGCAATCAGAAGACTATCAGATTGGTGGAAAAAGCAAACCAATCCAAACACTCCGACACGTCCCGCCGGATATCAATGTTAAGCCGAGCCACCTCCTCAGGCGTTCTTGGATCATGAAAGAAGTCAGGGAGAACCAGACCCTGAGAGGTGTGAAAAACCGAGAGAAACTTCGGACCACTGAGTCTGGCAGCACCCTCAGGAAAGGAGCGTGACATAAGAGAACCCCAATCTCCCCAAGCCTACGGGCAGAAGTGAGGGCAATAAGAAAGCAGATTTCAGTGTAAGATGTTTGATATCAATCTCGGAAAAGGGCTCAAAAGGAGGCCCGTGAAGGAACCGTAATACAAGAGGGAGATCCCAAGGGGGAAGCCCTTTATCAGCACAAGGACGGGAAGAAGAAAAAACCCTGGATCAACTTCCCCACCAACACCTCCCCATCCAAGTGACCATCAGAGTCCCCCAAAAGCAATTTCATGGAGGCCCACTGAGAGCGAAGCCTGAAAAAAAACTGCCAGGCCCCTGTCAAAACCCCTCCTGGAGGAACCGAAGGATAGCAGAGAGGCCAGAACGCAGGGGAGGGAACCCAGACCGCCCATACCAGTCTCGGAAATGGCCCCAATGTCTGCCGAACACCTTCAGAGTAGAGGGTCCAAGAGCATCCATTATGGACTCAACTACAGGAACTGAAAACCCCTGAAATCAACCCAGACTGAGAAATAGCCACACTGCCCATTGCATCCGGTGGACTTCCAACCGCAGATCCCCTTGAAGGGGACACGGCCACCTCGGAACCAGCCAAGGTTCCTAGAACCGAAGCTTCAACAGAGAGGGGAGCCAACTCCGGTGGGACCAGAACGGAGCTAACAACAACACAGTCACCCTGGACACTCTGATGCGCCAAACCACCTGGGGCAGAAGGGGAATAGGCGGAAACGCATAAAGGAAAAACCCCAAGGCCACTGTACAGAGAGAGCGTCCATCCCCCAATCCCCTCGGCCCGAAACCGAGAGCAGAAGAGGGGAACTTCTGCCGAGGCCGGGGATGCAAACAGGTCTAGAACCAGGGACCCTAATCTGACACAGGTCACCGCAAAGACCTGGGCCAACAGGACCAGTTCCGCAGAGGAGTGAAAACCGGCGTCTGAGAAGATCCGCTTGAACATTGTCCACCCTTCTGATACGTGAGGCCACGAGAGACACCAGATGAGATTCCTCCCAGGCGCCTAGCAACGCTGCCAGAGCATTCAATGAGCGGCCGGAACCCCTTTTGCAGTTGACATATGCCAAGGCCGTCGTATCGTCAGATCGGATCAAAAACCGCCGACCGTCCAGCAACTCATCGCAGTACACCAGAGCTTGGACAATAGCACAACTCTTGGCAATTGGACGATCGCCGACTCTCCCCAGATCTCACAACCCTTGAGCTGAGAGGACCCCCAATGTAGACCCTATCCGCTGGCGTCGGTAGTAAGAGAGGCCACAGGAGGAAGGACCATGCACACCTCAGCCTGCAGACTTCAAACCCCCGCCACCACAGCCGGGAGACTAGCAGCGCTGGGGACACTGAAAACAAAACTACGAAAGCTGAGATGTCGGGAGCCAGTGGGAGAGAGTATAAGACACCAGGGGACGTAACCGAAGACGGGCTCAAGGAACCGGAAAAAAACACACAAGACGCCACATGCCCCGTAACTTCAGCAACAGGTGAGCCGAGACATACTGCCTTCTGAGAACCCAGTCCAGAACAGCCAGCAAGCGCCCCCCCCCCTGCACAACATCCAGAGTACGCTCTCCCCAGACGTCCGGACAAGCAGTGCAGGGGCTTGAGACCCATAAGGCGGTGACACATCCTAGAAGGCAGAGTGAACAGGGAGAGGAACGGGCAAGACGGTAACCCACAACAACCATTCGGAGAGAACGGATCCCATGGCCAACCACTTGGACCGAGAGCTGGGCACCAAAGTCCTAACCATGCAAACCTGGACAGGCTGAGACAGGAACAGCAACTGATACCCCCCCTCCGGAAGGAGCCCATTACCCAGGAAGCTGAACCCCACCGGTCCCATACACCTCCGAGAAGATAGAGACGAGGAGCCAGGGAAAAACCGCCAGTCACTGCACTTGCACCAGAGGAAATTCACAGGACGTTGAAGCAGGCCTGCGCCACAATATAACAGCATGCTTGTCAGCCCACAAAAAGATCCTACTTATCAAAAGGAAGATACAGGACAGCCCAGACGTCCAGCAGACCATGGCCCCCTCAGCCGACAGAGGAGCCACCACGCTGGCGTCAAAATGGCAGAGTACTGTCACAAAAGCGGGGCAAAGCAAACCATCCCGGGTAGCAGACATCAAAGGCAACCCCCCACCTGGGGTATGCCTACACTGGAAAAACCCACTGAAGTGACATCCCCCTTCACCGGCACCAGAGCTCTGAGAACCCCTCCAAGCACAGACACGTGCCACCATGTGCCATATCACTTCCCACAAGTCTGAGAGGAGGCGTGAAAGCAACACGTCGGCACCGGAGGACCTAGGCCCTAAAAGAAGAGACACTGGGAACCCTCTGCATGGCCATTACTTCCATGATGCATTTTCTATAATTCCATGCCTGACAAGGGAAAAGAAAATCATCTCCTTTGACCTTCCCTCGCGCAGTTCAGAGGAAGAGGACAGGACAAGGAGTCTGAGTCCATAGCTAGCACAGACCCAAACACACCACTAACTCGCCACATGACTAAGAGGTGGCTTGAGCCCTGTATCTAGTAGCTGGTAGCCCCATGCCCTAAATTGTTCCAATGCGTCGGTCTAGGAAGGATGAAGGGCCGAGTCAGCACCACAGAGACTCGAACCCGAAGTGTAGACTATACCAGGCCGGTACCCTTCCGGCCGCTTGCAGACGTGTCCAAATCTGCGCCGTTTTCACAGGCTGCACGCAAAGAATGCAGCCAACATCCGGTGCATCCTGGGCTGTGTGTGTCTGAGGAGCGGGTGGTATGTGACATGCCTGCGACAGAACAGAGCCCCCGCACATTCAAATACTCTCTGCCACAGTCACCCCACGACAAGAAGCAGACAGTCCTCACAACAAAATGGAATACTTAGCCCATACTGCCAAGTGCTTGCCATCATTTCCAATAAAGATGTGTACACAAAGCACGAGGAAACGGCATGCTGAAGGAGTCAAGATGGCCATACCAGCAGGAGAGGGGAAAAATATCAAGCACAGTCCTCCCCTCTCCTTACCTTCCCCCCGAGAATGCAGCTAACATCCGGTGCATCCTGGGCTGTGTGTGTCTGAGGAGCGGGTGGTATGTGACATGCCTGCGACAGAACAGAGCCCCCGTACTTTCAAAGACTCTCTGCCACTTTCACCCCACGACAAGAAGCAGAGAGGCCACACAACAAAAGGGAAGGCTAGCCCATACTGCCAAGTGCTTGCCATCATGTCCAATAAAGATGTGTACACAGAGCACGAGGAAAACGGCCTGTCCAATCAATATGGCCAAAACAGGAGGAGAGGGGAAAAACATCAAGCCCAGTACTCCCCTCTCCTTACCTTCCCCCGGGCCGTGCAGGACCCGGGACACAATGCTCACGCTGCGGTCCGGAGCCCAGCAAAGAACCGAGCGAGGCAATCCAGCTCAACTGTGACCACAAGCCCCGCAGGTGGCCCAGGAGCAGCGCTGCACCCGAGGGAGCCGAGGGCCCCGCCACACAGCCCCCCCCAGGGGGCCAGCAATCGGTGCTCCCCAGTGGTCCGCACCGGGAAGAAAAGTCCAACCTGCCGGAGGCAGGAAAAATTAAACTGAGTGACGTGTATGTGGGGGAGGAGTTATAGGGAGTTAAAGAAATAGAAGAAGGTCCTGTGTCGGAGGCGGGTGCCTCATGAAGTTAGTACTGGGACGAGGAAGAGTGGACGTGGAGGTAATGCTGCTTTCAATCCAGTGACATGGATTGAAAGCAGCATTATTGCGGCGGCGGCGCCTTCAGTTTGCTTACTATAGCATTGAATGAATGATTTTCAGTGCTATAGTAAACAAACAAGCCGCCGCAAAAATGGTGCTTTCAATCCAATGACATGGATTGAAAGCACTATTGTGAAGGCGGCAGCACTGCCTTCATTTTGCTTACTATAGCATTGAATTAATTATTTTCAATGCTATAGTAAGCAAACTGAAGCCTACAACAACCGAGTTTACCTGTTGGACGTATGGGCGGAGCCATGTGCAAATGGGCAGAGTCTTGTGTGGCTGTGGGCGGGGCATAAATCTCAGGAATTTTGATTTTCAAATGTAGGTAGGTATGGGCACACAGTGTGCGGTACAAGGAGGGCCGCGCTGCTAGGAAGGGCCGGAGGACAAGGGAAGGGGAGTGGGCTGCCAGTGACACACTTGGGAATGCATCGCATGCGGGTAAGTGTGGCGTGGCACACAGTGTGCGGTACAGGGAGGGCCGCGCTGCTAGGAAGGGCCGGAGGACAAGGGAAGGGGAGTGGGCTGCCAGTGGCACACTTGGGAATGCATCGCATGCGGTTAAGTGTGGCGTGGCACACAGTGTGCGGTACAGGGAGGGCCGCGCTGCTAGGAAGGGCCGGAGGACAAGGGAAGGGGAGTGGGCTGCCAGTGCCACACTTGGGAATGCATCGCATGCGGGTAAGTGTGGCGTGGCACACAGTGTGCGGTACAGGGAGGGCCGCGCTGCTGGGGGGGGAGGTTGTGAATACCGTGGGCCACCTCGGGTGGGTGGGGAATGGCGAGCGATGGGGCGAGGGTTATGAGGGCGCTTGGAGGGGGGTAAGAGGAGAGGGTGCTGGATGCCTTCTGCCCTGCACGCGCACGAGGCACGCACACCCACCTGGGAACAGCCGAGTGCATGAATGGGGAATGCTGCTCTTGGAAGATGCATGTGACTGCCTCGCCCAATGGGGGTCGCCAACACGGCCGGAGGGATCGATGCACCCAATGTTGGGGGTCAGCAGGAAATGTATTCTCTCAGAGTGGGTGCATAGATGCGTTTGCTAGCAGTGGCCCTGGTGGAAATGGGGGGCTTTCCGGTGGATGCCGTGCTTTGGTGCGTGTGTTTACTCCGCAATGCAATGGTTATAGCTACCACCATGCATAGCAAATGCGCGCACGCTACGGGGTACAGCTCGTATGTGGCATATCGCTCGCTGTCTATGGGCTCCACAAACTAGGGTCAGGGCTTAGGAACTCGCGGGCACCCGCGCGCATTAGGGTACGAAGTGGCTGGGGGTGGGCATTAACACGCAGCCTGGTAATGACCGGTTCTGTGGAGGGGATTAGGAATGGCGGTTGCAGCATTAGGTTGGGGGGAAGGGGCGCCAAGGACTGCTGGGCGGTGTTGTATCTGGCCCTAAGGGCCCACACACGCATGCAGACACGGACACACAAGAATACGCAGGACGTGATGCTGCTTGCTCCGCGTCCCGGCAGGAACTGCCGCACGGGCGCACTTTATTAAACTACACATGCGCGGGACCATAACGAGGCCCGCGCATGCGCCCCAACACAACTGGGACGTCACATCCCTTTTTAACTTTAACCAAAACAAAGTAAACAGTTGGACGTGCCTCCCCCTGCATGCCGGGTATCCGGGGCGGCCATATGACTACTTGAGTCTCACCTTGCCTCGTTCAGTTCAGTCACGTGAGTCCAGGACATAGTCCTTGAGATGCACGGGCAATCGCCGATCACGGCGGGTAGGGTACCTTGGTGAGGTGGGAGGCGGAAGAGGAGCATCGGGTTCCGGTCTCGATGTTTCCTTGCCCTGCCCCCTCTTCGGCTCTCCTGGCGGACCCGGCTGCCCGCTCTCCAGATCTTCTGCGGGCCAGCCTGCCCTGCTCTTTCCTCTAATGGCCCATTTTCTGCCGGTCTTTCAATGCGTTTGAAGAACGACCGGTTGCGCGTGACTGTCCCTCGGTCGCAGGCTGCCGTCACCATGGTGCCCTTGACGTGCGTTACCTTCCACGGGCGCGGCTCGAAGGGCAGGGACAACTTACCCTCGGGGTGCCTGTTCCGGACCAACACTGCGTCACCCACTCGCACCTCCTTTTCTTGCAGACCCCTCCTTTCACTTTCTTTATCGTTGCGCCTTGCCCGTTCGTCCCGGACACCATCATTGTCTATTACTCCAGGCAGCCGGCCATCCTCCTCCGGCAACATTCCCCTTGGGCATCGCCCAAATAGTGCCTCGGCTGGGGCCACTCTCGTGGACTGGTGGGGCGTCGTACGGTATTCCCTGATAAACTCCACGAGCTTCCTCTCCAAGTCTTCACCGCCGCATGTGGAGATCCTCAGGACCTTGTTGAGTGTCCTCATCATTCTCTCGGCCTCCCCGTTGGCCCGCGGCCAGAGCGGGGACACCCTGCGATGCCGGATCCCCCTTTCACGGAGGTAAGTCGCGAATTGGCTGCCGGTGAACGGTGGCCCATTGTCCGAGCACAGGAGGTCTGGGAATCCATGGGTGGCAAACATTTTGTCTAGTGCCTTCGTTGCAAACTCTGTCGCCGTCGAGTGTACCACCTCCACCTCGGGGTACCTGGACCATTGGTCCACTGCCACCAGAAAGTACATTCCCCGACCAGTCGAGCCAAAATCCACATGGACAGTTTGCCACGGTCGGCAACTACGCTCCATCGACCTTATCGGCGGAGCTCTGTCACCCGGGGCCGCTGCTTGACATGCGATACACCTCCTCACGAATCTCTCCACTCGCCCCTCCAGGTCCGGGAACCATACTTTGTTTCTCAGCCGAGCCTTCATTTTGACAATCCCTTGATGTCCGATATGGGCAAGTTGAGGATCCTTGACCGCAGAGCCCGCGGGATGACAATTTGTCGCCCTCGAAGTATGAGTCCATCGTCCGCGACTGAGAGTTCATCCCTCACCTTCCAAAGCGCTCGGAGGTCGCTCTGGGCCTCCGCATGACGTCGGGAGTTATCCTGTAGCACTTCCCTCCACTCGCCGCTCCTCAGCCGTTCTTTACAATGGTGAACACTTCGTCCTTGGAGCATTCCGTTGCCATCTCCAGCCTTGATATTGCCATTGGCAGGGAACCTTCCACCACCTGACACAACAACCCGTGGCACTCATTCGCTCCAATGTCAGTGACAGCGTTCTCCTTGTTGGGATGGCGCGACAGGTAGTCGGCCGGGTTGTTCGTGCCTGGTCGGTATACGAGTTTCACCCCGTACTCCATCAGGGCCAGCATCCACCTCTCGATCCTGGGGGGCGGCTTGGAAGACCCTCCTGCCAGAATGGGCAGGAGCGGCTTGTGGTCCGTTACCACCACTACAGGTTTGCCCAGTATGTACAACCGGAAATGGCGACAGCCCCACAGGATGGCTAGCGCTTCCCGTTCAATCTGTGAGTATCTCATTTCTGTGTCCGAAAAGGCCTTACTTGCATATGCGATGGGGCGCATGTCCCCACGTGCGTCAGGTTGCATTAGCACCGCCCCCACTCCCACCGGACTGGCGTCAACCACCACCTCTGACTCCACTTTGGGGTTGAAGTAGGCCATAGTGTCTCCATCCGATAGGGCATTCTTCAGCGTCTGGAATGCCTCCTGCTCATTGGTCCCCCATTTCCACTCAGCGTCGTTCCTCGTTAGCACTCTGAGAGGTCCTGCGAGCGACGCTAGCCCCTTGATGAAGCGCCCACAATAAGTTACCATCCCCAAGAAACTCCTCACTTCCGTAGGTGACTGGGGGGCGGGGGCTTCCTTGATGTCCTTCACTTTGGCTGGGTCGGGCGACACACCGGCTGCGTGGAAAATGAACCCGAAGAAGCCAATCCGGTCCTTGAAGAACTCACATTTTTGTCGATGAAGGGTGAGCCCTAAGTTCTTCAATCTCAGGAGCGTTTCTTCCAACCTCTTCATGTGCTCCCGTTCAGAGTCCGCGAAGACTAAAATGTCGTCGCTCATGTTCAGCACCCCTTTAAGGCCAGCCAACGCTCCTCTAATGGTGTTCTGGAAAACTTTGGCGGCTGATGAGATGCCGAAGCTCAACCGTTTGAAATGGAAGAGGCCGTCATGCGTCGTAAAAGTAGTTATGAACCTAGAGTCCGGGTGCAGTTCGAGCTGGTGGTAGCCCGCTCGTAGGTCTAACTTCGAGAACACTCTCGCCCCCTGAAGCTCGCCGATGATGTCATCCAGAGTGGGTGTTAGGTGCCGCTCCCTCTTAATAGCGGCGTTTGGGAGGCGCATGTCCACGCAGATTCTCACTGCCCCAGGTTGCTTTGGCTTGGGGGCCACCACTATCGGGGACACCCAGGGCGTCGGCCCCTCCACTCTCTCAATAATGTCCATCTCCACTAGTGATCGGAGTTCCTCCTCCACCTTCTCCCGCAGGTGAAACGGGATCCTGCGGTGCTTGAGGGCCGTCGGTCTGATGGACTCGTCGATATGCAGGCGCACGGGGGGTGCTTTGAGTTTACCAATGCCTTCGAAGATGCTCGAGAACCTGTCCAATAGTGTCTCAATGTCTATTTGGTATACACCATACGCAAAATGAACCAGGTTGAGGGCCTCCGATGCCGCGCAGCTGAGAAGTGAGTGAGGGCTCACGTCTGTGACAAAGAATTTGGCCTTGATGCTACTACCCCCTTTCGACACAGGAGACACAAACACACCCTTGAGTGGTAGCGGGGTGTCTCCTCCAAAAGTAAATATCTTTGCCGTGGACATGTCTAGTGGCGGCGGGCCCGGAAGTTTCTGGTAGTCCTCCTCTGCCAGCACACACACAGAAGCGCTGGTGTCTATTAGTATCTGGGTCGGCACACCCAATATGTCCACAACGCACCTGGGCTGCCTCCTCCTTTTGTTCCCCGAGGCAATGTTAGAGATGAAGAAAACCTCTTCTTCGTCCTCTTCCTCTTCTTCCTCTTCCTCCGCGAGCTGTAACTTCCGTATCTCCTGTTCGAGGGCAGCAATGCTGCGCTGCCTTCTGAATCCGCCGCCTCTCGCTCTCGCGGGGCCTATCTGGGTGGGTACAGGGGCCGGTGCGCGGCACATTCGAGCATAGTGCCCCAGACCATTGCACCGCCCGCACGATCTCGTCTTGGCGGGGCACTCCTCCACGTGAGGTAAGTCATATCCGCACTCCGGACAAATCGACCCAGGCGTGGACTGATGCCCTTTCTCCGATGCCTTCGAGGTCCACTTCTCTTTCACCTTCGTTCTCTTGGAAACAGCAAAGGCCTCCTCCCTCGCGTTCGGCCTGACCGCTGCGTCCATACTCGCACCTCTGGATTCCGCTAGCTCGTACGTCCTCCCACTGTCAAGTATCTGCTGCAGTGACCATCCTGGCTCCCTCAGTACTTGACGTCGCAATTTGCCCGAGCTGCAGCCCTGGAGCACCTGGTTCCTTATCATCAGCTCGTCGTTGTCCCAGCGACACGTGCTGGCTATCAATCTCGGTCTGGCACAGAATTGATCGAGAGATTCTTCCTCCCTTTGCCTCTCTCTGCAGAAAAGGAACCTTTCGTAGTCGACATTGGACTGCGGGATGAAATGGTTTTCCAGCGCAGTCTTGACCGTGTCATATGTGACCGCCGGCAGGGCAAATGACTCATAGATGCGCATAATGTCCAGGCCAGCCGAATACAGAAGGGTCGCCCTTTTTGCGTCGTCATTCGAAGTCCCCGTCGCAGTAAAGTACATTTCCAACTTCTTGACCCATAGGAGCCACCTGGGGCCCAGCTTGGACGGGGCCCTGACATGTCAAACTCCTGCATGGGCAGCAGCGATCCCTGTTGTGTCCTCACCACTCTTTTCGCCACTTCTGCTTCATCCTCGCTGCTAGTCATCTTCACAGGTCGCACAGGCCCCTCTCGGTGTGATAGAGGACGCTAACCTGGCTGATGCGCTCTTCAGCACCTCTTGCGCTGTGTCCAGTCACTGGCCTCGTGTCCGGCTTTTTTTTTGTTTTTTTTGGATTGTCCCCAGGTTGCTGGGAACAATCAAGAGTTCCAAAAATTTCCTTCGTGGCAGCGCACGAGCACCTGTGTAGGCCGCTACTGCCTCGAGGCGACAAATGTTCTCGCTCGATCCGTGTCGTTCACTCTCGTGCCGACGACGTGTGTCATATGCCCACGTCCGTAGGGCGAGCGCTGTGGCGCCGATCCCATCCTCGTCGCCAGTTGTTGTATCTGGCCCTAAGGGCCCACACACGCATGCAGACACGGACACACAAGAATACACAGGACGCGATGCTGCTTGCTCCGCGTCCCGGCGGGAACTGCCGCACGGGCGCACTTTATTAAACTACGCATGCGCGGGACCATAACGAGGCCCGCGCATGCGCCCCAACACAACTGGGACGTCACATCCGGCACGGTGCTCGTTGGCCCCGAAGTGGCCTTGGTCATTTGGTCGGGGGGGGGGCAGCTCGGACGACGATGGGACGCAAATAGGAGTGACGGGTACCTTAAGGGAGGCTGGGGAGACGCAGGGCAGCGAATGGTCAGGACGCAGCAGCAAAGAGGCCAAGCCAGGTATGGGCAGAGGGGCGGGAAGGTACTGGAGAGTCGGAATGAAGGGGAGTGTGAATGCATCGGGAAGGACAGGCACACAGAGGTAGGGCCGCCTGAGGTAGGGCCAGGCAACTTAGGGTTCTGCGTGTCAGCATGCGACAGCGCTTCATTGGTGGGCTCCATTGTGTTGGGCAAAGGGGCATGGCAAGGGCTCTACACTAGAGCACCCGCCCGCCCAAAATCACAAGGTTCGAGCGACGGGAGAGGGGGTGTGGCCCAGGGTGCTGCGCTGGGGAGTTTCCAAGGGGGGGGGGGCGGAGAGGAGAGAGCTATGGAGTGGAAAGAAGGCCTACATGCTCAGGAGACACTGGTAAGGGAACTCCAGGAGAGTAGGCATCAGGATCGAGACCGGGCAGCTGGTTACGGGGAGGTGCTCCACTAGACTGGGGGGGGGGGATTAGGCCTCAGGATCGAGACCGGGCAGCTGGTTACAGGGAGGTGCTCCACTAGACTGGGGGGGGGGGATTAGGCCTCAGGATCAAGACCGGGCAGTTGGTTACGGGGAGGTGCTCCACTAGACTGGGGGGGGGGGATTAGGCCTCAGGATCGAGACCGGGCAGCTGGTTACGGGGAGGTGCTCCACTAGACTGGGGGGGGGGATTAGGCCTCAGGATCGAGACCGGGCAGCTGGTTACGGGGAGGTGCTCCACTAGACTGGGGGGGGGGGAGTCGGCCTCAGGATCGAGACCGGGCAGCTGGTTACGGGGAGGTGCTCCACTAGACTGGTGGGGGGGGGGATTAGGCCTCAGGATCGAGACCGGGCAGCTGGTTACGGGGAGGGACTCCACTAGACTGGTGGGGGGGGGATTAGGCCTCAGGATCGAGACCGGGCAGCTGGTTACGGGGAGGTGCTCCACTAGACTGGTGGGGGGGGATTAGGCTTCAGGATCGAGACCAGGCAGCTGGTTACGGGAGGTGTTCCACTAGACTGGGGGGGGGGGATTAGGCCTCAGGATCGAGACCGGGCAGCTGGTTACGGGGAGGTGCTCCACTAGACTGGGAGGGGGGGGGATTAGGCCTCAGGATCGAGACCGGGCAGCTGGTTACGGGGAGGTGCTCCACTAGACTGGGGGGGGGATTAGGCCTCAGGATCGAGACCGGGCAGCTGGTTACGGGAGGTGTTCCACTAGACTGGGGGGGGGGATTAGGCCTCAGGATCGAGACCGGGCAGCTGGTTACGGGAGGTGCTCCACTAGACTGGGGGGGGGGGGGAGTAGGCCTCAGGATCGAGACCGGGCAGCTGGTTACGGGAGGTGCTCCACTAGACTGGGGGGGGGGGAGAGTAGGCCTCAGGATCGAGAACGGGCAGCTGGTTACGGGGAGGTGCTCCACTAGACTGGGGGGGGGGAGTAGGCCTCTGGATCGAGACCGGGCAGCTGGTTATGGGAGGTGCTCCACTAGACTGGGGGGGGGGGGGGGAGGGGGGGGAGAGTAGGCCTCAGGATCGAGACCGGGCAGCTGGTTACGGGGAGGTGCTCCACTAGACTGGGGGTGGGGGGAAGTAGGCCTCAGGATTGAGACCGGGCAGCTGGTTATGGGGAGGTGCTCCACTAGACTGGGGGGGGGGGAGTAGGCCTCAGGAATGCTGGAGTGCTTCTGCGCTGGTGGCTGGAGCTGCTTCTTGCTCTCTGTGGCTAATTCAGTGCATTATGTTTTGATGCTCCGTGAAGAACACAGGGCGGTGTGGGGAACCGCTTTAATGCACACATCGATGGTGGAGTCACAGGGCATGCCGAGCTGGGGGGTTCCTGGGCACTGGGACGCGGGTGTCCGACGGGGGCTGAGAATTATATCCATATATATGTTGTCAGAAAGGGGTGCCACGCTGCAGCTTATAATGTGTATAGGAGGAACGATGGGGCAGCTCGCGGGGGGCTTCCAATGTCAGAATTGAAATAGGCATCGTGCAGTGCGGGCAGGGGGTTCCAGTAATGTACCCCAGTGCGGGCAGGGGGTTCCAGTTCATAATGATGAAATTATATGTACCCCAGTGAGGGCAGGGGGTTCTAGTTCATAATGATGAAATGATATGTACCCCAGTGCGGGCAGGGGGTTCCAGTTCATAATGATGAAATGATACGTACCCCAGTGCGGGCAGGGGGTTCCAGTTCATAATGATGAAATGATATGTACCCCAGTGTGGGCAGGGGGTTCCAGTTCATAATGATGAGATTAAATGTACCGCAGTGCGGGCAGGGGGTTCCAGTTCATAATGAGATGCAATGTACCGCAGTGCGGGCAGGGGGTTCCAGTAATGTACCCCAGTGCGGGCAGGGGGTTCCAGTTCATAATGATGAGATGAAATGTACCCCAGTGCGGGCAGGGGGTTCCAGTAATGTACCCCAGTGTGGGCAGGGGGTTCCAGTTCATAATGAGATGCAATGTACCCCAGTGTGGGCAGGGGGTTCCAGTTCATAATGATGAAATGTACCCCAGTGCGGGCAGGGGGTTCCAGTAATGTACCCCAGTGCGGGCAGGGGGTTCCAGTTCATAATGATGAAATGATATGTACCCCAGTGCGGGCAGGGGGTTCTAGTTCATAATGATGAGATGAAATGTACCCTAGTGCAGGCAGGGGGTTCCAGTTCATAATGATGAGATGCAATGTACCCCAGTGCAGGCAGGGGGTTCCAGTAATGTACCCCAATGCGGGCAGGGGGTTCCAGTAATGTACCCCAGTGCGGGCAGGGGGTTCCAGTTCATAATGATGAGATGAAATGTACCGCAGTGCGGGCAGGGGGTTCCAGTAATGTACCCCAATGCGGGCAGGGGGTTCCAGTAATGTACCCCAGTGCGGGCAGGGGGTTCCAGTTCATAATGAGATGCAATGTACCCCAGTGTGGGCAGGGGGTTCCAGTTCATAATGATGAGATGAAATGTACCGCAGTGCAGGTAGGGGGTTCCAGTAATGTACCCCAGTGCGGGCAGGGGGTTCCAGTAATGTACCCCAGTGCGGGCAGGGGGTTCCAGTTCATAATGAGATGCAATGTACCCCAGTGTGGGCAGGGGGTTCCAGTTCATAATGATGAAATGTACCCCAGTGCGGGCAGGGGGTTCCAGTAATGTACCCCAGTGTGGGCAGGGGGTTCCAGTTCATAATGATGAGATGAAATGTACCCCAGTGCGGGCAGGGGGTTCCAGTAATGTACCACAATGCGGGCAGGGGGTTCCAGTTCATGATGAAATGTACCCCAGTGCGGGCAGGTGGTTCCAGTTCATAATGATGAGATGAAATGTACAGCAGTGCGGGCAGGGGGTTCCAGTTCATAATGATGAAATGTACCCCAGTGCGGGCAGGGGGTTCCAGTTCATAATGAGATGCAATGTACCGCAGTGCGGGCAGGGGGTTCCAGTAATGTACCCCAGTGCGGGCACGGGGTTCCAGTTCATAATGAGATGCAATGTACCGCAGTGCGGGCAGGGGGTTCCAGTAATGTACCCCAGGGCGGGCAGGGGGTTCCAGTTCATAATGATGAGATGAAATGTACCCCAGTGCGGGCAGGGGGTTCCAGTTCATAATGAGATGCAATGTACCCCAGTGCGGGTGGGGGGTTCCAGTTCATAATGAGATGCAATGTACCCCAGTGCGGGCAGGGGTTTCCAGTAATGTACCCCAGTGCGGGCGGGGGGTTCCAGTTCATAGTGAGATGCAATGTACCCCAGTGCGGGCAGGGGGGGTTCCAGTTCATAATAATGAGATGCAATGTACCGCAGTGCGGGCAGGGGGTTCCAGTTCATAATGAGATGCAATGTACCGCAGTGTGGGCAGGGGGGGGTTCCAGTAATGTACCCCAGTGCGGGGAGGGGGTTCCAGTTCATAATGATGAAATGTACCCCAGTGCGGGCAGGGGGTTCCAGTTCATAATGTTGAGATGAAATGTACCCCAGTGCGGGCAGGGGGTTCCAGTTCATAATGAGATGCAATGTACCCCAGTGCGGGCTGGGGGGTTCCAGTAATGTACCCCAGTGCGGGGAGGGGGTTCCAGTTCATAATGATGAAATGTACCCCAGTGCGGGCAGGGGGTTCCAGTTCATAATGATGAGATGAAATGAACCCCAGTGCGGGCAGGGGGTTCCAGTAATGTACCCCAGTGCGGGGAGGGGGTTCCAGTTCATAATGATGAAATGTACCCCAGTGCGGGCAGGGGGTTCCAGTTCGGGCAGGGGGTTCCAGTTCATAATGATGAGATGAAATGTACCCCAGTGCGGGCAGGGGGTTCCAGTTCATAATGAGATGCAATGTACCGCAGTGCGGGCAGGTGGTTCCAGTTCATAATGATGAGATGAAATGTACCCCAGTGCGGGCGGGGGGTTCCATTTCATAATGATGAGATGCAATGTACCCCAGTGCGAGCAGGTGGTTCCAGTTCATAATGATGAAATGTACCCCAGTGCGGGCGGGGGTTCCAGTTCATAATGATGAGATGAAATGTACCCCAGTGCGGGCAGGGGGTTCCAGTTCATAATGAGATGCAATGTACCGCAGTGCAGGCAGGGGGTTCCAGTTCATAATGAGATGCAATGTAACGCAGTGCGGGCAGGGGGTTCCAGTTCATAATGATGAGATGAAATGTACCCCAGTGTGGGTAGGGGGTTCCAGTAATGTACCCCAATGCGGGCAGGGGGTTCCAGTTCATAATGATGAGATGAAATGTACCCCAGTGCGGGCAGGGGGTTCCAGTTCATAATGATGAAATGTACCGCAGTGCGGGCAGGTGGTTCCAGTTCATAATGAGATGCAATGTACCCCAGTGCGGGCAGGGGGTTCCAGTTCATAATGATGAAATGATATGTACCCCAGTGCGGGCAGGGGGTTCCAGTTCATAATGATGAGATGAAATGTACCCCAGTGCGGGCAGGGGGTTCCAGTTCATAATGAGATGCAATGTACCCCAGTGTGGGCAGGGGGTTCCAGTTCATAATGAGATGCAATGTACCGCAGTGCGGGCAGGGGGTTCCAGTAATGTACCCCAGTGTGGGCAGGGGGTTCCAGTTCATAATGATGAGATGAAATGTACCCCAGTGCGGGCAGGGGGTTCCAGTAATGTACCACAATGCGGGCAGGGGGTTCCAGTTCATGATGAAATGTACCCCAGTGCGGGCAGGTGGTTCCAGTTCATAATGATGAGATGAAATGTACAGCAGTGCGGGCAGGGGGTTCCAGTTCATAATGATGAAATGTACCCCAGTGCGGGCAGGGGGTTCCAGTTCATAATGAGATGCAATGTACCGCAGTGCGGGCAGGGGGTTCCAGTAATGTACCCCAGTGCGGGCACGGGGTTCCAGTTCATAATGAGATGCAATGTACCGCAGTGCGGGCAGGGGGTTCCAGTAATGTACCCCAGGGCGGGCAGGGGGTTCCAGTTCATAATGATGAGATGAAATGTACCCCAGTGCGGGCAGGGGGTTCCAGTTCATAATGAGATGCAATGTACCCCAGTGCGGGTGGGGGGTTCCAGTTCATAATGAGATGCAATGTACCCCAGTGCGGGCAGGGGGTTCCAGTAATGTACCCCAGTGCGGGCGGGGGGTTCCAGTTCATAGTGAGATGCAATGTACCCCAGTGCGGGCAGGGGGAGTTCCAGTTCATAATAATGAGATGCAATGTACCGCAGTGCGGGCAGGGGGTTCCAGTTCATAATGAGATGCAATGTACCGCAGTGTGGGCAGGGGGGGGTTCCAGTAATGTACCCCAGTGCGGGGAGGGGGTTCCAGTTCATAATGTTGAGATGAAATGTACCCCAGTGCGGGCAGGGGGTTCCAGTTCATAATGAGATGCAATGTACCCCAGTGCGGGCTGGGGGGTTCCAGTAATGTACCCCAGTGCGGGGAGGGGGTTCCAGTTCATAATGATGAAATGTACCCCAGTGCGGGCAGGGGGTTCCAGTTCATAATGATGAGATGAAATGTACCCCAGTGCGGGCAGGGGGTTCCAGTAATGTACCCCAGTGCGGGGAGGGGGTTCCAGTTCATAATGATGAAATGTACCCCAGTGCGGGCAGGGGGTTCCAGTTCGGGCAGGGGGTTCCAGTTCATAATGATGAGATGAAATGTACCCCAGTGCGGGCAGGGGGTTCCAGTTCATAATGAGATGCAATGTACCGCAGTGCGGGCAGGTGGTTCCAGTTCATAATGATGAGATGAAATGTACCCCAGTGCGGGCGGGGGGTTCCATTTCATAATGATGAGATGCAATGTACCCCAGTGCGAGCAGGTGGTTCCAGTTCATAATGATGAAATGTACCCCAGTGCGGGCGGGGGTTCCAGTTCATAATGATGAGATGAAATGTACCCCAGTGCGGGCAGGGGGTTCCAGTTCATAATGAGATGCAATGTACCGCAGTGCAGGCAGGGGGTTCCAGTTCATAATGAGATGCAATGTAACGCAGTGCGGGCAGGGGGTTCCAGTTCATAATGATGAGATGAAATGTACCCCAGTGTGGGTAGGGGGTTCCAGTAATGTACCCCAATGCGGGCAGGGGGTTCCAGTTCATAATGATGAGATGAAATGTACCCCAGTGCGGGCAGGGGGTTCCAGTTCATAATGATGAAATGTACCGCAGTGCGGGCAGGTGGTTCCAGTTCATAATGAGATGCAATGTACCCCAGTGCGGGCAGGGGGATCCAGTTCATAATGATGAAATGATATGTACCCCAGTGCGGGCAGGGGGTTCCAGTTCATAATGATGAAATGATATGTACCCCAGTGCGGGCAGGGGGTTCTAGTTCATAATGATGAGATGAAATGTACTGCAGTGCGGGCAGGGGGTTCCAGTTCATAATGAGATGCAATGTACCGCAGTGCGGGCAGGGGGTTCCAGTAATGTACCCCAGTGCGGGCAGGGGGTTCCAGTTCATAATGATGAGATGAAATGTACCCCAGTGCGGGCAGGGGGTTCCAGTAATGTACCCCAGTGCGGGCAGGGGGTTCCAGTTCATAATGAGATGCAATGTACCCCAGTGTGGGCAGGGGGTTCCAGTTCATAATGATGAAATGTACCCCAGTGCGGGCAGGGGGTTCCAGTAATGTACCCCAGTGCGGGCAGGGGGTTCCAGTTCATAATGATGAGATGAAATGTACCCCAGTGCGGGCAGGGGGTTCCAGTTCATAATGAGATGCAATGTACCCCAGTGCGGGCAGGGGGTTCCAGTAATGTACCCCAGTGCGGGCAGGGGGTTCCAGTTCATAATGATGAGATGAAATGTACCGCAGTGCGGGCAGGGGGTTCCAGTAATGTACCCCAATGCGGGCAGGGGGTTCCAGTAATGTACCCCAGTGCGGGCAGGGGGTTCCAGTTCATAATGAGATGCAATGTACCCCAGTGTGGGCAGGGGGTTCCAGTTCATAATGATGAGATGAAATGTACCCCAGTGTGGGCAGGGGGTTCCAGTTCATAATGATGAGATGAAATGTACCGCAGTGAAGGTAGGGGGTTCCAGTAATGTACCCCAGTGCGGGCAGGGGGTTCCAATAATGTACCCCAGTGCGGGCAGGGGGTTCCAGTTCATAATGAGATGCAATGTACCCCAGTGTGGGCAGGGGGTTCCAGTTCATAATGATGAAATGTACCCCAGTGCGGGCAGGGGGTTCCAGTAATGTACCCCAGTGCGGGCAGGGGGTTCCAGTTCATAATGATGAGATGAAATGTACCCCAGTGCGGGCAGGGGGTTCCAGTAATGTACCCCAATGCGGGAAGGGGGTTCCAGTTCATGATGAAATGTACCCCAGTGCGGGCAGGTGGTTCCAGTTCATAATGATGAGATGAAATGTACAGCAGTGCGGGCAGGGGGTTCCAGTTCATAATGATGAAATGTACCCCAGTGCGGGCAGGGGGTTCCAGTTCATAATGAGATGCAATGTACCGCAGTGCGGGCAGGGGGTTCCAGTAATGTACCCCAGTGCGGGCAGGGGGTTCCAGTTCATAATGAGATGCAATGTACCGCAGTGCGGGCAGGGGGTTCCAGTAATGTACCCCAGGGCGGGCAGGGGGTTCCAGTTCATAATGATGAGATGAAATGTACCCCAGTGCGGGCAGGGGGTTCCAGTTCATAATGAGATGCAATGTACCCCAGTGCGGGTGGGGGGGTTCCAGTTCATAATGAGATGCAAGGTACCCCAGTGCGGGCAGGGGGTTCCAGTAATGTACCCCAGTGCGGGCGGGGGGTTCCAGTTCATAATGAGATACAATGTACCCCAGTGCGGGCAGGGGGGGTTCCAGTTCATAATAATGAGATGCAATGTACCGCAGTGCGGGCAGGGGGTTCCAGTTCATAATGAGATGCAATGTACCGCAGTGTGGGCAGGGGGGGTTCCAGTAATGTACCCCAGTGCGGGGAGGGGGTTCCAGTTCATAATGATGAAATGTACCCCAGTGCGGGCAGGGGGTTCCAGTTCATAATGTTGAGATGAAATGTACCCCAGTGCGGGCAGGGGGTTCCAGTTCATAATGAGATGCAATGTACCCCAGTGCGGGCTGGGGGTTCCAGTAATGTACCCCAGTGCGGGGAGGGGGTTCCAGTTCATAATGATGAAATGTACCCCAGTGCGGGCAGGGGGTTCCAGTTCATAATGATGAGATGAAATGTACCCCAGTGCGGGCAGGGGGTTCCAGTAATGTACCCCAGTGCGGGGAGGGGGTTCCAGTTCATAATGATGAAATGTACCCCAGTGCGGGCAGGGGGTTCCAGTGCGGGCAGGGGGTTCCAGTTCATAATGAGATGCAGTATACCGCAGTGCGGGCAGGTAGTTCCAGTTCATAATGATGAGATGAAATGTACCCCAGTGCGGGCGGGGGGTTCCATTTCATAATGATGAGATGCAATGTACCCCAGTGCGAGCAGGTGGTTCCAGTTCATAATGATTAAATGTACCCCAGTGCGGGCGGGGGTTCCAGTTCATAATGATGAGATGAAATGTACCCCAGTGCGGGCGGGGGGTTCCATTTCATAATGATGAGATGCAATGTACCCCAGTGCGAGCGGTGGTTCCAGTTCATAATGATTAAATGTACCCCAGTGCAGGCGGGGGTTCCAGTTCATAATGATGAGATGAAATGTACCCCAGTGCGGGCAGGGGGTTCCAGTTCATAATGAGATGCAATGTACCGCAGTGCAGGCAGGGGGTTCCAGTTCATAATGAGATGCAATGTAACGCAGTGCGGGCAGGGGGTTCCAGTTCATTATGATGAGATGAAATGTACCCCAGTGTGGGTAGGGGGTTCCAGTAATGTACCCCAATGCGGGCAGGGGGTTCCAGTTCATAATGATGAGATGAAATGTACCCCAGTGCGGGCAGGGGGTTCCAGTTCATAATGATGAAATGTACCGCAGTGCGGGCAGGTGGTTCCAGTTCATAATGAGATGCAATGTACCGCAGTGCGGGCAGGGGGTTCCAGTTCATAATGATGAGATGAAATGTACCCCAGTGCGGGCGGGGGGGTTCCAGTAATGTACCCCAGTGCGGGCAGGGGGTTCCAGTTCATAATGATGAGATGAAATGTACCCCAGTGCGGGCGGGGGGTTCCAGTTCATAATGGTGAAATGTACCCCAGTGCGGGCGGGGGGTTCCAGTAATGTACCCCAGTGCGGGCAGGGGGTTCCAGTAATGTACCCCAGTGCGGGGAGGGGGTTCCAGTTCATAATGGTGAAATGTACCCCAGTGCAGGTAGGGGGTTCCAGTAATGTACCCCAATGCGGGCAGGGGGTTCCAGTTCATAATGAGATGCAATGTACCCCAGTGCGGGCAGGGGGTTCCAGTAATGTACCCCAGTGCGGGCGGGGGGTTCCAGTTCATAGTGAGATGCAATGTACCCCAGTGCGGGCAGGGGGGGTTCCAGTTCATAATAATGAGATGCAATGTACCGCAGTGCGGGCAGGGGGTTCCAGTTCATAATGAGATGCAATGTACCGCAGTGTGGGCAGGGGGGGGTTCCAGTAATGTACCCCAGTGCGGGGAGGGGGTTCCAGTTCATAATGTTGAGATGAAATGTACCCCAGTGCGGGCAGGGGGTTCCAGTTCATAATGAGATGCAATGTACCCCAGTGCGGGCTGGGGGGTTCCAGTAATGTACCCCAGTGCGGGGAGGGGGTTCCAGTTCATAATGATGAAATGTACCCCAGTGCGGGCAGGGGGTTCCAGTTCATAATGATGAGATGAAATGTACCCCAGTGCGGGCAGGGGGTTCCAGTAATGTACCCCAGTGCGGGGAGGGGGTTCCAGTTCATAATGATGAAATGTACCCCAGTGCGGGCAGGGGGTTCCAGTTCGGGCAGGGGGTTCCAGTTCATAATGATGAGATGAAATGTACCCCAGTGCGGGCAGGGGGTTCCAGTTCATAATGAGATGCAATGTACCGCAGTGCGGGCAGGTGGTTCCAGTTCATAATGATGAGATGAAATGTACCCCAGTGCGGGCGGGGGGTTCCATTTCATAATGATGAGATGCAATGTACCCCAGTGCGAGCAGGTGGTTCCAGTTCATAATGATGAAATGTACCCCAGTGCGGGCGGGGGTTCCAGTTCATAATGATGAGATGAAATGTACCCCAGTGCGGGCAGGGGGTTCCAGTTCATAATGAGATGCAATGTACCGCAGTGCAGGCAGGGGGTTCCAGTTCATAATGAGATGCAATGTAACGCAGTGCGGGCAGGGGGTTCCAGTTCATAATGATGAGATGAAATGTACCCCAGTGTGGGTAGGGGGTTCCAGTAATGTACCCCAATGCGGGCAGGGGGTTCCAGTTCATAATGATGAGATGAAATGTACCCCAGTGCGGGCAGGGGGTTCCAGTTCATAATGATGAAATGTACCGCAGTGCGGGCAGGTGGTTCCAGTTCATAATGAGATGCAATGTACCCCAGTGCGGGCAGGGGGATCCAGTTCATAATGATGAAATGATATGTACCCCAGTGCGGGCAGGGGGTTCCAGTTCATAATGATGAAATGATATGTACCCCAGTGCGGGCAGGGGGTTCTAGTTCATAATGATGAGATGAAATGTACTGCAGTGCGGGCAGGGGGTTCCAGTTCATAATGAGATGCAATGTACCGCAGTGCGGGCAGGGGGTTCCAGTAATGTACCCCAGTGCGGGCAGGGGGTTCCAGTTCATAATGATGAGATGAAATGTACCCCAGTGCGGGCAGGGGGTTCCAGTAATGTACCCCAGTGCGGGCAGGGGGTTCCAGTTCATAATGAGATGCAATGTACCCCAGTGTGGGCAGGGGGTTCCAGTTCATAATGATGAAATGTACCCCAGTGCGGGCAGGGGGTTCCAGTAATGTACCCCAGTGCGGGCAGGGGGTTCCAGTTCATAATGATGAGATGAAATGTACCCCAGTGCGGGCAGGGGGTTCCAGTTCATAATGAGATGCAATGTACCCCAGTGCGGGCAGGGGGTTCCAGTAATGTACCCCAGTGCGGGCAGGGGGTTCCAGTTCATAATGATGAGATGAAATGTACCGCAGTGCGGGCAGGGGGTTCCAGTAATGTACCCCAATGCGGGCAGGGGGTTCCAGTAATGTACCCCAGTGCGGGCAGGGGGTTCCAGTTCATAATGAGATGCAATGTACCCCAGTGTGGGCAGGGGGTTCCAGTTCATAATGATGAGATGAAATGTACCCCAGTGTGGGCAGGGGGTTCCAGTTCATAATGATGAGATGAAATGTACCGCAGTGAAGGTAGGGGGTTCCAGTAATGTACCCCAGTGCGGGCAGGGGGTTCCAGTAATGTACCCCAGTGCGGGCAGGGGGTTCCAGTTCATAATGAGATGCAATGTACCCCAGTGTGGGCAGGGGGTTCCAGTTCATAATGATGAAATGTACCCCAGTGCGGGCAGGGGGTTCCAGTAATGTACCCCAGTGCGGGCAGGGGGTTCCAGTTCATAATGATGAGATGAAATGTACCCCAGTGCGGGCAGGGGGTTCCAGTAATGTACCCCAATGCGGGAAGGGGGTTCCAGTTCATGATGAAATGTACCCCAGTGCGGGCAGGTGGTTCCAGTTCATAATGATGAGATGAAATGTACAGCAGTGCGGGCAGGGGGTTCCAGTTCATAATGATGAAATGTACCCCAGTGCGGGCAGGGGGTTCCAGTTCATAATGAGATGCAATGTACCGCAGTGCGGGCAGGGGGTTCCAGTAATGTACCCCAGTGCGGGCAGGGGGTTCCAGTTCATAATGAGATGCAATGTACCGCAGTGCGGGCAGGGGGTTCCAGTAATGTACCCCAGGGCGGGCAGGGGGTTCCAGTTCATAATGATGAGATGAAATGTACCCCAGTGCGGGCAGGGGGTTCCAGTTCATAATGAGATGCAATGTACCCCAGTGCGGGTGGGGGGGTTCCAGTTCATAATGAGATGCAAGGTACCCCAGTGCGGGCAGGGGGTTCCAGTAATGTACCCCAGTGCGGGCGGGGGGTTCCAGTTCATAATGAGATGCAATGTACCCCAGTGCGGGCAGGGGGGGTTCCAGTTCATAATAATGAGATGCAATGTACCGCAGTGCGGGCAGGGGGTTCCAGTTCATAATGAGATGCAATGTACCGCAGTGTGGGCAGGGGGGGTTCCAGTAATGTACCCCAGTGCGGGGAGGGGGTTCCAGTTCATAATGATGAAATGTACCCCAGTGCGGGCAGGGGGTTCCAGTTCATAATGTTGAGATGAAATGTACCCCAGTGCGGGCAGGGGGTTCCAGTTCATAATGAGATGCAATGTACCCCAGTGCGGGCTGGGGGTTCCAGTAATGTACCCCAGTGCGGGGAGGGGGTTCCAGTTCATAATGATGAAATGTACCCCAGTGCGGGCAGGGGGTTCCAGTTCATAATGATGAGATGAAATGTACCCCAGTGCGGGCAGGGGGTTCCAGTAATGTACCCCAGTGCGGGGAGGGGGTTCCAGTTCATAATGATGAAATGTACCCCAGTGCGGGCAGGGGGTTCCAGTGCGGGCAGGGGGTTCCAGTTCATAATGAGATGCAGTATACCGCAGTGCGGGCAGGTAGTTCCAGTTCATAATGATGAGATGAAATGTACCCCAGTGCGGGCGGGGGGTTCCATTTCATAATGATGAGATGCAATGTACCCCAGTGCGAGCAGGTGGTTCCAGTTCATAATGATTAAATGTACCCCAGTGCGGGCGGGGGTTCCAGTTCATAATGATGAGATGAAATGTACCCCAGTGCGGGCGGGGGGTTCCATTTCATAATGATGAGATGCAATGTACCCCAGTGCGAGCGGTGGTTCCAGTTCATAATGATTAAATGTACCCCAGTGCAGGCGGGGGTTCCAGTTCATAATGATGAGATGAAATGTACCCCAGTGCGGGCAGGGGGTTCCAGTTCATAATGAGATGCAATGTACCGCAGTGCAGGCAGGGGGTTCCAGTTCATAATGAGATGCAATGTAACGCAGTGCGGGCAGGGGGTTCCAGTTCATTATGATGAGATGAAATGTACCCCAGTGTGGGTAGGGGGTTCCAGTAATGTACCCCAATGCGGGCAGGGGGTTCCAGTTCATAATGATGAGATGAAATGTACCCCAGTGCGGGCAGGGGGTTCCAGTTCATAATGATGAAATGTACCGCAGTGCGGGCAGGTGGTTCCAGTTCATAATGAGATGCAATGTACCGCAGTGCGGGCAGGGGGTTCCAGTTCATAATGATGAGATGAAATGTACCCCAGTGCGGGCGGGGGGGTTCCAGTAATGTACCCCAGTGCGGGCAGGGGGTTCCAGTTCATAATGATGAGATGAAATGTACCCCAGTGCGGGCGGGGGGTTCCAGTTCATAATGGTGAAATGTACCCCAGTGCGGGCGGGGGGTTCCAGTAATGTACCCCAGTGCGGGCAGGGGGTTCCAGTAATGTACCCCAGTGCGGGGAGGGGGTTCCAGTTCATAATGGTGAAATGTACCCCAGTGCAGGTAGGGGGTTCCAGTAATGTACCCCAATGCGGGCAGGGGGTTCCAGTTCATAATGAGATGCAATGTACCCCAGTGTGGGCAGGGGGTTCCAGTTCATAATGAGATGAAATGTACCGCAGTGCAGGCAGGGGGTTCCAGTAATGTACCCCAGTGCGGGCAGGGGGTTCCAGTTCATAATGAGATGCAATGTACCGCAGTACGGGCAGGGGGTTCCAGTTCATAATGATGAGATGAAATGTACCCCAGTGCGGGCGGGGGGTTCCAGTAATGTACCCCAGTGCGGGCAGGGGGTTCCAGTTCATAATGATGAGATGAAATGTACCCCAGTGCGGGCGGGGGGGTTCCAGTTCATAATGGTGAAATGCATCCCAGTGCGGGCGGGGGGTTCCAGTAATGTACCCCAGTGCGGGCAGGGGGTTCCAGTAATGTACCCCAGTGCGGGGAGGGGGTTCCAGTTCATAATGATGAAATGTACCCCAGCGCGGGCAGGGGGTTCCAGTTCATAATGATGAGATGAAATGTACCCCAGTGCGGGCAGGGAGTTCCAGTAATGTACCCCAGTGCGTGCTGGGGGTTCCAGTTCATAATGATGAAATGTACCCCAGCGCGGGCGGGGGTTCCAGTTCATAATGATGAGATGAAATGTACCCCAGTGCGGGCAGGTGGTTCCAGTTCATAATGAGATGCAATGTACCGCAGTGTTGGCAGGGGGTTCCAGATCATAATGATGAGATGAAATGTACCCCAGTGCGGGAAGGGGGTTCCAGTTCATAATGATGAGATGAAATGTACCCCAGTGCGGGCAGGGGGTTCCAGTAATGTACCCCAATGCGGGCACGGGGTTCCAGTTCATAATGATGAAATGTACCGCAGTACGAGCAGGTGGTTCCAGTTCATAATGATGAGATGAAATGTACCCCAGTGTGGGCAGGGGGTTCCAGTTCATAATGATTAAATGAAATGTACCGCAGTGCGGGCAGGGGGTTCCAGTAATGTACCCCAGTGCGGGCGGGGGTTCCAGTTCATAATGAGATGCAATGTACCGCAGTGCGGGCAGGTGGTTCCAGTTCATAATGATGAGATGAAATGTACCGCAGTGCGGGTAGGGGTGGGAGTATGGTTTGAGTCGGGGGCGGTGCAGGCGACGTGTGTACGATTCTATCCACTATGGATCACGTGTGGTTTCAGTGGGTTTCAATTGTAATTTACTTTCATGGCGTTGTCGGTTACAGTTAAAAATGGTTAGAAAAATAAATAAATAAAAAAACGCGGGGGATGGGCTGCAACTATGGTTTATTTACATATCGTTGGGGTCTTTCAATCATGGTCTTATAAAATAAGCCATAGCAAAGTGTGATGTGCACTCTGGATCTCGGAGTGCTTCAGATCGCACGGGCACGTGCGGTAGAAAGTAGTTTAAAGAGTTTGAAGTTTATAACGATGCTGGCATTAGACCAAAAAGGAAGCACCATCTTTATAGAGGGAACTTACAAATGGACCAAATATTAGTAGAGTATCATTCTGAACAATTCATCAATTTCACAACGTTCACAGGAGTCACCTACTAAAAGCCATAACTACCTAGAGGACCACCGAGGGGACAGAGCCAATTCACCATGGGCCTTGCACGTTCAAACCTCAGCGCTGCTTACAATGATACCAATGCGTACTGCCCATTTTGTAGCCAACTCCCTGTTAAACCCTTTCCCTCAGTTCTTGTGCGTATCCTGGACCTCGAGCGGTTTGTAGCCCCCCCTATGCCCACCCCCGCGCTACGATGGACTATAGCCAGGTGCCCTCATTGCATGCCTGTAATGGCCTTTAGCATTTTTGCGCAACCAGGACACCATTTGCACAGATAACACCGTATTAAATTTACTGAGTTGCAGGTGCAAGCCTAGAGGGCAGGTTTCTGGTGCTTTAGTTGGGAAGTGTGGGAGAGGACGTGAATATGTCGCCTGAAGAGGCAGCAATTGGCAGCAGTTTAACATTGGTGCCAGATGGGAGCTTAACACACTCACATAACAAACAAGCAAATAAATAAATAAAAACAATTGCTGGACCATTACAGATGCAGGGGGTGCAACGTTGTACTGGGACGACGGTATGTTTTACATTTTGTATAGGTTGAGCCCTGGGGCAGCGCGTGGGGGGGGGCCCAAGGCTGGAATTAGAATATTGGTGCTTTGAACAGGGGCAACGGCGGCGGTGCATTGAGGGGGCTCCAGTTTCAACTAAAACACAGCATGTTTACATTCAGGAAAGGAAAAGTACTGCGGGCCGCGTGTTGGGTGGCATGATGGCTCGTGGTTTGGACCCGCCGGGCAGTGCAGGCAATAGGTTTAATGCATTGCCTGGTTAGAATGGTGGCAAACACGGTGGGGGAGGTGGCAGGTGGGTTCACGGGAGGCGCGCGCCACTTTATTATCAGATCTCATTAAAGTGCATCAACTATACTCTGGTCAAATGTCACACAGATCAAGGAATAAGATTAACCAACAATTGATAGAGGCGGAGAGCATTTGGTTAGAACAACTGGCAGAATATGGTACGCCTACAGATGCCCATGAGAGCGTACAAGAGTCAAATGCCATCAGTTAGGTTCTTGCATGCTTAGCTTTGGCTAAACAGAACATTTTGGGTTTGGGCGCAAGGGCAAACCCCCCCGCTCTGGAAGGGGAACGATATGGAGCGTCACAGGTGCAATCTCCGGCCCAGGCTTTAGAAGCGGTATGCACAATAGCGCAGAGCAAGCTATGGGGAAGGTAGGGTGCGCAGGCTGTATCCCCCTCTCCCTGTTGCGGGGGGAGGGGTGCTCTAGCGGGCATGTGAAGGAGGGGCAAAGGGGGGGACGCTAGGAGGGGCAGATTCTGCGCAAGGAAAGGAGTGGGTGAAGGTAAGAGCGTACACGGGAGGGGGAGGATGGAAGAATTTGACAGGATCCCCAGCAAGAAGAAAGGATAAGAAAAAGGTAAAATTTGAAATTAAAATAATAGTAATCCATTGCTTAAATAAATTAAAGAAATAATCTAAATGCTTACAATTGAGGGCTCTCGTGGAGGGATCACAACGGCCAAGAAAGGCCCAACACGCCCTCCCCACCCCTGGTGGACGGGGGGGGCCTCCAACAAAATAACCACGCGGTCAAGGGAAGACCTTTTTTCCAATACGCCGCTGTCAGGACAGTTGGCCCTCCTGCAATGGAGTACAAACTAATGGATCGGTAACCGGCAAGGAACGCCATCACGCAAGGGTGACGGTCGGGGGCGGTGATCCCAAGCACAAATCATCACGCCACCGGTGGAATCCGGAGGGCATGCTTGCTGGTTGCGAATGGAACGAATGAGGGTAGAAGAACATTGTGCTGGGTCTATAGCGGGGGTCTTGGGCAGCACAGGCGCCCAGGTGCCTGAGGGGGAACTCACTGCTGCCGGTTGCCCGCAGTGAGTCATGGCAGAGCCACCAGTCGCGTGAATAGGTGTCTGTTGGACACGCCCAGCGGATGTTACATGGTCTTCCCGTTAGAAAGTACTGGCGGATACCACAAGGGGAACTGCACATCCATCAGCTTAGAATGAACGGCACCCAGGAGTATTAGACTCAGGGAAGGCCCCTATAAAAGGGGAGGGATAGGGGGCTGGGAAGACTTTCCAACTCCAAACACTGATGGGAAAAGAAAAAGGAGAGTAACAACAAATGCAAGGGGAGGGGAAGGAATGAAAGAATTTTAGTTCAAACAGGGTCAGAAGGAGGATGAAAAAGTTGGGAGGGGGACTGGGAACGATGGGTCAGCTGGGGGGGGGTTAGGAGAACTGGGGCAGTTACAAGGGACTGTTTAGGGAGAACTCTGGGTAATGCCTGGGGGGGGGACTTGGCAGCTTGGGGGTAGTGGCCTAAGAGGAGCAGGAGGGGAGAGCTGGCGAGGACATTTCAAGCGTGGATATGGGGAATAGGATGGGGAAGGAATGACTCTGGGCTCTGGGGGGTATGTAGCAATGCTAGGGGGGGCTCTTGGGAACAGGAGGGCGTTTAGGGGAAGGAGGGGCCTGCGGGGGGGGGCAAAAGCGGTCAGAAAGAGAGACCTCCAAGGAAATGGGGAAGAGAGGGAAGCTTGGAGAAGGGAAGCATGAGGAGGGGAAAGGGGAAGTATTGGAAGGATCCTAAGAAAGAAGAACATGAAACAAGGGAAAAGGAAAATGCACTTAAATAGAAAAATGGGAAAGAAATGAAAAATAAAAATAAAAGAAAAATGGCCAAAGGGTAGTGAGGGATGGATAAGGAGGGACGGGGCCCGTAAGGACCGGAAGGGGCAGGGGGGGTTAGGCTGCTATTCCTCAGCGCAGAATTCTGAGGGTAGCGGCGAAACGGAACACCTGTCAGTTAACTCCTAACTTCATGTATGTTAATAAAATTTGCTGCAGCAATTTTACTTCCACTCAGACAACTGGTCATGCCTCTCATTTGGGGGCTGCAAGGGGGGGGGGGTTCACAGGGAGGAGGGTAGCGGGTAGGTAATGGGGGGACATAAAAGGGGGTGTGTGTGAACTGCTGGTGTAGCCGTGCCCCCACTGAGGGTGTCAGCGCTAAGAAAAACCAAAGCTGTACGCCCCCAAGCACAGGCAGCAGTGTCAATTGCACAGAAAAGGTGTACAGATTATGCATAAGCAACGCACATTTCCAACTCAAAAACAGAGAAAAACAAATGCGCAGCACGTTCAAACAAATACAGGAAGCGCAGGATTTCATGTAGAAGTGTTAGAACTAGGCTCGGCTTTGTGTGTAATGAGAATGCAAGTAATGCTTTGATTTTCGCAGCCAGCTCGAAATGATAAATCAGTGAACAGCGTGACTAAAAGAGAAAACAAGAAACTTTACCTTTCTGTATTCAGGGTTCCATGTGATATTTTCGTGGCAAAAATATCGCGATGCAAAAATATCAAAAATAACCCATGGTCCCTACGGGGGGCACCCCCGCAACCCCTGCTGGCGATATTTTCGCCACCAAAAATATCGCCTACGGCCGTTCCCGACAACCATATGTACGGCGATATTTTTGGTGGCGAAAATATTACCTGATACCGTTTTCAGTAGGAACGTCACAAAAAAAAGGCTGAGTTTAAGTCCTCGAGCGTGATTGCCCAGACGAACTAGCACTCAAAAAATAAAAAACCTAAAGTGTTTATCAGGGCACGGACAAAAAAGGAAATTATCACAAAGCCTGTGCACCCCGCACACCCAAACAGAACACTTAGGTGCACTGTGGCTGCGCGTGCACAGAGTTGAAGTAGGGTTTCTGTGAGTGGGTGGGCAGAGCAGCAGACAGCACGGAAATTAAAGAAGCAGTGGAGTTAGGGGTTGGAAAAACAACAAAGTTCACGTAAGAGTGAACAAAGTAAGAACAAAGATTTACTTCAGAGCAACAAAGTCCATATGCTGCTGTTTATAGTCCATGTTACGGCAGCCTGGGAATCTTCCTCTTAGGCATGCAGCGTGGAGCCAGGTCCAAAGTAGCCAATAGTGAGTCCAGCACAACAGCACACTTAGGTAGACAAGCATTTAACAATGGGTGAACATGCCCGGGCTTTGTCTAGCAGAAAAGTCAACAATAGAATAAAGAGCCACATGTTGGAAACCATTTAGTGTGCAGACCATTCCTGCACGGATCTGAAATATGTTGGAGCAGCAGAACTATGTTTTGTGGTCTGTGGATATGTTTGTAGTCTGGGAAAAGTGGTGGGTGAGTTGAATGGGTGATTATGGGAGAGCGGTGTTGTGTGTTTATGGGTATAAGAAGATAAGTGAGGTGTGAGTGTTGAAGGGACAACATAGATCTGGAGGTAAGCATTGATAGGTTGAGCTGAGGGGTGCAATAGGGTGAGTGTGATGGATGAGCATGTGGTTGAAGGATGAGCTGGTCATTAGCGTGCGTGCACTGCAATGTGAAGATCCTAAATACAAGACATGATGCACAAACAGCTGCATTTTACAATATCTGCGCATTTGGAGCAATAGAAGCGGTACAAGCAATTATCATAAGGAGAAGAGGCTCTGGGATTAACTAGCAAGAGGCTTCTGGCATTAACTAGCGAGAGGCTTCTGGCATTAAGTAGCGAGAGGCTCTGGGATTAACTAGCAAGTAAAGGCAACACAGCAGTAAAGAGCTGGAGGCTGTAACATGACGTGAGAGGCCCAGCAGGGGCAACACGGGATGCACAGGAGCAATAGTGCATGATGCATGCACGCCCTGCAACATGAAGGAACTGAGCTGAATAGCTGACACATGAATACCTTGTAAGGTCGGCCTGCAGATGCAGGTTTAGGGACTAGAATTACATCAAGATGACAAGAGGGAGATAGTGCCCTCCCTCGCCCATGTTATCCTTTTCTCTGCGCATGCGCTAGTGACTCGTGTCTCAACGCTCTGCATGTTTAACATCTGTGCGCAGGAAATATATCATTGAATATGTTCTGAAATGTCCGCATGCGTGTCTCATGATGCTTTTCCTGCACATACTTTGGTGCTTCTCTCTCATCGCTCAGCATGTGTTATTGCTGTCTCAGCGCTCGGCATGTTTACACCTCTGCAGTAGATTCGTACCCTTGAGCATGCGCAGTGTGTTCCATGGTCTATATATGCTCAGGTCATCATGTGTTTACTGCGCATGCTCTGGGGATCAGTATCTCAGCTCTGCGCATGTCTGTTCTTCGGGTTTGCAGATCAATAGTCCGTGCAATTTGCAGTCATTCTTCGAGGTCCCGAGAGGTGCACAGGGTCCATTGTGTTTTTCTGGGAACTCAAATATTACGCTTTCAAATGTGAAATACATCCAGCGTTGAAAGTAGGCAGGAACTAAAGAGTACGACGTTCCCTTACATTGTGGGCTAACCCGTCATGCTTCCCTTATGGTAGTGGGTAGTTCCCATCCGAGAAACGGACCATAGCAACGGCCCGCCCACTATTCTCCACGTGACTTAATACGGTGGTGGCTGGTTCCCATTAGAGAAACGGACCTTAGCAATGGCCCGCCTGCTCTTCTTCACGTGACCCTTACGTCATCGTTGTGCTTTTCCAGGACCAATGAAGGAAGCGCTTCCGGGGCAGAGGTTGGATCCACTTAGGGACGTGGTGCCGAATTCATGTTGCAGGCTGCAGGGGCGGCGCGCGCCTTTGCACGTCATCACACAGGCGCAGGGAGAGGAGCCGTGCAGGCAGCAGGGGCGGCGCGCGCGTTTGCACGTCATCAGGTGCGGGGAGGGGAGCCGCGCGGAGCCCCTGCTGCCTGCACGGCTCCTCTCCCTGCGCCTGTGTGATGACGTGCAAAGGCGCGCGCCGCCCCTGCAGCCTGCAACATGAATTCGGCACCACGTCCCTAAGTGGATCCAACCTCTGACACTCTCAGTACAGGGAGCGGCTCCTGCGGCGGTGCAGATCTGGAGGAAGGAGGTGGGGGAGCAGGTGCGACGCGTTAGGGGGCGGGGGGCTACGGGAGTGGCGGCCGTTCTTGCACAGGCGCCATGTGTTGTTGCTGGCGGGGGCTGTGTGTCCGTTGCTGGGGCCGATATGAGTGGGCAGGGGTATACTCCGGAGGGGGTAGGGGTGCAAGATGGGGTAAGGCCTGCTCCTGGGAGGGCGGAAGCAAGCGGGCTCTGGGGTCTGCAGGGGTTCCTACTGGTGGGGGTGCAAGATGGCCTATGGCCTGCTCCTGGGAGGGTGATGCAAGGGGACCCTGGGCTCTGCAGTGGTTGCTGCGCCTAGGAGGGGTGATACATTGGGAGGCCAGGGTACCCTGGGCTCTGCAGGGGTTCCTGGCGGTGCAAGATGGTGTAAGGCCTGCGCCTGGGAGGGTGATGCATTGCGTAGTAAGGGTACCCTTGGGTCTGCAGGGGTTCCTGGTGGTGGGGGTGCAAGATGGCCTAAGGCCTGCATCTGGGAGGGTGATGCATTGGGAGGCAAGGGTACCCTGGGGTCTGCAGGGGTTCCTGGTGGTGGGGGTGCAAGATGGCGTAAGGCCTGCGTCTGGAAGGGTGATGCATTGGGCGGCCAGGGGTAAGCTGGGGTCTGCAGGGGTTCCTGGTGGTGGGGGTGCAAGATGGCGTAAGGCCTGCGTCTGGAAGGGTGATGCATTGGGAGACAAGGGTACCCTGGCGTCTGCAGGGGTTCCTGGGGGTGGGAGTGCAAGATGGGGGTAAGGCCTGCTCCTGGGAGGGTAATGCAGTGGGAGGCAAGGGTACCCGCGGGTCTGCAGGGGTAATGCAGTGGGAGGCAAGGGTACCCGCGGGTCTGCAGGGGGGATGCATTGGGAGACAAGGGTACCCGCGGGTCTGCAGGGGTGATGCATTGTGAGGCAAGGGTACACTGGGGTCTGCAGGAGCTGCTGTGCCTGGGAGGGTGATGCATTGGGAGGCAAGGGTACCCAGGGGGCTGCTGTGCCTGGGAGGGGTGACACATTGGGTAGTAAGGGTACCCTGGGGTCTGCAGAGGTGATGCATTGTGAGGCAAGGGTACACTGGGGTCTGCAGGAGCTGCTGTGCTTGGGAGGCAAGGGTACCCTGGGGGCTGCTGTGCCTGGGAGGGGTGACACATTGGGTAGTAAGGGTGCCCTTGAGTTTTCAGGGGTTGGTGGTGGTGTATCTGACAAGGGGTCCCTTAGGACTGGAGGGGGGAGCCCAAGTGGGAAGAAAAGTGGCAAGGGGGATGGTGGGAAAGGAAAATTTGCTGCGGGTGGTGGTTGCCAGTCTCTAGTGAGGGTTTGGTGGGAGCTGGTGTTGATGGTGGGAGGAGAAAGGGGGGGTTGCATGAGGATGTCAGGGGGGTGCTGCTTTGTAGTAGACCCCCATCCTCCCCTGTGGATCGGAGGGTGGAGGGCAGTGTGTGGGTGGGTGTGAGGCTGCAGTTGAATCCATGGGGGCAGAGTTGGCCCTTTTGTGATGTCAGAGTGGGTCTGGAAAGGGATTGGTGCTGTGCAGTCTGTCCAGGTCATCAGTGGGGGGCGTTTGTTGGTTAAGGGTGTGGGTGAGCTGACCAGGAACAAGGCATTGGATTTGGGAAGTCTTGGGAGACATCCTGTTTCTGTGTTGGAACAGGGTGGTGCAGTGTGTAAGGGAGTGATTTATGGTGTACCTCCTTTGTGTGCATGACAGGGACATGGAGTTTGTTGCAGGAGTTGGGGGGTTTGGAGGTGTGACGGTTGGGCAGGAAAGATCCTGATGGGGGTATCATTTCTACGACTGTGGCTATTCGGTTTAGGGGGAGTGAGGTGCCGGAGCATGTGTTTTTGGGGTTTCAGCGGTTTCTGGTGAAGCCTTATGTCCCCGCCCCACCTTAGGTGCTATAAATGTCAGGAGTATGGTCCCGTGGTGCGATCTTTTTGGACGGAGAGAAGGTGTGGTAAGTGTGGTGGTCCCCATGATATTAAGGATTGTGTCTCTGTATGTACACCAAAGTATTGCAATTGTGGTAGGGATCATGTTGATTATTATAGGGGGTGTGTTGCACAGGTGGAGGCCTGTAAGGTTGTGAGCACTAAGGTGAGTCATAACATCAGCTGCAGCAGTTCAGAAGGTGCAGGCGGAGCAGGTGGTTGTGGTGGGTAGTGGTGAAGCGACTGGAGGTGGGGGAGGTTCAGTCTTTGGAGGTTGAGGGGGTGTCACTATCAGAATGGAGGATTTGTTGTGTTTTATTATCGTAACAATTAATGATGGCTGAGTGTCAGTCGATCTGACGGGTTATAAGCTGTGATGAAGGCAGCGAAGATACGTTTAAGGATGTACATAGGATGATGAGTGGTGGTATTTTTGTTCTCCCTTGTCGCGCTCTGGAACACTTGTGTATGAGCGCGATACAAATAAAATATCAATATAAAAGTGGACCATAGTTGCGAAATGCAAGTAATTCCTTTTGCGGCAGGCTGTTTGAATAGTACCCAATTGGGTGGGGGGGAGGGGTTGTTGATCAAATGTAATGCAAATTGTGTGCAATTTAAAGAATATTTATTCAGCAACAATGTTAAAAACTACCAGTTGCACAGTGAAGCAACTCATCAAAGTGGCACGCTTGGACTGGAAAAACTCCCACACTAGCAGTTCTTGACTCGCAATGTTATAAAACCGGTTTCATTTGTATAGCAGTGATATTGGGTAGGAGTTACTTATCTGTGGGGTGTAGTTTGGGAGTGGCGCGCATGCAGAGCGCAGGGGGTGCATAGTAGTGTTTCGCCCTGGGCACCAACTGGACTAGTAAATGTCCTGGGTGGATGGGCTCCTTTTAATCTCCCTGGGACCTCAAATGCTACGTTTTTAAATGTGAAATATGTCTTATGGAATCTTTGGGGAATCATTTGCTGTGGGTGAGAGACCAGCGACTATTCACTCCTCTTTTAGTGAGAAAGTGATCATCTGTTTTGGCCAAGTGTTATTTACGTTGTCTCTGCTTGTTCTTCATAAACCTCCAGTTAATCCTGTCTTCTGTGTTTGTGATGGACGGTGCATTCCTGGCGGGGAGAGAACAGAAGCTCCTCATTGGATGTTTCGATTATATATCATTATAGGATGTCTTGCGTTTGTAGTCTTTAATAACGTAATAATGTCTTCCATTTCTAGATCTAAACACAATATTGCGTTATCCTACTCTGCAAAACGTAAGACGCACAGGCACCAAAAGGTAAATAGCTGCTGTAGTTTTTATCTGCACAGGTTGTCCTATGCTTCTGAGATAGCCGGTCTCCCACCCTGCGTTCCTGTACCCTTTATGTCTCCTTCTCTCCTGTCTTGTCTCCATTCCTGCCTCTTCCTGAAACTGGTGTCCAGATCCAAGTTTAGCATCCAGGTCTGTGGCTCAGTGGACTAGTGCATACTCTGGTAGGATCCATGGTTGTGTGATCTCATAGTCACTAGTTTGAATCCTGCAGGTCCACCCAGCCCTTCATCCATCCAAGATTGACAGAATGAGCCTCTGAATTTTGTAACAATGAAAATCTGTTACCTTCTGTCTAGGACACCAAAATACATTAGTGTGTGTGGGGGAGCTGGGTACACTCTACAAATACACATAGTATGTTATGTTAATCCTTTCCTCTGTGCCGTCCTATTAAACTCAATTGGTAATTCGCTATTGGACCTGTATGGTGGATCTCGGCACCTTTCTATAGGGGGTGGAGGAGTGGAATTTATAAAAGTGAGTTAAATAAGCACATTGGTAGCTACACCTAGTGTTGGTTGTCCTCTTTGCTGATCACCTGGGGAGCAAAGGATTGATGGTAAAGCCTTAATCGGGAGGGGCTGAATGAAACAGAACACCAGATCTGCACTTTGGTGGGTGTATTTTTTGTTTCTAGGAATGAATGAGTGAGCGTTCTGGAGGGGAATTGAGGGCATGCGGTAGAGTCAATGGAAAGGATGGTATGGAGTGCAGAAGTATCACAGACACACATGCTCCCCTTGCCTGCCCACCCGCTAGAGCAGTCGCAACATGAGGTGATTGAAACGGTCACCCTCGTGATTGTTAAGGAAGGTGAGTCAAGGACAGTGACATGCCCACTTGCACACGTTCGTGAACGGTTAGCAAGTCGGGTGACCCGAGTATTGCAGGCTCCTCAAATCATCTGCATCCCTTATTTATTCACTTATTGTCGCCAGTTGTGGGATAAAATGACCAACTGGCATTGTTAGGTGTTGGGATCCCCTATTGGCTAGCAGCCCGTGTGCATTCCTGATGACCCACTTTGAAGTACTCTCCCACAAATTAATCTGGGAGGGAAGCTCCAAGATGTGGCTCCATCAACTGGACCTAGGACTTCATCAAGTCCTCGCAGCTCACACCCTGCAGATACTGTTCCAAACAGTAGCACGATTCAGTCATGACACGTGCATAGCTCTGCATGACGTGCTATGTGAGGGATCTAACATCCTGATATTGCACCATCATGGCAGGAGGGGTGCGGGATGGACCTCATCCGTTAAGGCCTCAATCACTGATGTGACAAAGCCTTTATGTGAAATATAGCATTAAGAGTCGTGGTTTTAGGCCACAGTAACCTGACGTATGTGTTATATGGTACCACCTGCGGGGGTTTTCAGAAATAATCTCTTGCTCATACCCACACTCGCCTCACTGTAAAATCTTGATGTAGTAAATTACATGAAAGTGGGCAGCGTAAACCGTAATAATGAAAAAAAATCAGGGTGGGAGATCAAAACAGCAAGATTTTGTATTAATTTATTTAATCTCAAAAGAATAGCATACTGGTAAGTATTTACTTTTTTTCACAAAAAGACAGCGAACAGACAGGTTTTGCACTTTATCAATGGGGGTACTTCTGAGTACCAATCTCTTCAATATTGAGGTTATTTTCCTCGTATTAGTGCACATTCTCTAGCGAACAAATGGACATTTCAATATAAACGTGAGTAGGTGCTGCCCAGGACTACTAGTGGTCCATGGGGTTTGAAAAACATAACACACAACAATATGTACAAACAGAAAAATGAGACAAGGCGTGTCACAGATCGACACTGTAGTGTTTCGGCCAACTGTATCGGTTGATTCAGGATAGGGGTGAAGGGTGACTCTGTCCGTATGGTATCTGTCAGAGTATAATAAAGATGTGAAAAGGCTGTTATGATCTCTGTGATGTGTAATTTATACTTTTTAATACTTGTTAGTGGCTGGTTGGTGCCGAACAAATACACTAGATCGTGTATTCATGTAGAGCTCACCGTCAAGCAAAGGTGCAGCGGTAGAGCTTCTACAAATGGTCCCTCAGTGTTTCATGGTGGAGACTGGTGTAGCGGTGTACTGAATACACTGCTTTAGAGAAACGAGAGTGTAAGAATCACTCTGGAAATCCTGGGCACAATAAGTTGGCCAGGATGTGGCAGCGCCTGTGAGTGGCAAGCAGAATCCCCAGGTCTGAGAGAGAAAGGATTGAAAAATAACATGTACTCCGTCAATTTAAAATAAATGAAACATGTCAAAACAAGGGTGATACTGAGTGTTGGAGCATGCGTGATGACAGGGAAATACAATGTGCCGGGAGGCATGCCTCAAGTAATAAACTGCGTGTAGTTATCACATAGGAGTGGGTGAGCCATCAGGCGGTGGGATTGGGGCACAGTACCGGGTTATTTGTGCGCAGCGTATATGTGCAGTGCATGCGTTCATGTCTGTGCCCGTGATGTAGTGGGGACGTGGACGTTAAAAACAACTTTTCAAGCGTCTGACACTCACTAGGTGATACCTACGAGATTGAACGTGCATGGCATTTGGAGGCCATGCTCAATGGGGTGTATGCAGCAGATGGATCGTGCATAAATCCGTGTCCATACCCGTGGGGTAATAAGGGCGTGAAGGGACCTCTGTGATTAAACTTACTTGTAAGATCCGTGAGCGTCTGACTCTCACTGCATATGCAGCAGTGTGTACTGAGAGTTGCCCTGGAGATAAGTCCCGATGCTGTATGGTATGCCCCGCCCCCAGGCCGACGCCGCCAATAGTGGTGGGCCAATGGGGACAGGGGTGTGCGCGTGACGTGGCGCACAGCTCAAGAGAAAGTGAAAGTGAGTCTGATTGGCTAAAGGTACATGCAGCTTGGCCAATAATCAATGGACTCAAGATGGGGATTGTCCCGACTTAATTATGTTGGAAAAATGTGGTCGCAAGGTGCACGAAAAACGGCGCCTAATGCCTGAAGCATGATGGGAATTGTAGTCTTGCACGAGCAAGCGTCCATGTCAGGATTTGTGCAAAAAGTCTGTTATTAGAGCCGCTGGGAGGCAGCAGATGAATGCCCACACCTGAGCTCTGTTTCTATGTGAGGCTATGTGTATAACTCTCGGTACTGGAAAAGGTGGCATGATTTGCAAGATACAATAAATGACTGGTAAGAACAGTTCGATGATGTACTGAATGCAACTGCGGAAAATGTATCTATTATGTTGCACAACTGAGTTAAAAATGTAACAGCAATGATCATATCCATGTGCATAACATCCAACGGAATTGGACCCAAGCAACATTTGATCCATGAGAAGTAATGACGTAGTCTAAGTCGAATGTGTAAGGCACCAGATGCGTTTTACAGAGAGAACTTTTTCAGACATTGTGTTGGATGCTATTGTTTGTGGAATACAATATAGTACTGTTTCATAATTTCATGCAGGTGCAATGGGTGGCTGGTTTTGACAATTCGATTAGGTACTAGATACAAGTTTCATCAAAGAGGTGTGTCTGTACACAACTAAATTAATTGTGTGGTATCAATGATAAAATCCATGTGCAATAAATCCAACAAAATAAGACCCACGCAGCATTTGTTCTGTGAAACGTAATTACGTGGTCTGTCACAGATCTCGAGCACCAGATGCATTTTTACAAACAAAAACAATACGGTCGCATAATTTCATACAGGTATATACATGGCATGGTACTGATTTGTGTACATCAAAGAAAGATGTGTTCCAGGTTTTCAGTAGAATAGACTATGGGCTACAAAGGCGATATGTTTGGGCAAGGTCATGACCTATGACTGAAGCTACAAAAGTCTATGCTGCTGTGTACTTGCTAATGTAAAATGATGGTGGGGCGTTGGTAAAGGTGAGAAATGCCCGTGTGGTATGGTACCTGGCAAACAATCTCATGTGCCAGGTGTGCTGGGTTAATTCCAAAAGTGCTTCCATTCGACTGTGATATTCAGTCCATTTTTCGCACTGTCTAATCTATGTACCCATTTTTGTTCCAATTTTGTTAGGGATAGATTGATATCTCCACCTCGTTTTTGTGGGGTCAGTTGCTGTACAATTGCCCATGTAAATTGCTCATTGGTGTGTCCTTTCTTGGTGAAGGGTTTCACAAGTGGTTTATCAGCCACCGTATTTTTGATGCATGATTTGTGTTCATTAATCCGTTGTTTGATGGGCCTGATTGTTTTGCCGATGTAGATTAGGTCACACGGACAACTGATGACCTAGATGACGAATTTGCTTTCGCAGTTGGTGTGATTTGTTTAGAGTCCAGTAAAAATCCTTATAGGTGAATGTTGTGCTGGATTTTGTGTATCTACAGGCCACACATCGACCGCAGCTGAAGTGTCCAACCACAGGTGGTTAATCCCATAATGGTTGCATTTCTTTTTCCGGTTTGAAGGTGTGTATCAGTGTGCCTCGTAGGTTTTTGTTCTTTTTGAACGCAAAAAGTTTTTTTTTTTTTTGCCAGGGTCCCCTCATTTTTGATGAGATACCAATGTTTATTGATGGAGGCTTTGGTGAGATTACTAATGGGATTGAAGGTGGTGACACAGACTGTCCTGTCGATGGGATTTTTAACATTGGGCGTAACACAGATGGTGCGGTCTGTGTTTGCTGTTCTCATTTTAGCCATTCTTATCGATTTTTCTTGGGTACCCTCTCTCTGTGAGACGTATTTGTAGCTGTTTGGCATGGTACTCAAATCTCTCTTTTTCGGTGCAGTTTCTGCGTACGCGAAGGAATTGGCCGTACGACAAGTTGTATTTAAGTCCTTCTGGATGGTAGCTTGTAAAATGCAGGAGGCTGTTCCTGTCTGTAGTTTTCCTGAAAAGTTCGGTCTTGAGGTTGTTTCCAGAGCGATATGTGTGTAGGTCCAAGAAATTGATTGTCTGAAAGTCCCATTCCAGGGTACATTTTTATATGTTGGTTCCGTAGATTGAGCCATTGATGGAAGGCTACAAGTTGTTCCTCGCTGCCTTGCCAGATGAGGAGGGCATCATCTATACCATACAGCATCGGGGCTTATCTCCAGGGCAACTTTCAGTACACACTGCCGCATACGCAAAATATATACTGAAGTAGTATTGAGCCGCCTGGATTAGTGATGATCTTATTGGTCACCATCAGTCAGGTTTCTGCAGTACCCTAAGCACTGTGGATCAAAGCTTGAGGTTACGCTTAATATGTGACAAGTATGCTGTATTAAGGAACATCAATGTGTATTCCATCTTTGTAGTCCTTCGTACAGCTTTTGATACTGTGCCAAGGAGCAGCCTGGGGAAGTTTTACGTAGTTTAGACAGCCCATCGCATTTGCTTGCGGCCTTTCAGATACTTTATTCAGGTAACGCGGCTATGGTGTGCTGGGGCACTGATGGGAGCACACCGCAACCCTCTTGCATTGAGAAGGGAGTCCGCCAGGGTTGTGTGCTGGGTCACAAGCTCTTGTGCATTCTCATCAATGTGATTAATGCTTATTTGGTGTCTGCATGTAATGATGCCCCAAAACTGACTGCTGATAACAGTCCTTCTCTCTCTTAAACAGATGGGCGCCAAGAAACAATTTGAGCTATTCAGGGATTTCCGTGGGGGAAATGGCCTAGCCATCAATGCCGCACAAACTAGGAGCATGGTCTTCAGTGTTGGGGAAAAGAAGAAACCGAGACCCCTAAGGTTAGTACTGGGAGAGGGTTGCATAGATCGGGTTGACCACTATGATTATCTCGGCTTGAAGGTGGCGTTGTCCTGCTGTTGGGATCTGCACATGGCCACGGCGAGGGGCTCATTGCCTACATACAGTGGGGTCCTCTAGAGCTTCTCGAGCAACTTTGGCAATGTTGCTGTCCTACAAAGCCAAAGCAAGGCAGGCACGATCTATGGAGCGGAGCAGTGGTGGCAGACAAACTGTTCACTACTAACTACAATTGAAAATAAATATCTGACGAACATGCTGGGTTTCCATTTGGCTACCCCGAATATACCGGTTTGGTTTGAAACAGGGATCCAAAGTCTACATGCCGACAGCAGCCAATTTATTACTGAGTTTGCTTGTGGTCAAATGAACTGTTAGTTAAGTATAGGGAGGCCGTGAAAGATGTTTTGACGCAGGCTGGGGTTGCGGCTCTGCCGTGGGTCGTACATATTAAGGTAGAAATGAGAGTACCGGGCTTGAGGGAGCTTTGGTGCATTCCCTCAGCTATGACTGGTGCAGTCCAGAGAGGTGAAATCAGCGATGTGGAGGAATTTTGAATGCAACTTTGTTGCTGAAGCCGAAGGTTCAACTGCTTTGCTGCGCTACTGTAATATGAAGCAGAATATGGGTTATGCGGGCCTTGCTGTGCTACTGTAATATGAAGCAGAATATGGGTTATGCAGGCCTTGCTGCGCTACTGTAATATGAAGCAGAATATGGGTTAATCAGGCCTTGCTGCGCTACTGTAATATGAAGCAGAATATGGGTTATGCAGGCCTTTCTGCGCTACTGTAATATGAAGCACAATATGGGTTATGCGGGCCTTTCTGCGCTACTGTAATATAAAGCAGAATATGGGTTATGCAGGCCTTGCTGCGCTACTGTAATATGAAGCAGAATATGGGTTATGCAGGCCTTTCTGCGCTACTGTAATATGAAGCACAATATGGGTTATGCAGGCCTTTCTGCGCTACTGTAATATGAAGCAGAATATGGGTTATGCAGGCCTTGCTGCGCTACTGTAATATGGAGCAGAATATGGGTTATGCGGGCCTTGCTCCGCTACTGTAATATGGAGCAGAATATGGGTTATGCGGTCTTGCTCCGCTACTGTAATATGAAGCACAATATGGGTTATGAAGTGTATTTGGGTTTTGTAAACGCCAAATATGAAAGATCATTGTATGCTACATTTCTAATGGGGCCTCAACCAATCACTAGCCTCTAATAAGTGGGACCATTCTGTTTTTTCGACTTGAAACCCCCCACCCCCTCCCCCCCTTGTGTGTTTGCATTTGTGATTTCTGCTCTGATTCTAGCGATGTGCCTGTAGTTTTCTCAACAAGTAAATATCTTGTGTGGGCATTGAGACTGAGAAGGAAAAGACCATGTTGATTATATCTGGGGAAAATTTACTGTACTAATGATCACCATTGCCAGAGGTGTTTTCCTCTGTGTGTTTTTGATCTGCACTATTGGCGGTTTCATGCCTTGGTATGAATGGGTATGCATACATCTAAAGAGTACTTCTTGAATTTTTGACATGATTCACTACATTTTATATTCACTATATGTCCGCCATCAAACACTCCACTGACATCTGCCTCCTTCTTGAAGACATTGACCTCGACATTCTCACACTTACTGAAACATGGTTCAATGCCAGCTTGGTCACTGCTTTTGACTCTTCTCCCTGATGGCTACGAGATCATTTCCAAGCCATGACGTACCCGTGCTGGCGGTGGGGTTGCCCCTTATCCCTGAGTGGGTTCCTTCCTCCCTCCTACCCACTCAGCTCTACTCTTCCTTTGAAAGCTTGGTTTGCAAGTCATCTTTCCCCCCTCCTCTATGACCATTTCCACGGTCTACGGGCCCCCTGGTGCTACCACCCTGTGCCTCCTCTGAATGGGCTGATTTCTGCTACTCTCTCCTCTAAGCTCCATTCTTCAGCAACTTCAACATCCACTTGTACTCTGCTTTCACAGTGTCCACTCTCTTCCTTGACCTCTTCACCTCGCTCTCCCTCTTTATTTTCCCTTCGGGTCCAAACCACACAGCAGGACACTCATCCACTCTGATCTTTCCCGCACCACTGATCGCACCTCTTTCCTTGTCAGACCACTCTCTCCTCCCTTCTTACCTGGGTCCCCTCGGCCCTTTAACCGCACCTCCTCCAGCCCAGCCAATATCATTCACAAACATCTGTCCGTTTAAACAATTGTCAGGTGCTGTCTTCACATCCAACTTCATCCCCCTCTGCCCCCACCCAGACTCTACCTCTGACTCTGCTCTCAGCATCCTCCATCTGGCCATTACTAACACTCTGGACATTCTTGCCCCAGTCATGAGGATCCGCCTGAAACCTGCTTCCCAAGCGCAATACCTGGTATGACTCCGAACTTGCAGCCCTGAAACGTAAGTGCAGAGCTGCGGAACTGAAGTGGCAAACTTCGGGGGTTCACCCTCTGACAAACTGTCTTGTCGCCTGCTCCAAAGACGATAAAGATTACCTGTGCCAAGAAAAGGACCCACATCCAGGCATGGGTATCTGGTGCATCCAACAACACGGCTGAACTCTTTAAAATCTGCAGGGAACTAGCCAAGCCTTCTGCAGTCTCCTCCTTCTCTCTTTCGTCCCAAGGACCTCTGCAATGCACTGGTCACACACTTCACCACTAAAACTCTGGACATCCTGAGCACCCTTGCTACCCTCTCCTCCAGCCTCTCTCACTCTTGCTACTGGTAATTTCCCCTTCTCCCTTGTGCACCCACTCCTGAAAACAAACTTCAGCAGATCCCTACCTGTCCAGCCAACTACCACCCATTTCTGTCACCCCTTGCTTGGGAAACTCCTTGAGAAGCTGGCCTTTCCCTAACTTACCTCACATACTCAACTTGTTGGCGGTCTCCACAACCATCAATCTGGATTCCGAGCATCCAGAAACTGCTCTTCTTAACACCTGTGAAGAGCTGCTCCCATCTCTGGATACTCTCTCCTCTGCCTTTGACACAGTCGACCACTCCATCCTCATAAAACTGCTCCATGAAACCCTTCATATCTTGGAGCAGGCACTGGACTGGCTGACCTCCTTCCTAACTGATTGTTCGTCCAAGTTAATCTGGGCACCTGCTCTTCACCTATCTCCACCTGTGGTGTCCCCCAGGGCTCCAGTCTCTCCCCCCCATGGCTTTTTTTTAGCATTTAACTTTCTCAGCTGGCACTCCGCATTGCCTCCTTCTCCCCCAGATTCCAGTATTACACCGATGGCGCACAATTCTTTTTCCAACTTCCTGCTGACCCTCTTGCAGACTGCCTATCTGCCACCCAGTCCTGGTGCACTTCCAACAATCTCTGCCTCAATGACAGCAAGACTGGCCATCCTTTATGGGCTCTCCCCCTTCTTCCTCTGAAGCCGCAAACCTTGGAGTTCTCTTTAACTCCTCTTTCCTTTCTCCCGCACATTCAGGACATTGCGAAGAAGTTCAACTTTCAACTCGTCCTTCTCAAAGGAATTCTCCCATTTCTCACTTTCCCACAAAAGCTCAATGTTACCAAAGCTCTGGTTCTCTCTAGGCTAGACTACTGCAACAGCCTTCTCTTGAATCTACCCTCATCCTCTCTATGACCCCTGCAGCTAATCCAGAATAGGGCAGCAAGGTTTATCCTTGACCTCAAGCCCAGGGACCGCATTGCTCCTTCCCTAAAAACTTCACTGGCTAGGAGTTGCTGCAAAGATCAAGTCCAAATCCCTCTGTATCATCCAATACGGATGTCTGGGGCCACGCTATCTACAACTTGCTCTTACTAAATTCTCACCCTCTAGACCTCTACATTCCTCTGGTACTAACTATCTGCGTGTCACGCGTTTAGCTAAACGGAGGGCCGCAGGCAAATCTCTTTCCTCAGTTGGCTCCCTCTTATTTAATAGCCCCCCCTTCTTCTTGAGCCGGATCTCCTCAAATTCCGGAAGCTCCTCAAGACTTTCCTTTTCACCTCGTCCATCCCTTCTTCCCTCCTCTGCTAATATCAGTCGCTGTGATTGGTGTTCGGGGCCCTGGCCTTCCACACCCAATCGCCTCCGCCACTGCCTGCGCGCTGCACATGCCTTGACACTTAACCGCCTTTGCCACTGTAGGCTTGCACTTTTACACCTGCTGCTCATTCACAGGCACTTCAGCACTTACCCCCCTCCCCCACTCTACCCCTCTCCTCTCTGCACTTGCACGCTCTGAATGCTCACAAGGCCTAGTAGGTTTGTCTTTATCTTCCAGTGTATTGTTTTCTATCCCATGTTACCTCCCTGGTGCCGTGTGGGCGGTTAGAAACACAATTTACTTGTTGTACAAGCACCTAACAAATGCACAATGAATACAAAATAAACCAATGCTCTGCAATAGGGTTTAATATTTATGAATGTTGAAATGCATTGTATTTTTATTATATTCTTTTTACAATTTGTATTGTATGTGCTTTTATGACATTGCATGTCAAAATAAAGCTTTTATGGTGATGATTGATTAAATCTCCTATATTTGCTTTTATTCAACCTGATCACCTTGATCTCTGTGTACTTTATAGGAGTATTGCGCTTAATGCCCCGATTGGCCTTTCCCATCTCCCTCTTTGCGTCTCTGACTTCCTTATGAAAGTAGTACTGAGTAGTGACTTTGGATGATATTATAAAGCTACCCTTTTGTATTGCTGCCACTGTTTCTCTTAACCGATCTTCTGTCACGTCCACCGATAGGCTGCCAAACTGATCCCCAGTCAGTGGTGCTAAGATTGCTGACAAGATTGTGTACTTTCTGCAAGTTTCTGTGCGACCAGCTAATCCTATTTCCACCACAATGTATGTCGAGGTCCCTGTTAGGACTGATTTTCTATACTCTGGCCTGGTTGATGAATGTATAGAATGCCAACCTATATTGTGACAGACAACTCTGGGGAGCTGTAGCCAAACCAGTTCAGGTAGCACATGCTAAGTTATTCCAAGGTGGTGAGCTTGTAAACGGTCCACAAGGAGTTCACACAATGGGAATCACAAATACACTTAGGCAGGATGTATAAAAATACAATTATTTATTGGCCAAAACACACTATAGAAAAATGACTACTAGCAAAATAGATGCATATATACATTGACTTATCAGAGGGCATAATATGCATAACCCCTGCAAAGGAAAGGTAAGGTTATATTTATGAACTCAAGGTCCACAGAGAATGTTCCTCAACTAAAAATGGCCAGCCCTAAATTGTCTGGGGTCTTTTGCCCAATAGTTCAGGTCAAGTTCCACAGCATCTTTGAGGCAGGAGAAAATGCAGATAGGGTCTCTGGGGTCCAGTGAAGGTTTCTAATTGTCAGAGTACAAGTTAAACTAGCTAACAGAAGTAGCCCCAACTTTCAGAAGTCTTGCGCAAGCAATGGCAACGCCAATAGTGTTAGAAAAAAGGTTTATTATAAGTTCATAGTCTTATAAAGGGAGTATAGGGGTAGGTAAGAAGCTCTGTAACTTACCCTCGTACTCCCGATTCTTCCCCAGACTTGGCAGGGCAAAGGAAGAGGGCCTGAGGTTGCTTTTCCCACCGAAGTCGCAGTCCTCGATTCGCAGGGGTTGCAGGTTCTAGCTGATCTCTGGTTGGTGTCTTTCACTGTTGCAAGGACTCTTGAATGAAGAATGTATTTAAACGCAATGTGGGACCCCTCTCAGGACTGGACTCGAGTCAGGTAAGTGATTTCGGACGGTGGTCAGCACAGCGACACAAAGGGACTCCCCTTGATGCTAGAACGCCAAGATTACGCAAAGGCGGGTCTTGTAGGGCCAGCTGATGATCCCCCAAAGTTCCAAGTCGAGAAACAGAACAGTGACAGCGGGAGCACAGTAGCCCAAACTCTGGTCAGCTACATGATGGTTCAGGGGCACCTCCGGAGACTTTTCTCTGCAGGGCACTGAGCAGACATCATGAATGGATGTTCCCTCCACTCCCAGGATCGCAGCTCCTTCGCAGGACTGCTGAAGATCTTCAGCATGACAGCGCTCCTCCGGGACAGCAGCATAAGTTGGTAGACAGGCCTCCTTCCGACGGGTCTCCGGTTTCTTCGCAGGTCTCAGTTGGATAGAAGTCTTGCCTCCTTCAGGTTTCTCCGGGATCTCTGTAGAGTTGATGCAGGAGTTTCATTCTTATCCTAAAAGCCAGGTAAGAGCAGCTGCCCTCACTAGCCAAAGACGGAAGTAGCCCACACACCCTTCCAGTGGTCCAATCAGGACCACTGGCTGCAACACTCATACATATGACTCGGACACAGTGAAACCAGTTTGTGGATTGGGGCCATACAGTCCTACAGTCCCAGCCCACGTCCTGCCAGCAAACCAGTAGCCCGCCAAAAGCTTCTGCTTCCCGGGCACTGGAAGTGCTTAGGATTTCCCTGGCCTCACAGACCAGGAAGAAGGCTAAAGAACTAGATGGCCAAAGGACAAGCGAAAAACCATGTGGCACGGCCATGTTTGTACACAGCCACAGTTAGTAGCCAAACGTGGTAAGGCTAAAACGAAAAGTCCAACAAAGTGGGGAAAAAGTCACTGCTGCCACCATTCCTTTTAGCACACCTAGAGTAACCAAAAATCCTCTGTTAGTTTAGGGCAAAACCAAAAAGTGTACCCCATTGCACTGCAGTGTAATCTGAATTGTACAAAAGTTAACCACAAGTGATAAAGTAACCAAAAGTAGTAACACTGTAACACGACTATGGGAAACGATGGGCCTCATTACGAGGAAGGAGGTAACCACGCCGCTTTTTGCGGCATCGTCTACCTCCATTCCGGGTACCGGGTCCAGGTTCCCTGAATGGGGAAGTACTGGGCCATTCCACCCTTGGAGGGCCTGGTATTTCCCCAGTCAGGGAACCCGGACCTGGTACATCCCCACCCCCCCACTCCCATTTGAGCCCCCAAAGGGCTCAATGGGAATGGGGATCATGCTAACAACGGGGCCGTTAATGACAGGCCCATTGTTAGCATGCTGGGCGGCGTCCTTAGCGGGTTCCATGAGCAGTCCTCGTAATAGGGCGGTAAGGGGTTAACGGCTCCGGCACCTACACCGGCGCCGCTAACCCCTTACCGCCCTCCTCCTAATGAGGCACAACGTTTTCCAGTACCAACAGCCTGAAGGACATGCCTGTTTCCCAATGACATATGAGCGAAAGCCAGTGCAGTAAAGCTTAAGGCTTCACTGCACTGCAAAAAGAGTAAGTGAGCATCAAAAATAAAGCAAAAGGTTTGGGGGTTCCATAAAGATGTAAGGAAAGGTACAGTACAGAGAAATATTTCCCAACAGTCTCCAACCATCTCCTGTTTGCTAACCTCTCCCCAATCCCTCAATAATTAGATTGAGGATACAGTGATCACTATGCTCGCTCTTGGTGATTGTTAAACCTTATACAAGAGGCAATACATTGTGGCTAACAAAGACGTAGTGGAGTGTCACAGTTTTTCCGGTCAGACTCTGTGGGCTCAGCCATTCATGGTAAACCCTCCAATCATACACATAAGCCCTCTAGCGTGGAGCCTTTGCCTGTTAAGGTACGTAGACCAGTGGCCTTTAATTTGAAGAATGTTTTGTAGTGAGTCAAGAGTCTTTAAAGCCAACAGATGAGTATATTGTTCCAGTGAAGTGTGGGAGATTAAGCGTCCTTTCCCAATCTGATCACACTAGTGCAGTGGTCTTCAAACTTTTTCATACTTACCCCCTTCCCACCCCCACTTTCAGTAAACCTATTGTTTCTGGCACCCCACCTACAAGTCCTCCCCCCCCTTCCTTTGGTGGGGCCTAAAGGATGTCCAGGGGGGCCCATGCTCTTTACAATGTAAGCAGATGTTCCACTGCTTATATTTTCCATTAAAAGCAATCACCTTAATCCTTTAAAAAAGGCTAGAACTACACCAATCATGATAGGGCAAGGAAGAGGTAGGGTGACTACCTTCCGCCCCTGAATCCCTGTTATGGGTGTGTGCGCAGTATAATTAATATGCAAGCTTGTCCCCCTTATTCCAATTAAGCTAAGAACCACCACTAGGGTTTCTAAATTCACTGGGATCCCTTAATTCGGTTGCAGAGGGTCCAGGTGTCGTGGATGCAGTGGTCACTTTCAGTCCCTGGATTGTGTCCCGCTAAGTGGCGGTTCCTAGGACTGATTAACAACACGAATGGGAGGGGATTGTCGGACATGGGGATGGTACACGTCCGCTTTCTCTCTGCCTCACCTTTGCTGATGTCCCAACTGCTGCGCATACTGGCTACCTGGCCACCCACTGATATTACGGGTTCAGGCTCCTGCATGATCAGTGGCTCCTGCATGATCAGTTGCCTGTGCACTACCTCCGGGCTACCCAGCCACTTAAGGGACTGTATCTGCAACCCTACAGTCTCTTGACCACCTGCACATATGGGCCACTTTCTGGCAGCACTTACTAGTTACTTGCACTCTTCTTCCCTCGCCCCCCGCCCCCCTTCGCACTTCTCCTGCTCCCTTCCCCCTGCACTTGCACGTTCTGAATGACACTAGGCCTAGTAAGATTGTTGTTTTGTCCTCCCTGCCTTGGCTTTTCGTGCCTAGAAACACTTGTGTACAGGTGCGTTATAAATGACTTATCATATTAGAAAAGGCTGCTCTGCTAATCAATTATTTAAAACTAATTTATACTTTGCGGTTAGGAAAGAGGGTTATTATCAGATGAGAGAATCTTGTCTCAGTCCTGAGGACAAAATAGTAAAAAGAAGCCAGTAAACAAGAGAAGTGAAAAGAATATATAAAAGGGCATTGCCCAAACCAGTTGGGGGAACACACAGAGAATGGAAACGAGTCCCCCTAGGAGGAACAGGATAAAAGAGGAGGGAGTTTTAGACCGTCAATTCATAACTAGGAAAGCCTGATAAGGGGTCAAGATACCCCTCTTAGGCAGAAACCTGTGCAGTTCCCTTGGGGGCCACTGCAAAATATTTAAGACTACAGGTGGTTGGCAGTAAACCCAATTGGTAGCAGTCTGTACTACCCAGATTGACCTGGTAGCTGTGGCTGAGCAGCCAGACTTCTCTCAAGATGAGTTAGGCAGTATACAGAGCATACACAATAGGGCGAATGAACACAATAGTACAAGCAAACACTGACCAGAGCTTGGTGTAAAAGAGATATAATTATTTATTTAAGTCACATCTAGTAAAACACACTGGCACTAATATCAAGCAGTTCAAAAACAAAGTCACTAAAGAATATACACTCCCTTAAACGGTCATTAGACCAGTCTTAAGAAAAGCACCACTTATTTTCAGACAGCGGTGAGCGCTTAACGCAGATGGCACCCTAATACTTCAGTTTTAAAAGGGAGAGAAAGGCAAAGCATAGAATGAAACAAGTCCCAACACTTTCAGGCGAACACAGTACGAGGAAAAGGCAGGATTAAACCGTGAAGTTAAAGTTCAAAAGCAGGACCCACTTTAGGAGGGTCAGTGTGAAATGTGTCCAAGATCATACGGTTAATAAGTGCAAAAAAGTCTCGAGAGGTTCAGAAAGGAGTTGGACCAAAGAAAGGGGACCAGTTGGATGGTCAAGCGGCCAGCACAGTCCAGAAGGTTAAGGATTTACTGACACATTGTAGCAATCTATAGCAAGGGCGGCCTGGCGGACACGGTACCTTAAAATGGTGAGAACGCTCCAGCGGTGGTAGTTGTTCCTGGCAGTGGATGCAAGTCGGGGCTTCGTCTGGGGGGAGAGAGGATCTCGACGTGGAGGAGAGCCGGAGTCTGTTGCACTGCCAGTGAAGAAACCAGCCGCAGAGTTCCCAAGCAAAAAGGACCGGTCCTGCAATTCGCAGGTCAGAGGTAAGTGGCTATCCAGTTGCCGGGGTGCGGAGCACAGGCAATTCGACCACTCGACGTCCTGGGTTGCGAAAAAGGAGTGGAAACTGGTTGTGCCCACCAGTCAAGGGAAGAAGACTCTCCAGCAGGGAGATCTCCTCTGTCGTTGGGAAGTGGTGAGTCTGTTCAGCAGGGCTCCACCGGTGGTGTCTTCGTTGCAGGTCGGCTCAGCTTCTCCCTTCTTCGGATTTTCAGGTCCTGTGGCGACTTCTGAAGTTCCAGTCCCCAAAGCCCTGCTTTTATGCAGCATACCCCCATTCACGCAGCCTAGCTGTCAATCAAACATGCTAAGTGGTGAGCCGGGCAGCTCACCACTTGGGCCAATCACACAAGAGTGCGACTTGAGTTGCCGAGGCTACTCAGTCCAGGGTGCCTAAACCCCTTCCCACACCCCCTGTGGTACCCAGATAGAGTGGCACCACTTTGGAGGGCTTCTGTGGAGAAGCCCGCCAAAAGTGGAACACAGAGCTCAACCTTGGTTTCAGGATTACAGCGGCGAACACTATCGCCATTTTAGAATCGAGTTCTGGCAAAAAATACCAACCGGTGAATTAATAATTAAATAAACCGGCGGTATGTTCGAGGCTGTATTAATTATATATTAAAAAGTGGTAGCCTCGAACAATGGGAAAATCCCATAGGAATATATTTGCGGTCGAATATAAAAAGTAGTATCCACTGCCACCAGCCAAAACTCTCTCAGTGGGACGGGACAGTACCCCCTCGAACAACAGATGCAGGGGCAATCAAATTGCCCCTACCAGTACGTCCACTATAAGATGGTTTGTACTGGTTATGTTAATAATTTGGGTCTAGTAAAGCCAATGGTGACTTTACATGCCCTGGGAGACAGTAGTCAGTCCCAGGGTATGGAGTCTGTTTGGGGGTCGCTACGACACCCCTGTGTTACTGCACGGAAGGTGCTGTGTAACACATATCACAAAAACACATGAGACCCTATGGAGTAAAAGACCCCATAGCCCATAAAACACATACAAAGTCAAAGGAATACCTCAAATCATGTCCAAGAGTGGGAAGAAAAGAGTCTCACTCTTGGCAGGAGAAAAAAAAAACTCCAGAAATCCAGCAAAGCTGCTGGGGGACTTAATAGGTTAGGAAATTCAGCCTAAACAGAGAATTCTCCCTAACAACCTCAACTCGCGAAAGCCTGATATTAGAGACTGGGAAGTGTCTACAAGGGACGACAAGAATGTGAGGAACCACTGCCAGAGAAAACATTCTAAATATAGGACCACAGAAAGCACAAAAACTAAGAACTGATCTCAGAGACGATTCAAGGAGACTATGTCAAGAAATATCTGTACCACAGAGAAAAGGTATAAATAAAGAGACCATCTGAAGAGAAGACCAGGCAAATATAAGAAACTCTCCTGGCCTATTTAAATTCATTGGATATAGTGGCAGGGGCAGATAGTTTGGAAGGAGGACACGTTTACTTTGGACTTCGGACAGCTGACTAGCACGTTCCTTTAGATGGGTAGAGTGTTCCCTCTAGCAATAGGGAAAGATATTTATTAATGTCCTCCGTGTGTCCGACTCCTTCTTCCGACCCACCACACAACTCAGTAGTTATGGTTATGCTGGGTACCATATTTCACTATGTAGTGCCAATTAACCTTAAGTATAGCGCTAGCAACTCTGTAACATAACCGGTGTATTTATAAAGCTCACGTTCACCCCCGTATGGGCATCTTGGCGCTAATAGCAGTTGTTTATTGTTACCCAACTTAATGGTACTCCTATCGACCTCGGAAGGAAGAAGGGCTGAGGGAACCTGCCAGGATTCGAACCTGTGACCATGAGGTCAAACGAAGGCCCCTGTAGTGGATGCATTAATCCACTGAGCCACAGACCTGGCTGTTCTGGTTACGTCGGGGTATCATATTTCCCTATGTAGTTTCATCTAACTGTAAGGATAGCGGTAGCAAATCAGTAGCTCTGGATATTGTTTATTTGTAATGCGCCTATACACAAGTGTCTCGAGGTGCAACAAGGTTGGGGGGTGGGGTGGAAAAGTGATCTTACTAGGCCATGTGACATTGAGATCATGCAAGTGCAGTAACCAGAAGTGCAGGAGGAGGGGCAAAGTGCTGGAACAGGGCAGTTGGGCCTGTGACGAGGACAGGTCCGGGGAAGAGAAGGGGAACAAAGCTAAGTGCAATGGAGAGGGAAGGAATGGCTCAAGGCCATCCAGTCATGTGCAGATGCAGGCGGACGCGGGGGGGGACCAGGGAGGGAGGGTGTGGTGGGTCCGGGGAGAACAAGGGCATGGGTGGACTGGACAAGGGGGAGGGGGGGCGCTAGTGCCCTGTAAGACTCTGAAGTAACCAGGGCAGAGGGGTAAAATTGGCAGGGGAGAGGAGAAAAGGGAAGGACTTGAGTCACTGTGGTAGGGGAGTAGGAGAGGGAGGGAAGAAAAGGAGGGTCTTGAGAAGCTTCCGGAACTTAAGGAGATCCAGCTCATGAGGCCATTCCAGCGTAAGCCACCTGTGGAGGAGAGCTCTTTCCCCTTACTCTCTGCTTGGAGAAACATCTGATCTGCGGATAGTTGGAGCTCAGTGACTGAAGGGCTCTAGCAGGTAGGTATTTCGAGAGAGTGTTGGATGTAGTGGGGTCACAGGCCCCAGAAAGCCTCGTGGAACATGCAGGGTTCCATGTGATATTTTCGCGGCAAAAATATCGCAATGCTAAAATATCGCCGCATTTTTGCCGTGAAAATAACACATGGACCCTGCGGGGGGCACCCCCGCAACCCCCGCTGGCGATATTTTCACCACCAAAAATATCGCCTATGGCCTTTCCCGACGACCATATGTACGGCGATATTTTTGGTGGCGAAAATGTTACCTGATACCACATGCAGAGGGTCTTGAATTTAATCCTTGCAGCAACTGGGAGCCAGTGGAAGTGCTTCGGTTCGCGCGAGAAAAAATGTCTTATTCCTGACCCCTCAAGGCCATCCCTTTTCTCGCATCGTCCCCCGCCTCTCAGCAATGGCGACCATGACTAGTTAAGGGTGAGAGGCGTCCAAACGTGGGAAGGAGTGTCAAGGCTCCAGCAAGGAAAACTCGTGCCAAATTGTGCAATACCTGATAATGATTTGAGTGCCTTCCATTTGAATTGACCGCCTGTTGTCTTTAACTTTCCATTGGATACCAATACCTGTAAAAAGAATTGTACTCCCCAAAAGCTGTTGGCTTTTCTGTACTTCTCCCGATGCGGTTGGAACACCAAGAAGGTCACCTTGCCCTTTTATAGCACGCCCTCCGTCGCGTCTCGTGCAACGATCATCTTTGACTATTCAATAGTTGTACAACTGAAGAAAACCTTAAAGGTTTAGCACCTCATTAGCAAACTATGCATACCACTTTAATTATTGACTAGCTCTCTCCTCTAAGAAAAATAACTTCTCTTTCTTTACCTATATTGAACAATCATTTTGTGAAAACCGACCATCTTATTTCCCTTTTATTACTAAAGGAGGGTGACAAGATGATTGCATGTTATCTGTACACCCCTTCTTAGTTTTGGGTATTAGCTGGTGCTAGAAGCCAAATGTTTTGCCTTAGAAGATCGATAAGAGGGAGATCAGATAGGAGTGAAGGACACACAGCTTGTCTGTGTTTGGCAATTTAATGACTCAATTGACTGCCTATTGCCAGGCCAATCTCTATGGCCATTCCCACTCACTACCTACCCTTCCCCACCCAAAACACATCCTTCTGAAACCTATTTGAATTAGCTCTGTCTAGCAGCAACATCAAACGTTATGCTGTGTATGTAGGGCCTGCCATTGTTATTTTGTATCTGAGAATGGTTCAATTGCAGCTGTAAAGGAACCTTTGGTGTAATAAAGATACCATCACTGCGTGTGCCTTCAGCTGCTCGATTTTATAAGCAATATGTCTCCTCACATCTGTTCCTTGCATTGAAGTTTTATTAAAAAAGCACTGGCAAAGCCAACACTTTTGGCTTGTGTATAGGATAGACATTTGGCACACACTGACATCATATGGCCAGGTACTCGCACCATTTTCTAGCCGTTATCATCTTATTCCCAGCTACTGGTAAATGCTGAGCCCTTGTCCATACAAAAGCCATAACGAATGGTTTTGCCAATGCTTGTTTTTGTCCTGATGAAGGTCCCCTACTACAGTCCATTGATTTGCAGTGAAGTCTATTATTTCTATTTATAAGGGTATATAGCGCTTTAATCCAAAGCGCTTTACATTATTACAACAGGATTACAAAAAAGAATGAAATAGAAGCATATTTACAAACGTGAAACAAACCAATGAAACAATATGTAGAGCAATTTACCTGGGTAGTAGAAAGGTGAAGGGAGGGGTGAAGGGAAGAGAAGAGGGAGTAAAGATGGGGAATATAGATGAAGTTTCAAGGGGATAGGAGGAGACATAAGAGGGAAAGGAGAGGGTGGGAAAGGTGGGTAGGAGGGAGAATAGGGATCCAAGAGAGAAGTGAAGGAGGTCAGGGCGGGGGATGGAGAAGAGATTTCGGGCAGGCACGGATTTAATCGTGCCAAGAGATTTCCAACTGTTTATGCTAAACAGTTGGCACGATGATGCACACATGGGTTCCTGTGGTATTTGAATGATATGAAGTGTTGCGATTTTGTTTACATCGTTTTGTTGTAAAATAAAATATGTAATTTTGTAATAGAGGTTTGCTGACATATTGGGCATTATTTGATTAACCTTAAGTTTGTGTGTTTTTGAGAAAGTTAGGGTTGATCCAGCTCATCCTAGAATGATGGATTAAAGGAGGCTTTCGGGCCCTCTCTGTTAAAGAAAGACCATTGAATCATTCAGGATAAATGCAGGTGTCTTGACTTTGTGTTTTACAAGTGGTTGGTGGACCTGTGGCGTCGAGGTACTTCGATCTTTGTTCTGAGTTTACCTTTTCTAGTGCATATCAATTAAAATGGATGATTTTAACAAAACACTGAGGTAATGTGGGTGTTTAGGTTATAGGAAATGTGTATTATCTTGCGTATTTCTAACATAAACACACAACAGTAATAGATTGTGTAATAACCAGACAATTTGGGCTTAGCTAACAATTAGCCAACGGAGAAAGATTTGCTTATAACAAATGTATGGAGTCCATTTGCATAGAATACATTAATTTGAGACCAACATTAATGTGATTTGCTTCACAGATGTCACCCCACTTTGGTTCTTAGTTTCTCAAGTAACGTTGGTGCTCGCCACTTATTGTATACTATGATAGCTTTGCATATACACTGTCTTAGACTATATGCTTGCCAAAATGGCATCTCATGTGAGCCTACACAGACGCCCAAACCTTCCAACACTACCCAGCAGGGGAATGTCAGAAAGGCAAGTGGACATGGATCATCTGGTCTGGAGAGGTGTATGCCTCGTTCCTCATGCATGCAGAGTAGAAGGGCTGTGGAAGGCAACAGCACAATACAACACCTGTGAGGCCAAGGAGAGAATGAATGAGCAATCCATATCTAGGCTTTCCAGAGATCTCCCACCAACCCGTTGCTCAGGCTTCCTGCAGGTTTGCCCCTACCATGATGGGATGGTCCAATGGGCAGACGTCCTGGGAAAAGGAAGCATTGACGATCAGGCACTAGAGTACAGAGAGATGGGCATCGCTGAAGGCAGCAGCAAGGTGCTGTTTAATAGACCAAGCACTGGCGGGCAAAGTTATTCACAGTATCACAGCAGGCTGGTGCCATATTAATGATGCAGGGAGTCAAATGGTCCGGGCCATGCGCAGCCTTTACTCCTGCTAGAATTACATTGCCAACTTGTGGTAGTGTTCAGCTGTAGTTTCCTGACCGCCCAGCTGAGAGCAGTTCACCAACTTGTGAAACAATGCAAGGATCTGGGAAAACCTGTGCATTACATTTGTGGTAGAGGAAGATGATAAAGATATGTCTTGTGAATGAATCAATGGTCTTTGCTATGTTGGGAGGGGACTGGGTCAAGGGCAGGAATCTGGCTCATTCTGCTTCTTAGTAAAGAACCTGAATTATGGAGTTTTTTTATTAGTTTCCACTAAGCGAGTTCAGAAGCATGCATGTAGAGACTAGGATGGAGGGTGTTGAGGTACAGCAGGGCATTCTACTTTTTATTGCAATCGCTTATTATAGTACGTTGTGGCCAGATAAATGGATCAACATTCGGGGAGCCCAGAAATTGGATTTTAAGGGTACTCAAGATTGATATGCGCCACACAAGGATATGGTTAGGCCAAGATTGTTAAATATTGTCGGCCTTGACAGCCTAAAAAAAGGGTGTTGCTTCTGGAGGGTGGGTAAACTCGCACAGCCTAAGGTGGTGGCTACACAGATGACGCACCTGAGAACAGATTAGGGGGAGCTTGTCGTCTAAGGATTATCCACTCAAAACATGGAGCATTCCCAAAAAATGATTTAATCGTGTCATCTCAAACTGGTGTTTGTCTCCCATACTGGAACGCTCAAAGGTTCTCGCATATACTGTGGTGGTAGTGTTAATGACTCCAATCAAGCAGTCCCACTAAGTCAGTGCCTTGTCTGGGATTGCTCAAGGGAAGCCCTTAATTATATATTTTTATAGCAAGTTATACTCTGGATGATAAACCCTTGTATATCACCCCTCTCTTAGAATCCCCCTGACCCCACTGAGCCAAGAAGTAGGTTTGTTTTGCAGTTTAAAAGATTTATTGGAAAATTAAATATCTATATATCGCACTTTTAGAAATTAATATTTGATAGCACACTTGTGAATATGATGTTGATCAACAATGGGTAATGTTACAATTGGACACTGTTTCCAATCAGTGAGGAGTCAGTATAGGAAGGATAAGATGGCGGAAAAATACTTTTATGGTTCCAAGGAAAACAATGAGGGAAAAATGCAGTACATAAATAAACTGATATGGTTTCCCAAGAGATAATATGTTCACTTTTCCCCTTGTGGCGATTCACTCCCCCCTCCCCCCCCTATTCAAATTAAGGAGATGGAAGTAACACACACAGTCTTCAGGAATACAATCACAGTACAATACGAATTCAGCCCCCCCCCACCTTTAGCAAGCTTTATAGCACCAGGGATGATTTTGAAACACAGGCAAAATACTTTCAGGTGATTTGCAAGGAAGTGAAATATGCTAAAGATGATTTTAATTCCCTGTAGAGGTTCAGGGTGAGTGAGAGATGCTTTGAAGGAGTTCAGGTCCACACTACAATGATTAATGAGGGATTATCAGGTTGGAAACGGATTTCAGGGAAGGAAGCAAAAAGACGGCTGTTTTGACAGGAGCTAATTTATCAATTCGCAGCAAAATGTCAAATCGCGGCAAATTTAGTTGCGTGCGTCAAGCGTAATTACGGAGAAAGTATAAGGAGTAGAAAGAGGTTCTAGGCTCGTTGGAAAGCTCAGAATCTTAGCTTTACGATGAAAGTTTAATCACGCTCCTACGATGAACGGATCAAAAGTTAGAGATTTTTGTGGAGGTAGTTTCTCGAAATGAAAGTAAGATTCAAATGACAAATGACACTTTTGCAGGTTTGAGATCACAGAAGGGAACACAAGATTTCTATGCAGTTTGGACAGGTTAAAATAGTTTGAATTAGATTATTTTAACTAAGAGATGGGTTCTACACAGTTCTGGCTGAGTACTCGCACTATAATTTAAAATAGGAATGGGCCTCGTCACGGATCTGGTCAACAGGTTTTTTTCACTCGCCACGGACGGTCTCTGCCTGGTTTTCCTTACAGCTCTCTGGGTCAGCTCTGCTCTGCACTCTGGTCTGGGTCTCTGGTTCTGATCAGGTCTTTGGGTCCAGATACAGCTCTGCTTCCAGGTTCAGATATGATTCTGGCCCAGGGTCCTGGCCAGAATCAAACAGCTCTGGAAGCAGAGCTGCTTGAATAATTTTCAAAAGATTTTGAGGCCTGCTGAAAATGGATTCAACTGATGGTTGAGGCCTCAATGCTACAAGTTCTGAAGTCTGGATTCTAAGTTCTAGATATGGTCCTTTTGGATATTGTCTGGTCCGGCAGAGCGCTTCATAAGGAAGTTGAGAGTGAGTCCCTTGCCTGTCCAAAGCAGTCTCTTTTTATGTGTTTTGAAAATGGGTGTGTGCGTGGCATAACTAAGCCGGCCCTTTGCAACTTATCATTGGCCAGTTCTCCTCTCTCCCTTGATTGGGGAAACTGAGTTGTGAGTCAGAGTGATGAGGTAGGTTTATGGTCAGAGGATCCTCCCCTTGTCAAATTGCACACACATCTATTTTTGATCCAAATACACATTTATCTATGTACCCTTTTTCTAATATTATATGTCCAGTTAACATATTTTCTGTAGCACCAAACCATCCAATCCCTGTCTTTGTAAGATGTTGTGTCCACTTTTGACAGAATTCTGCCCTTTTCATCCAGATAACGACCTCTAAACTTTTCCAGATTTTACACAAATGTGCACAAGGGATATGGGTTTCAGATGCTAAAGTGTCAGATTTTTAACATTCATACATTTGGAGTAACAACCTTATTTCTGCTACTACTCGCTAGAACATAACACAGGGTCCCAACACCTTTTAAAATGTGCACAGAAAAATCTCAAGAATAATGGTATTAATTATATAATTTTGACAAGTCCGTAATATGAATTATCCATCTTTTTAAAATTATGCCCTGGCCCAGAGGGGTGTGGTTTGGTTCTCAAAGCACATGGGGAAGCTTCTGTCTGTCCCCGCCTCCAGCTCAGGTGGCTCCCAGAGGCACTGCCCCTCCCATTTCCTTCCAGGAGGAAGCCGTTTACGACCCCCCTAATATAACATTTGCCTGAGCCCAGGACAGTGCATTGTTTAGTTTCCTGCTGTCCCCAAGTGCCACTCCCCTAATTCAATCAGAGAGGTGTCATCTCCTTTTGGCAGGGGCAGCAGAATGCAGCCAGGCCTGGGAACACAGCTGCTGATCAAGTTTCAACTCCTGTCGGGGTAGTTGTCAGGCAGAATTCAATCTCTTTGAACTTTAAGACTCTTTTTAATCAAGGCACAGTTCTGCAAGACAGCTCTCCTGTCGGAGTTTAGACCACTAGCGCTGGCTTGTGGAAATTGTCGGTACTGCAACTATTTTTTTAGGAGTTGTCTTGAATTTGACAGGAGAATTTTGCTATTGTTTTGATGGGCATCCTTACAGTAGAGTGGTGATGTGGAACACCCCACAAGAGGTTGAATCTTGAGAGTGGTCTTGTGCCCATGATTTTAGCAACTTTTTGACATCAATAAAAACGGATTTTTGAACAAAAGTCTCCTGTATTAGCTATCTTGCAATGTTCGAAATGGACATTTTGAGCTTGCACTTCAGAAAAACAGAGGTGATTTCAAGGCGCTTTTGATCTAACAGGCCCTGCTAGTCTTTTGATTTAGTTTTGTTGTGGGATAGAATGATGGGCGGCGACAGCTCATCCCCACATCTACCCAGTCTATTGATTTAGTTTTGTTTTGGGATAGAATGATGGGCGGCGACAGCTCATCCCCACATCTATCCAGTCCAATAATTCGACATGGGTCAAAACCCTTGACAATAGCTACCTACACACGACACACACTACCTGCACCAGACACACACTACCTGCAGGTCTGACAAACGGGTGGACAGTTGGGGTGACTATGCATACTATTCACACGTACATACATCTTATTCCAGGGTTGCTGCCACATGGGTTGCAAGAGATGCAGGCTTTGGAATTATCATCCCTTTTAGGTCATGGATCTGTGGGATTATGTTGAGCAGATTCCCCTGGAGTAGGTAGAGTAGAATTTCCACAGTAGATCAGCGGGAATAATGTGTGTAATCCCTAAATGGTGGCATCAATTTGTGGATATCAATGGTGATGGGGCAACATCCCCATTAGTTACCAGGGATGTGATGGAAGCAGTTTTTGGTCACAGCACAGAGGGTACAAGGGCATGCTGAGATTGGACCTAAGGTGACAAAAAGGGGTCTGGGTCAGGTTAGGGGAGCCTGGTAAGTAACGGACCGATTTACACCCACTCCTTAACAGTAAAACAGAGTGTGTACGACCTCCTGAAAACGGCACTGTTGTATTTTGAACAGGGAAACGGAAGTGGGATCCCTCTGGCCAATTAAATTTAGTACTTGGCAAGGGGGCATTTATATTAAATAAATTAGGAAGGCAAATGGGGTGATATTGTGGAGTTCAGAGTCTTTTTCATACACTTTTTATTCTTTTGGTCTCGGACACAAACTCCAAATCCATCCCTCATCTCCAGTTTATCTAGGTTTCAAGTCAATGTTTTGAATGTAGTTGCAGCATGGCCTGTGCCATTCTCACCATGGGAAGAGATTGGCGCATTCCCTTTTAAATCACGATTCTGTCCTTGTTTCCTCGATTGTGCTGTTGGGTTATATTATTCATGTTTGGGCCAATACACAAGTCATCAGTGATTACGTAATGGACTGGTCAAGCAGGCGTCCGATTGGTGGCAAACGCCTGCTTTTTATCATTTGTTTATGGAAAATGGGAGCTTCCATGTACTAATTTAGTCATTTCTGAATAAATATATAAAATATGCATTTAAAATGTTTGTTCACCAAGCCTGTGTTTTTCCCTAGTGTTTTGGATGCAAAACATTTCTAAATAAAAATGAATTTTATTTTCCTGCTGCATGTTACCTCTGTTCCACTAAATGTTCCCATTGGAGCACCACTTCTCTGCCACCTATTAGGGTGCCTTTCCCCAATAGATTGCACTTGAAAGTCAAATAAGTTACTACGTGAGGTGTTCACATCACTACTACTGAGTAGAGTCTTATTAAATATGCTCCCTGCGATTGTGAAAGTATTGAAACTAATAATGTGCTTCTCCTTTTATGTTAATAGGTGACTGCCCCAGAAAAGCAAAAGCAGTGATTGTTCAATTCTCTGGACTATCGCGGTGAAAAGCCTCATTCTTGGAATATGCCATTTCCAAGCATCTTAGAAATGCGCACATTTGGGGTCAAGTTGCCTTTTCAGAGTAAATAGGAACTGGGCTGCGAAGCCTGTTGATACATGATGGCTTCCATCCATGCAGCCACTTCGTGGTAACATCCAGTAACCAAGCATGTTCATTCTGTAAATCCTGGGGAGAGGTATATCTAGCATGAAAATGGCAACTTGTTATGTGCAGTAAGAAAAGTTTTTTTCATTTGAGCTCTGAATTTGGAAAAGGTTAATTGAAAAGGCTTCTCTTAAGGAGAAGGCACCTGACAAAATAAACTGGCAAGACACGTTACACGTGCACAAAATGTGGGAACAATTGCCATCTCTAGAGCATACTTACTGCCCACATGAGGACATAGGTATAAAACCTTATCAGTGCACTAAATTTGATAACTGTATCATGCAAATGGACGTCCGTATCAGCCACCAGCAAATGAATAAAGGTGAGAAACCTTATGAGTGCATTCAATGTCAGAAAGGGTTTTCTACAAAGGGGGAGCTTGCTATCCACCAGAGAACACATACAGGTGAGAAGCCTTATGAGTGCACTGAATGTGGAAAAGGGTTTGCTAAGAAAGGAAAACTTATTAGGCACCATAGAACACATACAGGTGAGAAACCTTATGAGTGCATTGAATGTGGGAAAGGGATATCTTACTAGCCACCAGAGAACACATACAGGTGAGAAGCCTTATGAGTGCACTGAATGTGGACATGGGTTTGCTCAGAAAGTACATCTTATTAATCACCAGATAAAACATACAGGTGAGAATCCTTATGAGTGCACTGAATGTGGAAAAGGGTTTGCTCAGAAAGGAAAACTTATTAGGCACCATAGAACACATACAGGTGAGAAACCTTATGAGTGCATTGAATGTGGGAAAGGGTTTGCTACAAAGGGATATCTTACTAGCCACCAGAGAACACATACAGGTGAGAAACCTTATGAGTGCACTGAATGTGGAAAAGGGTTTGCTCAGAAGGGACATCTTACTATCCACAAGAGAAAACATACGGGTGTGAAACCTTATGAGTGCACTGAATGTGGGAAAGGGTTTGCTACAAAGCAAGAGCTTACTATCCACCACCAGAGAACACATACAGGTGAGAAACCTTATGTGTGCACTGAATGTGGGAAAGGGTTTGCTACAAAGGGATATCTTACTATCCACCAGAGAACACATACAGGTGAGAAACCTTATGAGTGCACTGAATGTGGAAAAGGGTTTGCTGAGAAAGGACATCTTATTAGGCACCTGAGAACACATACAGGTGAGAAGCCTTATGAGTGCATTGAATGTGGGAAAGGGTTTGCTACAAAGCAAGACCTTACTGTCCACCAGAGAACGCATACAGGTGAGAAGCCTTATGGGTGCACTGAATGTGGGAAAGGGTTTGCTACAAAGGGATATCTTACTATCCACCAGAGAACACATACAGGTGAGAATCCTTATGAGTGCACTGAATGTGGAAAAGGGTTTGCTACAAAGCAAGAACTTACTGTCCACCAGAGAACGCATACAGGTGAGAAGCCTTATGGGTGCACTGAATGTGGGAAAGGGTTTGCTACAAAGGGAGTTCTTAGTAAGCACCAGAGAACACATACAGGTGAGAATCCTTATGAGTGCACTGAATGTGGAAAAGGGTTTGCTGAGAAAGGAAAACTTATTTGCCACCAGAGAACACATACAGGTGAGAAGCCTTATGAGTGCATTGAATGTGGGAAAGGGTTTGCTTGGAAGGCACATCTTATTAGCCACCAGAGAACACATGCAGGTAAAAAAAATGCCTAACTGCATTGAGTGTGGGAACTGGTTTAGTCCTAAGGTACGTCTTATTTACCAGCACTGAATCAAAAATTGTCAAATTTGTATACTCCCTTTTTGCAGCGATTCTTAATGGCCCCTCTTCAACTTTTCTCTTTCATGCAAATGCTTGGTAACTCTGCTGTGTAGTAGAATAGGGCCTCATTACGAGGTTGGCGGTAGCCGTGCCTGTATTACGAGTTGAATGGGCCGGTAATTGCCATTCGCGGGTGGCAGTGGTACCGCACTCCCCATTCCCCTTCTGCCCCAAAGGGCAAAATGGAGATGGGGATCATGGATGCACCGGCACCGTTAATAACAGGGCCGGTGCAGCTGCAGGTTTTGCTCGTGGGTGCCGCACAGCCCGCCAGGTCAGACCTGGTGGGGTGTCAGGCACCCGCGAGTAAAACTCTCACTTTGGTGGTACGGTGTGAACAGTGCCGGTGCCATACTGGCACTGTTAACACTGTACCGCCAAAGTTATAATGAGGCCCATAGTCTTGATTCTAAAATAAATGGTTGTGTCTCTAATTTATAACATTGTTCATGTGCTTACCAATACATACTAATGACTATGAATGGAGCTGGATATCTGGTCTCTGGTGTGCTCACCTTTAATCATGAATGAGGAAAAAGGAACAAAGGTCATGGGGGTGTGGTGTGGCTCCACTACTTACACTGGCCTCAATGTATTTTCTGGTGCAAAATGCATAGAGGCACAGAGCCGTGCCAAGCTCCCTGATGGCAGAAATGTTTCTAGAGAACAGCTGCACTGGGATATGGATATCATAAATGAGTAAACTGTGGCAGGAAGGAATCCATTAGAAATGCCTCTACGGAATTACATTTGTACACCCCCATAAAGTAATTTTACTAGCAACATCAACACATAGGGATTAAAATACTGCAAATTTCAATTATTTGGAGCCCTCCTGACTAATAAAAATGGAGAAGGCTATATTCTCACATGGCAATTAGACTAAGCTTGGTACAACACATGTGCGCAAAGACTGTTTTGCAAAGGGAAAACATGGATAATGGCATTCATAAAACTGGACTCTACAATATTACTCAAACCCATTTCCAAGAAATGCATGCCTCACCAGGCATGCCATCCTTGCTGAATGCTGCAGTGTTTCCACTGTTTGTAGCATGGTCTACAGTTTTCTATTCTCCTCAGGGTCCCCTTTACTGTATTACACTATTGCCTATCTCTGTTGGAGCATTTAGGATTAGTAGATGATTCCCTAGCCTGGGATCGACATGTGGGGGTGTGAGGGTGCATGCCCACTATTAAAGCACTAACTTAAAAGAAATTGGTTTGATGAGCAGGGCACAGAGAAGATGTCAAATTATGTGGACATGTATTTTAGAAAAGTGTCATTTTGTGAATAGAGTAGAAAGGGCAAATGTAATAGAAATATGCACTGTGTTGTGAGACAATAAAAGTCATGCAAATTTGGAAATGAAATGGTGCCTTTCTGTCTGAAATGAGAGCTATGGGTGTAATGATATCACAGCTGTTCTCTAAATTCCAAGAAGGAATAGTGGACATAAATGTTTATAAAATAAAGCTGGTCTTGGATAAACTGACATGTCTAATGTAAAAGTCTCCCACCGGGATTCATACACTGAGTGAAATGCTGATGAAATGAATATTGAGCTTCAGCCAATATGTCACTGTGTTCATATTAAAAATAAATTGTTAGGAACTCAATTGGTGTTAAATCTTTTTCCCTGACTTTTTGTGTAAACTGCCTTCTGAAACAGGTGATTCATTTGTTTTAATTAGTGGGACCACCTCTATTCCAGATTTATGCTGGAATGTATTTATTTTATTTTTGGATTTGTAGAGCGCGCTACAGCCCACAGGCATTGAGGCGCTATAAGGACATGTAAGAGAGCTTGCTTGAGGCTTACAGGAGTGCAGCCCATGGAGAAATGCGTAATACAATTTGCTTGGCTACAGGCTAATACTTTACAGAACAAACAGTAAATGAGCGACAGGAAGAACACAGATAGAAGAATGCATAGCATGATGGGATGGGCCATTCAGACAAATAGCCTGGTTTTGAAGCAGCATGAAAATCAATCATCCTGATTGGGGCTGGGAGGGTGTTCCAAAATGTTGCAGCCATGGTTGGGAAACTGGAACCCCCAGCACATGCTCTACGTGTGGGAGGTGCAGTGATACGATTGGCATAGGCAGAACTAGATGCTCTGGAGGAGGTCTGTTTGGTGATCCTGTGTGCTAAGTACGGGGGTGCCAGGCCATGAAGTCATTTATGTGTGAGGGCCACTGTTTTGAAGACCATCCTTTCCTTGACAGGTAGCCAGTGTACCTGCCTCCTGACCTCAGAAATGTGATCCCTGCTTGAGATGCCTGTTGCGGCCCTTAAGGCATTGTTCTGAGCTATTTGGAGTTTAGCCAGATTCTTCTGGGATGTCCCAACAAAGAGGGCATTGCAATAGTCCAGCCTTGAACCAATGATGGCCCTTGTGATGGTGATGCAGTTCTGTTGGGAGAAGAAGGGCCTTATTGCATAGGTCAGTTTAGAGTGATAGGCTGTGGAGGATGCAATGGCATTGACCTGCCTATCCATGGTCAGGCTAGGTTCGAGATACATGCCCACAGTCTTGATTTCTTGAGACACTGTGATGGGAATGTTTGTCTTAAACTTTCTTGTCATTACCATGGAGGGAGTGGGTAGTGACAGATGAGGTGGGGTAAGGGGGTGGGAAAGAGGTGATCAAGTAGGGAGCTGCTCGTGACTGAAGGGGTGGGGTAACATGAAGGAGGTGGTAATGGTTTCAGTGGATGGGTGGGAAAGAGGTGAACGTGGTGGGAGGTGGTAGTGATGGAGGAGGTGGGGTAGGGAGGAGGTGGTGCTTGTGTTCAAATCTGCAGGGTGTGCCCTTCCACACCTTACCCTTTATCGGCATTAAAGAAAACATGGAGGAAATAAAGATAAGTGTTTACAAATCAATGGATTGATACAAAATTGTGAATTAAACCCACATTCTACATTTGCTGTTTTTGTATAAACATTTGCTAGCATGACCTGCCACTTTTCTTACAACAAATGCGATGGATGAACTTTCTTTTGCATAGAATTGTGATAACTGCGGAGTATACTGCGACACAAGTTAGCATAGCTCTCAACCATTTGTGTTGCAAAGGCGGGTGAACACCCGATTTTGTTTTTTGGCGGGTGAGACGCCCATTGGAATTAATGGGCGTACAAGAGGCGTGGCGGGTGAGTCAGCCCTTTTCAAGGCGGGTGACACCTGCCAAAAGTGTGAGAGTTGAGAGCTGAGTTGGACAGGATTTTGGCTGAAGACTTTTTGTGTTGGGGAAAGGCCTCGCTGTCCCTGCACTAGTAGAGTTTCCCTACCTAAACTCAAAACTAAGGAACTGTCGGTGCCAGAAGTTCAAAACAAAACCATCCTGTGTGGAAGTACTATTCTGACCCCCGCACTCTAAACAAATGAATTCTAAGGTGAAAAGGATGAATTCTGAGGTGAAAAAGATAATGTGCCTCAATATGACTCTGGCGGTAGCCGGCTGGCGCCGGAGTCATTTTTTTTCTGCCCGGAAATAAAATATTCCCCATTACCATCGAGTCCCATAGGACTCAATGGGAATGGGGAGGACGGTAGCACCAGCACCATTAATAACGGAGGGACAGCCAGGGCTGTAATGCCCCAGTGATTCCCCATTGCCAGGCGCCGGAAAAAAAATATGGCATAGGGGAGGCCAACGTGAAGTTTCAAAGTGGTCATACGAGGGTCAAGCTAAATCCCTTGTACAGTCGAAAGTCTTTGACACGTTGTGAAAACTAAGTGAACACTGATAATTGGCAAACGTGAACCTGACTGAGGGATGCCTGCGAATTGGGGTAAATGGTAATATACCCGTGAACATTGTGATAACAAGTATGATCCCGACTGAGGGATGCCCACAGTGAGTTAATGGTCTGAGCCTGATCGAGGGGGGGGCTAATGTTGATTAAAGGATCAGAGCCCGGCTGAGGGGGATCCAAGGTGAAGAATAGTCGCACCATGTGAAGATTAACAGAAGGAACTTTTGTTTTGTGTCTATAACTATCAGGCCCTCTAAAGCAAGAGACTTTGCATGAACGCGACTTTGGTACAGAAGGCCCTTATATTGTGGAAAGGAATTGTAAGCTTGTGCCGGAGAACCCCTAAAGTGTGCTGTGCTCAAGAGTCCCGCCTTGTCCCATGCTAAAAACGTGGGGAAGGGAGACCCCAGCTTTAGCATCCTGACTTATAATTTTGTGAACACTCTTTTTTTTTTCTTTTTCTTGTGAACACTATCCCACACTATTTTGTAGCATAGCGGTAAGGATGGGCAATATTTTAATTTAGTATAGGCCTTTTTTATGTGACTAGGCTCCACTAGGACTGTATTGTTAATGTTTGATGGTTGTAGTTTACTCCCAACTTAGATTTAGGTTTAGTTTAGGGGTTTATTTCACCCCTTTTTGCAGTTTAATAAACACCCTTGAACTGTGATCACTTGTGTCTGTCTTACTTTGAACCCATGCCTTCCTTACAGGACACAGGTGTGCGCTTGCTGCCACTAGAGCGCTGCCTGTGCTCGTGGATACCTGTGCTCTGCATTACTCTGCTCCTCTTCCTCATCCCAGTGTTGTGGGAATAGTGGTGCCTTCCTTGCAGGACTCAGGTTTGCACTTGCTGCCACTAGAGAGCTTCCTGTGCTCGTGGATTCCTGTGCTCTGCATTACTCTGCTCCTCTTCCTCATCCCAGTGTTGTGGGAATAGTGGTGCCTTCCTGAATGCACTGTATGAATGTTTGCAATGGGTTTTAAAGGAAACTAGGTTTGGAAGAAGAGTAGGTGCAGTTGGAAAAAGTGTTTTGTAATTTTACAAGGCCATTTAGAGTTTGAGAGTTGGCCTTCTGGGTGTAACAAGATTTGTACTACTCTCCATGGCGCAAAGAGGGAAGGTGTTACAATAGGCTATGGGGAATTGGAGATGTATCTTCAGAAAGGAAATGGGGAAACCATGTCTCACCCGATGACACCATAACCATCTCCTGGAGGCTATCTCCGCCATGTGATCCTCCCTCATATAACCGCCCCCAGGGTCAGGTTCAGGTAGTGACAGCTGTCCCCTGGCCACATGTGAGGAGGTCACAGCCGGTAGAGGAGCTCATTTTCAGGCTGCCCTCGGCCTCCTCTTCCCCTTCCCTCATCTCTGTCTTTCTGCTATCCATGAATGGTGTGCCGCCAACAACATCTGCCTTAATGCCAGTAAGACTGAGATTCTACTCATCAGCACACCCACTCACTCCTTCCCTGCAGCTCTCTGGCCGGCCTCTCTTGGCCCTCTTCCTGCTCCTACCTGCAAGGCAAAAAAACCTCGGGGTCATCTTCGACTCCACACTCTCTTTCTCTCCTCACATATCTGACGTCTCTTAAGAAGTAACACTACCAGCTACACATCTTCAGAGGTATCCTTCCTTTCCTCTCCTTCCCCCCAGAGGCTCACTGTCTCTAGAGCCCTGGTTGTCTCGAAGCTGGACTACTGTAACAGCCTCTATCTAAATCTGCCTGCCTCTACTCTCCGCCCTCTGCAACTCATCCAGAACAGGACTGTGAGACTTGTCCTTGGCCTCAAGCCCAGGGACCGTATCTCTCCAGGACTGAAATCACTACACTGGCTCCCAGTGGCTGCGAGGATTAAGTTCAAAACCCTCTGCATTGTCCACAAGGCCTTCTGGGCCTTGGGCCAAAATACCTCCAACTCTCTCTTCCTAAATATCTTCCTTCTCGAGCTCTTCGCTCATCTGCCTCCAACTCCCTCAGGGTCAGCCGCTTCTCCAAGCAACGAGTTGGGGGTAGATCTCTCTGCAGCAGGGGCCTCCCTCTGGAACAGCCTTCCTGCCTCCCTGAAACTTGAGGAGAACCATCTCCGGTTCCGGAAGCACCTCAAAACCTTCCTCTTTGCCTCCGCTTTCTCTCCCCATCTCCCCTGCTAACATCACTGAATCTGCACCAAATCTGCAACTGGGCCACTCACCGATCTCGGTCCTTGGCCCGGCCACTCTTCCCTGCACTGCCTCCCTGGCAACCCCTGCACTGCGGGACTGTCTCTGTATACCTTCAGCCCCTCCTCCCGGCACTTACCTTGCACTTGCCACCAGCTGACCCTTATTATTTATCTTGTATTCTACTAACCCTGTTCTGCACTTTCCCCTCTCCCTTTCCCCTTGCACTTTTTCCCTTCCCCTCTACCCTTGCACTTGCGTGATCTGAATGACACCTGGCCTAGTAGGATTGTTGTCTGTCTCCCCTTGTTACCCCCACCCCCCTGCCTCGTCGCGCCTTGAAACACTTGTGTATAGGCCCGTTACAAATGCCATATCATATCATGATACCATCAGATAATCACAATCCCATGCTTTTTTGCATGGTATTGTGATTCCTTTGCTTTTTTTGCACGAGATTGTGATTCCTCTGGTGTTTTTTGCACAGGAGTCTGCATTACCTCCATATAGACACCCACGAGCATGTACACCCCAGCACCTACTCCACTGCCCTCTTCCTTCCTGCACTTGCACGGTCTGAATATTCACAAGGCATCGTGGGTTCGACCGTTCCTTCCCCACTATATTTATATTTGTGTTTATAATGTACTTCAATCCCATGTCCCCCGCCCCTCTTGCCGCGTTTAATACACAGACTTTTCTGTATAAGCGCCTAACAAGCAAACAATACATAAAATGAAATAGCAGTTCCTTGTCCCAGTGCTTTCTCATGAAAGGTGCTCCACATGCTGATAGAACTCATACCAAGAAAATGTTTCAACCTCCTGCCTCATTCAGTGCATAAAAACATTGCGCCCAGCCAGAATCCACCTGTTTTCCTATTGGAGTCAGAAAGGTCATTATGGGTTCCTAGTCATGGGGAATGTGAACCTGTTATGGTGGAGGGAAAGAGGCGAGAATTTGAGGAAATGTGCTGGTGGTGATGACATGAGTTTTGGAGAAATTGAGTATCGGGTGGTAAATTGTCGCACACGGGAATTTTAGACAGATAATCAGTGCTGTGGGAAGAACGCTCTGGTTAAAGGTGGGAAAGAGAAAAGTATTTGGATAAGAGCTGGTAAGGGATCCCACAGCAGGAGATGTGCTTGCTTAGGAGCTGGATGTAAAGAGGAACTTGTAGAGGTCAAAGAACACACATACTTGAGGAACTCCTCTGATAGAGGGGGTCAAGAGGATGTTGTGGCATGCAAGGAGGAGAAAAACGGGCATTTCAGTAAGTAGGTAGCAATGCAGGCTTGTACGCTGCCCTGCAAGATGTGGTGCAACAGTCAAAAAGGACGAAGTTGACAACAGTACAGAAGGCATCAGAAATCCGAGAGAGTGGTGAGGAGGTTTGAAGCATGGGCGAGTGCTGTTTCACTGTGAAATTCAAATGGGATTTGGGTGTTAAGGTGAGGGTGCTGCTGAGTCCATGCATCCCAATTTATGACGATGCAGCTGAGCACCATGTGCTCATGAAATCTTAAATAGTTCAGAAGTGAGACATGACGTGTTAAACCGTGTTTATGGCATCAACTGTTCAGTATTTACTCTTATACTCTGCCGCCCCCCAACTAACCCCCCGATCAGAAGTAGTGACGGAGTAGAACAACAGGCAACCTATTGTAGGTTAGGAAGATTGCAGTGAACCGGAAGATGTTGAACATGTGAGAGCAGTATGTGCAAGGCAGGGGTGTCAGCACCTTAACCGTTCCTGGGTGATAATGGATTGAAAGAATCATGGGAAGTGTCAACAGACCAAATGACGAGTGCTGTTCCAGCTAAGGTAGTTGGGGTAAAAAAGAGACTGGCGAAAATTGGAAGGGTGTGTGTAAGTGTGTTGGGGAGAGTGTCACTGATTTTTTAATAGAGTAGTAGTAGTAGATGACAGTCACGAGGAGATGGGAGTAGAGCACAGCCAATTGGGGTGGCAAGAATGGACTGGGGGACCTTGATAAGTTGCAAGTCTGGGAGCAGAGGGCGTAACATGATTTCATAATATGTGGCAGTACCTAACAACATACAAGCTGCATTTATCATACCGACTGTACCATGGCTCTTCATAGCTGTGAACAAATTACTCGTGATCTGCATGAGTACAGGGATGAATACCGGCTAAACTGTCTACCCGGACCGACATTGCTACTAAACCAGCAGTGATCCAAATCCTAAGGGTGAAAGGGGCAGCGCCTTATAGGTACCTCACCTTCACCTCTTTTGCTAACGTGGGCTGAGGACAGGCTTTATCTTCAGGAGGGGTGTGAGCTGATAAAGTTGCAACACAAACAATAGTACGATGGTGTCTAAATAAATAAATGAATGTCAATCAAGGCTCTGAAAATAGGAACTTTAGTAACAATGATCAATGGACACAACCAATTAAACCAGTTAGAACAGGGAGTGCTACGAGTGTGTTTACTGTTACTGGAGCTCTACCCTGACAGTCTAAACAGGAGTCTTTCTACAGTCTCCATCTGTGTGAAGGCGGAGCAACCACGCTAAAACCTGCAGCTACAGTGAACTCCTGTTGCACCCTTTTCCTCGAGAAAACTATACTCACACTTTTATCCACAGACACCGAAAAGCCCCATTTACCACACCACTACACCATTCGCACTATCGCAGCTTGCAGCCGACGCTGCACCAACAACAAACTCTGCCCTCTTACGCATACCACACCATCATCTGCGAAGAAATTCACCTGACAACTGATTCCCGCCAAAGCCCGAATCAACCTATCCACCATCACATTAAACAGCATCGCACTAATCACACTCCCCTGCGGCGTCCCATTCTCCATCTTCCAAACTTCAGACAGCACCCCCCTCACTCTCACCTGAAAGGACCTATCAGCCAAAAACGCCCTAATCCACCGAAACATTCTCCCCTTCACACCCATCTCCAAAAGTCTCACCAACAACCCACTCTTCCACACCATATCATACACCTTCTCCAAATCCAAAAAGAACGCTCCCACCAACTCCCCATCACACAATGCCTCCTCCACACCAATCACTAACCTCACTAACGGATCAGCCACCGACCGATTCCTCCTGAACCCACTCTGAAAATCACTCAAACACCCATTCGACTCCAAATAAAACCCCAATCGCTCAACCACCATCCGTTCCATAACCTTACACAGCACAACTCGAAACCCAACTCCCGACCTGACCTGGCATCCTGCCTCCTTAACATAGAACTCTGAATGACCCAAAGCCACCTCTTGTTAAACCCCTCCAAAATGGAAATCATGGTTTGCGGCAACTCCGATCTTCTTCCGCACCCACTACCCTGGCCACCCGCCATGGGCAACTCACCGACACCCTCCAACTCAGTGAAAAATCTTGGATGCACCCTGGACTCTGACCTAACACTCTCTCGCCAAGTCAACAATGTCTCAAAGTCCTGCCACTACCACCTTAAAACCCTTAGGCGCACCTTTCCATATCTCTCATTTCCCAACAGACTCTCTGCGGTCCAATCAATCGTTATATCGAGACTGGACTACGCAAACCCCCTATACCTCGGAATCCATGCCTACCAACTGAATGAACTCCAAAGGGCACAAAACGCGGCGGCCAAAATGCTACTTGCGCTTGGTCCAAGAGACCACGTCTCCCCAGCCCTTAAGACACTGCACTGGCTTCCTGTAGCCCGTAGAGTAGCTTTCAAAACCTTATGCCTCTCCCATCGAGCACTGCATAAAACTGGACCTCAATATCTTCAAGACAAGCTAATACCTTATCATCCCACTCGCACCCTAAGATCAAGCTCAGCCGGCCTCCTAGTAATTCCTAAGACAAACTCAGTCAGGTTAGGTGGATCAACATTCTCAGCCCTGGCCCCCAACCCTGTGGAACTCGCTCCCTTCCCACATCCGCCTAACTGAGGATTTAGCGTCCTTCCGCAAACTACTGAAAATCTGGCTCTACCCCTAAAAGCAACCGGTTTTCAAAACTAACAGCATCACAATAACACCGACCCAACAAACTACCTGATGCGAGAAATTGACAGCTAATGAACTTGAATGTAAACCAGAAAGACAAACAGAACTAAACGAGTAATGTAGATCAAAACAGTGAAGTGGATAATATGAATAAATCATTGGAAAAGTAAGGAGATTTAAACTGATGAAATGGACATAATGAATGAGGAGGGAACGTAGTGAATGACATGGATGAAATAGTTAGAATGGATGAAGCGCATACAACAGATGAAAGTGGAAGAGTGCACGAGTGGAAGAACAGACGACTAGATAGATCAAATGAGTATGGAGATCGGATGAGTGCATAGAATAGATGAACATACTAAAGCCGATGAGTGTGTATAGAATAGATGAACATACAAAAGCCGATGAGTGTGTAGTTTGGTTGGGCGTGTAGAGTTGATGAGTACGTAGATACAGAGAAGCGAATAGAATGCAGGAAGGCATAGAACTGATGACTATACTGAACGGAGGTATAGACCGGATGAACGTTTAGACCAGATGAGCGTGTAAGAGCGAATGAGCGTGTAGAGAGGATGAGCGTGGAGAGCTGATGAGTGTAGAGAGTGGATGAGTGTGGAGAACGGATGAGTGTGGAGAACGGATGAGTGTGGAGAACGGATGAGTGTGGAGAACGGATGAGTGTGGAGAGCGGATGAGTGCGCAGTGCGGAGGAGTACGCAGAGCGGAAGAGTACATGGAGCGGAGGAGTACGTGGAGCGGACGAGTGTATGGAATTGACGAGTGTGTGGAACGGATGAGTGTGTGGAGCGGATGAGTATGTGGTGCGGATGAGTGTGTAGAGCAGGTAAGTCTGTGGAGCAGATAAATACGAAGAGCGGATAAGTGTGTGGAACAGATGAGTACGTAGAGCAGACGAGTAGTATGACGAGCCGATGAGTGAGTAGATTGGACGAATGTGTAGACTGGACGAATGTGTAGATTGGACGAGTGTGTGTGGTGCGGATGAGTGTGTGGAGCGGATGAGTTTGTGGAGCGGATGAATGCATGGAACGGATGAGTATGTAGAGCGGATGAGTAGTATGTAGAGGGACGAGTAGTATGATGAGCGGACGAGTAGTATGTTGAGCGGACGAGTGTGTAGATCGATGAGCGTGTAGAGCGGATTAGCCTACAGACCGGTTGAGTATACAGAGCGGATGAGTGCGTAAGCAGACAGGAGTGCATGCGCGGGGTAGACCGGAGTGCATGCGTGGGGAAGACAGGAGCGCATGCGTATGGAATACAGGAGTGCAGGCGTGGGGCACACTGGAGAATGAGGGATAGACTACAGCATGCAAGGTGGACTAGAGTGCGTGAGTGTGTCGAGCAGACAGGAGTGTGTAGGGCAATCTTGAACGCCTGAAATGAATAAAAGTGCATAGAACGGACTTGATCGCATAGAATTGCGTGACGTACATAATATGCCTTGAAATGCAGGGAATATTTGAAAGAGCATATATCATACCATACCCCACGCTTACTCTCTTCCTTACACCACCACTCAACTAGAACACAGAGATACTATGACACCATTCGGTATAACTGTTCTCATATCAACATCTCCCGCTCACTCCCCATCACTCTAAGTAAACACTGCTGGTTTCACACCCCCAGCCAGGCGTTCTCCTCGGGCCTAACACAGCCACACTCGGTCTGGATAAATACTGCCAGAGCAAACACATACTCCTGATCTCTCAACCACCACACCTACCGCTAAGAAGCAGCTACTACACGAATTCCGCACCAGCTGCACACATACCTGGTGCGCACACGCACCTTTGGACTCTCCCTACTCTCTCTACTGACCCGAACTTCGGTTCCAGAGGGCGTTCAACCTACCAGCGCCTTCAGACCATACCAATGGTATATAAGGCACTATATAAATGCAAAATAACGTAACATAACATAACAGTCAGCGCAATCGGCCTATACGACTTACACTCCGTAGGGCCCTTGCCACCCTTCAAAATCGCCACCACAATCGCTCTCTTCCATAACCTCAGCAAAACTCCACTCTTCCAGATCGCATTGAACAGTTCCAACACCTCCAAATTACATTCTACTGGCAACTTCTCCAAAAATACATACATGACCCCATCCACCCCTGGACTAGACCACTTCCCCTTCAGAATCGCTCCCTCCAACTCCACAATAGAAAACGGAACCTCATACTGCTTTTCCCAAGGCCCAACATCCGCCATCAACTCTCTTCCTCGATCACACCCATACCTAGCCTCGCCGCCTCCGGGAAGTTCTCTGAACTGTGTACCTCGCAAAGTACTCACCCAACAATGCTGCCGCCGCCACGGACGCTGCTCTCATTCCCCGCACCAGATGTTCATTCCATTCCTCTACCCCCAATCCCTACCCCGAGGAACAATCAATTCCCGACACAATCCCTTATACACCTCCCAATCAGCCTTCCTAAAATTCAACCGACTCCCAAGCATCCGGGGCCTGACCCCTACCTCACCCCTCACAGTCGCCAAAATGCCAGAATGATCACTCCCCATATCCCCATCCTCACGCACCTCCCAATCACATTCACCCGTAATTGCAGCAGACACCCAGGTCAGATCCAAACACGGCAACTTCCCAGTCCTCGCATCCAACCGCGTGCCCGAACCATCATTCAGCAAAAACAGACACAATTCATCCGCCATGTCCTCCAACAGTTTCCCATTCGCATCCGTCCGGTCACTACCCCATAACGTATTGGCACTATTGGAATCACCACACAAAACGCAAGTTCCCACATGTCCCCTTATCACTCCAGACAGCACACCCACCTCGACCACCTCACATGGATTATAGTAATTCAACACCAATACTTCCGATCCCCCTACCCTAATCCCTGTCCCGATAGCCTCCACTGCTCCATCTACCACAATCTCCCTTGCAACCAACCCCTTCCGCACTGCCAGAGCCACACCTTCCCCCTCTCCCCTGCAGCCTATCCTTACAAAACAACTGAAAACCCGGTATCACAAACCTCAGATCACCCCTTAACCACGTTTCCTGAATACAAACCAAATCAACATTCAATTCCCCACACAACACCGCTTTCAACTCCTGCCCATTCCTCAACAAACTCCTCGCATTCCACTGCAAAATCCTCAGGCCGATACCCCACTCTGCTTCCGTACTTTAGCAACCATCTTTTCCACCACTCCTTTCGTTAGATCCGACTTACTGACGGGCAAATTCCCCTGAACCAGCTCCAACACACTCACCATAAAGCACATAAACTCCGTTTTCGGGACTACCACCGTTTCTACTCCTTTTACCTCACCCACCAAACTCTTCCTTCCCACAACCTCATCCACCACCGACTCTCTCCCATGCACCTCACATACTACCCGTGCTGGTTTCACCTTTGCCACAGCCTCCGCATAAGATACACCTTCCGCTGACCTCACCTGCCCTCACCTGCACCACCTCTCTCGCCACCCTATGACTCTCACACCCCCTAAATGCAGTAGAGTGTCCTCCCCCACAGTTCACACACTTCTCCGGGGTCTCCACCATGCATTCTTTAATATCGTGATCACCACCACATCTCCCACAGGATCTCTCATTCCTGCATACTCTCGCCACATGTCCAAACTGCTGACACTTATAACACCTCAAATGCCCCATTCTCCATTGGGCTCAATGGGGAATTTTCGCGCTCATACCACCGGCGAATTTCCCGCCAGCGGTATGCTTGCGAATTTTCAGCGGATTTCCCCCCAGCTCAGAGCTGGGGAGAAATCCGCCAAAGCCCTGACACCAAGTGGCTGGCTGTTTGGCTGACGACTCTGTGCTCTGCCGTTTACAGCCGCTCCAGCGTGTGCCGTCGGCGTGAGGAAGACGTCAATTCTCGTATTTGTGGAAACCTGTGCCTTTGATTGGTATTCAGGAGCTCTTACCTGCGCTCTCACTGTGGACATTGTGGACATTACATTACGTTTGTTTGCGTTGCTTACGCTTCTCTCTCTATCTTCTCTAGTTAACGGAAGCCCCGCCCCCACCTCCCGACAGCCTACATCAGGTCCCGTGCCTGCGCACGCGCACCCAAGTGGACCAAGTGGCTGGCTGTTTGGCTGGCGGCGGCGGTACGGCGGTGTGTTGTCTTTATTCTTTTTTATTACTTTTTTCTTCCATCTGGTTAATAGGGGAGCCGCTACTTTGTGGCTTCAAGTGTAAATATGAGGAAACTTAAAATACCGCAGATACGTAAAGAAGCGGGTGCCGATTTCTTTTCAGCAGTGAGCACAAGACGAGCTAGTCTTGCCCGTGCTGCTGCCCTACCTTTGCCTGAAGTGAACGATGAGGAGGTTGAATTGTTGCAGTGTGCACATGAGTGCTCCCTGTTGGGTAAACAGAATGGGGAGATTATAGACTCCTCTCAGCCATTATTTGGGGATGAGGAGATATCTAATATTTTGGGTGATAAAACAAAGGCTTTGGGTTCTGGCATTGACTCTGTACTGCAGATACCTGATAATGGCAATGGTTTTCCTAGTGATTTTAACTATGATGATTTGCTGGATTTATCTAATCAATTACCAAGCCATGTTCTGAAATCCACTACAAATATGCCTGATACATCGGCATCTGATTTCTCTATGATGATGAGTCTCTTTAACCGGCTCATACTTACTGAATTGCGGAATCAAACGAAATCTATTGGGGATTTAGTCTCTGCAATTTCTTTGCTCCCAGGTAAATTATCTGATTCATTGAGTACAATTATGATGATAAGGCTGGATGATAATCACAGGCCGAATGCTGTTAGCTCTGGTCCTATAAAGTCTCTCTCTGTTCAGCCAGTAGATGAGATTATTGTTATACCTGCTACTCAGGATTCTGCTGTGGGGATCGGCATGGGTAGTACCAAGTCCAATTCCGCGGATAAAGCTCAATCTGAGCAGGTGGGGAATGCTCCCGGACAGATAGAGGAGCAGGGTATAAATGATTCCAAACTCTCTAAAAGACAGGGGAAAAAGTTGGCCAAATTGAAGAAAAATAATAATAATGGTCATAAGCAAGGAGGGCAGATGAAGTCTTCTAGAAAATTCCTCAGAGATCTCACTTATGATGATGTTGTTGAAGTACAACTAGTCGGTGTAGAGAAAAAATTGCAAAGTAATAAGTATGTAGGAATGAAAGACCAACCTTTAAAAAAACGCAGAGGTATTGATCAATTCACACAGAGTTCCTATTCTGAAGGGGACAATCCACTTTGTGATATTTTGAAAAAGAAAAACCACCGAGATAATCTATATGAGATCTTTAATGCTGCCCTGCCATATGTATCCTCGGTGGAATCACAAAGTCCTCTAGAGGGTGAAGATATTATTCTGGCCAATGAAAAAGGGTCTGTCATGCTTGAAACAAAGACTAGTAAGGAAGGTGTACTCAGTCATGAGTCAATCCCAGTGAGGAATCATGTAGGTATTTTGGTTAATACTGGATTGGCTAGTTACGATTGGAAAATCGTATCGGGTAAAATACCTAATGACATAAATACTGAAGCAAAAGAGAGGGAAACCGTTGTTAATCCTGTAAAGTCTGTCAGACATGTCTCCAATATGAGTAATGAGAGGGACACCAAACAGATTGTGAATAATGACGCCTTCTATGAATCCCTAATAAAAACACTCAAGGAAAAACACTCTAAAGACCTGTCTAATATGCTGGAAGGACAATCATTGGGTACAAATGATGTTGGAAGCTACAAGGATTACTGTGCTGATCGGGGTGAGGGGAGGTCTGGAATGATTAATCCTAGTGTCCAAGAAAAGGGTATCGAACAGCCACTGGATTGCCCGATGCTTGACATAAAAGAACCTGTAAGGCCGGAGCTACCGGGGCTTGTTCTGACAACACTTTTTAATGACCCCTCTATGCCCTCACTAAATAGGCCATTTATACTATCATTATTAGGTCAAATTCCTGAACTTAGCCTGATCACTTCTGCCGACATTGACTTAGTTGACTACATACATAGACAACGTCTCGATTACGTTCATCTAGTTATTCCATCACCTTTGGTTAGAAATCTTCTCCTGAAAGAGGCAGAACAGCTTCAACGAAGAGGCTATGACATCTTTGAATATGTATATACTCAACCATTGGTAAAACAGTCGCTCTTAACCAATAGTGGTCAAGCGAAGGGATTGTACCATAATAACGTGGTGGGGGGATTGGTGCCTGTAACTGAGAAGTCGGATACACAAGACTGGAGGTGGCTTGCCCTGACCCTACACGAATCTATTGATACTCTTAAAAAACTGGCGAAGCCCCTTTAGTAACCGGAAAAACAATCTCGAAAATACTAAGCTGGAATTCACGAGGATCTTCGCATCTGCTACACAATTCCAGCATTATGAACGATCTAGCCCGATATGAGTTTGTCTGCATTCAAGAAACCTGGTCTAGGGCTCACCTTTGCTGGGAGGGTTTCACGGTTTCGTCACTAACCGCAAAAGGGGGCAGGCATGGTAGACCCAAAGGAGGTCTTATAACGGCAGTGAAAAATGTCATTGACCCTAGAATCACAGGTGAATGGGCTTTTTCGGACCACTTTTTAGTGGTGGCCTATATATTAAAGTTTGATGCGGTGGATACTGCATTTCTGTTAGTGAATATATATTGGAACCAGGCAGACTACTCTGATAATAAATTAAGGTTGGAACTATGGAATTTGGGCTCATTACTTGAAACCTGGTTGGTTGTTAATCCTGGGGGATACATTGTGATTGTTGGCGACCTAAATGCTGATATTCCTGCTGATTCTCCTCTCGGTGACCTGTATACTGGTAACTATGAGACCGTATTACCAGTAGTTGGCAATCCCAAGGGTCGAGGCAGAATTTGGTCGCATTTTATTGAGATCTGGGGATTGGTAGTTGTGGCTAATCCTCTTCCTACGTGGAAAGCGCGAGGTTACAAATCCACTATTGATTATATTATTTGCTCGGTGGGTGTGTTCAACTGTACTGGAAGGCTGGACATCATTGATACTAATCTCAGTGACCACTGTATGCTCTCTCTTGAATTGGTCACTGTGGGTCACTCAAAATCAAAAAGGATGTATAATCATCCCTTGGAAATTAATCATGCGGGGAATAGAATTAAATGGACTGAGAAAAAAAAACTGTTAATTTACTGCCACCATGATTAGAGATTATGAGACCTTTTCTGATAATCAACGGGTCGATACATACTCGGCTGTATTACCAGATCTCTTAGAAAAATGGAGGATTCCTCTGGCAAGAAGAATATAGGCAATAAATGTACGACCCATTATTTTGATGGGGCAGTGAAGGACAGGAAGTGTCAAATGAGGAAAGAGATCAGACAGGCTTGGAAAGAGGGGTATAATATTACTGATACTGTGGCTATGGTAAAGAAAATAAAGCAAAAATATAAAAATTGGCCCAGCCAACATCGCATGGTTAAATATCAGAGGGATGGTGAAATTATGTTAAATTCCCTACGAGGACATAACTCCAGCAATTTCTGGAACTTAATTAACAACCTTGAGAAACCTCAGAAAGAGTTACTTCTCAATCCTATTAACGAATCTACTTGGCTGGGACATTTTGCCGATATTTATCACACTAAAAATCATGATGTAAAAGATGTTCTGAATTGTGGATCCCAATGGCTCTTGAAATTTACTACGTGGGACATTGTTGATTTAATATCTAAATCTAAAAATTCGGGTGCGCTTGGGCCGAACAACCTTTCCAATAAAATGTTCAAACGTGAACCTCTGATATGGGCAAAAATACTTTTTAGTTTGTTCAATAATATACTACTGACCAGAGTTCTTCCTCTGTCATGGAGGGTTTCTATTATTATCCCAATTTTTAAGAAGGGTTCCCGACAATGTCCCCTAAGCTATAGGCCAATTGCCATTTCGGATCCAGAATCCAAATTGTTTGCTTCAGTTGTATTGTAAGGAAAGTGGATGCTTGAAGAAATAATTCTCGACATTAGCCAAATCGGCTTTAGAAAAAATATGGGAAACAAATGTGGAGGAATGATACTTAGCTGCCTGCGAGCGGAAGCAATGAAGAAGGGTGCTTTACCTGTCTTTGTTGCGTCCATGGACTTAAGCTCCGCTTTTGATTTGGTGGACAGGACGACTCTCTGGCAGAGACTGAGAACATTAAATATGCCTCCAATTCTGTTTGATATGGTCAGGGCTATATACTCAGATACAGAAATAAGGGTAAGATTGTATGCTGAGGGTACTCTTTCTGATGCACTGACCGTCCACAACGGTCTCCGTCAGGGTTGTAGGTTGGCACCCACAATATTCAACCTTTACGTGAGTGGTGCAAATACCACCCTGTCAAATAAAGGCCTCATAGCTCCCAAAATACAGAACACCCGTTTAGCATGGTTAGCTTATGCTGATGACTTCCTCCTTATCGATAACGCAAAGATCGGCCTCCAAAGATTGCTTAAAGCCTTTGAAGAATTTATTTCTTCTCTACTGCTGAAGATTAACTCGGCTAAAACTGTGATAGTTTGTTTGGGCAACAGAAATAAGAAGCTGGACTCGCTTACCTGGTCATGTGGTAATTCCCGTCTTAGAGCCCAGCCTGTGTTTAAATATTTAGGTTTTGTTATATCAGGGTCCAACTTAAGATCAGTATTTAGAGCTCAACTTAGATTCAAGGCGGACATTGCAATCCGTCAAATGAGAGTAATCGATTCCAGATATGGCAGATTCACAATGAGTCCTCTGAGTGTCACGACTCGCTCCCTTCGCTCCCGTTCCCACCATTTGGGGACATGATTTGGGGTTTATTCCCTACTGGACTTTTCCTCCGAACTTTATGCTCCAGTGCTGTGATGATTTGGGAGCGCTAAATCCCTATTTTTCCAGCTACTTCCCTTCCGGATCCATTCCAGGTTTTTGGCAGCCAGCATGCTTCTTTAACCAAATGACTATGCTTCCCAGAATGCCTGGCCCACTGCTCCACCTCCACCCTTGCAACACAAGGTTGGGTGGAGGATAGGTAACAGCTGTGGCAGCAGGTGCAGCAATCAGCACACCCGAGGCGTGTGCTCGTTAAGCAGCTTTAAAAGCCGCAGTCTTACTTCAGTCCAGCGCTGGTCATCGATTGCAGTGTTCCTGTTTTTGACTAGTCCCTGGTTCCTTGCCTTTGTACCTACTTCCTTGTTCCTGTTTTCTTGTTTCCTCCGCCCTGAATTTCAGATTCATGCGCTAATTGATTTCTGCTCCCTTGATTTCCCTTTTTGTCTTCCTCTGTTTGCAGGCAGCATTTCTCAGTGCTTTCCCCTTTTAGATGCAGCCCAGTTTGTCTGTGTTCTATATTTCTTTGACTCTGTCCTTTGCTGCTGTTACCCATTTGCCTTAGCCTTCCTCTTAGTTTAGTTTCCTGTCTTTTCCTTGGAGGGGTAGGGAGAAGTTTGCATAGGTTATTTCGTTTTTCCCTGCTCCTGATCCTTACTTTCTAGAGGATCCATTCCATGTTTTCCACTGCACTTCTGCATTTATTTTCCCTTTGATTATTAGGTGTGGTGTGCGGTAGTAGCTAGCTCCTGTGTGAATGCTTATGTTTTCCTCACTATTTTGTAAACACTATTCCCACTTAGGTATTTAGTTTTCCTTCCATTGCTGTTCTAGCCTTTCGGGGTCCCAGTTTCTTCAACAGGATTCGTGGGCTAGCTGACATTCAAGAGGTTTATCTCGTCCTCGTGAGTACAGTTCTTAAGTTCCCTTATGTAATACCATCAAGAGTGTTAGTACACAGATCCTGTCATTGCTTGCCCTCCACGTGGGTTTAGCGCTGTCAGTACCTGTAACAGCAATTGGGGGTAAGGCGCTTGCCGACTTTCCTCGCGGTCAGGTGCTTACCCCACATCCCTTTTCATATATTGGTTTTGATGTCACACTCTATTTTGCACTCCTGGGTTCTAGCATACCTGAGTCGTAGTTCCTGGGTGCACATTTCCCTTGCCATATTCGCTGCTTTTGTACTCGCCTGACTAATCCTGACAGTATGACCAGCCCAAAATTCCCATTGAATATGGCAAGTTTAAGAAAGAAAGGCAGCAAGGCCTCTAACAAGTTTGTACAGAAAGCTTCCCCTACATTTACCTGTGACAATCAAATCACTAGTCCTGACTCCAATGAACTCCTTGTCACGAATGGGCATTTACGTGCAAAATATTTTTCCCATAGGATGGCACATCCTACATGGCCTGATCCTAGTTCTATCTTTGGTTTTGATCCCGATTCTATGTCAGCACAAGCCTTAGCCGCAGAAAACAACACACTGTTAGACTTATTATACGAGAGTACCTCTGTTGTTGAACCCCATGATTCCAGTTGTGCTTCACCTCAGATAGAACAGTTTCATCATACCAACATAAAGAATGGAGGGGTTTCTTACATAACTTCTGTTTTCTACCCTCAGTCTAACGCATACTCCGTTGCACAGGTACATACTGTAGTCCCTAATGCCAAGAGGTCTAATGTCAATAGTTTGTTTAAGGGAAACACAGACCAAGTTGGAAAGATAAACTATAAATCACAGAACCTGCAAGCAGTAGAGGACAATGTACAATCGATGCACATCCAGATTGCTAGTGCAGGATCCAGCCCTGATGCCACTATGCTTCCCCCTGTGTCTACTGATAGTGATTTACAGTTAATGCAGGGCATGCTAAGAGCTAAACTTGAGGAGTTAAGACAAGAACTCATTTCTGCACAAGAGGAAAATGAAACCTTACACTCTTTATTGAATACACCTCAGACTTTATCTGTTGATGTGGAGGAAGTGAACACTGTTCAGCCCCTGAGTGCAGAGACTTTGGTAAACCATGATATTTGTCGATATGTTAGATCTATTGGGAGTGAAGGTCTTACGACTAGCACAGCGCTTAATCTAGACACAGGTTCTAACCATTGTTCTGCTGTTTATCAGGGATTGCAGTTAGCTGAAGAGTTACAAGCCACTCCTTTACCAAAAATACCCTGTGTAGCAGTTTGTCATAATTCTGAGCTAGCACACATACAAACTTCTGATTTCCAAACACAATCCACAATGGTGGCATACACAGATTCAGTCACTACCGTAGGCTTAGGCCCTGCTCTTGATACAGCTGCTGAGACTGAAGTAGATGTTAAAGCTGATGTGGAAAACAATGTTACCTCTGGGTTCACTCTTCCTTCTGCCACTTCTGATCAATACGAACAGTCAGAGACAGTACAGATTTCATGTTCTGATGGACTCATTCCACAGTATACTGAACCAAAGAACCGTCAGGCGGTTCCTGAACTGTTGATTGTTAATCTACCTCTTTCAGAAGCTAAAACAGAGGAATGGACAATAGACGAAATCCTGATTAACAGAGACTTTACTATGGTGATTCCACTGATTGATTTTGACTTCTACAAAGAAAAAGACTCTGTGTCACCCACTAAAGAAAGGGACTGCAAGGGCACAGCTCAGTCTTTGGTTACTGGTGCCAAGGAGTCTACTGCCCTAAAGGTGCCCTTCATTCCTGAGCCACCGATGGGTCTGTCAACTTCTGAGACTTCTGTCTGTCCTCCTACAACCATTGACTCTTCTATGATTCAATCCACAGCCCTGCAGTCATCTTTGGCACACCTGTCTTCAACCAATGAACCGCTGCCATGTCTGCCATTTACTCAAGAGCCAGTCCCAAAGACCTGGACATGCTTGTATCCAGCAACCGAGATTGCTCCAGCTTGCATGCCTTCAGCCTCAAGGTTTCCCCTGACCTGCCTGTCTTCAGCTACAGTGACTCATCCTGCAGATCATCCTTCAGCTTTAGAGCCTCCGGAAATCCATCAAAAGAGCATGTCTTCAGTCCCGGAGTATACTGAGTATTTGCCTTCAGTTCATGAGACGCCTGTATCCTGCATAGCCTCGCTGCCAATATCAGAGGTATACCTGTCTACACCATCAGATTCTGCTGTATTTTCTTCTGCTCCAGCGATTCCTCCTGAATCCCAACCATTTACAGTCGATGAACGTCTAGCCTGCCTTTCTTTTGCTTCAGGAGGAGCATCAGAATGCCTGCCTTTTCCACAAGACGATTCTCCCAACTGCTTCACTTTAGCATCAGAGCCTCCTAAAGATGCAGCATCAGAGTTTGAGACTTTTGCCAGCTCCCGCTTCAGAGTCATCAAGCTGGACCAAGTGGTGAGTCAGAACCACTCACTTGGGTGTGCACAAGGGGTGGTGCAGACCGGCGTATTACCTACAGGACTTGTGCAACAGAATTCCGCCAAGAAGCACCAGTCGGGTGCTAGTAGCCAAAGGAAGGGAATGACTGCTGCAGTTCAAGATGTGTCTGTTATTGCTCCTTCTGCGAGTCTGCCTGAAATACAAAGTACTGCGTCTATCACTCCTATCAGGATGCCAAACATCCCTGCTGTGGTATCCCACGTGAAACAAAGTGGCTACACGACTGTCACCAGGAGTACTAGCCTTGTACAACCCATTGGACTTTCAGGTCTCCAAGGCGTAGAACATGTGCAGTCAAACCTAAGTCACTTTCAACCAAAAGCCTTTTCCCAGATGGATGACAGAAGAAAATCTGAACCTCTACCTCAGCCGCCACCTCCTCTAATGGCTGAACATAAACCTTTCCTGAAGCCAGCAATTTCCTCACCTCCCGCATGTCCACTCTCGGCAGAAAGGCTAACAGAGCTTCTCCCATTGCCTAAGGCATGTTGCACCAGCCTGCCTCCCTCCTCAAAGACTTATAAGGGTCCACTCCCAGTGACTGAGCTTCCTGGACCTTCCGACTCTGCTTCAGGTCCTGCAAGTCCTTCATGCCTTTCTTCGAACCATGAGTCTCTTCCTCACCAGAAGCCACCGTTTCCATCAGTACCACCTCCAAAGACAAAGCACTCCTATCATGGAAGTCCATCTGCCTTTGCCCACAGGCCACCATTTCCATCAGTGCCACCTCCAAAGAAAAAGCACTCCCATCATGGAAAGAAGATGTTTCGTGTGGGTGGCGGGCACCCGAAGCCGGCCGTAGGAGGGGGTATACTGTCACGACTCGCTCCCTTCGCTCCCGTTCCCACCATTTGGGGACATGATTTGGGGTTTATTCCCTACTGGACTTTTCCTCCGAACTTTATGCTCCAGTGCTGTGATGATTTGGGAGCGCTAAATCCCTATTTTTCCAGCTACTTCCCTTCCGGATCCATTCCAGGTTTTTGGCAGCCAGCATGCTTCTTTAACCAAATGACTATGCTTCCCAGAATGCCTGGCCCACTGCTCCACCTCCACCCTTGCAACACAAGGTTGGGTGGAGGATAGGTAACAGCTGTGGCGGCAGGTGCAGCAATCAGCACACCCGAGGCATGTGCTCGTTAAGCAGCTTTAAAAGCCTCAGTCTTACTTCAGTCCAGCGCTGGTCATCGATTGCAGTGTTCCTGTTTTTGACTAGTCCCTGGTTCCTGGTTCCTTGCCTTTGTACCTACTTCCTTGTTCCTGTTTTCTTGTTTCCTCCGCCCTGAATTTCAGATTCATGCGCTAATTGATTTCTGCTCCCTTGATTTCCCTTTTTGTCTTCCTCTGTTTGCAGGCAGCATTTCTCAGTGCTTTCCCCTTTTAGATGCAGCCCAGTTTGTCTGTGTTCTATATTTCTTTGACTCTGTCCTTTGCTGCTGTTACCCATTTGCCTTAGCCTTCCTCTTAGTTTAGTTTCCTGTCTTTTCCTTGGAGGGGTAGGGAGAAGTTTGCATAGGTTATTTCGTTTTTCCCTGCTCCTGATCCTTACTTTCTAGAGGATCCATTCCATGTTTTCCACTGCACTTCTGCATTTATTTTCCCTTTGATTATTAGGTGTGGTGTGCGGTAGTAGCTAGCTCCTGTGTGAATGCTTATGTTTTCCTCACTATTTTGTAAACACTATTCCCACTTAGGTATTTAGTTTTCCTTCCATTGCTGTTCTAGCCTTTCGGGGTCCCAGTTTCTTCAATAGGATTCGTGGGCTAGCTGACATTCAAGAGGTGTATCTCGTCCTCGTGAGTACAGTTCTTAAGTTCCCTTATGTAATACCATCAAGAGTGTTAGTACACAGATCCTGTCATTGCTTGCCCTCCACGTGGGTTTAGCGCTGTCAGTACCTGTAACAGCAATTGGGGGTAAGGCGCTTGCCGACTTTCCTCGCGGTCAGGTGCTTACCCCACAACCCTTTTCATATATTGGTTTTGATGTCACACTCTATTTTGCACTCCTGGGTTCTAGCATACCTGAGTCGTAGTTCCTGGGTGCACATTTCCCTTGCCATATTCGCTGCTTTTGTACTCGCCTGACTAATCCTGACACTGAGAGAATTTTACATGAAAAAGGTCATCCCTAGATTAATCTATGGGGCGGAATTACAGTCTCTAAAATACGAGGGGGGTTGGCTGTCCACGGAGAGTTACATTTGGAAATTGGTTTTGTATTTTCTACGTAAATCAATCCCTTTTGAGTTAATTCTGTATGAATTTGGTCTAAACTCTTTATTGGCTTACGTAACCTGTAAAAGACTAAAGCTGTGGAGGAAATGTATGTCTAGTAAAACGAATACACTCTACTGTTGTGTAGGTCAGGACAGTGGTAACCCTTTTATACAAGAGCTGAATGCTGAAACTATAAAGACTCTGAAATCTCTAGGTATGTCAGTAACCTCTCTTAAGAATAAACCCACACGGGTGAAGGAAAGTGTGATGGGGTTTGACTGGTTACATACAAAAAATAAAATCCTGGACTCTAAACTCTATCATCAAGTATGTGCATTGAATAAATGGTTATGATATGATATGATATGGTATTTGTAACGCGCCTATACACAAGTGTTTCAAGGCGCGATGAGGCAGGGAGGGGAGGAACAAGGGGAGACATACAACGATCCTACTAGGCCAGGTGTTATTCAGATCGCGCAAGTGCAGGGGTGGGGAAGGGGGAAAAGTGCAAGGGGAAGGGGGGGGGGGAAGTGCAGTAAAGGAAAGTGGCGTAAAGTAATAAATAAATAGGGCCAGCTGGTGGCAAGGTAAGTGCAGAACAAGTGCTGGGGAAGGGGGGGGGGCTGTAGGGATACAGAGACAGTCCCGCAGTGCAGAGGGGTTCCAGGGCATCAGTGGCTGGGCCCAGGACCGAGGCCGTTTAGAGTGGTCCAGTTGCAGGATCAGTGCAGTTTAGTGAAGAATTAATTAGCTGTTCAGCAGGGGAGAGGGAGAGAGAAAGCAGAAGCAAAGAGGAAGGTTTTGAGGTGCTTCCGGAACCGTAGGTGGTTCTCCTCAAGTTTCAGGGAGGCAGGAAGGCTGTTCCAGAGGGAGGCCCCTGCCGCGGAGAGAGATCTACCCCCAGCTCGTTGCTTCGAGAAGCGGCTGACCATGAGGGAGTTGGAGGCGGATGAGCGAAGGGCTCGGGAAGGAAGATATTTGGGAAGAGAGAGTTGAAGGTATTTAGGACCCAGGCCCCAGAAGGCCTTGTGGACAATGCAGAGGGTTTTGAACTTTATCCTTGCAGCCACTGGGAGCCAGTGTAGGGATTTCAGTCCTGGAGAGATACGGTCCCTGGGCTTGAGGCCAAGGACAAGTCTCGCAGTTCTGTTCTGGATGAGTTGCAGAGGGCGGAGAGTGGAGGCAGGCAGATTAAGATAGAGGCTGTTACAGTAATCCAGCTTCGAGAGAACCAGGGCTCGGGAGACAGTGAGCTTCTGGGGGAAGGAGAGGAAGGGAAGAATACCTCTGAGGAGGTGCAGCTGGTAGTGTGACCTCTTGGCGACGTCAGAAATATGAGGAGAGAAGGAGAGTGTGGAGTCGAAGATGACCCCAAGGTTTTTTGCCTTGCAGGTAGGAGCAGGGAGGGGGCCAAGGGAGGCAGGCCAGAGAGCTGCAGGGAAGGAGGGAGTGGGAGTACCGATGAGTAGAATCTCAGTCTTACTGGCATTAAGGCAGAGGTCATTGGCGGCACACCATTCTTGGATAGCAGACAGACAGTCAGAGATGAGGGAAGGAGAGGGGGAGGCTGAGGGTAGCCTGAAAATGAGCTGGGTATCGTCCGCATAGCACTGGAAATTAGGGCAGAGAGCGGCGATGCGGTGGGCAAGGAGTGCCAGATACTGGTTGAACAGCCAGGGAGAGAGATTAGATCCCTGGGGGACACCACAGGTGGAGAAAAAGATGTCGGAGAGGAAGGACCCCAGTTGGACCTGGGAGGGTCGATTTGAAAGGAAAGAGGTCAGCCACGCCAGAGCCTGACCAGTGATACCTAGGTTTTCCCTGAGACGGTTGAGCAGGATGGCATGGTTGACAGTGTCAAAGGCAGAGGAGAGATCGAGCAGAATGAGAACACACGGAGTGTTGGAATCGAGGTTCAAGAGCAGGTCTTCACGGATGTTCAGGAGAGCAGTTTCCGTGCTTCTGGCAGCTCTGAAGCCAGATTGATGGTCATGAAGACTACCAACAGATTCAGCATGGAGGTTAAGCTGGGAGATGGCCAGTTTCTCCAGGAGCTTGCCCAGGAAGGGAGTGATGGAGATAGGGCGATAGTTAGCCGGGCAGGAGGGGTCGGAAGAGGGTTTCTTGAGAAGAGGGTGCACAATGGAGTGCTTGAGGGGGGAAGGGAAGACTCCAGAGGCGAAGGAGTGGTTGCAAAAGTCAGCCAGGGCAGGAGCCAGGGAGTCGATGTGGTCCTTGATAGTTTTGGAGGAACAGGGGTGAACCTGTTTAGACAAGACTTTCATTGATCGGACTTGTCTGGAATCCTCGTCAGCAGTGAAAGGTGGAAAGTGTCATCATCCCTGCTTCCAAAAGGTCAGGGTTTTCCCAACTCCCTTGGAAGCAGGTCCATAACCCAGGTTCTGAGTGCCAACCAGTCCCAATTGGGACCTTTTGGGCCCAGTCCTGGCGCCAGTGGCACCAGGCTCATAAATATGCCCAGTCCCAGCGCTGGAAGCGCCGGGCTCATAATGCTTGGGTGGACTTACCTACAGCAGACCATGCTGCTTACTTGCCTGCCAGTTGAGCCTCTGATCCTCTTCTGTTTGGAACTACTTTTCCTGTTGGGTGGGGGAGGAGCCACTCCCTAGATTCAGAACACTGGAACTCTTCTGGAAAGCAGGAACTCTTTTCTTACCTAGGCGTGGCTGTGGAAGGAGACAACTAAGCACTACAGGAGGCTATTTAAACCACACCCGATGGATGAATCTTGCTATGCGTTATACTGCATCCTCTGCAGCAGAACGCTCATCATGTGTTCGGCATCTGGTCCTGGGCCTAAGGGAAAAGGCTTACCATCCTGAATCCAGTCTTCAGCAACACCTATAAAGACAAGAAAGAACAGGTTAGCATTACGGTCTTCAGTGACAGCTCTTCACTTACCTGGTCCATCGGCTGTCACCAACGCCTCACGCTGCATTCCGGCATCTGAAAGACAAAAGCTTACCAACTAATCGCACGCTCCGGAGGCCTTCGGCGCTGTATCCCGCATCTGAAAGACAAAACAAGGTGCGTTTAAAGACATTGGGGAACTTTGATACTCACGTGCCATTACTCCTTTCCACATCTAACCCAGTGGGTATTCCGGCACCCTGCAGCCGCTCCGAACTTGTACCTGCAAAATAAAAAGACAGTTAGAGCGCATCGTGAAGCAAGCAACAAGCACTTACTTACGTGCTTCCAGGCGCTTCTATTCATCACACTGCCTCCATTTTCAAATCACTTCAGCCCGTCGCCCGCCATCGCCGGAACTCTGCAAAACAAGAGACATAATTACTAAAGACTTTAAAGACATTAGAATTACTCGAAACTTACCGTTCGTGCAGTAAACGACGGACAGCAGTCCTCTGAACTAAAGAGGCCTGCTCCCCTTATCCAGTGAAGAAACTGGTTACAGCACCCTGCCCCGAGGCAGATGGAGAGCACAGCGTTCACTTACCTAAGGTGAGAGTGTTAGCCTTTGGGGTTCTACAGGAGAAGAGAAAGGGAAGAAGAGAGAGACATTCAATAACCCAGTTCCTTAATCCCATATTTTCTATCTGCAGACATCTTACCCTTCGAGTCAGACATACAGTGCACAGAGGTCCAGCCCAAAGAGCCAGCCGTGTGTTACACATCACCTTTGAAGATACGGTATACGCCCAGTCAAGACGGCGCCTCTATGGGAATCAGGTGAGCGTTACAGAAAGGCAGAGAAAGAGGGAGGAGGGTTGTCCGCAGAAGGGCCAGAGGAAGAGCAGGGTAGGGAGGGAGGGAGGTGAAAGGAGGAGAGCAAGGACAGGATGTCCTGAGTTTTAGAGATGAAGTGAGAGGCCAGTGCAGTGCAGAGGGCCTGGGAGGGGACAGGAGAGGTAGAGACTGCAACAGGGTTGGCCAGCTCCTTGCAGATTTTAAAGAGTTCGGCGGAGTTGTTTGATGCCGCAGAGATGCGGGCTTGGATAAGGGCTCTCTTCTTGGTGAGAACGGAGAGACGGTACTGCCTTTGGAGCAGGCGGCAGGCCAGTTTGTCAGAGGATGAACATGAAGCACGCCATTTCCTCTCTGCAACCCTGCACTTGCGTTTTAGGGTGACGAGATCCGAGTCATACCAGGAGTTACATTTGGCTTTGGGCTTCAGGCGGATTCTCATGACGGGGGCAAGGATATCAAGAGTAACATATATAGCAGAGTGGAGCATGGAGATGGCTGTGTCAGGGTGGGAGTCAGCCGAAGGGGCATGGGGGGCGAGAAGCTAGCAGCGAAAGCCTCAACTGACACACGCTTCATGGGTCGGATGATCGAGAAGGTGGGTGGCAGTGAAGAGGGTGGCTTTACCTGTGGGGTAGGGAGGGTGAGGTGGGAGGATAGGAGAAAGTGATCACTCCAGGAGAGAGGAGTGGAGAGAGGGACGGAGAGGGGAAGGTCAGAAGAGGTCAGAGCATCAAGAGTGTGCCCAGCAGAGTGAGTAGGCCCAGACGGGAGAATAGAGAGTGAGAGAGAGTCGCAGAGGTCACGAAAGAGACCAGTGGGGGGACTGGAGGCATCAAGGTGGATGTTGAAGTCGCCAAGAAAGAGGAGTTGAGTGGTTGAGGACAGGAGTGAGGAGGAGAGGTCAGCCCACTCAGAGAGGAAGGAGGAAATTTGACCAGGTGGACGATAGATAGTAGCCACGGTAAGGGAATGGCTAGGAGAGAGAGAGAGTCGGCAGACAAGACATTCAAAAGAGAAGTAGGTCTGCGTAGGAGTGACAGTGGCAGGAATCCACTCAGGGAAGATAAGGGCAACACCACCCCCTGCACGGTTAGGCCTGGGCATGGAGAGGATCTTGTAACCGTCAGGTAGGAGTGTGTCAAAGCTGGTGGCAGAGCTGGCTGTGAACCATGTCTCAGTGAGACAGAGGACGTCGAGGTCCAGTTCCTCAAGAAGGTGACAGATATCGGAGGAGTGCTTGATGGCAGAGCGAGTGTTTAGAGTGGCAATGTGGAGAAGGCTGCCATCCTTGAAGAACTTCCGGGGAGGGGTACAGATCAGAGGTCCGCCCTGCGGAGGTATTGAAGAAGGAGGTGAAGAACAGTATTTAGTCAAATATTCCAGTAAACGAATAAGAAATGATTTTATGCGTTTTAGATTTAATGTCATTGCTACAAAACAGATCAATTCCATTAGATTGATTGTGAAAGGGTCTTGGAATTGGTGTAGAATCTGCTGTGTAGAGGGGACGGTTGAGAATCTACAACATATTTTGCTGGTGTGTCCGGCACTCAAGGCCGAAAGACTTCTATACTTTAGTCAATATGTTTCGAATACTGCTAATGTGGATAGGGATTTCATCTGGTATAGAATGCTCCATTGTAGCAAAGGAAATTTAAACATTAGGGTTGCAACGTTCTTGAGAAATATTTGTGATCTCTTTTAAAGGGTATCGACTGTATCTAATGGGAGAGAATGTTAATCCTATTTGGTGACCTCTGTCTTTTGCTGTTTTTTTTTTCTTGTTTATTTGTACTTGCTCTTTGTACTTGATTCTGCATTTCTTCTTATGTGATTGGTACTTATTTTACGTCTAAGTTGTGTAAATACGTTTGAGAAAGTGTGTTCTTTTAAATATTTTGTAAGGCTTATATAAACCATAACAAATAAATAATAATAAAAAAAAAAATCCGCCGGTAATAGCGCTACCGCCGGATTTAAGCGTTACCGCCAAACTCGTGATGAGGCCCATAGTCTTTTCATATCTTGATAAAACTTGCACATCTAAAATCCACTCTTCGACTCTGGGCTTCTTCCTGGTCTTCCAAACCTTTAATATCTGCTTAGTCCCCACCAACAAAGTTTTGCTAATCCAGCAAGATGTTACCCAACCAATATTATGACCACTTCTTGAAAGCTGCAGGATGATTGCCAAGGGATTACGCAGATAATTAATGTTGCAGATGTGGTCAATTCTATCAATAACATAATTCCAAAAACTCAGCACCCTTTCACAACTCCACAACATATGCAGCAGACTACCCCTCTCCTTCCCACAACCCCAACACCTGTCATTATTGATCATCCCCAGAGCACACATACGTGCAGGGCTCCAATATATTTTACCCAATATTCTTCGATGAATATAACGCAGTTGTAGATCCGCCTTAGCATTTATTGAGACTTTCCACACCCTTTCCCACTCTTCTAGTGTAAGATCTCTACCTAACTCTTCCGACTACGACAGCCGCAACTTTTCCCATGAATCCAAACATTTAGCATCACATTGCATAACTTTCAAGATATTCGACACTTTCTGAGATCCACTGGTCAGTACCTTGAAAACATATGGTTTCTGTAAAAGTGCTGCATCCATCATCTCCCTCCTTCCAGTGATTAAATCAATCAATTCACCATATCTTCTTAACTCTCTGCATTTCAACCCAAACTTCTCTACTAGACTCTCAAAGGCTATCGCCCCTTCATCTCTCCAGACATCCCCAATTGTCAAAATGCATCTCCTTATCCAACTCCTGCAATGTAGTACTTTATTATTCATCAGTAGACGAGTATTATGCCAAAGAGAAGCCTCTTTATAAATGAATAATCCTTCCCCATTTCCTACAATCAACAAAGTCAATGCGTTTCTCGTTGCCAAGACTGTTTTTAAACAAGGCACGTTCCCAGGTAACTTTCCAAAAGAAAACAGGCTCTTAATGTTATATGGTGAAAATTGCTGCATCTCAATTTGCACCCACCACGGCACCTGATTCCGATCCCCACTGGAGTATCTAGACAGCTTTTTCAACAAGAACTCGCTATTATAATTCTGTAGTATCGAATACCCAACACCTCAATTTTTAACACTCCTGATCATAATATATCATGGTATTCTGGCCCTCTTCCCTAATCCCCATAAAATGTCTTGAAACAGCCTATCTATACACCCAAGTGCACCCTTTGTAAAGAGTAGGGGCAACGATTGAATAATATACAAAATCTTTGGCAGAAGAAGCATTTTCATTGCATTGATTTTACCCCAAATGGTCAAATTTAGACGCCTCCATTTCACAATATCCCTTCAAAGGACCTCAATGATCTTATCCACATTATGAGTCACTATCCTTTTAACATCTCAGACAATATAAATACCCAAGTACTTGATGCACTCATTCTCCCACTTACAATATTATCCTGACAATTGTTTGCACCCCGGTGAGATCTTCATCGGGAATACTACAGTTGATCCTGTAACCCGATAACCTTCCTACCTCTTCAAAAACACTTCTCAAAATACATCCCCCCTCTACAGGGATATTCAATATAACCACCACATCATCCGCATATGCCAATACCTTGACTTCTCCATCTCCTACACTTAAGCCTCAAACACCCCCATGTTGTCATGTATATGCTAACAGCGGTTCTAATACCAAATTAAACAACAAGGGTGACAAAGGACAGCCTTGCTGTGTGCCTCTATATAAAGAGAACGCTGTTGAAAACCCCTCATTCACCCATACCTTTGCCGTTATGTCTGTTTATAGCACTTGAATGGCTTTAATGAAAAAGGGACCAAATCCCAATTTTGGCAATGTGTAGTTTAAGAATCTCCAATTGACCCTATCAAAGGCCTTTTCGGCATCTTCATCAATTTCAACAATTTATAAAATCAATAAAATATCCTTAATCTCCGAATCTGGTAAACTCATTATATCTAATAGCATTCTTATATTATCATATCCATAACGCCGTTTCATAAATCCCATCTGGGATCGCTCGACCAACCCTCCCATATATTTTTCCAATCTTATAGTTAGAATTTTGGTAAATATCTTTATGTCTACATCGAGCAAGGAAATAGGTCGGTAATTACAGCACTTTCGGAATTACTGTAATGATTGCCTCATTCATTGAATTGCATAACCTCCCCTCTTCTAGAATACGATTATATAAGCTACACAATACTGGCGCTAACACTTCATCATACTCTTGATAAAACTCTACTTTTAAACCATCTATCCCTGGTGACTTTCCTTTTTTTAGTCCCTCAATTACCGACATAACCTCCAAAATGGTGATTGGTGCTTCCATGAAATTTCTACCTTCTTCAGAAATTGTGGGGAAGGTAATTTTCTCGAAGAAGCTATCCAGTTCATCCAGTCGTGGAGTAAGATCCTCAGCATACAAGTTAGCATAGAATGAATGGTAACATTCACCTATTATATCCTTCTTAACCACCATATTTCCATGTTCATCCTCAACCTTTTGAACATGCATTCTTTCTGAATAATTCTTCAGCCTATTTGCCAACAGTTTACCTGCATGGTCCCCTCCTTCCCAATATCTTTGCATCGCGTAATGCATTCCTCTCTCAACACGCAAATTCACCTCACTTTTCAAGGTTTCCTTAGTACTTACTATCTTAACCTTTACACTCTCATCTTTAGTCAACACATATTCTTTTTGAAGGTCCCCTAGTTCTTTTTCAAGTGGCCCTAATCTAGCCTCTCCTTCTTTCCGTACCCTGGCAGTCCAATTCATAAGTTCCCCTCTAACAGAAGCCTTAAAGGAGTCCCACACTATCACGCTGTCTGCCGTTCCACCATTCACCTTAAAGTAATCAGGTATACATTTTGTTAATGCCTTAGAGGCATCCCTATTTTCCAGCACAAATGATTTCAGCCTCCATCTATAAGCTCCTCGCCTCTCTGAGAATAAAGCCAATTTAGTCTGTACCATTGAATGGTCTGAAATGTGCCGTTCCCCTATACTCACAGCCTGTACTTTCTCAATCAGTTTATCTGACAGACATTAATATATAGTCAAGTCTAGAATACGAATTGTGTACTGGTGAGTAGAATGAAAACAACTTTTCTCCCCAGTGAAGATTCCTCCATACACCAACTAAATCACATACTTCCATACATGCTTTGAATTCTCTACTTGCTTTCTGCCCTGTAAAATGACAAGTTGAGCACCTATCCATTTTGGGGTCTATCACACAATTAAAATCACCACCTAAAATGACCAATTCACCTCCCATATCCCGTAGCATTGCCTTCAGTGAATTGAAGAAACTCTCCCCTCCCGCACATGGACCATATATAGAAACAATCGTTAATAAGATGCCCTCATATTTCAGGTCAATCAATATGATGCGCCCCTCATTCTCCATACTTATTTTTTCCACGTTTGCACCAAAACCTTTCCGTAACAAAACCCCAACCCCTCTAGAATTAGAAGAATGGCAATTCAACAATATTTTCATATATCTTGCATTGGTTAGAAGACTACCAGAACCATCCACCAAATGCGTTTCCTGTTGAAAAGCCACATCAATGTTCTCCCGCCAAAGTTTACCCAACACTTTCTTTCTCTTTCGTGGACAGTTTAAACCTTTCACATTCCACGTGCACACTGAAACTGGCCCCTTCAAAGTCCCAATTTAAACTTCATTAGCTTTAATGTTCCAAGCCTCCAACAGTCATCCACTGATACTCCCCCATTCATACCACATCTTCAATCTAAACAATGTTTTGAACACTGTAATCAGATTGAAGTCTTGATCCCATAACATGGAGTTGCACAACATAAGTATTCGCCAGCCCCCTCCCCACATTGACAACAAAAGACAACTCTTGTACACAGTTTAAAAATATTGTCGAAACAAGGACACAAGATTCACACAAAGGCTAACATATACAGACCTGAAATATTTTACACCATCTGAAGCCCAACAAACATGAGGCTTGAAATGATCTAGCACATGTACAACTAATACTGTATTCTGAACCTTATCTGCCAGAACCTTATGCCCCAAGAAAATCAAATTATATACACCATTTCTTACCCTAACCTACCACCACAAATTATAAGACCCCCCTTTTCTCATTAAAAATACCCCCATCTAAACAAATGCATCATGAACTGGAGAAATAATAAAGAGATACATATAACACGTTGAAATATCATCTTACCCCCTTAGATTTATATCAATCATAGCGCACTATGCTTAACTATACTCCCTCACTGTCATAAGTAATAGTTCCAGACTCAAACCACTTAGTAATATTTAAAATCAAGACATCAAATCTCATTTCTATTAAGTCATAAAGCCAAGCCACAATAAAAGAAAAACACCTTACATCTCAAAAGCAATATCCACTGTCTAACATGCACTAATACCCGCCAGTCAATCTACCAGACTAGAATAGCCACCATTGTGCACAAGGACATCATGAGACCTGCACAGTCTACCGTTATACAAAATAAGTATACTCTTCAGGGTCCAAGGTATAATCTTCATAGTGTGGCCAATAATATCAAATGACTGTTGATGTACTATTAAGAGGCATCATATCGATGATTTGTATTTATTTGTATTTATTTTAATATAGCACTTTAATCCAAGGCGCTTTACATGAGGAACAAGAAAATACAACAAGCAACACATGACATAAATCTAAACCAGAAAACAGTACAAGGAACAATTTACATTATTTATGAGGTTAAGTGCAAGTGGAGAGGGACCAGAGTGAGGGAGGGGGTTAGGAGGTGAAGTTGGAGGTGGCTTCAGTGGAGAAAAAGGAAGCAAAAGAAGCTAAGGGGGTGAGTGGAAGAGATAGGATTTTAGAGAAGTGCGAAATGAAGGGAAGGAGGTAATAGAACGAACGGGGAGGGGAAGGCGGTTCCAATGGAAAGGCGCGAGAAGTTGGAACGAGCGGAAGCGGGAAGGGGCACAGGGTGAGGGAGGAGAAGAGAGAAGGAAGTGTTCTGCAGAACGGAGAGAACGAGAAGGAGTATAGAAAGTGAGAAGGGAGGATAGGTAGGGAGGGGCAAGGCAATAGAGGGTTTTGAAAACTAGCAGAGGAAGTTGAATTTGAGCTGGGAGTGAAATGGGAGCCATCCTAATGAGTTAAGAGAAGAGAAGAGGAGATGGAGTTTTGAGGTGAGAAAAGGCAGAGGGAGCGGATGGCAGAGTGGTAGATGGATTTGAGGGGGAAGAAGTGAGAGGAGAGGAGGGGAGTCAGAAGAAAAGAGTGGAGCAATAGAAGGGTCTGGAGAAGATGAGGGAGGAGATTAGGAGTTTGGTGGCATGAAAGGTTAGGAAAGGACACATTTTACGGATGTTGTAGAGGTGGAAGCGGCAAGATCTGGCATTGAGAGAAATGTGGTTAGAAAGAGAGAGGTGGGGGTCAGTGTGGAGACCAAGGCTGCAGGCGAAAGGAGATAAGGGGAGTTGGGAGGGGGGAAAGAGAATGAAAGGAGGAGGGGAGGGAGGAGGGAGAGTGTTAGCAGGGTAGACTAGGAGCTCGGTTTTATCAGTGTTTAGAGTAAGAAAGTGAGAGGACATCCAAGATTTAACAGCAGAGAGGCAAGAAGTAAGCTTATGGTGGATTTCAGAAGAGAAGGAGGAGAAAGAAAATAAGAGCTGGGTATCATCAGCATAGAAATGGTGCGAGACGTCAAAGGAGGAGGTAATGGGAGCTAGGAAGGAATAATAAAGTGAGAAGAGAAAGGGGCCAAGGACAGAACCTTGGGGAATGCTATGGTTGAGAGGGAAGATAGGGGAGGAGCAGCCACCCCAGGAGACTAAAAAGGTGTGGTTAGGAAGATAAGAGGAGAACCAATTAAGAACGGAGTCTTTAAGGCCAAATGAAGATAGAGAGCTAAGGAGTAAAGGGTGGTCAACAGTATCAAAGGCAGCAGAGAGGGTTAGTAGGATAAGAATAGAAGAATGCTTAGAGTAGCGAGCAGAAAGGGAGAGTTGAGGACAGAGGTTACAGCAGTTTCCGTGGAGTGGAGAGGGCGAGATCCAGATTGGGTGGGGGGAGGAGAGAATTGTTGGAGATGAAGGTAGAGAGTTGAGAATAGACAATGCATTCAAGAAGTTTAGATAGGAAGGCGAGAAGAGAGATGGGGCGATAATTGGAAGCAAGATGGGGATTAGCAGAAGGTGTTTTGAGAATGGGGATGATTTTAGCATGCTTAAAAGGAGTGGGGAAGGTGGAAGTGGAGAGACAGATGTTGAAAAAGTAGGTGAGATAGGGTATTAAGAGGGGGTAGATTTTAGGGATGAGGGAGGTAGGAATGGGTTCAGTAGGAGATGAAGTGGGATGGGTTTCAGAAAGGAGAAGGGCAACTTCAGACTGAGTGATAGGGGTAAAAGAGGACATGGAAAAGGGAGGAGGAGGGGGGACACGGGGAGGAGCGGAATATGAAGGGGAGGAGAGGATTGTTTGTCGGAGATTGAGGACTTTGAAGGAAAAGAAGGTGGCAAAATCAGAGGCAGAGAGAGGAGAGGCAATAGAATGATCGGGTTAGGAGGAGAGAGAAGTCGAGTTAAGGTTTGAAAGATACGGTGGGGATGAGAGGACTGAGAGTGAAGAAGGTCGGAGAAATAAGTGCGCTTAGCGGAGTTGAGACAAGAGTCATAAAGGGAGTGATAGTAGAAGTATGCAGATTAGTTTGTGTGGAGGGGTGTTTGAGCCAGGAGTGTTCAAGGCGCCTAAGAAGGCGGCGCATGGAAGAAAGATGAGCTGAGAGCCATGGTTGAGCAGGTCGGTGAGAAGGGTGGAACAAGGAGAGAGGGTAAAGAAGATCTAGAGTAGAGGAGAGGGAGGACGTTAAGATGGAGGATGCTTCAGTGGCCGAAAGAGAGGAGAAGTGGGAGGGGGAGAGGGAAGAGGAGCAGGAAGAGATGAGGGGAGAGGGTAAAGAAGATCTAGAGTAGAGGAGAGGGAGGAAGTTAAGATGGAGGATGCTTCAGTGGCTGAAAGAGAGGAGAAGTGGGAGGGGGGTGGGGGGAGGGAAGAGGAGTAGGAAGAGATGAGGTGAGAGGGTAAAGAAGATCTAGAGTAGAGGAGAGGGAGGAAGTTAAGATGGAGGATGCTTCAGTGGCCGAAAGAGAGGAGAAGTGGGAGGGGGGAGAAGAGCAGGAAGTGAGGAAGAGAGAAGGGTTGAAGTTACGTAGGTCTCGTTGGAAGAAGGGGGTGGAAGAGGGAGAGGAGGGGGAGAGGGGAATGAGGAAGAAGGAGAGTAAGGAGTGGTCAGAAAGATAGTTAGGAAGAGAAGAAATAGGAGAAGCAGAGAAGGAAGAGGTAAATATGAGGTCAATGGTAGAGCCAGACTGGTGAGGAGGGAGGGAAGGAAGAGGAGTGAGAAGGTAGGAATCAAGGATGGATAGTAGAGGGGAGGAGGGGGGGTTGGAAGAGGGATGAAGATTGAAATCGCCAAGTACGATTAGAGGGGTGGGGCTGGGGGAGAGGAGGCTGAGAAGATGGTCAATGTCCTTGTAGAATGAGCCAACCGGGCCAGGAGGGCGATATATGATGAGGAATGATATAGCATGAGGTGAGTTAAAGATTATATACATGAATTCAAAGGAAGTAAGAGTGGGTAGAGAAGTAGGAGAGGGAGAGGAGGTAAAGTGAGGGTGAATGAGAAGGCCTAAAACGCCTCCACGGCCAGAGGGGCGAGGGACGTGCTCGAAAGAAGATGAAGACGAGGTGAGGGATGCAGGAACAGAGGTGTTGTGGGGAGGGATCCATGTTTCCGTGATGCAGAGAAATTGGAGGTTGAGGCGTAAGAACAGGTCAAGGACAGCAGTGGTTTTGTTGCAGATGGATCTGGTATTCTAGAGGGCGACTTCGAAGGAATTAGGAGTATTGGAGATTTGTGGATAGATGAGGTTGCTGGCGTCGGAATAAGGCATCTGGAGGCAGGGAGGAGTGGGTGTGGGGATGGGAGGGGAGGTTGAGAGGGGAAATGGCCATGATGATAAGATAGAGCATTTTGGGAGGGGAGAGGGCAGGAGGGAGAGGGGAAGTGAAGGGAGGGGGGGAAGGACAGGAAGGAGAAGCAGCGCATAACAAGGAGCACAAATTAGGTAAGCGGGCAGGTGTGGTAGGTATAGTACACTAGAATACCAGTTGGTAAGAGGTGGAGTACAAAGAGGAGAGAAGTCAAGAGGGTGAAAGAGCAATGCTGAAGAGGATGCCAAGGAAGGGTAAATCAGGCACTAGAAGTCCAGGATACTCAAGGGAGGTAATAGGTAAAAGGGGTTGTTGCTTGAAACTGGAGAGGACGCGCCGAATGAGTGGATCAGGGTCACCTTAGGAGCACGCAAGATGGATGCAGCGGTACTGGAAGGCAGCAGAGACACTCCAGAGTGGGCCGGTGGGGGGAGGGCCCGGACACAGGCAGGATGGAGAGGCAGGTTGAGGATAGTGGTAGTTATATGTGCAAATGATGCACACACAGGAGGAGCAGGCGAGAGGAGCGCTGCCGAGCCAGTGACGTGATGTGGAAAGTTGGACCGGAGGGTCAGGTCACGTAGTCGGGAGTACCCCTAGTGGGAGCAGGCGAGAGGAACGCTGCCGAGCCAGTGACGTGGACTGGAAAGCCAGTGACGTGATGTTGAAAGGTGGACCGGAGGGTCAGACCAGGTGTGCAGTTCGGCACCAGCGAGCAGAACAGGATGGTAGCAACGGTACTGTTATGAACGGTACCACTGCTACCATCCTTCCCATTCCCATTGAGCCCTATGGGGGCTCAAATGGGAATGGGGACGTACCGGCTCCGGGTCCTGCGAAAGGGGTATTACCGGGCCTGCAGAGTTCGGAATGGCCCGTAATTCCCCTTTCTCAGGACACAGGTTTGGACCCGTGTTTGGGGGTAGCCATGCCCTTATAAAGGGCATGGCTACCCCCAAACTTGTAATGAGGCCCACTGACAGCTTGTGTCATATTCCAGACAGTGATTGCATCATCTTCAGCGCTTGGGGTATCCGGAGAGCGACAGCTGAGAGGAACGTCTTCCACTCCCCGGAGACTATTGCTTCTTTGTTCTTTTGGGGGCAAGGGTCCTTGTCTGTTTCTTCGACGATTTCATGTAGCTTCATGGCTTTCGGTTTGGCACAGGCGATGATCTGGCATACATGCTCTTCCGTCTCCTTGGCCACTTCACATTCTGTTGCTGTGGCTGGTCGGGGGTGTTGGGATAGGAAGTCTGCAGGGTTGTCTGCTCCTTCCCGGTAATGTACTTCAAGGTCGAATTGCTGTAGCATCCAGCGTTCAATTCTGGCTGAGGTGTGTGGTGCTGACCCCTTGAATATTGGTACCAGGGATTTGTCTACGGTCACGGGGTGACCCAGTATGTAAACTTGAAAGTGTCTGCACTCCCATATGATAGCGAGGGCCTCTTATTCTATGTGAGCATAATTTCTTTCTATGGGAGTGAGGGCTTGGCTGGCGAATGAGATGGGGACAACGGTCCTGTCTCGGTCAGTCTGGGTGAGGACTGCACCGAGGCCAAACCAGACTGATGTCCACTAGTAGTTTTGTCTTTCTGGATGTGTCATGGTGGCATCGCTGGACAGTGAGATCTTGATCTTTTTGAATGCTGTCTCATGAGTCACTCCCACCTCCCTTGTCATTTTTGCTTTTGTGGCCTCCCACAGGGGAGTGGCAATGGTGGCCAGGTCGGGGATGATCTGCCCGCAGTATGTTGCCATACCTAGGAAGCTGCAGACTTCTGTGGCACTGGTGGGGGCTCGGGCATTTTTAATGTCTTCTACTTTTCCGGTGTCCAGGGATACACCTTTCTCATTGAAGACATACCCGAAAAAACATAATGTAGATTTCCCAAATTCACATTTCTCCTCGTGGAGCGTTACCCCTGACTCTTCTAGCCACTGTACTGTGGCACCGGCTTGGTGTTGTGTTTTTTTTGGGTTTGCCGTACACCAAGATGTCATCGCTGACATTTGAGACCCCAGGGAGTTCCTACAGTACTTTTCGTATTTCGTGTTGGAACACTTCGGCTGCAGACGAAATTCCAAAGTTAAGCTGACGATATCTCCTCAGCCCTAGGTGTGATGAGAACGTTGTGATGTATCTTGATTCTTTTTTCAGGCAGATCTGGTGGTACCCTGACCTTAGGTCCAGCTTGCAGAAGACAGTGGCACTGTCAAGCCCACAATTAGTTCATCTACTGTTGGTGTTTTGTGTCTTTCCCGCCCAATCACCACATTTGGCAGGCGCATATCAATGCATATCCGCACTGCTTGGGAGCTGCTTGGGCTTCGCAGTCACGACATTGTGGGAGACCCAGGGTGTGGGGTCTGTGGTCTTCTCGATTATTCAAAGGTCCTCGAGCTTGTTCAGTTCCGCCTCTACTGCTTCCCTCATGTGGAAGGGGACCCTTCAATGCCGTACTGCCCTTGGTTCGACTGTAGGGTGTGGAGCTTTACTGTCCTCCCTTTTAGGCATCCAATGCCCTGGAATAGCTTCCTGTGCTTGGCTAGCAGGTGATCGATTTCTTGGGAGTTGATGGCAAAGGTGAATAGGATTAGTTCCAACCTCTATGCGGTTGGGCAGCTAAGTAGCTTTTCAATTCCTGTGTCAACCATGTAGAAGCAGGTCCTTCAGCTCTTCTCCTTGTGGGTGAGAGTGGTCTTGACGTATCCCATGACTGGGAGGGGCTTCTTGCATCCATATGTGAATAGTTGCACCATTTTCCGCCGCAGGGGTAGCCTGGGGTCTAGTTGTCGAACCGTGTGTTACTCCTCCAGTCATGAGTTCTCCTCTGGGGTGACCGTCCCGCACTTCTAACATGTGGTGCCGTGCGCTGGGCAGGGTTCTCCTTTTTGTTGCTGTCCACAGCACCACAGACAATCTCTGGGCTTTATTGCTGCCTGTCCTTGTGGGGATTTGTTCTGACGCAGGGCATTGATGGTAGTCATGCTGTTGCATGGTGTCTCTGTGTCCAATGGCAGGTGACTGATCATTTGCTCCTTTTCTGCCACGTGTTCGTCTGTTCTTTCTCGTTGTTGCCCCATGGTCAGGATGGTGTGTAGCGGGAGATTCGTCTCTGACAGTGTGGACCTTCAGAGTTTTCTGGAGGATAGTCCATGTATGCCCTATTGCCTCACTGCAAACTCGTCATCCGGGAAGTCCCAGCCGATGGCCATCTCTCTCAGTCGGCCATGGAAGTCATTGATGCTCTCTTGTGGGCATTGTCTGGCTTGGCTCCTTTTGAAACGCTCAAAGTGTGGGCTGATCTGGGGCTTGAATTTCTTCGTAAGGACGGGCTTCGCTGTCTCATAGTCATCTTCTGTGCCTCGTTCGGGAGCGCGTTGAATAACCTGGGGGCCGTGGTGCCGAGGGTGAGCATGATGATTGTCCTTTTCTTCTCCACTAGTAGAGTAGTAGAGTAGAGGAAAGGCTGGTGCTTCCACACTTTTTTCCCATATACTGATTGGGGATCTGTTGCTTCCCACATTTGATATGTTTCCAGTGCATCGTCTATGGTGTCTCTGGAGTGCAGTGGGTGAATTGTATAGTGGTCTAAAATACTGGAGGCTGCACTAGGATCTAGGCATTCAAATTGATCCACTTGTTGATGAGTCCTGAATTATTTTGGTTGTTTCTCTCAGGTTTTCCTGAATGTTTATTTCCTTGTAATATTCAGTGTTTTCTTTAAGGTACTGTAATACCTCTCTAACTTTAGTTAAGTCCACTAGGTCTTGCCATATTATTGTGTCTTTTGTAGACACACCATTTACCAGGATAATCAAAGATTTGTGTATCAGCCTTTGCACTAGTAGAGTGTGTACATTTGCTTTCAGATCTAACGTTAAATAAACTACTTTACCACAAATGCCTTTCAGTAATTCGGTGGTAGGTAATATTGCAGTTTTTGGTTGAAGACGTATTATTGCTTGTAATGGGTGCACTGTTTGTATTATAATGCTCTCATACAAATTAAGCTGCTGCAGTGCGTTTGGCAGTGCAAAAAGTTCCAAATTATTACTAATTGCCTCTGAAGGCCTTTGGTTATTGTCAAGTTTTGCAGTGCAGTTTGGGCACAGTGTGGAGGTGTTGGCAATGTCGTTGTTTTCTGCTAGAAGGTACAGAGCTAATTGAAACCATTGGGATTCCTCATTGCCTTCTATTTTCTGAATTATGTCCACAATTGTGGTGCTCTTTTTATAGAAAGTTCTACAACAACACACATACCTGGTTTGGCATTTCAGCAGAGGTGCTTTTGAACTTTTGAATTTCGTTTGTGTATGTGTGATGTAAAAAGTTGATAGCTGCACCGTTGTCAGTATTATTGGCTGACAATCTTGGAGTAGGTAAGTGCTCTTCAGTTTCACAGTATTTCCTTACGATGTGCTCAATTTCATCGCACACTTGTTTGGCTGTACCGTGTAGGAGAATATCATTTAAATGTTGGAGTGCTAAAGCTGGAGTTGTTGCATAGTACAGTTTGTACACTAGATTTCTGATTGTTGAATGGTGGGTTGCTAACATTTTAATACGGTGCAAGGTGCTTTTTCAAGCTGCTCCAGAAGTGCAGGCTCAGGAATGTCCTCGTATTGCAGTGTACTTGCGCACTGGACACGAGTCCATACTTTGAAGTGTTTTCATTTTTCTTTTGTCCGTGCCTTTGACATACTGATTGAGGAATTGCTGCTAATGTTTTGAATAGGCATGGGCGAACGTTGCACATTCGTGTGCAAGGCCATTTGTAGGCGAGGCATGTTGGTTTGGTGGATTGGAGAGTGCCATCTAAGTTTGATGGGGATATTTCTGAAATAAGTGTTTCCTCTTCTATTATGGTATTGGCTATCTTTTCATACCCTCATCCAGTCTAATGTAAGGCAATTTGGTTAGTTAGTTGTTGTTTGTAGGATTCTTCATTGAAGTATGGCTCTGTGTTGGTGGTGTGACTCCACTCACCTGTGCATATGTGGCCAAAGGTATCTATGGTGGCATTGCATTTGTTTCGAAGTAGTGCTTGCAATTTACCAATTAATCTTGTTAGTGGTTTCATTCTCTTCAAAGTTACTATAAACAATGTCTGCTTCACACTTATAGCACTGTCTACAAGAGCTTCTAGGAAGACTTTTCTGTGGTAGATTTAGAGGGTTGAGCGTGGTTTCTGTCCTCTACTTGTAAGGTTCTGAAGGACTGTGTGGTGGAAAATTTCATGTAAAATTTGTTTTTTGAATGCTTGCTTGTAATTACACTACCATTAGTACGTGCTCTTTTAGGAGTAGTCTGCGTTGGACTGTATTTTGTGGTTTCCTGTACATTCTCACATTTTGCCAGATCACCTACACTGTCTTTACTGGTAGATGGATTTGTTTTCCATAATGACTGAATTAACTCTTCTCCTGGACCTTTCTGTTTAGGTTGAGATCACAGTGGATGGCTACTGTCTGTGTGTGTAGGTTGCGTGGCTCTCTTTCTGTGTTGCTTTCTACGGAATTGCCGTTTGGTAGGCATTGTGTAGTAGCTGTTGGCGAAGAAAGGAAAGTGTGGCTGTGCACATTTTGACATGCATATGTGTGCAATGTGCATCAGTGGGTGAATGGGAGGGTAGGCAGCTATTTAAGTGCAAGTGTGTGGCTGTGCAGTGGTGTGTAAGGTTAGGTTGGGGACACTATGTTAGTATGTGGGTATTATTGTAATCGTGGTGACATAGGAAACACTTAGCACTTGTAGAGATGTGATAAGTAACAATGAAGTACATACTGCTGGATGGGCACACATGTACAAGCTACAGTACAACATTAGAGCACTGGTTTAGTAAGACATACAAGAGTATGCTGGTATTGGACTTACTTTGTTGATTGCAGAGAGTAGGCGTCTTCTAGGCTGTATTTTGAAGTGTACACTCCTGTAGCTTCCCAGAGAAAGGTGGGTACTGCTCCTGTATAAGAAGACGGTAAGAAAATATGTTGGCTAATGACATAGTGCTTACATTTGTAAATTACATTCTTGAGAACTGTAGGGGAATGTCTTGGCAGGAAGACAAAGTGTGTTTGTATAAATGGAAGGTGTACAATATGAAGGGCGGTTGGGAGTATAATCATGTTTGTTAAGGGAGTAGGTGGGCTACTTGGGAGTTTAGTGTATCACAGGTTATGAAAAACGTGTGCGTATTAGTGTAGGCCTAGTTTCTTGACAAATGCAGTACTGTGCAATGTGGGAGGATGAGACAAAGGTGTGGAAAGATGTACAGAGTGGAAAGTACAATGTTTTTGGGCATCCATTTGCATGCAGTTCTGTGCATATGTATGCTTAGTACCTGAGTGCAGGCATTGCTTAGGGGTTTTCATTTCATTATGCACATTTACATATGTTACTGTTTTGAACGTGGCAATAACTTTTTTTATTGCTTAACTGCTGTTGTTATGTATGACGTACGGGTGGAAACTGTTGTTACGCTTGAAATGTATGCACTTTGCCTAGTTTGGTCGGAAAGACTGCCTGATAGTTGTGTTTGCGATTTGTAAAAATTTGCTAGAAGGTGGTGTAATGGGGCAAACAATTGTAAAAAAGACGGAACAAAAGAACACAGTATCCTTTCTTGTCTACCAATGCGTGTTGTGGCCAAACGGAACCTTTGCCACCACCTACCACTGTAGGAGTAATTTAATGGTATGTGATGGGAGGCACAACAGTACACATTTTGAGTACGTTATGGAGATTTACACCTAGGTACTCTGTTGCTATGCATCATGCATAGTTCTCAACCTTTCATGGCCCTTGGGCAGGTGAAAACATCTGATTTAGTAATTGGCGTGTGAAAGCCCATTGACTGTTATGGGCATTTAGGGAGCTTGGCGGGTGAGACAGCTGCATAAGTGGTGGGTGACACCCGCCAAAAGCGTGTGATTTGAGAGGTATGCAGATGTATAACACAGTTGGCACTGTACTGTAGAAAAAATAGTAATACCTACTGGGTGTACCTACTGGTGTGTGCTGATGAGTAGTGATGTTGATGTTTGTGGGTGCAGAACGTGTAGATCGTTGACCCGTACTTTCTCGTGGAGGTGCTTTTGATTTATAAGATATGTCACCTCTGCGTGAGTAACGGCTGTTATGCACTGTTCATTAGATGTGATAGAATTAAATGCACAGTTCTTGGTTGTAATTGGTGTATGCGTATGTAATACTTTACAAGTAGCCAGTCAGGGAGTGCTGCTGAAAGACTACTTGAACGGGAAGAAGGACTGGCCCTGCTCTACTGTGCCGTGGCCCTTGCGGTAGTAGGGGAAATCGCATGTGCTAAATGCTGTTCTTCGTAATGTGCTTAGTATGGACTACGGTTGAGCGATTCACGTGTATGTATGTTTTTGTGTTCCATGGTAGGATGTTGTTTTGTGGCCATGATAATGTTAGTGCTTGTAGTGTGACGTTTGTTATTGGCAGTGAATTTTTGTTTCCTCTATTGCAATTAGAAATCTGTTGCCGTATATACTATGTACGCTGCAGACACACATGTAGTAATATACGGAGCACAAGCCAAGAGCAACCCATAACAAGGAGCACAGAAGAAGGTGTTTCTTGACATGTCCCTTTAGCATAATTAGAAATAAACACTTTCCATAACTTCTACGAAGACGCTGATCTTTTATTATGCTTAAAATGTGTTTGTGTAGCTGCGTAAACAGGGCAATTTGTTGGGAAAAGCCGCGCCTTTTGGGGGAGCGCACGCGCTACATCCGGGTATTGTGAGGGTGGCTGCAATGGAAATGGGACTATGCAGGAGTTGGGATTGGTCAATATGAATTTGTGGGTGTGGTGTGTAGGAACAGATTGTGCCAGAACGTTTGTTTGCCAATAGGAGTGGACATGGCTACGGGGACGGGTGCACCGTTAAGTAGGCAGACTATATGGCTGTTGGGCGACTCGTGGATACATTGGGTACAACTTTATACGGAGCGTTGTGCACTAGCAGCACACCTTGGTTTCAATAATGTGCAATGGGCGGGAATACGTGGAATGCAGCGGGTCCATGTGGGTCCTTTTTGTGCTAGATTGGTGACGCTTCCTCATCCAGACATTATTATTGTTCATTGTGGATGGAACAGTTTAGGGCATGCTACCAGCATTTCACTGCAGATTGCAATGACATTTCGGCAACTAATGGGAATGTTTCCAAATTCACATATAATCTTTTCTCACATTGCCCAGAGGCAGATGTGGCTGCATTCTTCCTTCTGTGGCCCACAAATGGAGAAAGCGCGGCGCAATGTGAACAAGGCTGTGTGCGCTTTGCTGCGCGACATTGGCGTGTTCTCCTTCCACAATGAAAACATTACCTTTCATAGTAGGAACATTTTTCGTTCAGATGGAGTTTATCTGACTGATGCTGGCAATGAGATCTTTTTGCGTAATATCCAAAATGCCGTACATCGCTTCTTGCAAGTGTAGGATGCATTTTCCCAGTGCTCGTTCACCAAGTGTAATGTTTAAAATAAAAATAGTACCAAAAAGGCTCTTTTCAGAGCCACTACACTTTTTGTGGAAATGCGTACAATGCTTTTGATGGCCTTCCGGTGCTAATTCTTGCCATTTCTGTATGCAGCGCTTGTAGGCAGCGTCACTGCCTGCATGCTTCAATTGACGTTCTATTTTTGAACAGTGCAAGGTGGCTCTGAAAAAAGCCTTTTTGTTCCGCCCACTTTCTGGCTGTGTAGCATGTTTCCTGTTGTTATAAGAGACACCAGAAAAGACAGCAGTGGAAGGGAGATTTGACAAAGCGTACCAACAACAGGGATAAGAAATTGTACGTGGAGAGCAGAAGATGTAAGGTGCACCTTACTTGGGTAGGGGGCAGTGTTTGCCATGGTCCCGGACCGCAGTCTCAAAAGCACTTTGCAAATGTTCTCCCCTAGACAGTACCGCATCGCAGTATAAGCACAATACAGTGACCTTTGAAAGGTAGGGGTCTGTTGTATTGCGTATGTCCTCCAAGGTTGCTTGTGGGACGCGTTGGCCCACTAGAGTGTCCATAGTGGTGGTAGGAGCAGATTCAGAGGATGCTGTAGTGGACAATAACCTACTGCCTGCTTTGAAGGGGACAACCCTCCAAATAGCTGCCTGGTGGTTCGTTTTAAGGTGTCGCCGTATGGAAGGGGTGCCATAGCTGTACAAGCCAGGTTTCCCGCGTCAGTGCACTGAACCTAGTTAGCATGAGATTTTGGCATATTTCCAATGGTCTAAATAGTTTCCACACCCAGGATTGCTGCTGGCTGTAGGCAATGGGAATTCCTTCGACTTTACTCTTGTTTCCTTTTTCGATGTCCCTCCCCATTATGATGCCTGTCCACCTGCTCAGGACTATTAGAAGGAGGTGTTGGTGTTGAGGGTGTGGGTCCTTCTGAGTCAGAGGTAGTAGCAGAAGCTCTGGTGGCCATTACTTGGAGAAGTAGTTTTCAGGCACAGAATTGGTGAGAAAGCAAATTCTGCCGCTAACAATGTGCACTGGTGCTCTTCTATTCTTCTATAGAAAGCCAAACAGAGGAAATGTAGGATATGCTCTTTTATAGAGCTGGTGTGGAGTTTATGACATCGCAAAGTGGCATTAACTCATTCCCTACAATATTCCCTTGCAACAGCCTCTATCTAAATCTGCCTGCCTCTACTCTCCGCCCTCTGCAACTTATCCAAAACAGGACTGCGAGACTTGTCCTTGGCCTCAAGCCCAGGGATCGTATCTCTCCAGGACTGAAATCTCTGCACTGGCTCCCAGTAGCTGCAAGGATTAAGTTCAAAACCCTCTGCATTACCCACAAGGCCTTCTGGGGGCGCATTACCTTCAACTCTCTCTTCCTAAATACCTTTCTTCTCAGGCTCTTCGCTCATCTGTCTCCAACTCCCTCAGGGTAAGCCGCTTCTCCAAGCAACGAGTTGGTGGTCGATCTCTCTCCTCGGCAGGGGCCTCCCTCTGGAACAGGCTTCCTGCCTCCCTGAAACTTGAGGAGAACCATCTCAGGTTCCGGAAACACCTCAAAACCCTCCTCTTTGCTTCTGCTTTCTCTGCCTCTATCCCCTGCTGAAATTCCCTGCCGAATCTTGAATCTGAAGCAATGGTTCCCTGGCCACCCTTTCTGATCCTGGGGCCAGGTCCCGCCTTTTGCACACCTGCCCAGCCTCCCTGGCAATCCCCTGCACTTAGGGACTGGTTCTGTATCCCTACAGTCCCCTTACCAGCACTTATGTCTGCTCTTACCTTGCACTTGCCACCATCAGGCCGTTTTATTTATTGTATTTATTCTTCCTGCCCATGTACTGCACTTTCCCCTTTACCTTCCCCCTGGCACTCTTCCCTTTCTCCCTACCCTCGCACTTGCGCAATCTGAATGACACCTGGCCTAGTAGGATCGTTGCCTGTCTCCCACTGTTCTTCCCCTCCCTTGCCTCATCGCGCCTTGAAACACTTGTGTATAGGCGCGTTATAAATGCCATATCATATCATATCATATCATGTACATGTGAAAGGAAGAGTGGAGGATCGCTTTAATGGTGCACTATCACTGTAACACTCCATACATTGCAGAGAAATGTCCTCTTCTGATATGTACGGATCTGGCTCGTGTTCGCCAAGTAAGGGACAACGCACACCGTTGATACGTTACCATGGTGATGTCGCCATTGTTATCCGTTTGCAAGCTTGTCAGCCGGACGTATATTGCACGTTACACTTTGCGACACGTGCATAGTTCTACTACTGATACATTTGCGCCACCCCCGGCCTACTAAAACATATGGTTCACGTACATTGCACATTTCTACCTATGCTTGCTGTGAGCACTATAAAGTAGGTGGAATGTTTACATGGAAAAATACTCGCAGAACGTGGGTGCACGCTTCCAGCTAGTACAACTATACCACACGTTTATTCAGTTATGTCCACCAGGGAAAGTGTTACCAGGTGTCACAGAACTATATACGTATGTGCACAGTTGTGCCACAGATAAACGGACGCTCCTGTTACTATTTCCAGACGGATGTGTGCATTCAAATATGCGGCCTGTAGTGGCGTCCTATGGATGATTGTATTGTGATTGTGCATAGTGCAGCCAGGTGCGGCGGTCATCCGCCTCCTCCATTTTTCTCACTTGCAATCATCCCCACTACTGCTGTGCCCTTCTCACTTACAATGGCCTTGTTAAACGAAAAAGAAAAGGGACATACACAATCTGTACAAATTAACATTGCAATCTTTATTAGCGCATATTTATAGCGACTATTCAGAAAGGGAAGGTGGACAGGAAACAGATACATATATTGCGGATGTTTCCATTTCAGCAAGCTGCTGCTGAGGGGAAGAAGGATTGAGCTCTCATTGAAGTGTCTTTCATGACACTGATTTTGCGGGGAAGGGGTCTGGGCATTGGGGAAGGCGGACATGTGCAAGTTGGGCAGTGATATCTTATTTGGCCCCTTATATGTTCTTCTGCAAACGTTCTCAAGGCAGCAACTGCTCGATGTTGGCATCCAGGCGGTCAACTTTCATATGCCCAGCATTCAGTTCAGTTTCGGTGGCAGTATGTTCCTGTGGAAAAGGTTCTGCTTCTGGTGTACAGCTTTGCATTCCGGTATGTTCTGTTAAAAGACAACAAATGTGGTTAATTGAAATGAAGTTTTCATTGCGATTGTGTTCTTTTTGCCTCCTCGTTCCCTACCTATGGGGTTACTATGCTCCCTCATTTGGTCATTCGGAGGGTGCTTGCCCTTCCAGTAACTCTTTCCCTTTTCACAGTGCGCCGGGTAACAGCGCCGGGTAACAATGGGCCTTTCGTCATCACTCATTTCTTCATGCAGAAAATTCTCCTCCAGCCATTCCAGGGTGCTTGCCCTTCCAGTAACTCTTTCCCTTTTCACAGTGCGCCAGGTAACAGCGCCGGATAACAATGGGCCTTTCGTCATCACTCATTTCTTCATGCAGAAAATTCTCTTCCAGCCATTTCAGGGTGCTTGCCCTTCCAGTAACTCTTTCCCTTTTCACAGTGCGCCGGGTAACAGCGACGGGTAACAATGGGCCTTTCGTCATCACTCATTTCTTCATGCATAAAATTCTCCTCCAGCCATTCCAGGGTGCTTGCCTTTCCAGTAACTCTTTCCCTTTTCAAAGAGCGCCGGGTAACAGTGCCGGGTAACAATGAGCCTTTTGTCATCACTCATTTCTTCATGCAGAAAATTCTCCTCCAGCCATTCCAGGGTGCTTGCCCTTCCAGTCACTCTTTCCCTTTTCACAATGCGCCGGGTAACAGCGCCGGGTAACAATGGGACTTTCGTCATCACTCATTTCTTTATGCAGAAAATTCTCCTCCAGCCATTCCAGGGTGCTTGCCCTTCCAGTAACTCTTTCCCTTTTCACAGTGCGCCGGGTAACAGCGCTGGGTAACAATGGGCCTTTCGTCATCACTCATTTCTTCATGCAGAAAATTCTCCTCCAGCCATTCCAGGGTGCTTGCCCTTCCAGTAACTCTTTCCCTTTTCACAGTGTGCCGGGTAACAGCGCCGGGTAACAATGGGCCTTTCGTCATCACTCATTTCTTCATGCAGAAAATTCTCCTCCAGCCATTCCAGGGTGCTTGCCCTTCCAGTAACTCTTTCCCTTTTCACAGTGCGCCGGGTAACAGCGCCGGGTAACAATGTGCCATTCGTCATCACTAATTTCTTCATGCAGAAAATTCTCCTCCAGCCATTCCAGGGTGCTTGCCCTTCCAGTAACTCTTTCACTTTTCACGGTGCGCCGAGTAACAGCGCCGGGTAACAATGGGCCTTTCGTCATCACTCATTTCTTCATGCAGGAAATTCTCCTCTAGCCATTCCAGGGTGCTTGCCCTTCCAGTAACTCTTTCCCTTTTCACAGTGCGCCGGGTAACAGCGCCGGGTAACAATGGGCCTTTCGTCATCACTCATTTCTTCATGCAGAAAATTCTCCTCCAGCCACTCTAGAGTGGAAGCCATTGCTGCGCACATACAGAACACATCATGCTTTCCTACTATTGTACACTAACGGACCTGTGCCATTACAACAAAAACTTTTGTGTACTTACCACGTTGCTCTGACGTTCTGTTCTCGATAGTAGCCGTTTGCTCATCTGCCTCTTCCTTCCTTGTTTGATTGTGCAGTAAGGTTGCTGAAGGCAGACGTCACTTATCTTAGTGGTGCTTGCCTTTATGCTGAATACATTATGCCTTTGTGCACTTTGTTGCGAAAGTACAGATTTTTTATAGGTATGACATTTTCCCTTCTAATTGACACACTTGAAGCTAATTGTATATGTTTTTTGTCTTTGCTGAATGTTACAACTTTTTATGATATCCCCTCCCTTTCTGGGCACGTTGGACTCAACCCAATCTCCACAAAAGGACGCGGTGTTCCCAACCTTTTTGCCTATTACTATACAGCCTCCGGCTTCAGTATTTTGCACAGTACATCTCTACAAACTAAGCATATCCTGTACACATCTAATGCAATTCAGTAAAAGACACATTATTTCAGGGACACTATGGTTCACTTGTGCATCTTAAACCGTATCATCTTTCCTGCAAAAACTATAACATACCAAGATTATGGTTAAAGTGCCCTACTAAAAACCTATGCAATTAACTAACAAAAACATTTTTAAAGGGACTTTATGGTTTAGTTGTGCTACTACAACCATTTCCCGCTTTATTGAGAAAATTAGCCTAAAGCATCATTATGGTTACAGTGCACTATTAAAAACCTATGCAATTCACTAACAAAAAACGATGTTAAAGGGACGTTATGGTTAAATTGCACCACTACAAAACCTATGAAATTCAATGGAAAAACATTGCTACAGGGACGTTATGGTTACAGGTAAAACCTAAAACCCCCAGAAAAGTGCAAGTTATGGTATGATATGCAACCATAACTTGCGCTACCACTGTGCACTGCAAGCACTAACATCCATGACATCAAAGATGACATCACAAATGTCATTGATGACATCACTGATGACATCACACGTCTGGCTCCCTCTTTTTTAGTTTAGTGAGATATGTACACTAGGTGATTTTCTTCACTAGCAGTGAGAAATTGCAAAGTGAGAAGGTACTACATTTGTACACCTTACCGTTCTCATATGTTATTACACTGCTTTCCTTAGGGTTCAGTGACATCATATGCATGCTGGTAATTAGCACTTATAACTGACCAGCATGGTTCTTATGCACACAAGAGTTACTGACAATCTTTCCTGAGCCTTTCACATCCTACCTGGTTCCCCACATGCACTTAACTGAGGCCTGGGTGGCCGACGGCACCTCCCCTGGCAATGCTAATCCAGCATTGAGCAGTCACACTGACATCAGTCTGCTTCATTCATCCGTGAGGGATGAGGCTCCCCGGAGAGCCCATCAACTCGCCAGCCATGTCCTGCCACCTCCTCAACACTGGGGCCCGGGTTCCTGATTTCCATCACCCGCTCCCCTCCGGCCTGTGCCCACCAAGCCAACAATCAGCACAGGTCGGGAAGGGTTTTAAGTAGTATGCACGAGCGTGCGCATGCGCCGGTCCATGTAAACCCATGTCCTCATGGGTAATGGAGTCCTCGGGCCATCTTAGCCCGCAAACAACCCCTTTAACTAGCAGGTACATAGTGAATACATGAATCTATATACTGCAGGTCCCTCATAACTGGGTTTGGTGTAGGCTGCAGAAACCTGGAGTGGCAAGGTAAACTCTGTGTGAACCTGGGATGCTGGATGATTGAGTAGAAAGGATGGGGGAAGGCAGCAAACTGCATTTAGGCATCTGCGATAACATTAAATGGTCATTTGCGGCCAGTCAAGGGTTTCTGACTTAGTGCTATTGCGGAAAGGAGGTGTAATCTTCCACAGTACATTGGAGTTTGTTATTCAGTGACCATGGAAGCGTGGCCACCTGATAGGGTCAAATCGAGGCCAGCTAATAAACCTGGTTCAAGGGGTGCTTAAGGGCAGAGCTGGTCAATGGTTTGTGGGTGGCAATCAGGTTCTCAGAAATGACCAGGATGTGGCCAGAGGACATGCGTGCTGAGATGGTAGTCATAATAGATTAGCATGAGATGGGAGATCCCAGGGAAGCCTTCAAGTCTGGGCTGAAACGATGGCTATCATCAGTTCAAAGGGAACGTGTTCGTCTCTCCCAAGCCATGTGCATCAAGAACGGGGTTAGAGGTCCCAGACCAGATGGAACTTTAATAAATTAGGTTTCCTGTACATGGATATGTAACTATCTAATGATGTCACTGCAGACTACGGAACAATCCCGAAAGGGGTGTGCTGTTAACATGAGTTCATGGAAATATGTGTTGAAAGGAGTTGAATGTATCAAATGGGAGCTTGGGGGATTAGATTTCTTAATTTCTTAGTATAGGTTTGACCAAGCATATTTGGGGGGATGACTTTGTAATAAAATATGTGGGAGTGTGTTAAATGTTGCAAAATGTATATAATGTGCAACCTTTGTGTGGTTCAGAGAGAATAATGTTAGTTTGACTACAGCGTAATCTAGCCCCTCCTAGCAGTTTGTACAATAAACTTGTTTTACGGACAAACATGCACTTGCTTCGTATGAGGCAGGTCTATTTTGAGCAAGGAGATCTGAGGTCCACCCAAACACCCCACAAGCACAATGCGAATTTGAGGGTACGGCTAAGTGTAGTTTGCGCTGCCTCTTCAGCACGTGGCTCTTGGTTTGCCAAGGTGCCAATGAAAGCCATTGGGAGCAGCACCTTGGGCTGCCCTGCTGCGAGCTCCCGGGAGAGTGGTGGTCAATTCCTGGTCAAACCCCTGGGCCCGCAAGTGTAACTTGCAGAGAGTGCATGAGGGACATAGTTGACATCCCCCAATTTCCCTCACACACCCTTTGGGGCAGGATGATTATGGCAGAGGTGGTAAGGCCTTGTGCCTGTGCACTCCTGTGGCTGCTGGCCTGCATACATTCATGCAGCAGCCTCAACTCAGTTAGCTGCTGCTGGGCAAGAGTGGTCAATTCCCCATGCCCGTCTTCCATTGCACATAGCACATTCATGTCCCAGATGCTGGGCATGGGCAGAGGAGGGTGCTGTGCAGTGTTTCCCGGGCTGAAAGACTGGGTCAGGTAGGGGGTGTGTTCGTCATCATCCTCCTCCATGCTGTACTTGCCACGATAACCTGGTGGCTGGTGTGCCCATGGTGGTGTGGAGGGCACATGAGGTACGGTGGAGTCACTGACCACAGGTGTTCTGCTGGTGGCAGCTGGCTGTGCTGCTGGCACAACAGAAGGTGGTAGTGCAGCCTTTCCAGGCCTGCCTGCACATGCCAAGTCTAACATCGACTGTCAGGTGCACTGCTGTCAGGGGATGTGCCTGTTGGGGTGAGATGAGTATGCTGTTAGTCTTCTGGGAGTCACATCTGTGGGTTTGCATTACACTTATGCTGTTTGTGTCCTGTCCTTGTCGTGCTGTTTCTTCAGTCCTTTTGCTCCGATGTGTGCTTCTACATGTGGGTGGCAGGAGAACACATTGGCTATCATGCCATTCTAGCAGATAGGCTCATGTCAGTAGCTAACTGTTCACAGGCCGCTACCAACTGGATACTTTCATTCCTATCTAACAGGTCTAGCAGGGTATGTGCTAACAATGCCAAAGCGCCTGCAATTCAGACATTATTTGGAGTGCCACAAGGTGCCAGTCTGTCACCTTGTATCTATAACATCTTCATGTCCCCTTTCTTTGCTCATCTGGCCCATGAGGGCATCCTCTTTTCCAACTATGCAGATGACACGCAATGTGTCATCCCTCTTACAGGCCAGCATTCGGAGGATGAAAAGGAACTTAATCGCATCTTTGCCATGGTTGAACAATGGATGATGTGGAATAATCTTGCACTTAACCGTAGCAAGACAGAACTTATGATTGTAGGATCGGATAGCATCATTGCCAAATTGGACTCAATGTATAAACATTTCCAGCTGGGAGATGCTCTAATTCCCACTCTTCCCAAGGTTAAAATCTTAGGCGTGGTATTGGATCAATCACTCAAGATGAACTCTTATGTAGCCAGTACCGTCTCTTCCGCCAACTACTACATTAAATTGTTATCCCATCTGCGCCCATACATTTCCCAATCCAATGCTGAGACCATCGCCCGAGCCATTATAGGCTCCAAACTTGACTACTGTTGTAGCCTATTAGCTGGCGCCAGTAAAAAAATTATCAAACGACTTCAGGTGGTTCAGAACGGAGCTGTCAGAGTGGTATCCGGTCTTGCATACAGGGTACATGTCTCGGAGGCACGCCGAGCACTACACTGGCTGCCCGTAGAATCAAGAATCTCCTTCAGACTCATGGTCATCACCTTTAAATGTCTTCAGGGCAAGATGCCCCCCTACCTGCAAAGGTACATTAAAAAAAAATCCTCTGCCAGAAACCTTCGGTCCAATAACCGGAACTTGCTCCAGCAGCCCAGAGTCAAAAGCAAAAAGGCACAATGTGGTGCTTTTGCCTCAGCGGCACCGGTACTTTGGAATACTCTGCCTGACCAACTGAGAAATTCATCATCCCTGAATTCATTCAAGAAGGGCCTTAAAACCTTCCTCTTCAAATAGTTGCCCTTGGCTATTAGTTTTGCTCCCCTTAGCCTTTCTCTTAGCCGTCTCTGCTATGTTTCTGTTTGTCTGCGCCCTCACACCTATGGGTTTATGGTGCGCCATACAAATGTAATGTAATGTAATGTAATTGACGGTCTTCCAAAATGGCTTCTTGTTGAGTGCGTAATGAACCTATGATTCCCATCCTGTTCTCCCTTGGCACACATGGGCGCTTGTCATGTGTCCATGTGTGGGGCTGTACATTTTGGCTATGGTGCTTGTGCATGGCTAAATCTGCCGGCATCCCATGGCATGTGTGTGAGATTGCGCCCTTTGCTGTGACTGACACATGTTGGACCTGTTCCCTTGCCCATTTGGTGTTTCTGTGCCTGGGGATGCATGTATTTGGACTCAACATTTGCATTTACATGGTGTTTGGTTACTTGCCACCATCACCTTAGGTCCATGATGGAGCTACATGTCTCCTCCCAAGGCATGTGGATCAGGGGTGCCACTTTTCCTCCTCCTGTGCCAGTAGATTTCCTCCTGTGGGTGGCCAGGAGGTTTCTGAACCTCTGCCGCAAGTCGTCCCACCGCTTATGGCAGTCCCATGGTGTGCGTGGGTCAGTCCCCACGGCCGTGACCTTGTCTGCCAGTGCCTGCCAGATGTCCATCTTCCTCCTGTGGCTGATCCTCTGGATGCAAGCCCCACAGAGGGCCTCGGCATGCATCACGGATGTGTCCGTGAGATCAGTCAGCTCCAGCTCAGCATACTTTGGCTTCCTTATCCGGACCTCAGGGACTCACAATTTGCCACTCCCTGGGATGTCTGCACTTCCAGTTCTGGTGGATGGCAGCACGAAGTGGGGGATTTAAAGTGGATTGAGTTTTCAAAATGACCACCGGCGAGGTTCCCGTTCCTGCACTGATGCTATCTCCAGTGCTGGAAATACCAGCACCAGTGATTCTGGCAATTTGGGTGCCAGTATCGCTTTTTCTGGCACATTTCTGCTGGAAACACCAGCATGTTGCTGTCGACTGTGGTGTTTCCAGCGTGCAGGTATTAGCTTCCAGCAGGGCTGTGTGTGTGCATGCCCAAGGACCTGGAATGTACTAGAAGGAAAGTTGAAATGAGGACCATAGTTTCCAAATTAATAATAAGAATAGTAAGATCGCTAAAGAGCACATGATCTAAATAGTTGCTTTGTAGATGTGATGGTTAAATTGATAAACTATTAAGACATTCTAGGGCACATATCTTAGGTTATCTTTCACCAGGGCACACACTTCCGGCACCCCGTCCCCCCACTGTCCATCTACCCATAGACGAAAACTGGCCTGTCACCATGAATGCTTCTCTACCACAGTGCCAGACCGTCCCACCATGGTAAGCCTGACGGTTTGAGGTTGTTTGTTCACCTAATGGTTTGCCGTGAACTGTCAGCAAGAAAACTGCTCACATGCAAACAATTATCAGAGGAACAAACTTACCAAAATGTGCCCACCCCAACCCCGACCTCCCCTCCCCTACTTACCCATTTGCTTGCCACCGCGTCCTCTTCACCCATGTCGCATCAGATCTGTCCCTCTAACGTGGGTCGGATCCAACGCCGCAGGGTCCGTTTTTCAGTCGCCCGCCTCCCATGTTGAAGATGCGGGGGACACCCCTGCAACTCCTCCCAAGGCTTATACATAACGAAAATGAGGAGCGGGGGAAACCCCCACAACCCCTGCTCCACATGTTCAGTATGCATTAGCCTAATTGTGTGTTTTTAATCGATCAAATGGTACTGGGCGAATTCAGTCAAATGTATCATTTGATCAATTAAAAACAAACAATTAGGCTAATACCAGCATGACCAGGCAGGGAACCTGAGCAACTGGTTGGCGGGAGGACTCAGGATGGCCAGTTATTGATTGCTCCCGAGTTCTCCCATCAGCATCACTGGCCTTCCACTGCGCTGGCCTAGTAATAGAGGAGGCACATGTATGCCAATTGCTGAACCCTCAGCCATTCCAGGCTCAGCTGTGAAATAAATGGGGTATAGAGCGTCCAACGGTGTGTCACATGTGCTTATGTGCTTTGTAATAATTGTTTGGAAATGTAAACCAATATCTAAAGGCTCCTTACAACACACACCTGGACACTTCCGGAAAGCACTGAGGTAGGAAGGTAGCACCCGTTAATAAAGCTTCTGCTGTCTTCCGTTTCGTAAAATGTGTAACAAAGATATTGCACCAGTAGTACTCAAAGTGAGATCATCAATTAAGGGAGATCTTAATTAATCTTGAGGGAAGATTGTTTTCTTAAAATAAAATGAAATGAAATTGGCAGCCTACTGCTTTATCTCGGTTGAGAGAACTACCTTAAACCTCTAATAGCATTCATCATGTGCACACCACCAGCAACTTGACATTTTGCACATAGGTCCAATCTGCTAGGAAAAACACTGCTCCATAATCCTTGATGCTGAAAAAGCCTTCCTTAGTCTTTTCTGGAGGTGATGATCAAAAACATGACTTTCTTCCCTTCTTTCCTGCCACTCTCTGGCAGGCCTCTCTTGGCCCTCCTCCTGCTCCTAACTGCAAGGCTAAAAACCTCGGGGTCATCTTCGACTCCACACTCTCCTTCTCTCCACACATCTCAGACGTCTCTAAGAAGTCACACTACCAGTTGCACCTCCTCAGAGGAATTCTACCTTTCCTCTCCTTCCCCCAGAAGGTCACTGTCTCCAGAGCTCTGGTTCTCTCTAGACTGGACTACTGCAACAGCCTCTTTCTAAATCTGCCTGCCTCCACTCTCCGCCATCTGCAACTCATCCAGAACAGGACTGCGAGACTTGTCATTGGCCTCAATCCCAGGGATCGTATCTCTCCAGGACTGAAATCTCTGCACTGGCTTCCAGTGGCTGCAAGGATCAAGATAAAAACCATCTACATTGTCCACAAGGCCTTCTGGTGCCTGAGGCCCCTATACCTTCAACTCTCTCTTCCTAAATATCTTCCCTCTCGAGCTCTTCGCTCATCCACCTCCAACTGCCTAAGGGTCAGTCGCTTCTGCAAGCAACACGTTGGTGGTAGATCTCTTTCTTCGGCTGGGGCCTCCCTCTGAAACAGCCTCCCTGCCTCCCTGAAACTTGAGGAGAACCACCTCTGGTTCCGGAAGCATCTCAAAACCTTTCTCTTTGCTTCTGCCTTTTCCCTCCCCTGCTGACATGGCTGAAACTGAATCTGTACTGGTTACCTGGCCACCCTGTGTTCTCGGGCCCAGGTCCCTCCACCTCCTGTCACACACACCTGCACTGCCTGCCTGGCAACCCCCACTCTTGGGGACTGTTTCTGTATCCCTACAGTCCCACTACCAGCACTTACCCCTGAATAACGCACTTACCTCTGCACTTGCCACCTGCTGGCTGTTACCTTTACTTTTGTTTTATTCTATACTCATGTTCTACACTGTCCCACCCACCTTCCCCCGCACTTTCTCCCTTCCCCGTTCCCATGCACTTGCGCGATCTGAATGCCACCTGGCCTAGTAGGATCGTTGTCCGTCCTCCCTTTGTTCCCCCTCCCTTGCCTCGTCGCGCCTTGAAACACTTGTGTATAGGCGCGTTATAAATGCCATATCATATAATATCATATCCCCAAGAACCTTGTGTTAGAGAGACTTCCCTTGCAGCCCATGGGGCCAGGGTTTCTAGGGGCATCTTTCTGACTTGGGGACTACTGCCGACTCCCTCAAGCTCTCTAAGTGGGAGTGGTGACAGAGAAGCCCAGGATTGGCTCTCAGGAGGTGAGTGGGTGGTTCACAAGCACAGTGCATACTCTTCAAAATGACCACCATGAGAGAGAGTTTCCACACACTATTATTAAAAATATGATCTTTATCTAAAAACACACCACACTTGCAGGTAAGTAAACCATTAAAAATAAAGTGTCACAATGTGTCAAGCACATAGATAAATTCAAGAAGAGCGATTCAGTTAGAGAAAAATCTATTTCCTGGAAGGAAAAATGTGGTAATACATAAAACAAAGGCCTACCCAGGTCAGCATTTTTAAGGGAGGACAAAGGGGGGGGGGGGGGTCACTTGCGTGAATAGAGACAGTCTTTGGCAAGACAGGGCTACCTTTAGCAAAATTCTTTCAATAGAGCATTTCCGGAATGCTAGTGAGCAGTGGTGAGGGAGGTGTTTTGACCAGGCAAGACATAGGAACCCATTGATTATGAATATGAGGCTAAGATTTAAGAAAGAAAGCACAGTAAGTGTGTGCCAGTAAAGCCAGAGTCAGTAGAGCAATAGACTGGGACTAAAAAGCAGTTCTGTGGATGGTGTTTCCCGGGGGCTGTTGCTGTGCACGTTGTTTGGTGACGTCCTTAGGCTCCAGCGAAGAAACACTGGTCCAGGGTGGATCCCAGGCCCTAAGAAGAGGGATTACTGAATACTGTGATACCCAGGTCCAGGGTCCCGGCCACAGGAGTGGAAATGCAGAACAGCTGCGATCATCCTCTGGCACAGGAGGTGGCTTCTAATGCTGGGGGTTGTGGAGAAGAGACCCCGGGAAGAAAGAATATTGAAAACTTGCTGGTAGAGTCACAGGAGAGAAATGCAAGCCACAGAAGAAAGACCGAGAGGAGAGCTCACAGAAGACACACAGAGTCAAAGGTAGCACAGGACATTTCAGCTTCCCACAAAGGTCAGATGGAACCAGGGTGCTTACGTCCTGGGATGAAGATTCTCAGGTCAGTTCAGCAAGTCAACAGATACCTGGCACCCCCATCTGGTTCAAGCGATGCATGCATGGTGAAGAGATCCAGGGAGACAATGGCTTTGAGCAGGATGTCACCTGGTTCAGACCAGGAGGATCCAGGGCTCGACTCCCTGCTCAGACAGCAGGTAAGCATGCACCAACATGTGTTACCCCCTCTGTCCCCACAGGCCATCCCCACCCCCTCTGATCCCCCTGTGCTGTTCCCTTGTGCCCCCCCACTTCTCGCAAACAGGTGGTGCATGTTTTGCTTGATTCTTCTACCATGCTCCCACTCAACCTCCTCCAGCCTACTTCTGCAGACATCTGTCCTGATACATTTTGGTTTCACCATCACCATCTTGTGGCCAATGCTGGATTTGACTTTTATGGACTTTATTCATTCACGGTGCGTCCCACTTTCTCAACTCTCATGCTGGACTTCCTTTGCATCTTGTACTCATGATGGCCGTGAATCATTCTGTTCCCATCTTCATCTTGTGTCCTGGCTTGCAATATTATGTGTTACTACTGACTTCTGCAATTGTATTCGCTCTCCACTCTTGCTTCTCCACTCTTTTTTACTGCTTACTCTCTGTTCTCTCCTCCTTTCCCTTCTCCCTTTTCCTATCTCCTCCCCTTACTTTCTTCTATGCACTTACTCTAGCATAATTGTCTCTGGAACTAATATGATAGCAACCTCGTCTGTGTCCTCCACCCTCCCATTACTGTTTTTTTCCTCCCCACCGCCCTTCCAGCACTATCTGAAATGTCGTCAGGCCTAGTACGATCGTCGCTTGTTGTGTTCCTCCCCTCCCTTTATGCACCCCTCTCCCTCACCTTTTGTTTTTCTCCATCTCTGCCAGAAATTTCATCAGGCCTAGTATGGTAGTCGCCTGTCTGTTTCCATTTTCTTCCCACTCTCCCCCTTTCTTCCTTATCTATGTCTTAGCTCTTGCAATATCTGAAATGTCGTCAGGCCGAGTACAATAGTTAATTTCACATCCTTACTGTTCATGGCCTGCAAGAATGTCATTGTATTTTCCCTTGTTCCCTCCCTTGCCTTGAAGCGCTTTGAAACACATTGTGTATAGGCGCTAAATAAATAAACTATTATATCATATCATGCATCACTCGATCTTAAGGAAAGGAGCTCTAATGTGGGTTTCTTCTGGTCGTCCGAAGTAGAGCTTCAATAGAATGCAGGTGCAGAGCTTTGGTCCTTCTTCGAGCAGCAGGCCTCCCAGAGTGCAGGTAGAGCTCCGGCTATAGACAAGGTGATAGGTAATGAGGACAGCTTCTATCCTCCCTTGGGAGGCAATGAGAAAGCACAGCACCCCGTCACACACCAAGCATACATTCAAAAACTGGATGCCTTAGGTATTTTTCCACAAAAACAAGGGAGGTTCTGGGAGTCCCTCTGCAGGCCAATAAGTCCAAGTTTTGAGAGTCTTTCCCAGATTCTTTAGCTCACTATCTCTTTCACAGAGGAGAACTATCCTAAACATATCAGTCTTTTTTCCTGCCCTGGGGCAATCCGGCACCAAACTACCAGGAAATTGGCCTCTGAACAAGAGTACTGACAGCAACCCCAGACATGTGTATCGGACTCGTTGGGCCTCGTTAGTAGGGTGGAGCTGTGCCTCTCTAAGTGCAGTGAGCAAAGGGTCCACGTCTGGATTACCCAAGTAATTAGGGCAGGACAAAATCCACAATTTCCCCAGACAGAGTTCTACAAATAACAACCAGAACTGGTTTCAGGCCAACTACAGCCCCCAGTTATGGAATAAAAGGATCCAGTAGCCAAAGGGGCTATTGTTTGTTGTTTTAAAACAAATCAAAAAGGAAAGAGCTATAACCCACATTTTCTGGGTTTGGTGACTTGGAGCAATGTTGTGGCGATATTATGGACATGGCTGTGGGTTTAGGGATGAGGTCAGATTTTTTTCTTTCCATTCATTTTATTTACTTATTTATATACAGGAGGAGCAATGCTCTTTTGATCACAAAATAACATACAATGGATGAGAAATCAGATTTGACTGGAAGCAGTGAGCTTCTTCCAATGGGGTGAGTTTTAGGGGCATTCCGACTAGGTTGGGGAGTGGAGTAAATGGAGCAGTCACTGGGGACAATGCATGTCTATACTTACATAGATTAAGGTCAACCAACATTGGACATTTATAAGTTATGTTCGATAAATGCCTCACTATCCCTAACCTGACGAGGATTTCCCTGTCAAAAAAAACTAAAGGAAACCCTCTAACAAAACGATTCTGTCCCTCACACTTGAGCGTGCGTAACTTAACAAGGCAATAAATGGCAGTTCAACAGCAAAAAATAAAACTGTTAAATTCACATCATAACAAATGTTTCTCCCTCTAATCTGGGTGAATTGGTTGGTTCACAACAGAAGGATGCTTTACATTATTGCAGTATTCAAAATTATTCTTCCTATTTAATGCTACTGTGTTTATCTCATTTCTGGGGTTCAAATCCCTTGACTTGGCCAGCAGCCTGTTACAGAGTGCTCTGGGGTCACAATGTAACAGTGAACTCAGTGGGTCTGGTGTGCACATCTGTTCTCCTCACTACCTCCAGGTCTTCTGCTTTGGTTTCCCTGCGCGGCCCAGCAATCTCCCCTTTGTGGCTTCCTGCAGCCCGCATCTGCCATCCTCAAAGTTCTCCTGGCTCCCACACCATACCAGCGCTCGTCTGCCACCGGTGCTCATCTGACAGAGGGAAAAACTGCCAAATGGTGCACTTTCAACTGCACAATCTCTGCAGTTGAAAACTTGAGCATAGGAGACCCTCTCAGGACCAGCATTCAAATTACACACCACGGTGGCCCTGGCATCTCGACTCACATACAAAGGCAGCTACATGGAGGTGGGAGAACTATCCCCCCTTCTGCTACTGCACTTCTCACCTTCTTCCTTATGGCCTGCACCTGAGGGGGGTTTTTATGCCTCCCAGTCTCTCTCACTCAGGTGTCTGGGCCATTTTCCTAATTGACTGCAACTTGCAATCTTGCTTCTGCAGTCCTCTTCTTCATACCAGTATTTTGTGAATTATGAGACTTGAAGTCGAGAATGTCAAATTCAGCTTTTTCAATGAATTCATGATCAACAGGTTCATTACTCTCCTTATGTATACTCCCCAAAGGAGTACCATGAGGATTGCGTGAAGTATTTGGCTTTACAGAAAAATTGGGTTTCTCAGAGTATGCATTTCTAAAATGTAAAGAGTCCTCTTCCTTATTTCTCTGGGACTCATACGGCTTTTCATTTCAATGAATGCCAGTAACTTTAAAAGGGTTGTTCTCCCTCATAACACATGATGGATCATAACTGTCTCCATTCCCAATCTGATAGTCCATTTGAGAAAATAAAAGCTCTCCGACAGCAAGCCATCACATATTTTGCCATCAGGGAAATTATCTTCCTTGAGGAAGACTAATCCCGCAAAGTCCTCCTGTTTCCCTGGATCCCTTCTCCTCCCAGTGATCCGTCGGCTAATACTGCCCCTAGGGTCAGGAAGCATCTGCCTTTCCCTGCCCACCCGGGAGGAGATTTTAGGTGGGGTTTTGTGAGGACTCTGCAGGATTCATCACATGAGGAGGTCGGCTTTTAGTTTGCTTTTGAACAAACCCACGTGGACAGCTTCTCAGATGTCCTGGGGAAGAAAATTTCATGCAATTGGAGGAAGAAAAGAGAGCGGAAGCAAAAGGGTGGGCATGGAGCCACAAGGGTATTGAAGGATGCAGAACAGAAATCATAAGAAGGTTTGTAGAGTTGGATAGATAAAGTGTTGTTTTACTGTGGATAGATTTGTGAACCAGGAGAAGAAATGTAAATCTGGTCCTGTTTTGCATCATCAGCCATACAGCCTGGTGTTGGTATGAGGATGTAGGTGTGAAGTAAAGGAGTTGAAAGAGAGTCCTGGTAGCAACATTAATGATCTTGTCGAGTGGACGGAAAGCTTAGTTGGGGAGACCCAAGAGGATGCTGGCACAGTTGTCCACTTTAGAGACAGCAAGAGTGGTTAAGGGATGCTTGGCAGGGTTGAAAGGTAGGAGGTGACTGATTTTCCAACTTTTTACGAAGTTGAGGCACACTGCTGTTCCAGTTTTAGAGATGAAAGAAGAGAAGTTGTGAGAAGGGTCATATATGACGCAGAGGTTTCTAGCTCAAGAAGTGTAGGGGAGAGTGTCAGGTGGGAAAAAGAGATATGAGAGAGCTTTTAGCAGGGAAGAAGAGCGCCTCTGTTTTGGCAGAGTTTATTATCAAACAGTGCAAAGCCATCCAATATTTTATGGCAGAGAGACATGAAATGTTGGTAGAGAGACCAGAGGAGAGTTCAGGAAAAGAGAAGAAGATTTGGGTGTCGTCTGCAAAGAGTTGGTACGAGAACCCAAAGGAGCATATAAGTGCCCGAAGAGATGAGGTGTAGAGTGTAAAGAGGAGAGGACCCAAGAAAGAGCCTTGTGGAACACCAACAGTTAGAGGAGTGAGTTGAGAGGTGTTGTTGCTCCAGGACACAGAATTGGTGAGGTGCAAGGTAGGGTTCAATCAAAGGCAAGCACTCGATTGCAAATCCCAAGAAAGAGAATTAAGGAGATCCAACTGATCGGCGATGTCAAAGGCAGCAGACAGGTCATGGAGAATTAGGATAGATGATAGGTTGGCATGCCTAGCAGAGACGAAGAAGTTGGACACATACACAAAAGCAGTTTCTGTGGAGAGACAGGAGTGGAAACCTGATTGTAGGGGGTATCAAAGGTTGTATGTCTGAGGAATTGGTAAGACAGTTGATGATAACACTTACAAGCACTTTAGAGTAATGCGGAAGAGTAGACACAGGGAGAAAGTTAGCCAGTAGGTTCAGGTTAGCCCCTTGCTTTTTAGGAGAGGGATGACCGTGGCCGTTTTGAAAACACAAGGAAAGCAAGCAGAGTCGAAGGCCAGATTTCAGGGAGGTGAGAGGTCACTGGAGGGGCAGTAGGCTTGACTAGCTGAGGAGCAAGAGGGTCTGATGAGACACAAGAAGGGTTAGCCTACATTAGTAGAGAGTACTTTGTCAGTATTAGTGTGCCTACTCTCCCACGATCCTCTGCCTCCATGTATGTGATATGGAAGCAGTGGCAGCTACCCTAGATCACGAGAGAAAGGAGGAGGTGGCGGAAGGGATCAGCCGGGTGCCAATGCTGGCCTTTAAGGGAAAGGAAAACAGGAAAATGAATACAGGGCCCAGGCTGCCCCACGGCATGCCGCATCAGGGAGGAGGCACGCTGATGGGAAAAGAAAGGAAAATAAGGAAAGGGAAAACCGGGTTTCCTTATCATCTAAGACCCACCAGAACAGACACGACGTACAAGGTTAACCCACAGCGGGCGGAGCAGGGAGGAGGTGGGAAATCAGGGAAAGGTGTGACAAAACCGTTGCTGGGAATACCAGGGGCTGATTACGGGGGAGGAGTGGAGCAAGGGTTAAAAGCAACTCCAAAGGACTCAGACAGGGTCTTCTTCTCTTGCAGGAACAGCGCGTAGCAATGGGCGCCGCACACGATTAGAGTGAGACCAGCAGAGAGTACAAGTGGGCTTACTAGGAAGAAGCGGAAAACCCACAGATTGACGCCGTACTTTGTCCAAGGCTCAAGACAGCATTCAGAGAAGAAAAACGGCCACTGGAGGAAAAGCATTGTGAGGGGTGAATTGTGGACAATTGCTATTCTTTTGTTCTTATTTCTTTTGCCGGCCGGCGAGCAGGTTGAGGGGTGAAAACCTGTACACGCCGGGGTGATGTAAGAGACTAATTGGGACTTGTAAAAGCATAACCGCTGAAGGTGCGAGTAAAACCAGTTGTTACACCCGGATCGGCGAGGTGAAAGAAACCGTCATCAGTTGTTTGAAGTGTTAGTTGTGAATAAACAATTTTGAAAGAAAACCTTGTTTGTCTCCGGCTGACTACTTAACAGTGGTGGCAGCGGTGGGATACAAGAGGAACGCAAACCCCCATCAGCATGGAAGCCATGTTTCATGAATCTTCGCCTACGTCCCTTTTTTGACCTCGTGGTCCCTGACCCATAGAGCACTGAATGCAGTAACCCTCTCAACATGGCCGTCAACTTCGAAATGCAGCTTGCCAGCCTTTACTTTCCACGCTCGGAGCACTACTAAACAGACACCCCCCTGCGGCTCTGTGCGTCTCAGTGCTACTGTTCGCCGTAGCTGGATGTGTGCTGTCGGAGTTCGCTCTGGGCTATTTTCCTGATCTCTCTATTCCCGGTTCCTTGATTCCTCCTCCTTTCCTTTCATCCCTCAAACTTACCGAATTTTCCTGGATTTTCGCCCGTGCTCGAGCCACGGTTTCCGTGCCTCCGCACGCGGACATTGTTCCTTCCTGGTTCCATCCTGGACAATCTGAACGAAGGACGCTGGAAACCAAAGACCCGCGTGCAGGCTTATATAAATCCCGGACCGTGAGGAAGAAGTCACAAAAGAAGGTCGCAAGCAAACAGGAAAGACAGGTGACAAGGGGAGAGACTTGTGACAGATTGAGATGCCCAAAAATCGATATGGATAGAGGGATGGAAGCTGCGGTTCAAGACCTCATGTGAGGCATGCAGGAACTCACCACAGAAGTTCAAAACCTTAAAGCTGAGAACGCTGCCTTAAAGCAGCTGGTATTTTCTCATGATTCTGCTACCAAGGAAAGTGTGCTATTGGGAGGAGTGGTGGACAAATATGATGGCTCTCCAAAGACCCGTTGTGCCTTCCTAGATTCATGCTTGGTGCATTTCACCTTCAAGCCCTACTACTTTTCCACCCCTAGAGCATAAGTAGGGTTTATGATATCACACCTCACAGGCAAGGCATTAACCTGGGCAACTCCCCTAGTCAATTCGAGTGACGCCCTCCTGGATGATTACAATGGATTTGTGGAAGCCCCGAAACCCTAAAGGCCATTTTTGATCTTTCTGAGCAGGTTTACAGCGCTCAAGGACGTCTACTTGATTTTCGACAAGCATCCCAGGATATTCTTTTCTACGTCACCCGTTTCAAACAACTTATGAAGGAAGCTGATTGGTCCCTAGAGGCTAGTTTCACTCTCTTTCGCAGAGGGTTGAATGAAGAAATAAAGGACGAGCTAGCCAGGGTAGCTCGCCCTAATTCCTTCCAGACCCTCTTGGATCTTTCCTTGCAAATTGATTTTTGAATCCAGGAAAGAAAGGCGGAGAAAAAGAAGTCAAAATCATCATTCCCACAGGCTGACATAGACCAACCTTCTAGTCCAGAACCCGCAGTTTCTCTGACCTCAGATCCAGAACCCTTGCAACTGGTGGCATTCTGTGAACCCATTACCCCACAAGAAAGGATGCGCCATATTCACACTGGTCTCTGCATGGATTGCGCCTCTGATAAACATCTTGTCAGAGAGTGCCCTATTGCTCCTCCACGGCGTTCCGGAAACGCCAGCTCCCGATCCTAGATGGGCACAGTTTCGGGAGAATGATGTCTGCTCCGCATCAATTCCTTTCTTGAACTCTCCTGGACAAAATAACCTTGTGATTCTACAGGCCTTTCTATCGCCTTCCAAGAAAGAATCCTACCCCATCCTGGCATTAGTGGATTGCGGAGCCATGGGCATAGATCATGATTGGGTCACAACTCATCACATTCCATGCGAAACACGAGAGACTATGCAACCTGTTGAAGCTATCGATGGAAGACCCCTGTCTTCAGCACCCATAACCCTTCAAACCAAGGAGCTTCTTCTCTCCATAAACCACCATCAAGAGAGGATTTGATGGTGATTTGATCTGCCCACTATCCAATGGTTTTAGGCACGCCCTGGTTACAGAAGCACAATCCTTATATCAATTGGGCAGCAGGCTCTCTATTTCTTGGTTCGGAACATTGTATGTCCCACTGTTTGTCCCTGAACACCTTACCAAGAGCCTCTGAAGACTTCCAAAAAACCCAACAAATACCAGTCACCGTCTCAAACGTCGTCCAGATTCCCCGGACCTATCAGGCGTACACAGATGTGTTCTCAACAGCCATAGTTCAAGCTCTACCACCCCACAGACCTGAAGATTATGCCATTGATACCGAACCTTCAGCAGTAATTCCTTTTGGAAGAATGTTTATCTTGTCAGAACCTGAAAAGAGGGCCCTCCAGGAATACCTGGGTACCAATCTGGAAAACGGAACTATTTGACCATCCAAGTCCCCGGCGGGCGCCTCCCTATTTTTTGTTTCCAAGAAGGATTCCAAGGAGCTTAGGCCATGTCTCAATTACTGTGGTCTTAATCAATGCACTCTTAAGGACCGTTATCTATTGCCTCTCATATCAGACATACCATCTTATTCATATAAAGGAAGGTGACGAATGGAAGACAGCCTTTAGAACACCCTTCGGCCTTTTTGAATATCTAGTTATGCCCTTTGGACTTGCTAATGCCCCAGCAGTCTTCCAACCCTTTATGGATCAGGCATTTTCTGATATGCTGTTCCTCTTCGTCATTGTATATCTAGACGACATACTGATCTACTCCAAGGGCCATCAAAAACATGAAGAACACGTAAGGGCAGTCTTACAACGTCTACGGGAACATAAACTCCTGGCCAAACTTGAGAAATGCCTTTTGCACGTATCTACTGTTCACTGTCTTGGATTTGTTCTTAGCCAAAAGGGGATTGGAATGGACTCTTCGAAGGTTTACTCCATTCTATCTTGGCCTGTTCCCACTAGCGTAAAGCAAATTCAATCCTTCCTTGGGCTTGCTAACTTCTACAGAAAGTTTATTACAGCATTTTCGGAAATTGTTCATCCTATTGTTACATTGTTAACAAAGGTCACCCCCTTTCAGTGGACCTCAGTCCAAGATTCAGCGTTTCAACGATTAAAGTCGGAGTTTACACAAGCTCCCATCCTTGCTCAACCTGACACAGACAGACCCTTCATTGTCGCAACTGATGCTTCCAACTACGCCATTGAGACAGCCTTGAAACAGGAACTTGGAGACAAACTGGAACACCCCATCGCCTATCTCTCCCGCACCTTGACTCCCAGTGAAACCCATTATTCCGTCCTGGAGAAGGAATTGTTGCCTATCCGTCAGGCCTTCACGGATTGGCATCATCTCCTTCTGGGAGCTAAACACCCGGTTCAAGTTCGCACAGACCATCGGAATCTCCAAGTCCTACAATCCCTAGAATGTAGAAACAGTCGCCAAGCCCGATGGGCTTTCTTTTTTGCCCAATACCAATTCCAAATCCATCACTTCCCTGGAACACATAACGTTACAGTTGATGCTTTATCCAGGCATCCTGACTAGGAACCCCTTGAGAATCGGACCTTTCCTAAAATGTTTCCCCATACAATATTTGTTGCCCAAGCAATTACTATCCTGGAGGATATTCAAATTCAAACCCAGTCCTCTGAATCTTGGAAGGAGTTTAAGAGAAACAATCGATGGAATCTTAAAACAAAGGATGGATACCTGTTCAAGGACAATCGCTTGGTCATTCCCACTCCTGGACTGAGACAAAAGATCACACGTCTATGTCATGCTACTTTCCATTCAGGACACCGTGGCATCACCAACACTCTCCATCTAATACAAAGACAGTTTTGGTGGACAAAGATGAAGGATGATATCAAGATTCATATCCAGACATGTGCAGTTTGCAATCAGAACAAACATGATAACAAAAGACCAGCAGGTCTCCTGCTCCAACCGGCGATCCCAACAAGACCCTGGGAAATCATTGCCACAAATTTCATCGTGGAACTATCCTCTTCCAGGGGCTACACAACTATAATGGTTACCATTGATTTGTTAACTCATATGGATTATTGTACGCCTTTATGCAAACTGCCATCCTCATCCGAACTTGCTGGAATTTTCCTGGAACACATATTTGTCATGATGCCTAGCCCCGGGCATCAGGACCAAGCCCATCAGCTCCGGGAGCAGGCATCCAGATACCTATTAAAACCCCAAGAGCCCCGGCTGGGGGCTGTTTGGGTTCAGTCCTGGCACCTTAGGCGCCAGGCTCATCATAGAAATCAATCCTGGCGCCATAGGCGCCAGGCTCATAGACTTTACTCACCTGATGCAGACCTTGCTGCAAACAAGTCCAAGCCAACATGAGGCCTGGATGGGACTATTTTGTTACAGGGACTATTTTTTACTCGGGCGTGGTGCTGGGGAACTTCTTACCTGGAACTACTTTGAAAGCTATTTAAACCACGCCCGAACAGCAGCACATGATTCCTGTTATTCTGCATCCAGCAGCGTAACGCTCACCGTGCCTGCAGTCAGCATCCAGTCTTCTGCCACGCCCGGCTTGAATCCAGAGCTCCTAAAACAAAGAGGAAAGAAAAGGACAATGTTAGAAAACAAACTTTTTTCGAATTCCTCACCTGATTTTGGATCCATCTCGTATCCGGACCTGGAAGGAACATCATGTCTGTACGCATCGCATCTCCAGCTGCAGCACCGCGCCATACTCACCAGTCCTCACAGCATCTTTTGATTCGGTGCTGCCTCCATCATTTCTTCGCCGAACTCCGGTACCTGGAGGACAAAAGAAAACAACAAGGTGAGCCGAGAAAACCAACAAATATAACTCTTACCACCATAGACTTACCTCATTTACCACCGGCGGCATTAATCTATAACTTTCCACATCTTCATGTGCCGCACCTGTAAAGAAAGTGAAAACAACACGTTAGACTTGCACAACATTTACCGGACAGCGTCGGGTAATACAGACTCTTACCTGAGCGCCACCAGCTGCCACAAGAGCAGCTTCTCACAAACTCAGCTGCAAGACAAGGAAGGAAGGGGGGACAAGAGTGAACATCGGACATATTGAACTCTATGAACTTGATACTTACTGGTCCTCGTCAGGAACCTCAGAGTCAATACTCTCCGGAACTCTCCCAAGCCTTCAAACCAGTGAAGTAACTGGCATCAACGCGCCCTTGCAATCCACGCAGGATGGAGAGCTCGTCCTTCAAGATGAGATTGCTGAGAGGGCACTTCGGAGGTGATTAGTGGGGAGGACTGTGGGGGTGCCATCACTTAAATCCACGGGTGGCTAAATACATCTCTCCACTTGCAGGAGAATACTTCTACGAGTCAAGCAGACAAGATTAGGAGGGCCAGTCCAGTCAGTCATCTCTGCACTACGCATCACGTTGGCGGAGACCGCAGCCATCCGGGCCCAACCGACGCCCCTGTGGGAGCCAGGTGAGCGTAACAGAACGCGAAGCCTTTATACAAATCCCCATCCAGGCGTTATGGAAACCTCAGAAACCGACCAATTGGCCCAATTGTTGGGGGAATTTAGGGCGGAGGTGCATGCCGCTCGGCAACAGACTAATGCCCTCAGAAGAGAAATGATTGTCTCAAAGGAAAGAACTGATGATCTGGCTAGGCAACTGCTGCAAAACCAAGCTGGGCAAACATCTCTGCCTGGAGTCGGGGGTAATCCAACTCCTGTTTCACCAAGGAATCCTGTGCAAGTGGTTTTACCAGGGGCTATTCCTTTGGCTCCACCTGAACGCTTTGCTGGGGACCCAAAAAGGTTTGCCGTGTTTATGAACCAATGCCGCTTGCACTTTTTATGCAGACCTGGAGCTTTTCCAAATGATCAAGCCAAAGTAGCCTTTGTATTATCATATTTGAGTGGCAGTGCAGCTGATTGGTCGATTCCACTAGTCAAGTTGATCCTCTTCTTCGGGACTTTCAGGGTTTTCAAATGAGCATGGAAAGACTATTCGCAAGACATTCCCAGTGACAGGCCCTGGATAACAAACTTTTATCCCTACAACAAGGTAACCAGGACCTGTTAACCTATATCGCAACCTTCAATAGGTTGGGGGTGGAAACCGGATGGCCTGAGGTCAAACGAATTACACTATTTCATCGTGGACTTCGGGGAGAACTTAAAGATGTTTTGGCCCAAGTTGTGAACCCACCTCAGGATTGCGCAGAATATATAGACTTAGTGGTCCAGTTAGACCACTGACTTCAAAATAGAAAGGCTGACCGAGCTAAGTTCGAGAATCGGGTGTTTGTTAAACCCAACGTCACCCCCAAAGGAACAGATGCAGCAGAACCTATGCAGATCGGGGGGTTAAAGGACCTTTAACTCAAAAGGGAAGAGAAAAGAGACAGCAGATGCAATTGTGTTTGTATTGTGGAACCTTGGGACATTTTCTGCGGGATTGCCCTATAAAACCACCCAAGAAGGTGGTCGGAGTCGCTGACAAAAGCCAAAAAGAGTCTGATTCGGGAAACGACCATGCCCGACAAGCGTAGAGGTCCGCTTGCCGAGCTTAAAGAAGGACACTCAAAACTCGCATCTAATCATACCAATGGTCCTAATTGATCCAAGGCAGCCATCACATATGCACGCAGTAAGGGCATACATCGATAGCGGGGCCATAAGAAACTATATGGACCACGAATTGGCTTCAAGGATGAATCTACCTCTTTGCAAAAAGTCCACTTCGGATGTCATCACCACAGTCGATGGAACTAAAATTGCCTCTGGGCCTGTAACTCATTCCACTACAGAGATGACACTGTTGGGTCAAGATGGGCATCGAGAGACTATTGTGTTTGATTTAATCAATGCCCCGCAGTTCCAAATATTACTGGGGATGCCAAGGTTGGAAACACATAATCCTTGTATTGAATGTCGAGAGAAGAGAATAATCTTCCCGGATTCTGCACACACCTGTTACCCGGAAAAAAACCTTGAACAAAGTCCTGGCCACAGTCACTAATTCAATCGGGCAGTTACCTCAGGAATACCAAGAATTTCAGGATGTTTTTCAAAAAGAACAGGCCAACACATTACCGCCTCACAGATCATCCGATTGTCAGATCGACCTCATACCCGGTGTGCAACCCCCTTTCAGTAGGATCTACGCCCTTACGGAACCCGAAAACCTTCACCTACGACAATACTTTGACCAATACCTTGCTAATGGCTTCATTCGGCCATCCGAGTCTCCTGCATCCTCAGCTTTATTCTTCGTGCCTAAAAAGGAAGGTGACCTTAGAACGTGCATAGATTACCGCGCATTAAATCAGATTACGGTAAATAACCGATACCCATTGTCTCCGAATTACTAGACCAAGTAAAGGATGCTTGCATCTACACTAAGTTAGATCTTCGAGGGGCATATCATCTGGTGCGTGTTAAGAAAGGCGATGAATGGAAGACTGCCTTTCGCACCAAGTACGGATTATTCGAGTATCAAGTGATGCCCTTCGGGTTGTGCAATGCACCAGCAGCCTTCCAGTATTTTATGAACAATGTCCTTCGTGAACTTATTAACGTCTGTGTTGTCATATACATAGACAATATTCTAGTGTACTCTTCCTCAGAATCCAACCATGTTAAGCACGTTCGTGCAGTCCTTGAGAAACTACGCCAGCACCAGTTATATGCAGAATTGGAAAAAAGTATTTTCATGCTACAGAAGTTGAATTCCTTGGATTTATCCTGACTCCAAAAGGAGTCCGAATGGACTCTCGAAAAGCACTGGCCGGCTTGCGTGGGCTCCTCAACATGAGCGACAATATTTTAGTGTTTGCGTCGTCGGAAATGGAACACATGAAGAGGCTAGAACTGACCCTGCAGAGATTGAGCAAACTTGGTCTGACGTTACACCGAAGTAAATGCGAATTCTTCAGAGACCGCATAGAATTTTTCGGATTTGTCTTTCATGCAGGGGGAATATCGCCCGACCCGGAAAAGGTTTGCGGCATTCGCGAGGCCGCAGCACCAGAATCACCAGCAGAAGTCCGCAGCTTCCTTCGAATGGTGAATTATTGCGGCCGATTCATCAAGGGACTAGCGTCGCTCTCAGAACCCCTCCGAGCCCTGACAAAGATTGACGTGCCATGGACATGGGACAAAAGGGAACAAAAAGCGTTCCAGGACATCAAACTGAACTGTCAGACCAAGACACCATGGCATACTTTGATCCAGCGATTAAATCGGAAATTGTGGTGGATGCCAACCCCGTAGGCTTGGGGGCTGTACTGCTGCAGGCAGGCGCACAAGGGAACATGTGTCCAATTGCATACGCGAGCAAGGCGCTATCTGAGACAGAGAAAAGATACTCTCAAATTGAGAGAGAAGCGCTAGCAATTTTATGGGGCTGCCGACACTTTCGCCTCTAGATCCTTGGGAAGCCTGTGGTCGTGGTCACAGACCACAAACTCCTGATCCCCATCATGGCCGGGGCGCCCTCGAAACCTCCCCCACACATTGAACGCTGGATGCTGTCACTCATAGAATATGGGGTGAAACTTCAGTACAGGCCAGGGACAAACAACCCCGCTGACTACCTGTCCCGCCATCCTAACAGCAGACAGGAGCAAGGCCAGGGAGAGGTCGTGGCATGGCAGGAATTAATTTACAATGTCGTGGAGGTGGCCATGCCAGTTGCACTGTCGAGAGAAAGTGGCAATAGAGCGTCAGACGAAGACGAAATATTCAAGGTCATCCAGTCAGCCATCAGGAGCAGGGAGTGGAAGGAGATCCTGAACAACAATGCAAGGCGAGAGGTGAGAGCGCAACGGGATTTGCAAGCGCTGTGGAAGGTGAGGCACGAACTGTCGATTTCAGAGGAAGGCCTGCTCCTGCGCGGCCGACAGATAGTGATCACATGTGCACTCGTGCCTAAGGTGCTTGAAATTGCGCATACAGGCCACCTGGGGTCCACCAAAACCAAAGCAAGGCTGAGGCCGTAAGTGTGGTTTCCAGACCTAGAAGAGAGAGTGGATGAACATGTGCAGAGAAGCCTGCCATGTCAGGCCGCAAGTTCAGCAGAAAGGGCACCCCCCATAAATTCCATGGACCGGAGCAAACACCCGTGGGGGAAAGTACACACAGATTTTGGCTCAACAGGCAGAGGAATGTACTTCTTGGCTGTCATAGACCAGTGGTCAAGATATCCCGAAGTAAAGCTGGTAGAATCCACTGCGTGTGACAACACAATCTTAGCCCTAGAGAAAATGTTTGCGACCCACAGGTTTCCGACCGTCCTATGCTCAGACAATGGGCCACCATTTATGGGGAGTCAGTTTGCAAAGTATATGGAGGCGAGGGCAATACAACACAGAAAGGTGACACCATTATGGCCCAGGGTGAATGGAGAATTGGAGAGATTCATGAGGACTTTAAACAAGACATTTCGGATCTCTGCAAATGGAGGGGGGAACTAAGGAGAAACTTGAGTTCTTGCGGGAGTACAGAACAACCCCCCATGAGTCCACTGGGGTTTCCCCAGCGGAGGCCCTGTTCAGGCGATGCCCAAGAGGTCTCCTCCCTGAACTTGAGGGGAGAGCACCAGGAGTGATCGATGACACAAGGGTCAGACAAGAAAGAATGGCCAGGAATGAGGAGAGCGAGAGGAGACACCTACAGGAGAAGGAAGTGTTGGTGGGCGATACCGTGCTGGTGAAGAACTGCCATCCTGAGGAGACACTGTCGTTCACAAACGAGCCGCAACCCTGGAGAGTGACACACGTGAGAGGTTCAATGGTAACTGCTGCCAATGGGAGAGGGACGGTAACCAGGAACAAGTCGTTCTTCAAACAGGTGGACTCTCGTCAGGAGGAAAGGCCGCCGGAAGAGGCACCTGAGCCGGGAGCAAGGGAAGAGTCGCCAGAGGCAGAGAGAGCAGAGGAACCTGGACCCAGTGAGGACCACCGCCGCTGCCGACCTTGGGGAGTAGCAGTCGGTAGCCGGCCAGACATGGTCGACAACCTCCAGCTCCATTCAAAGACTACATCATGGACTCAGGGGACTGAGCCGGCCCCAGCTAGAGTTAGGCGACTCACGTTGCGTCTGTATTGTTTGGTTTCTGTTTAAAGAAAAGGAGGGATGTTACGGAGTAATGAGCATGTGCGCATGCGCGAGCCTCGTTTGGGCTCACGCATGCGCATTTATAATAAATGCGTCCGGAACGACAGTTGCTGCCGGGACCTTGCAAACCCCAGACGTGTCTCTGAGTCTCCTTATCGGTAGGCGTGTGTGTGATTGCGAGACAGCCCAAGGTGCTCCTACTGGTTAACAAGCATGTGCCATGTTGCTGATCATTAAGTATGAGCAGTTTGTTGCCTTTCCTGCCTATACTTTAGGGATTCTCTCTCAGTCCCAGCATGTGCCATGGAAGATCATTGAGCATGCGCAGTGTGTTCCTTTTCATGCGCATACTTTGGTGCTTCTCTCTCAGCGCTCAGCACGTGGTTTTGCTGTCTCAGAGCCCGGCATGTTGACACCTCTGCGTAAGACTTTGATTCTTGAGAATGCGCAGTTTGATCCACGAGTCACGTGTGCCCAGCTCATCGTGCTTTTACTGCGTTTGCTTTGGGGATTGTATTTCAGCACTGCGCATGCTCCGGGAATCAGTATCTGAGCAGTGCGCATGTTTGTTCTTCGGCTTTGCCGATGCAGATCTTTATCTCGGCCAATCAGCAGTCGCTATCCGAGGTGGTCCCGAGCGGGGGATGGGCTTCATTTCGTCTTCATGGGACATCAAATACTACGTTTTCAATGTGAAATACATCCAGCAGTGGAAGTGGGCTGGAACCAAAGAGTACGACGTTCCTTTTTTTTTTTAAAAGAGTAATTTCTTTTCAAATTCATCCCTACTGGCGACTCGAACTTGGGCCTTCCCGATATCAAGCCAGTGTAGCCTTGCACTGCTTTATAATCTCTCACGTGTTTGAAAGGGATAATTTATTTCAATAGACTGCGATGTAAAGCCCGGTTTGACAGGGATCTGGGTCTGCCTATGAATGCTTGTAGGATCCTGTTTGCAGGCAATGGGGGAGTGAGGGGTGTGCATGCATGTGGCTAGGCATGTTGTTTAAGAGGTGTGACCAGTGAAGGGGAGGCTGCATGAAGGTGCATGCTGAATGGGATAATGACACACTAATGGTGGTCATTTAAATCCATTTTCTTCAGTTTTACTAGAACTGTTGTAAAACAGAATGTTGCAGGATGCAGTGGAGGACAGGAAGGACCCATGAGTATTGGAGTATAGGTGGTTCCACTTCATAATGAGATGCAATGTACCGCAGTGCTGGCAGGGGGTTCCAGTTCATAATGAGATGCAATGTACCGCAGTGCGGGCAGGGGGTTCCAGATCATAATGATGAGATGAAATGTACCCCAGTGCGGGCAGGGGGTTCCAGTTCATAATGATGAGATGAAATGTACCCCAGTGCGGGCAGGGGTTCCAGTAATGTACCCCAATGCGGGCAGGGGGTTCCAGTTCATAATGATGAAATGTACCGCAGTGCGAGCAGGTGGTTCCAGTTCATAATGATGAGATGAAATGTACCCCAGTGTGGGCAGGGGGTTCCAGTTCATAATGATTAAATGAAATGTACCGCAGTGCGGGCAAGGGGTTCCAGTAATGTACCCCAGTGCGGGCGGGGGGTTCCAGTTCATAATGAGATGTAATGTACCGCAGTGTGGGCAGGTGGTTCCAGTTCATAATGATGAGATCAAATGTACCGCAGTGCGGGGTAGGGGTGGGAGTATGGTTTGAGTCGGGGGCGGTGCAGGCGACGTGTGTACGATTCTATCCACTATGGATCACGTGTGGTTTCAGTGGGTTTCAATTGTAATTTACTTTCATGGCGTTGACGGTTACAGTTAAAAATGGTTAGAAAAATAAATAAATAAAAAAACGCGGGGGATGGGCTGCAACTATGGTTTATGTACATATCGTTGGGGTCTTTCAATCATGGTCTTATAAAATAAGCCATAGCAAAGTGTGATGTGCACTCTGGATCTCGGAGTGCTTCAGATCGCACGGGCACGTGCGGTAGAAAGTAGTTTAAAGAGTTTGAAGTTTATAACGATGCTGGCATTAGACCAAAAAGGAAGCACCATTGTTATAGAGGGAACTTACAAATGGACAAAATATTAGTAGAGTATCATTCTGAACAATTCATCAATTTCACAACGTTCACAGGAGTCACCTACTAAAAGCCATAACTACCTAGAGGACCACCGAGGGGACAGAGCCAATTCACCATGGGCCTTGCACGTTCAAACCTCAGCGCTGCTTACAATGATACCAATGCGTACTGCCCATTTTGTAGCCAACTCCCTGTTAAACCCTTTCCCTCAGTTCTTGTGCATATCCTGGACCTCGAGCGGTTTGTAGCCCCCCTATGCCACCCCCCGCGCTACGATGGACTATAGCCAGGTGCCCTCATTGCATGCCTGTAATGGCCTTTAGCATTGTTTGCGCAACCAGGACGCCATTTGCACAGATAACACCGTATTAAATTTACTGAGTTGCAGGTGCAAGCCTAGAGGGCAGGTTTCTGGTGCTTTAGTTGGGAAGTGTGGGAGAGGACGTGAATATGTCGCCTGAAGAGGCAGCAATTGGCAGCATTTTAACATTGGTGCCAGATGGGAGGTTAACACACTCACATAACAAACAAGCAAATAAATAAATAAAAAAAACTGCTAGACCATTACAGATGCAGGGGGTGCAACGTTGTAATGGGACGACGGTATGTTTTACATTTTGTATAGGTTGAGCCCTGGGGCAGCGCGTGGGGTGGGGGGCACAAGGCTGGAATTAGAATATTGGTGCTTTGAACAGGGGCAACGGCGGGCGGTGCGTTGAGGGGGCTCCAGTTTCAACTAAAACACAGCATGTTTACATTCAGGAAAGGAAAAGTACTGCGGGCCGCGTGTTGGGTGGAATGATGGCTCGTGGTTTGGACCCGCCGGGCAGTGCAGGCAATAGGTTTAATGCATTGCCTGGTTAGAATGGTAGCAAACACGGTGGGGGAGGTGGCAGGTGGGCTCACGGGAGGCGCGCGCCACTTTATTATCACATCTCATAAAAGTGCATCAACTATACTCTGGTCAAATGTCACACAGATCAAGGAATAAAATTAACCAACAATAGATAGAGGCGGAGAGCATTTGGTTAGAACAACTGGCAGAATATGGTACGCCTACAGATGCCCATGAGAGCGTACAAGAGTCAAATGCCATCAGTTAGGTTCTTGCATGCTTAGCTTTGGCTAAACAGAACATTTCGGGTTTGGGCGCAAGGGCAAACACCCCCGCTCTGGAAGGGGAACGATACGGAGCGTCACAGGTGCTATCTCCGGCCCAGGCTTTAGAAGCGGTATGGGCAATAGCGCGGAGCAAGCTATGGGGAAGGTAGAGTGCGCAGGCCGGATCTCCCTCTCCCTGTTGCGGGGGGAGGGGTGCTCTGGCGGGCATGTAAAGGAGGGGCAAAGGGGGGGACGCTAGGAGGGGCAGATTCCGCGCAAGGAAAGGAGTGGGTTTAAGGTAAGAGCGTACACGGGAGGGGGAGGATGGAAGAATTTGACAGGATCCCCAGCAAGAAGAAAGGATAAGATAAAGGTAAAATATGAAATTAAAATAATAGTCAGTAAGCCATTGCTTAAATAAATTAAAGAAATAATATAAATGCTTACAATTGAGGGCTCTCGTGGAGGGATCACAACGGCCAAGAAAGGCCCAACACGCCCCCCACCACCCCTGGCGGACGGGGGGGCCTCCTACAAAATAACCACACGGTCAAGGGAAGACCTTTTTTCCAATACGCCGCTGTCAGGACAGTTGGCCCTCCTGCAATGGAGTACAAACGAATGGATCGGTAACCGGCAAGGAACGCCGTCACGCAAGGGTGACGGTCAGGGGCGGCGATCCCCAGCACAAATCATCACGCCACCGGTGGAATCCGGAGGGCATGCTTGCTAGTTGGAAATGGAACGAATGAGGGTAGAAGAACATTGTGCTGGGTCTATAGCGGGGGTCTTGGGCAGCACAGGCGCACAAGTGCCTGAGGGGGAATTCACTGCTGCCGGTTGCCCGCAGTGAGTCATGGCAGAGCCACCAGTCGCGTCAATAGGTGTCTGTTGGACACGCCCAGCGGATGTTACATGGTCTTCCCGTTAGAAAGTACTGGCGGATACCACAAGGGGAACTGCACATCCATCAGCTTAGAATGAACGGCACCCAGGAGTATTAGACTCAGGGGAGGCCCCTATAAAAGGGGAGGGATAGGGGGCTTGGAAGACTTTCCAACTCCAAACACCGATCGGAAAAGAAAAAGGAGAGTAACAACAAATGCAAGGGGAGGGGAAGGAATGAAAGAATTTTAGTTCAAACAGGGTCGGAAGGAGGATGAAAAAGTTGGGAGGGGGACTGGGAACGATGGGTCAGCTGGGGGGGGTAGGAGAACTGGGGCAGTTACAAGGGACCGTTTAGGGAGAACTCTGGGTAATGCCTGGGGGGGGGGGGACTTGGCAGCTTGGGGGTACTGGCCTAAGAGGAGCAGGAGGGGAGAGCAGGCGAGGACATTTCAAGCGTGGATATGGGGAATAGGATGGGGAAGGAATGACTCTGGGCTCTGGGGGGTATGTAGCAATGCTAGGGGGGGTCTTGGGAACAGGAGGGCATTTAGGGGAAGGAGGGGCCTGCGGGGGGGGCAAAAGCGGTCAGAAAGAGAGCCCTCCAAGGAAATGGGGAAGAGAGGGAAGCTTGGAAAAGGGAAGCATGAGGAGGAGAAAGGGGAAGTATTGGAAGGATCCTAAGAAAGAAGAACATGAAACAAGGGAAAAGGAAAATGCACTTAAATAGAAAAATGGGAAAGAAATGAAAAATAAAAATAAAAGAAAAATGGCCAAAGGGTAGCGAGGGATGGATAAGGAGAGACGGGGCCCGTAAGGACCGGAAGGGGCAGGGGGGGTTAGGCTGCTATTCCTCAGCGCAGAATTCTGAGGGTAGCAGCGAAACGGAACACCTGGCAGTTAACTCCTAACTTCATGTATGTTAATAAAGTTTGCTGCAGCAATTTTACTTCCCCTCAGACAACTGGTCATGCCTCTCATTTGGGGGCTGCAAGGGGGGGGTTCACAGGGAGGAGGGTAGCGGGTAGGTAATGGGGGACATAAAAGGGGGGTGTGTGTGAACTGCTGGTGTAGCCGTGCCCCCACTGAGGGTGTCAGCGCTAAGAAAAACCAAAGCCGTACGCCCTAAGCACAGGCAGCAGTGTCAATTGCACAGAAAAGGTGTACAGATTATGCATAAGCAACGCACATTTCCAACTCAAAAACAGAGAAAAACAAATGCGCAGCATGTTCAAACAAATACAGGAAGCGCAGGATTTCATGTAGAAGTGTTAGAACTAGGCTCGGCTTTGTGTGTAATGAGAATGATGAATCAGTGAACAGCGCGACTAAAAGAGAAAACCAGAAACTTTACCTTTCCGTTTTCAGGGTTCCATGTGATATTTTCGCGGCAAAAATATTGCGATGCAAAAATATCGCCGCATTTTTGCCGCAAAAATAACACATGGTCCCTGCGGGGGACACCCCCGCAGGCGATATTTTCGCCACCAAAAATATCGCCTATGGCCGTTCCCGACGACCATATGTACGGCGATATTTTTGGTGGCGAAAATATTACCTGATACCGTTTTCAGTAGGAACGTCACAAAAAAAGGGCTGAGTTTAAGTCCTCGAGCGTGATTGCCCAGACGAACTAGCACTCAAAAAAGAAAAACCTACAGTGTTTATCAGGGCATGGACAAAAAAGGAAATGATCACAAAGCCTGTGCACCCCGTACACCCAAACAGCACAACAGCACACTTAGGTGCACTGTGGCTGTGCGTGCAGAGAGTTGAAGTAGGGTTTCTGTGAGTGGGTGGGCAGAGCAGCAGACAGCACGGAAATTAAAGAAGCAGTGAAGTTAGGGGTTGGAAAAACAACAAAGTTCACGTAAGAGTGAACAAAGTAAGAACAAAGATTCACCTCAGAGCAACAAAGTCCATATGCTGCTGTTTATAGTCCACATTACGGCAGCCTGGGAGTCTTCCTTTTAGGCATGCAGCGTGGAGCCAGGTCCAAAGCAGGCAAGAGAGAGCTAATCCAGCAGCATGTCCAGCACAACAGCACACTTAGGGTGCGCATGCAAGGGTGCGCATGCAGAGTTGAAGTAGGGTTTCTGGGAGTGGGTGGGCAGAGCAGCAGGCGGCATTGAGTGCAACAAAGTCCATATGCTGCTGTTTATAGTCCACGTTACGGCAGCCTGGGAGTCTTCCTCTTAGGCATGCAGCGTGGAGCCAGGTCCAAAGCAGGCAAGAGAGAGCTAATCCAGGAGCTTGTCCAGCACAACAGCACACTTAGGTACACAAGCATTTAACAATGGGTGAACATGCCCGGGCTTTGTCTAGCAGAAAAGTCAACAATAGAATAGAGAGCCACATGTTGGAAACCATTTAGTGTGCAGACCATTCCTGCACGGATCTGAAATATGTTGGAGCAGCAGAACTATGTTTTGTGGTCTGTGGATATGTTTGTAGTCTGGGAAAAGTGGTGGGTGAGTTGAATGGGTGATTATGGGAGAGCGGTGTTGTGTGTTTATGGGTATAAGAAGATAAGTGAGGTGTGAGTGTTGAAGGGAAAACATAGATCTGGAGGTAAGCATTGATAGGTTGAGCTGCGGGGTGCAATAGGGTGAGTGTGATGGATGAGCATGTGGTTGAAGGATGAGCTGGTCATTAGCGTGCGTGCACTGCAATGTGAAGATCCTAAATACAAGACATGATGCACAAACAGCTGCATTTTACAATATCTGCGCATTTGGAGCAATAGAAGCGGTACAAGCAATTATCATAAGGAGAAGAGGCTCTGGGATTAACTATCATGAGGCTTCTGGGATTAACTAGCAAGAGGCTTCTGGCATTAAGTAGCAAGAGGCTTCTGGCATTAACTAGCAAGAGGCTTCTGGCATTAAGTAGCAAGAGGCTTCTGGCATTAACTAGCAAGAGGCTTCTGGCATTAAGTAGCGAGAGGCTCTGGCATTAAGTAGCGAGAGGCTTCTGGCATTAAGTAGCGAGAGGATCTGGGATTAACTAGCAAGTAAAGGTAACACAGCAGTAAAGAGCTGGAGGCTGTAACATGACGTGAGAGACCCAGCAGGGGCAACATGGGATGCACAGGAGCAATAGTGCATGATGCATGCACGCCCTGCAACATGAAGGAACTGAGCTGAATAGCTGACACATGAATACCTTGTAAAGTCGGCCTGCAGATGCAGGTATAGGGACTATAATTACATCAAGATGACAAGAGGGAGATAGTGCCCTCCCTCGCCCATGTTATCCGTTTCTCTGCGCATGCGCTAGTGACTAATGTCTCAACGCTCTGCATGTTTAACATCTGTGCGCAGGAAATAGATCATTTAATATGTTCTGAAATGTCCGCATGCGTGTCTCATGATGCTTTTCCTGCGCATACTTTGGTGATTCTCTCTCATCGCTCAGCATGTGTTATTGCTGTCTCAGCGCTCGGCATGTTTACACCTCAGCAGAAGATTCGTACCCTTGAGCATGCGCAGTGTGTTCCATGGTCTACATATGCTCAGGTCATCATGCGTTTACTATGCATGCGTTGGGGATCAGTGTCTCATCAATGCGCATGCTCTGGGGATCAGTATCCCAGCTCTGCGCATGTCTGTTCTTCGGGTTTGCAGATCATTAGTCCGTGCAATTTTCTCCGAGGTCCCGAGCGGTGCACAGGGTCCATTTTGTTTTTCTGGCAACTCAAATACTACGCTTTCAAATGTGAAATACATCCAGCGTTGAAAGTGGGCAGGAACTAAAGAGTACGACGTTCCCTTACATTGTGGGCTAACCCGTCATCCTTCCCTTATGGTAGTGGGTAGTTCCCCTTAGAGAAACGGACCTTAGCAATGGCCCGCCTGCTCTTCTTCACGTGACCCTTACGTCATCGTTGTGCTTTTCCAGGACCAATGAAGGAAGCGCTTCCGGGGCAGAGGTTGGATCCACTTAGGGACGTGGTGCCGAATTCATGTTGCAGGCTGCGGGGGCGGCGCGCGCGTTCGCACGTCATCATACAGGCGCAGGGAGAGGAGCCGCGTGCAGGCAGCAGGGGCGGCGCGCGCGTTTGCACGTCATCAGGTGCGGGGAGGGGAGCCGCGCGGAGCAGGCGGCGGATGCTGACATTGATGCATTGCCGGGGGCGGAACTAGCTACTGAGACTCTCAGTACAGGGAGCGGCTCCTGCGGCGGTGCAGATCTGGAGGAAGGAGGTGGGGGAGCAGGCGCGACGCGTTAGGGGCGGGGGGCTACGGGAGTGGCGGCCGTTCTTGCACAGGCGCCATGTGTTGTTGCTGGCGGGGGCTGTATGTCCGTTGCTGGGGCCGATATGAGTGGGCAGGGGTATACTCCTGAGGGGGTAGGGGTGCAAGGTGGGGTAAGGCCTGCTCCTGGGAGGGCGGAAGCAAGCGGGCCCTGGGGTCTGCAGGGGTTCCTACTGGTGGGGGTGCAAGATGGCCTAAGGCCTGCTCCTGGGAGGGTGATGCAAGGGGACCCTGGGCACTGCAGGGGTTGCTGCGCCTAGGAGGGGTGATACATTGGGAGGCCAGGGTACCCTGGGGTCAGCAGGGGTTCCTGCTGGTGGGGGTGCAAGATGGCCTAAGGTCTGCTCCTGGGAGGGTGATGCAAGGGGACCCTGGGCTCTGCAGGGGTTGCTGTGCCTAGAAGGGGTGATACATTGGGAGGCCAGGGTACCCTGGGGTCTGCAGGGGTTCCTGCTGGTGGGGGTGCAAGATGGCCTAAGGCCAGCACCTGGGAGGGTGATGCATTGGGAGGCCAGGGTACCCTGGGCTCTGCAGGGGTTACTGCTCCTGGGAGGGGGATGCATTGGGAGGCCAGGGTACCCTGGGGTTTGCAGGGGTTCCTGCTGGTGGGGGTGCAAGATGGCCTAAGGCCTGCTCCTGGGAGGGTGATGCAAGGGGACCCTGGGCTCTGCAGGGGTTGCTGCGCCTAGGAGGGGTGATACATTGGGAGGCCATGGTACCCTGGGGTCTGCAGGGGTTCCTGCTGGTGGGGGTGCAAGATGGCCTAAGGCCTGCACCTGGGAGGGTGATGCATTGGGAGGCCAGGGTACCCTGGGATCTGCAGGGGTTACTGCTCCTGGGAGGGGGATGCATTGGGAGGCCAGGGTACCCTGGGATTTGCAGGGGTTCCTGCTGGTGGGGGTGCAAGATGGCCTAAGGCCTGCTCCTGGGAGGGTGATGCAAGGGGACCCTGGGCTCTGCAGGGGTTGCTGCGCCTAGGAGAGGTGATACATTGGGAGGCCAGGGTACCCTGGGCTCTGCAGGGGTTCCTGGCGGTGCAAGATGGTGTAAGGCCTGCGCCTGGGAGGGTGATGCATTGGCTAGTAAGGGTACCCTTGGGTCGGCAGGGGTTCCTGGTGGTGGGGGTGCAAGATGGCCTAAGGCCTGCATCTGGGAGGGTGATGCATTGGGAGGCCAGGGTACCCTGGGCTCTGCAGGGGTTGCTACGCCTGGGAGGGGTGATGCATTGGAAGGCCAGGGAACCCTGGACTCTGCAGGGGTTCCTGGGGTGGGGGTGCAAGATGGTCTAAGGCCTTCTCCTGGGAGAGCGGAGGCAAGGGTACCCTGGGCTCTGCAGGGGTTCCTGGGGGTGGGGATGCAAGATGGCCTAAGGCCTGCTCCTGGGAGGGTGATGCAAGGGGACCCTGGGCACTGCAGGGGTTGCTGCGCCTAGGAGGGGTGATACATTGGGAGGCCAGGGTACCCTGGGGTCAGCAGGGGTTCCTGCTGGTGGGGGTGCAAGATGGCCTAAGGTCTGCTTCTGGGAGGGTGATGCAAGGGGACCCTGGGCTCTGCAGGGGTTGCTGTGCCTAGAAGGGGTGATACATTGGGAGGCCAGGGTACCCTGGGGTCTGCAGGGGTTCCTGCTGGTGGGGGTGCAAGATGGCCTAAGGCCAGCACCTGGGAGGGTGATGCATTGGGAGGCCAGGGTACCCTGGGCTCTGCAGGGGTTTCTGCTCCTGGGAGGGGGATGCATTGGGAGGCCAGGGTACCCTGGGGTTTGCAGGGGTTCCTGCTGGTGGGGGTGCAAGATGGCCTAAGGCCTGCTCCTGGGAGGGTGATGCAAGGGGACCCTGGGCTCTGCAGGGGTTGCTGCGCCTAGGAGGGGTGATACATTGGGAGGCCATGGTACCCTGGGGTCTGCAGGGGTTCCTGCTGGTGGGGGTGCAAGATGGCCTAAGGCCTGCACCTGGGAGGGTGATGCATTGGGAGGCCAGGGTACCCTGGGATCTGCAGGGGTTACTGCTCCTGGGAGGGGGATGCATTGGGAGGCCAGGGTACCCTGGGATTTGCAGGGGTTCCTGCTGGTGGGGGTGCAAGATGGCCTAAGGCCTGCTCCTGGGAGGGTGATGCAAGGGGACCCTGGGCTCTGCAGGGGTCGCTGCGCCTAGGAGAGGTGATACATTGGGAGGCCAGGGTACCCTGGGCTCTGCAGGGGTTCCTGGCGGTGCAAGATGGTGTAAGGCCTGCGCCTGGGAGGGTGATGCATTGGGTAGTAAGGGTACCCTTGGGTCGGCAGGGGTTCCTGGTGGTGGGGGTGCAAGATGGCCTAAGGCCTGCATCTGGGAGGGTGATGCATTGGGAGGCCAGGGTACCCTGGGCTCTGCAGGGGTTGCTACGCCTGGGAGGGGTGATGCATTGGAAGGCCAGGGAACCCTGGACTCTGCAGGGGTTCCTGGGGTGGGGGTGCAAGATGGTCTAAGGCCTTCTCCTGGGAGAGCGGAGGCAAGGGTACCCTGGGCTCTGCAGGGGTTCCTGGTGGTGGGGGTGCAAGATGGCGTAAGGCCTGCGTCTGGAAGGGTGATGCATTGGGAGGCCAGGGTACCCTGGGATCTGCATGGGTTGCTACGCCTGGGAGGGGTGATGCATTGGGAGGCCAGGGGTAAGCTGGGGTCTGCAGGGGTTCTTGGGGGTGGGGGTGCAAGATGGCTTAAGGCCTGCACCTGGGAGGATGATGCATTTGGAGGCCAGGGTACCCTGGGCTCTGCAGGGGTTGCTGCGCCTGGTAGGGGTGATGCATTGGAAGGCCAGGGAACCCTGGACTCTGCAGGGGTTCCTGGGGTGGGGGTGCAAGATGGTCTAAGGCCTTCTCCTGGGAGAGCGGAGGCAAGGGTACCCTGGGCTCTGCAGGGGTTCCTGGGGGTGCAAGATGGCGTAAGGCCTGCTCCTGGGAGGGTGATGCATTGGGAGGCAAGGGGACCCTGGGGGCGGGGGTGCAAGATGGGGTAAGGCCTGTTCCTGGGAGGGTAATGCAGTGGGAGGCAAGGGTACCCGCGGGTCTGCAGGGGTAATGCAGTGGGAGGCAAGGGTACCCGCGGGTCTGCAGGGGTGATGCATTGGGAGACAAGGGTACCCTGGGGTCTGCAGGGGTGATGCATTGTGAGGCAAGGGTACACTGGGGTCTGCAGGAGCTGCTGTGCCTGGGAGGGTGATGCATTGGGAGGCAAGGGTGCCCAGGGGGCTGCTGTGCCTGGGAGGGGTGACACATTGGGTAGTAAGGGTACCCTGGGGTCTGCAGAGGTGATGCATTGTGAGGCAAGGTTACACTGGGGTCTGCAGGAGCTGCTGTGCCTGGGAGGGTGATGCATTGGGAGGCAAGGGTACCCTGGGGGCTGCTGTGCCTGGGAGGGGTGACACATTGGGTAGTAAGTGTGCCCTTGAGTTTTCAGGGGTTGGTGGTGGTGTATCTGACAAGGGGTCCCTTAGGACTGGAGGGGGGAGCCCAAGTGGGAAGAAACGTGGCAAGGGTGATGGTGGGAAAGGAAAATTTGCTGCAGGTGGTGGTTGCCAGTCTCTAGTGAGGGTTTGGTGGGAGCTGGTGTTGATGGTGGGAGGAGAAAGGGGGGGTTGCATGAGGATGTCAGGGGGGTGCTGCTTTGTAGTAGACCCCCATCCACCCCTGTGGATCGGAGGGTGGAGGGCAGTGTGTGGGTGGGTGTGAGGCTGCAGTTGAATCCATGGGGACAGAGTTGGCCCTTTTGTGATGTCAAAGTGGGTCTGGAAAGGGATTGGTGCTGTGCAGTCTGTCCAGGTCATCAGTGGGGGGCGTTTGTTGGTTAAGGGTGTGGGTGAGCTGACCAGGAACAAGGCATTGGATTTGGGAAGTCTTGGGAGACATCCTGTTTCTGTGTTGGAACAGGGTGGTACAGTGTGTAAGGGAGTGATTTATGGTGTACCTCCTTTGTGTGCATGACAGGGACATGGAGTTTGTTGCAGGAGTTGGGGGTTTTGGAGGTGTGACGGTTGGGCAGGAAAGGTCCTGATGGGGGTATCATTTCTACGACTGTGGCTATTCGGTTTAGGGGGAGTGAGGTGCCGGAGCATGTGTTTTTGGGGTTTCAGCGGTTTCGGGTGAAGCCTTCTGTCCCCGCCCCACCTTAGGTGCTATAAGTGTCAGGAGTATGGTCCCGTGGTGCGATCTTGTTGGACGGAGAGAAGGTGTGGTAAGTGTGGTGGTCCCCATGATATTAAGGATTGTGTCTCTGTATGTACACCAAAGTGTTGCAATTGTGGTAGGGATCATGTTGCTTATTATAGGGGGTGTGTTGCACAGGTGGAGGCCTGTAAGGTTGTGAGCACTAAGGTGAGTCATAACATCAGCTGTAGCAGTTCAGAAGATGTGGGCGGAGCAGGTGGTTGTGGTGTGTAGTGGTGAAGCGACTGGGGGTGGGGGAGGTTCAGTCTTTGGCGGTTGAGGGGGTGTCACTATCAGAATGGCGGATTTGTTGTGTTTTATTATTGTAACAATTAATGATGGCTGAGTGTCAGTCGATCGGACGGGTTATAAGCGGTGGTGAAGGCAGCGAAGATACGTTTAAGGATGTACATAGGATGATGAGTGGTGGTGTTTTTGTTCTCCCTTGTCGCGCTCTGGAACACTTGTGTATGAGCGCGATACAAATAAAATATCAATATAAAAGTGGACCATAGTTGCAAAATGCAAGTAATTCCTTTTGCGGCAGGCTGTTTGAATAGTACGCAATTGGGTGGGGGGGAGGGGTTGTTGATCAAATGTAATGCAAATTGTGTGCAATTTAAGGAATATTTATTCAGCAACAATGTTAAAAACTACCAGTTGCACAGTGAAGCAACTCATCAAAGTGGCGTGCTTGGACTGAAAAAACTCCCACACTAGCATTTTGCGTTTTTGCAAAGTTCTTGACTCGCTATGTTATAAAACCGGTTTCATTTGTATAGCAGTGATATTGGGTAGGAGTTACTTATCTGTGGGGTGTAGTTTGGGAGTGGCGCGCAGGGGGCGCATAGTAGTGTTTCGCCCTGGGCACCAACTGGACTAGTAAATGTCCTGGGTGGATGGGCTCCTTTTAATCTCCCTGGGACCTCAAATGCTATGTTTTTAAATGTGAAATGTCTTATGGAATCTTTGAGGAATCATTTGCTGTGGGTGAGAGACCAGCGACTATTCACTCCTCTTTTAGTGAGAAAGTGATCATCTGTTTTGGCCAAGTGTTATTTACGTTGTCTCTGCTTGTTCTTCATAAACCTCCAGTTAATCCTGTCTTCTGTGTTTGTGATGGACGGTGCATTCCTGGGCGGGGAGAGAACAGAAACTCCTCATTGGATGTTTCGATTATATATCGTTATAGGATGTCTTGCGTTTGTAGTCTTTAATAACGTAATAATGTCTTCCATTTCTAGATCTAAACACAATATTGCGTTATCCTACTCTGCAAAACGTAAGACGCACAGGCACCAAAAGGTAAATAGCTGCTGTAGTTTTTATCTGCACAGGTTGTCCTATGCTTCTGAGATAGCCGGTCTCCCACCCTGCGTTCCTGTACCCTTCATGTCTCCTTCTCTCCTGTCTTGTCTCCATTCCTGCCTCTTCCTGAAACTGGTGTCCAGATCCAAGTTTAGCATCCAGGTCTGTGGCTCAGTGGACTAGTGCATTCTCTGGTAGGATCTATGGTTGTGTGATCTCATAGTCACTAGTTTGAATTCTGCAGGTCCACCCAGCCCTTCATCCATCCAAGATTGACAGAATGAGCCTCTGAGTTTTGTAACAATTAAAATCTGTTACCTTCTGTCTAGGACACCAAAATACATTAGTGTGTGTGGGGGAGCTGGGTACACTCTACAAATACACATAGTATGTTATGTTAATCCTTTCCTCTGTGCCGTCCTATTAAACTCAATTGGTAATTCGCTATTGGACCTGTATGGTGGATCTCAGCACCTTTCTATAGGGGGTGGAGGAGTGGAATTATAAAAGTGAGTTAAATAAGCACATTGGTAGCTACACCTAGTGTTGGTTGTCCTCTTTGTTGATCACCTGGGGAGCAAAGGGTTGATGGTAAAGCCTTAATCGGGAGGGGCTGAATGAAGCAGACCACCAGATCGGCACTTTGGTGGGTGTTTTTTTTTGTTTCTAGGAATGAATGAGTGAGCGTTCTGGAGGGGAATTGAGGGCATGCGGTAGAGTCAATGGAAAGGATGGTATGGAGTGCAGAAGTATCACAGACACACACACTCCCCATGCCTGCCCACCCACTAGAGCAGTCACAACATGAGGTGATTGAAACGGTCGCCCTCGTGATTGTTGAGGAAGGTGAGTCAAGGACAGTGACATGCCCACTTGCACACGTTCGTGAACGGTTAGCAAGTCGGGTGACCCGAGTATTGCAGGCTCCTCAAATCATCTGCATCCCTTATTTATTCACTTATTGTCGCCAGTTGTGGGATAAAATGACCAACTGGCATTGTTAGGTGTTGGGATCCCCTATTGGCTAGCAGCCCGTGTGCATTCCTGATGACCCACTTTGAAGTACTCTCCCACAAATTAATCTGGGAGGGAAGCTCCAAGATGTGGCTCCATCAACTGGACCTAGGACTTCATCAAGTCCTCGCAGCTCACACCCTGCAGATACTGTTCCAAACCGTAGCACAATTCAGTCATGACACGTGCATAGCTCTGCAGGACGTGCTATGTGAGGGATCTAACATCCTGATATTGCACCATCATAGCAGGAGGGGTGCGGGATGGACCTCATCCGTTAAGGCCTCAATCACTGATGTGACAAAGCCTTTATGTGAAATATAGCATTAAGAGTCGTGGTTTTAGGCCAGAGTAACCTGACGTATGTGTTATATGGTACCACCTGCGGGGGTTTTCAGAAATAATCTCTCTTGCTCATACCCACACTCGCCTCACTGTAAAATCTTGATGTAGTAAATTACATGAAAGTGGGCAGCGTAAACTGTAATAATGAAAAAAAATCAGGGTGGGAGATCAAAACAGCAAGATTTTGTATTAATTTATTTAATCTCAAAAGAATAGCATACTGATAAGTATTTACTTTTTTTCACAAAAAGACAGCGAACAGACAGGTTTTGCACTTTATCCATGGGGGTACTTCTGAGTACCAACCTCTTCAATATTGAGGTTATTTTCCTCATATTAGTGCACATTCTCTAGCGAACAAATGGACATTTCAATACAAACATGAGTAGGTGCTGCCCAGGACTACTAGTGGTCCATGGGGTTTGAAAACATAACACACAACAATATGTACAAACAGAAAAATGAGACAAGGCGTGTCACAGATCGACACTGTAGTGTTTCGGCCAACTGTATCGGTTGATTCAGGATAGGGGTGAAGGGTGACTCTGTCCGTATGGTATCTGTCAGAGTATAATAAAGATGTGAAAAGGCTGTTATGATCTCTGTGATGGGTAATTTATACTTTTTAATACTTGTTAGTGGCTGGTTGGTGCCGAACAAATACACTAGATCGTGTATTCATGTAGAGCTCACCGTCAAGCAAAGGTGCAGCGGTAGAGCTTCTACAAATGGTCCCTCAGTGTTTCATGGTGGAGACTGGTGTAGCGGTGTACTGAATACACTGCTTTAGAGAAACGAGAGTGTAAGAATCACTCTGGAAATCCTGGGCACAATAAGTTGGCCAGGATGTGGCAGCGCCTGTGAGTGGCAAGCAGAATCCCCAGGTCTGAGAGAGAAAGGATTGAAAAATAACATGTACTCCGTCAATTTAAAATAAATGAAACATGTCAAAACAAGGGTGATGCTGAGTGTTGGAGCATGCGTGATGACAGGGAAATACAATGTGCCGGGAGGCATGCCTCAAGTAATAAACTGTGTGTAGTTATCACATAGGAGTGGGTGACCCATCAGGCGGTGGGATTGGGGCACAGTACCGGGTTATTTGTGCGCAGCGGATATGGGCAGTGCATGCGTTCATGTCTGTGCCCGTGATGTAGTGGGGACGTGGACGTTAAAAACAACTTTTCAAGCGTCTGAAACTCACTAGGTGATACCTACGAGATTGAACGTGCATGGCATTTGGAGGACATGCTCAATGGGGTGTATGCAGCAGATGGATCGTGCATAAACCCGTGTCCATACCCGTGGGGTAATAAGGGCGTGAAGAGACCTCTGTGATTAAACTTACTTGTAAGATCCGTGAGCGTCTGACTCTCACTGCATATGCGGCAGTGTGTACTGAGAGTTGCCCTGGAGATAAGTCCCGATGCTGTATGGTATGCCCCGCCCCCAGGCCGACGCCGCCAATAGTGGTGGGCCAATGGGGACAGGGGTGTGCGCGTGACGTGGCGCACAGCTCAAGAGAAAGGGAAAGTGAGTCTGATTGGCTAAAGGTACATGCAGCTTGGCCAATAATCAATGGACTCAAGATGGGGATTGTCCCGACTTAATTATGTTGGAAAAATGTGGTCGCATGGATACGAGCAAGGTGCACAAAAAACGGCGCCTAATGCCTGAAGCATGATGGGAATTGTAGTCTTGCACGAGCGAGCAAGCGTCCATGTCAGGATTTGTGCAAAAAGTCTGTTATTAGAGCCGCTGGGAGGCAGCAGATGAATGCCCACACGTGAGCTCTGTTTCTATGTGAGTCTATGTGTATAACTCTCGGTACTGGAAAAGGTGGCATGATTTGCAAGATACAATAAATGACTGGTAAGAACAGTTCGATGATGTACTGAATGCAACTGCGGAAAATATATCTATTATGTTGCACAACTGAGTTAAAAATGTAACCGCAATGATCATATCCATGTGCATAACATCCAACGGAATTAGACCCAAGCAACATTTGATCCATGAGAAGTAATGACGTAGTCTAAGTCGAATGTGTAAGGCACCAGATGCATTTTACAGAGAGAACTTTTTCAGACATTGTGTTGGATGCTATTGTTTGTGGAATACAATATAGTACTGTTTCATAATTTCATGCAGGTGCAATGGGTGGCTGGTTTTGACAATTCGATTAGGTACTAGATACAAGTTTCATCAAAGAGGTGTGTCTGTACACAACTAAATTAATTGTGTGGTATCAATGATAAAATCCATGTGCAATAAATCCAACAAAATAAGACCCACGCAGCATTTGTTCTGTGAAACGTAATTACGTGGTCTGTCACAGATCTCGAGCACCAGATGCATTTTTACAAACAAACAACAATACGGTCGCATAATTTCATACAGGTATATACATGGCATGGTACTGATTTGTGTACATCAAAGAAAGATGTGTTCCAGGTTTTCAGTAGAATAGACTATGGGTTACAAAGGCGAGATATGTTTGGGCAAGGTCATGCATGACCTATGACTGAAGCTACAAAAGTCTATGCTGCTGTGTACTTGCTAATATAAAATGATGGTGGGGCGTTGGTAAAGGTGAGAAATGCCCGTGTGGTATGGTATCTGGCAAACAATCTCATGTGCCAGGTGTGGTGGGTTAATTCCAAAAGTGCTTCCATTCGACTGTGATATTCAGTCCATTTTTCGCACTGTCTAATCTATGTACCCATTTTTGTTCCAATTTTGTTAGGGATAGATTGATATCTCCACCTCGTTTTTGTGGGGTCAGTTGCTGTACAATTGCCCATGTAAATTGCTCATTGGTGTGTCCTTTCTTGGTGAAGGGTTTCACAAGTGGTTTATCAGCCACTGTATTTTTGATGCATGATCTGTGTTCATTAATCTGTTGTTTGATGGGCCTGATTGTTTTGCCGATGTAGATTAGGTCACATGGACAACTGATGACCTAGATGACGAATTTGCTTTCGCAGTTGGTGTGATTTGTTTAGAGTCCAGTGAAAATCCTTATAGGTGAATGTTTTGCTGGATTTTGTGTATCTACAGGCCACACATCGACCGCAGCTCAAGTGTCCAACCACAGGTGGTTAATCCCATAATGGTTGCATTTCTTTTTCCGGTTTGAAGGTGTGTATCAGTGTGCCTCGTAGGGTTTTGTTCTTTTTGAACGCAAAAAGTTTTTTTTTTTTTTTGCCAGGGTCCCCTCATTTTTGATGAGATACCAATGTTTATTGATGGAGGCTTTGGTGAGATTACTGATGGGATTGAAGGTGGTGACACAGACTGTCCTGTCGATGGGATTCTTATCATTGGGGGTAACACAGATGGTGCGGTCTGTGTTTGCTGTTGTCATTTTAGCCATTCTTATCGATTTTTCTTGGGTACCCTCTCTCTGTGAGACGTATTTGTAGCTGTTTGGCATGGTACTCAAATCTCTCTTTTTTGGTGCAGTTTCTGCGTATGCAAAGGAATTGGCCGTACGAACTTAAGTCCTTCTGGGTGGTAGCTTGTAAAATGCAGGAGGCTGTTCCTGTCTGTAGTTTTCCTGAAAAGTTCGGTCTTGAGGTTGTTTCCAGGACGATATGTGTGTAGGTCCAAGAAATTGATTGTCTGAAAGTCCCATTCCAGGGTACATTTTTATATGTTGGTTCCGTAGATTGAGCCATTGATGGAAGGCTACAAGTTGTTCCTCGCTGCCTTGCCAGATGAAGAGGGCATCATCTATACCATACAGCATCAGGGCTTATCTCCAGGGCAACTCTCAGTACACACTGCCGCATACGCAAAATATATGCTGAAGTAGTATTGAGCCGCCTGGATTAGTGATGATCTTATTGGTCACCATCAGTCAGGTTTCTGCAGTGCCCTAAGCACTGTGGATCAAAGCTTGAGGTTACACTTAATATGTGACAAGTATGCTGTATTAAGGAACATCAATCTGTATTCCATCTTTGTAGTCCTTCGTACAGCTTTTCATACTGTGCCAAGGAGCAGCCTGGGGAAGTTTTACGTAGTTTAGACAGCCCATCGCATTTGCTTGCGGCCTTTCAGATACTTTATTCAGGTAACGTGGCTATGGTGTGCTGGGGCACTGATGGGAGCACACCGCAACCCTCTTGCATTGAGAAGGGAGTCCACCAGGGCTGTGTGCTGGGTCACAAGCTCTTGTGCATTTTCATCAATGGGATTATTGCTTATTTGGTGTCTGCATGTAATGATGCCCCAAAACTGACTGCTGATGACAGTCCTTCTCGCTCTTAAACAGATAGGCGCCAAGAAACCATGTGAGCTATTCAGGGATTTCCGTGGGGGAAATGGCCTAGCCATCAATGCCGCACAAACTAGGAGCATGGTCTTCAGTGTTGGGGGGAAAAGAAGAAACCGAGACCCCTAAGGTTAGTACTGGGAGAGGGTTGCATAGATCGGGTTGACCACTATGATTATCTTGGCTTGAAGGTGGCGTTGTCCTGCTGTTGGGATCTGCACATGGCCACGGCGAGGGGCTCATTGCCTACATACAGTGGGGTCCTCTAGAGCTTCTCGAGCAACTTTGGCAATGTTGCTGTCCTACAAAGCCAAAGCAAGGCAGGCACGATCTATGGAGCGGAGCAGTGGTGGCAGACAAACTGTTCACTACTAACTACAATTGAAAATAAATATCTGACGAACATGCTGGGTTTCCATTTGGCTACCCCGAATATACCGGTTTGGTTTGAAACAGGGATCCAAAGTCTACATGCCGACAGCGGCCAATTTATTACTGAGTTTGCTTGTGGTCAAATGAACTGTTAGTTAAGTATAGGGAGGCCGTGAAAGATGTTTTGATGCAGGCTGGGGTTGCGGCTCTGCCGTGGGTTGTACATATTAAGGTAGAAATGAGAGTACCGGGCTTGAGTGAGCTTTGGTGCATTCCCTCAGCTATCACTGGTGCAGTCCAGAGAGGTGAAATCAGCGATGTGGAGGAATTTTGAATGCAACTTAGTTGCTGAAGCCGAAGGTTCAACTGCTTTGCTGCGCTACTGTAATATGAAGCAGAATATGGGTTATGCGGGCCTTGCTGTGCTACTGTAATATGAAGCAGAATATGGGTTATGCAGGCCTTGCTGCGCTACTGTAATATGAAGCAGAATATGGGTTATGCAGGCCTTGCTGCGCTACTGTAATATGAAGCAGAATATGGGTTATGTGGGCCTTGCTGCGCTACTGTAATATGAAGCAGAATATGGGTTATGCAGGCCTTGCTGCGCTACTGTAATATGGAGCAGAATATGGGTTATGCGGGCCTTTCTGTGCTACTGTAATATGAAGCACAATATGGGTTATGCAGGCCTTTCTGCGCTACTGTAATATGAAGCACAATATGGGTTATGCAGGCCTTTCTGCGCTACTGTAATATGGAGCAGAATATGGGTTATGCAGGCCTTGCTGCGCTACTGTAATATGGAGCAGAATATGGGTTATGCGGTCTTGCTCCGCTACTGTAATATGAAGCACAACATGGGTTATGAAGTGTATTTGGGTTTTGTAAACGCCAAAAATGAAAGATCATTGTATGCTACATTTCTAATGGGGCCTCAACCAATCACTAGCCTCTAATAAGTGGGACCATTCTGTTTTTTCGACTTTGCCCCCCCCCCTTTGTGTGTTTGCATTTGTGATTTCTGCTCTGATTCTAGCGATGTGCCTGTAGTTTTCTCAACATGTAAATATCTTGTGTGGGCGTTGAGACTGAGAAGGAAAAGACCATGTTGATTATATCTGGGGACAATTTACTGTACTAATGATCACCATTGCCAGAGGTGTTTTCCTCTGTGTGTTTTTGATCTGCACTATTGGCGGTTTCATGCCTTGGTATGAATGGGTATGCATACATCTAAAGAGTACTTCTTGAATTTTTGACATGATTCACTACATTTTATATTCACTATATGTCCGCCATCAAACACTCCACTGACATTTGCCTCCTTCTTGAAGACATTGACCTCGACATTCTTGTACTTACTGAAACATGGTTCAATGCCAGCTTGGTCACTGCTTTTGACTCTTCTCCCTGATGGCTACGAGATCATTTCCAAGCCATGACGTACCCGTGCTGGCGGTGGGGTTGCCCCTTATCCCTGAGTGGGTTCCTTCCTCCCTCCTACCCACTCAGCTCTACTCTTCCTTTGAAAGCTTGGTTTGCAAGTCATCTTTCCCCCCTCCTCTCTGACCATTTCCACGGTCTACGGGCCTCCTGGTGCTACCACCCTGTGCCTCCTCTGAATGGGCTGATTTCTGCTCCTCTCTCCTCTAAGCTCCATTCTTCAGCAACTTCAACATCCACTTGTACTCTGCTTTCACAGTGTCCACTCTCTTCCTTGACCTCTTCACCTCGCTCTCCCTCTTTATTTTCCCTTCGGGTCCAAACCACACAGCAGGACACTCATCCACTCTGATCTTTCCCGCACCACTGATCGCACCTCTTTCCTTGTCAGACCACTCTCTCCTCCCTTCTTACCTGGGTCCCCTCGGCCCTTTAACCGCACCTCCTCCAGCCCTGCCAATATCATTCACAAACATCTGTCCGTTTAAACAAGTGTCAGGTGCTGTCTTCACATCCAACTTCATCCCCCTCTGCCCCACCCAGACTCTACCTCTGCTCTCAGCATCCTCCATCTGGCCATTACTAACACTCTGGACATTCTTGCCCCAGTCATGAGGATCCGCCTGAAACCTGCTTCCCAAGCGCAATACCTGGTATGACTCCGAACTTGCAGCCCTGAAACGTAAGTGCAGAGCTGCGGAACTGAAGTGGCACACTTCGGGTTCACCCTCTGACAAACTGTCTTGTCGCCTGCTCCAAAGACTATAAAGACTACCTGTGCCAAGAAAAGGACCCACATCCAGGCATGGGTATCTGGTGCATCCAAAAACACGGCTGAACTCTTTAAAATCTGCAGGGAACTAGCCAAGCCTTCTGCAGTCTCCTCCTTCTCTCTTTCGTCCTAAGGACCTCTGCAATGCACTGGTCACACACTTCACCACTAAAACTCTGGACATCCTGAGCACCCTTGCTACCCTCTCCTCCAGCCTCTCTCACTCTTGCTACTGGTAATTTCCCCTCCTCCCTTGTGCACCCCCTCCTGAAAACAAACTTCAGCAGATCCCTACCTGTCCAGCCAACTACCACCCATTTCTGTCACCCCTTGCTTGGGAAACTCCTTGAGAAGCTGGCCTTCCCCTAACTTACCTCACATACTCAACTTGTTGGTGGTCTCCACAACCATCAATCTGGATTCCGAGCATCCAGAAACTGCTCTTCTTAACACCTGTGAAGAGCTGCTCCCATCTCTGGACACTCTCTCCTCTGCCTTTGACACAGTCGACCACTCCATCCTCATAAAACTGCTCCATGAAACCCTTCATATCTTGGATCAGGCACTGGACTGGCTGACCTCCTTCCTAACTGATTGTTCGTCCAAGTTAATCTGGGCACCTTCTCTTCACCTATCTCCACCTGTGGTGTCCCCCAGGGCTCCAGTCTCTCCCCCCCTGGCTTTTTTTAGCATTTAACTTTCTCAGCTGGCACTCCGCATTGCCTACTTCTCCCCCAGATTCCAGTATTACACCGATGGCGCACAATTCTTTTTCCAACTTCCTGCTGACCCTCTTGCAGACTGCCTATCTGCCACCCAGTCCTGGTGCACTTCCAACAATCTCTGCCTCAATGACAGCAAGACTGGCCATCCTTAATGGGCTCTCCCCCTTCTTCATCTGAAGCCGCAAACCTTGGAGTTCTCTTTAACTCCTCTTTCCTTCCTCCCGCACATTCAGGACATTGCGAAGAAGTTCAACTTTCAACTCGTCCTTCTCAAAGGAATTCTCCCATTTCTCACTTTCCCACAAAAGCTCAATGTTACCAAAGCTCTGGTTCTCTCTAGGCTAGACTACTGCAACAGCCTTTTCTTGAATCTACCCTCATCATCTCAATGACCCCTGCAGCTAATCCAGAATAGGGCAGCAAGGTTTATCCTTGGCCTCAAGCCCAGGGGCCGCATCGCTCCTTCCCTAAAAACTTCACTGGCTAGGAGTTGCTGCAAAGATCAAGTCCAAATCCCTCTGTATCATCCAATACGGATGTCTGGGGCCACGCTATCTACAACTTGCTCTTACTAAATACTCACCCTCTAGACCTCTACATTCCTCTGGTACTAACTATCTGCGTGTCACGCGTTTCGCTAAACGGAGGGCCGGAGGCAAATCTCTTTCCTCAGTTGGCTCCCTCTTATTTAATAGCCCCCCCTTCTTCTTGAGCCGGATCTCCTCAAATTCCGGAAGCTCCTCAAGACTTTCCTTTTCACCTCGTCCATCCCTTCTTCCCTCCTCTGCTAATCTCAGTCGCTGTGATTGGTGTTCGGGGCCCTGGCCTTCCACACCCAATCGCCTCCGCCACTGCCTGCGCGCTGCACATGCCTTGACACTTAAACAGCCTTCGCCACTGTAGGCTTGAACTTTTACACCTGCTGCTCATTCACAAGAACTTCAGCATTTACCCCCCCCCCCCCCTCACTCTACCCCTCTCCTCTCTGCACTTGCACGCTCTGAATGCTCACAAGGCCTAGTAGGTTTGCCTTTATCTTCCAGTGTATTGTTTTCTATCCCATGTTACCTCCCTGGTGCCGTGTGGGCGGTTAGAAACACAATTTACTTGTTGTACAAGCACCTAACAAATGCACAATGAATACAAAATAAACCAATGCTGTGCAATAGGGTTTAATATTTATGAATGTTGAAATGCATTGTATTTTTATTATATTCTTTTTACAAAATTGTATGTGCTTTTATGACATTGTATGTCAAAATAAAGCTTTTATGGTGATGATTGATTAAATCTCCTATATTTGCTTTTATTCAACCCGATCACCTTGATCTCTGTGTACTTTATAGGAGTATTGCGCTTAATGCCCCGATTGGCCTTTCCCATCTCCCTCTTTGCGTCTCTGACTTCCTTATGAAAGTAGTACTGAGTAGTGACTTTGGATGATATTATAAAGCTATCCTTTTGTATTGCTACCACTGTTTCTCTTAACCGATCTTCCGTCACGTCCACCGATAGGCTGCCAAACTGATCCCCAGTCAGTGGTGCTAAGATTACTGACAAGATTATGTACTTTCTGCAAGTTTCTGTGCGACCAGCTAATCCTATTTCCACCACAATGTATGTCAAGGCCACTGTTAGGAGTGATTTTCTATACTCTGGCCTGGTGGGCGGATGTATAGAATGCCAACCTATATTGTGACAGACAACTCTGGGGATCTGTAGCCAAACCAGTTCAGGTAGCACATGCTAAGTTATTCCAAGGTGGTGAGCTTGTAAACGGTCCACAAGGAGTTCACACAATGGGAATCACAAATACACTTAGGCAGGATGTATAAAAATACAATTATTTATTGGCCAAAACACACTATAGAAAAATGACTACTAGCAAAATAGATGCATATATACATTGACTTATCAGAGGGCATAATATGCATAACCCCTGCAAAGGAAAGGTAAGGTTATATTTATGCACTCAAGGTCCACAGAGAATGTTCCTTAACTAAAAATGTCCAGCCCTAAATTGTCTGGGGTCTTTTGCCCAATAGTTCAGGTCAAGTTCCACAGCATCTTTGAGGCAGGAGAAAATGCAGATAGGGTCTCTGGGGTCCAGTGAAGGTTTCTAATTGTCAGAGTACAAGTTAAACTAGCTAACAGAAGTAGCCCCAACTTTCAGAAGTCTTGCGCAAGCAATGGCAACGCCAATAGTGTTAGAAAAAAGGTTTATTATTAGTTCATAGTCTTATAAAGGGAGTATAGGGGTAGGTAAGAAGCTCTGTAACTTACCCTCGTACTCCCGATTCTTCCCCAGACTTGGCAGGACAAAGGAAGAGGGCCTGAGGTTGCTTTTCCCACCGAAGTCGCAGTCCTCGATTCGCAGGGGTTGCAGGTTCTAGCTGATCTCTGGTTGGTGTCTTTCACTGTTGCAAGGACTATTGAATGAAGAATGTATTTAAACACAATGTGGGACCCCTCTCAGGACTGTACTCGAGTCAGGTAAGTGATTTTGGACGGTGGTCAGCACAGCGACACAAAGGGACTCCCCTTGATGCTAGGACGCCAAGATTACGCAAAGGCGGTTCTTGTAGGGCCAGCTGATGATCCCCAAAGTTCCAAGTCGAAACACAGAACAGTGACAGCGGGAGCACAGTAGCCCAAACTGTGAGCTGGTCAGCTACATGATGGTTCAGGGGCACCTCCGGAGACTTTTCTTTGCAGGGCACTGAGCAGACATCATGAATGGATGTTCCCTCCATTCCCAGGATCGCAGCTCCTTCACAGGACTGCTGAAGATCTTCAGCATGACAGCGCTCCTCCGGGACAGCAGCATAAGTTGGTAGACAGGCCTCCTTCCGACGGGTCTCTGGTTTCTTCGCAGGTCTCAGTTGGATAGAAGTCTTGCCTTCTTCAGGTTTCTCCGGGATCTCTGTAGAGTTGATGCAGGAGTTTCATTCTTATCCTAAAAGCCAGGTAAGAGCAGCTGCCCTCACTAGCCAAAGACGGAAGTAGCCCACACACCCTTCCAGTGGTCCAATCAGGACCACTGGCTGCAACACTCATGCATATGACTCGGACACAGTGAAACCAGTTTGTGGATTGGGGCCATACAGTCATACAGTCCCAGCCCACGTCCTGCCAGCAAACCAGTAGCCCGCCAAAAGCTTCTGCTTCCCGGGCACTGGGAGTGCTTAGGATTTCCCTGGCCTCACAGACCAGGAAGAAGGCTAAAGAACTAGATGGCCGAAGGACAAGCGAAAAACCATGTGGCACGGCCATGTTTGTACACTAGCCACAGTTAGTAGCCAAACGTGGTAAGGCTAAAACGAAAAGTCCAACAAAGTGGGGAAAAAGTCACTGCTGCCCCCATTCCTTTTAGCACACCTAGAGTAACCAAAAATCCTCTGAGTGTTAGTTTAGGGCAAAACCAAAAAGTGTACCCCATTGCACTGCAGTGTAATCTGAATTGTACAAAAGTTAACCACAAGTGATAAAGTAACCAAAAGTAGTAACACTGTAACACGACTATGGGAAACAATGGGCCTCATTACGAGGAAGGAGGTAACCACGCCGCTTTTTGCGGCATCGTCTACCTCCATTCCGGGTACCGGGTCCAGGTTCCCTGAATGGGGAAGTACTGGGCCATTCCACCCTTGGAGGGCCTGGTATTTCCCCAGTCAGGGAACTCGGACCTGGTACATCCCCCCCCCCCCCCATTCCCATTTGAGCCCCCAAAGGGCTCAATGGGAATGGGGATCATGCTAACAACGGGGCCGTTAATGACAGGCCCATTGTTAGCATGCTGGGCGGCGTCCTTAGCGGGTTCCGTGAGCAGTCCTCGTAATAGGGCGGTAAGGGGTTAACGGCTCCGGCACCTACACCGGCGCCGCTAACCCCTTACCGCCCTCCTCCAAATGAGGCACAACGTTTTCCAGTACCAACAGCCTGAAGGACATGCCTGTTTCCCAATGACATATGAGCGAAAGCCAGTGCAGTAAAGCTTAAGGCTTCACTGCACTGCAAAAAGAGTAAGTGAGCATAAAAATAAAGCAAAAGGTTTGGGGGTTCCATAAAGATGTAAGGAAAGGTACAGTACAGAGAAATATTTCCCAACAGTCTCCAACCATCTCCTGTCTGCTAACCTCTCCCCAATCCCTCAATAATTAGATTAAGGATACAGTGATCACTATGCTCGCTCTTGGTGATTGTTAAACCTTATACAAGAGGCAATACATTGTGGCTAACAAAGACCTAGTGGAGTGTCACAGTTTTTCCGGGCAGACTCTGTGGGCTCAGCCATTCATGGTAAACCCTCCAATCATACACATAAGCCCTCTAGCGTGGAGCCTTTCCCTGTTAAGGTACGTAGACCAGTGGCCTTTAAACCCTCTAGCACGGAGCCTTTGCCTGTTAAGGTACGTAGACCAGTGGCCTTTAAACCCTCTAGCACGGAGCCTTTGCCTGTTAAGGTACGTAGACCAGTGGCCTTTAATTTGAAGAATATGTTTTGTAGTGAGTCAAGAGTCTTTAAAGCCAACAGATGAGTATATTGTTCCAGTGAAGCGTGGGAGATTAAGCGTCCTTTCCCAATCTGATCACACTAGTGCAGTGGTCTTCAAACTTTTTCATACTTACCCCCTTCCCACCCCCACTTTCAGTAAACCTATTGTTTCTGGCACCCCACCTACAAGTCCCCCCCCCCCCTCCTTTGGTGGGGCCTAAAGGATGTCCAGGGGGGGCCATGCTCTTTACAATGTAAGCAGATGTTTTACTGCTTATATTTTCCATTAAAAGCAATCACCTTAATCCTTTAAAAAAAAAGCATCTGGGGCCTTGGCTAGAACTACACCAATCATGATAGGGCAAGGAAGAGGTAGGGTGACTTCCTTTCGCCCCTGAATCCCTGTTATGGGTGTGTGCGCAGTATAATTAATATGCAAGCTTGTCCCCCTTATTCCAATTAAGCTAAGAACCACCACTAGGGTTTCTAAATTCACTGGGATCCCTTAATTCGGTTGCAGAGGGTCCAGGTGTCGTGGATGCAGTGGTCACTTTCAGTCCCTGGATTGTGTCCCGCTAAGTGGCGGTTCCTAGGACTGATTAACAACACGAATGGGAGGGGATTGTCGGACAAGGGGATGGTACACGTCCGCTTTCTCTCTGCCTCACCTTTGCTGATGTCCCAACTGCTGCGCATACTGGCTACCTGGCCACCCACTGATATTACGGCTTCAGGCTCCTGCATGATCAGTGGCTCCTGCATGATCAGTTGCCTGTGCACTACCTCCGGGCTACCCAGCCACATAAGGGACTGTATCTGCAACCCTACAGTCTCTTGACCACCTGCACACATGGGCCACTTTCTGGCAGCACTTACTAGTTACTTGCACTCTTCTTCCCTCGTCCCCCGCCCCCCTTCGCACTTCTCCTGCTCCCTTCCCCCTGCATTTGCACGTTCTGAATGACACTAGGCCTAGTAAGATTGTTGTTTTGTCCTCTCTGCCTTGGCTTTTCGTGCCTAGAAACACTTGTGTACAGGTGCGTTATAAATGACTTAGCATATTAGAAAAGGCTGCTCTGCTAATCAATTATTTAAAACTAATTTATACTTTGCGGTTAGGAAAGAGGGTTATTATCAGATGAGAGAATCTTGTCCCAGTCCTGAGGACAAAATAGTAAAAAGAAGCCAGTAAACAAGAGAAGTGAAAAGAATATATAAAAGGGCATTGCCCAAACCAGTTGGGGGAACACACAGAGAATGGAAGCGAGTCCCCCTAGGAGGAACAGGATGAAAGAGGAGGGAGTTTTAGACCGTCAATTCATAATTAGGAAAGCCTGATAAGGGGTCAAGATACCCCTCTTAGGCAGAAACCTGTGCAGTTCCCTTGGGGACCACTGCAAAAGATTTAAGACTACAGGTGGTTGGCAGTAAACCCAATTGGTAGCAGTCTGTACTACCCAGATTTACCTGGTAGCTGTGGCTGAGCAGCCAGACTTCTCTCAAGATGAGTTATGCAGTATACACAGCATACACAATAGGGCGAATGAACACAATAGTACAAGCAAACACTGACCAGAGCTTGGTGTAAAAGAGAGATAATTATTTATTTAAGTCACTTCAGGTAAAACACACTGGCACTAATATCAAGCAGTTCAAAAACAAAGTCACTAAAGAATATACACTCCCTTAAACGGGTATTAGACAAGTCTTAAGAAAAGCACCACTTATTTTCAGACAGCGGTGAGCGCTTAACGCAGATGGCACCCTAATACTTCAGTTTTAAAAGGGAGAGAAAGGCAAAGCATAGAATGAAACAAGTCCCAACACTTTCAGGCGAACACAGTACGAGGAAAAGGCAGGATTAAACCGTGAAGTTAAAGTTCAAAAGCAGGACCCACTTTAGGAGGGTCAGTGCGAAATGTGTCCAAGATCATACGGTTAATAAGTGCACAAAAGTCTCGAGAAAGGTTCAGAAAGGAGTTGGACCAAAGAAAGGGGACCAGTTAGATGGTCAAGCGGCCAGCACAGTCCAGAAGGTTAAGGATTTACTGACACATTGTAGCAATCTATAGAAAGGGCGGCCTGGCGGACACGGTACCTTTAAAATGGTGAGAACGCTCCAGCGGTGGCAGTTGTTCCTGGCAGTGGATGCAAGTCGGGGCTTCGTCCGGGGGGAGAGAGGATCTCGACGTGGAGGAGAGCCGGAGTCTGTTGCACTGCCAGTGAAGAAACCAGCCGCGGAGTTCCCAAGCAAAAAGGACCGGTCCTGCAATTCGCGGGTCAGAGGTAAGTGGCTATCCAGTTGCCGGGGTGCAGAGCACAGGCAATTCGACCACTCGACGTCCTGTGTTGCGAAAAAGGAGTGGAAACTGGTTGTGCCCACCAGTCAAGGGAAGAAGACTCTCCAGCAGGGAGATCTCCTCTGTCGTTGGGAAGTGGTGAATCTGTTCAGCAGGGCTCCACCGGTGGTGTTGTCGTTGCAGGTCGGCTCAGCTTCTCCCTCTTCGGATTTTCAGGTCCCGTGGCGGCTTCTGAAGTTCCAGTCCCCAAAGCCCTGGTTTTATGCAGCATACCCCCATTCACGCAGCCTAGCTGTCAATCAAACATGCTAAGTGGTGAGCGGGGCGGGGCGGCTCACCACTTGGGCCAATCACACAAGAGTGCGACTTGAGTTGCCGAGGCTACTCAGTCCAGGGTGCCTAAACCCCTTCCCACACCCCCTGTGGTACCCAGATAGAGTGGCACCACTTTGGAGGGCTTCTGTGGAGAAGCCCGCCAAAAGTGGAACACAGAGCTCAACCTTGGTTTCAGGATTACAGCGGCGAACACTATCGCCATTTTAGAATAGAGTTCTGGCAAAAAATACCAACCGGTGAATTAATATTAATTAAATAAACCAGCGGTATGTTCGAGGCTGTATTAATTATATATTAAAAAGTGGTAGCCTCGAACAATGGGAAAATCCCATAGGAATATATTTGCGGTCGAATATAAAAAGTAGTATCCACTGCCACCAGCCAAAACTCTCTCAGGGGGACGGGACAGTACCCCCTCGAACAACAGATGCAGGGGCAATCAAATTGCCCCTACCAGTACGTCCACTATAAGATGGTTTGTACTGGTTATGTTAATAATTTGGGTCTAGTAAAGCCAATGGTGACTTTACATGCCCTGGGAGACAGTAGTCAGTCCCAGGGTATGGAGTCTGTTTGGGGGTCGCTACGACACCCCTGTGTTACTGCACGGAAGGTGCTGTGTAACACATATCACAAAAACACATGAGACCCTATGGAGTAAAAGACCCCATAGCCCATAAAACACATACAAAGTCAAAGGAATACCTCAAATCATGTCCAAGAGTGGGACGAAAAGAGTCTCACTCTTGGCAGGAGAAAAAAAAAAAAACTCCAGAAATCCAGCAAAGCTGCTGGGGGACTTACTAGGTTAGGAAATTCAGCCTAAACAGAGAATTCTCCCTAACAACCTCAACTCGCGAAAGCCTGATATTAGAGACTGGGAAGTGTCTACAAGGGACGACAAGAATGTGAGGAACCACTGCCAGAGAAAACATTCTAAATATAGGACCACAGAAAGCACAAAAACTAAGAACTGATCTCAGAGATGATTCAAGGAGACTATGTCAAGAAATATCTGTACCACAGAGAAAAGGTATAAATAAAGAGACCATCTGAAGAGAAGACCAGGCAAATATAAGAAACTCTCCTGGCCTATTTAAATTCATTGGATATAGTGGTAGGGGCAGATAGTTTGGAAGGAGGACACGTTTACATTGGACTTCCTAACAACTGACTAGCACATTCCTTTAGATGAGTAGAGTGTTCCCTCTTGCAATAGGGAAAGATGGGCCTTTTATTTATAATTTCATTAAAGATATTGAATAATGTCCTCAGTGAGTCCGACTCCTTCCGACCCACCACACAACTCGGTAGTTCTGGTTATGCTGGGTACCATATTTCACTATGTAGTGCCAAGTAACCTTAAGTATAGCGCTGTAACATAACGAGTGTATTTATAAATCGCACGTTCACCCCCGAAGGGCCATCTTGGCGCTAATAGCAGTTGTTTATTCTTACCCAACTTAATGGTACTCCTATCGACCTCGGAAGGAAGAAGGGCTGAGGGAACCTGCCAGGATTCGAACCTGTGACCATGAGGTCAAACAAAGGCCCCTGTAGTGGATGCATTAGTCCACTGAGCCACAGGCCTGGCTGTTCTGGTTATGTCGGGGTATCATATTTCCCTGTGTAGTTTCATGTAACTGTAAGTATAGCGGCAGCAAATCAGTAGCTCTGGATATTGTTTATTTGTAATGCGCCTATACACAAGTGTCTCGAGGTGCAACAAGGCTGGGGGGTGGGGTGGAACAGGGGAGACGAAAAGTGATCTTACTAGGCCATGTGACATTGAGATCATGCAAGTGCAGTAACCAGAAGTGCAGGAGGAGGGGCAAAGTGCTGGAACAGGGCAGTTGGGCCCGTGACGAGGACAGGGGAAGAGAAGGGGAACAAAGCTAAGTGCAATGGAGAGGGAAGGAATGGCCATCGAGTCATGTGCAGATGCAGGCGGACGCGGGGGGGACCAGGGAGGGAGGGTGTGGTGGGTCCAGGGAGAACAAGGGCATGGGTGGACTGGACAAGGGGGAGGGGGGTGCTAGTGCCCTGTAAGACTCTGAAGTAACCAGGGCAGAGGGGTAAAATTGGCTGGGGAGAGGAGAAATGGGAAGGACTTGAGTCACTGTGGTAGGGGAGTAGGAGAGGGAGGGAAGAAAAGGAGGGTCTTGAGAAGCTTCCGGAACTTAAGGAGATCCAGCTCATGAGGCCATTCCAGCCTAAGCCACCTGTGGAGGAGAGCTCTTTCCCCTTACTCTCTGCTTGGAGAAACATCTGATCTGCGGATAGTTGGAGCTCAGTGACCGAAGGGCTCTAGCAGGTAGGTATTTCGAGAGAGAGTGTTGGATGTAGTGGGGTCACAGGCCCCAGAAAGCCTCGTGGAACATGCAGGGTTCCATGTGATATTTTCGCGGCAAAAATATCGCAATGCTAAAATATTGCCGCATTTTTGCCGTGAAAATAACACATGGACCCTGCGGGGGGCACCCCCGCAACCCCCGCTGGCGATATTTTCGCCACCAAAAATATCGCCTATGGCCTTTCCCGACGACCATATGTACGGCAATATTTTTGGTGGCGAAAATGTTACCTGATACCACATGCAGAGGGTCTTGAATTTAATCCTTGCAGCAACTGGGAGCCAGTGGAAGTGCTTCGTTTCGCGCAAGAAAAAATGGCTTATTCCTGACCCCTCAAGGCCATCCCTTTTCTCGCATCGTCCCCCGCCTCTCAGCAATGTCGACCATGACTAGTTAAGGGTGAGAGGCGTCCAAACGTGGGAAGGAGTGTCAAGGCTCCAGCAAGGAAAACTCGTGCCAAATTGTGCAATACCTGATAATGATTTGAGTGCCTTCCATTTGAATTGACCGCCTGTTGTCTTTAACTTTCCATTGGATACCAATACCTGTAAAAAGAATTGTACTACCCAAAAGCTGTTGGCTTTTCTGTACTTCTCCCGATGCGGTTGGAACACCAAGAAGGTCACCTTGCCCTTTTATAGCACGCCCTCCGTCGCGTGCAACGATCATCTTTGACTATTCAATAGTTGTACAACTGAAGACAACCTTAAAGGTTTAGCACCTCATTAGCAAACTATGCATACCACTTTAATTATTGACTAGCTCTCTCCTCTAAGAAAAATAACTTCTCTTTCTTTACCTATATTGAACAATCATTTTGTGAAAACCGACCATCTTATTTCCCTTTTATTACTAAAGGAGGGTGACAAGATGATTGCATGTTATCTGTACACCCCTTCTTAGTTTTGGGTATTAGCTGGTGCTAGAAGCCAAATGTTTTGCCTTAGAAGATCGATAAGAGGGAGATCAGATAGGAGTGAAGGACACACAGCTTGTCTGTGTTTGGCATTTTAATGACTCAATTGACTGCCTATTGCCAGGCCAATCTCTATGGCCATTCCCACTCACTACCTACCCTTCCCCACCCAAAACACATCCTTCTGAAACCTATTTGAATTAGCTCTGTCTAGCAGCAACATCAAACGTTATGCTGTGAATGTAGGGCCTGCCATTGTTATTTTGTATCTGAGAATGGTTCAATTGCAGCTGTAAAGGAACCTTTGGTGTAATAAAGATACCATCACTGCGTGTGCCTTCAGCTGCTCGATTTTATTAGCAATATGTCTCCTCACATCTGTTCCTTGCATTGAAGTTTTATTAAAAAAGCACTGGAAAAGCCAACACTTTTGGCTTGTGTATAGGATAGACATTTGGCGCGCACACACTGACATCATATGTCCAGGTACTCGCGCCATTTTCTAGCCATTATCATCTTATTCCCAGCTACTGATAAATGCTGAGCCCTTGTCCATACAAAAGCCCTAACGAATGGTTTTGCCAATGCTTGTTTTTGTCCTGATGAAGGTCCCCTACTACAGTCCATTGATTTGCAGTGAAGTCTATTTGTATTTATAAGGTTTATATAGCGCTTTAATCCAAAGTGCTTTACATTATTACAACAGGATTACAAAAAAGAATGAAATAGAAGCATATTTACAAACGTGAAACAAACCAAGGAAACAATATGTAGAGCAATTTACCTAGGTAGTAGAAAGGTGAAGGGAGGAGTAAGGGAAGAGAAGAGGGAGTCAACATGGGGAATATAGATGAAGTTTGAAGGGGGATAGGAGGAGGCATAAGAGGGAAAGGAGAGGGTGGGAAAGGTGGGTAGGAGGGAGAATAGGGATCCAAGAGAGAAGTGAAGGAGGTCAGGGCGGGGGATGGAGAAGAGATTTCGGGCAGGCACGGATTTAATCGTGCCAAGAGATTTCCAACTGTTTATGCTAAACAGTTGGCACGATGATGCACACATGGGTTCCTGTGGTATTTGAAGGTTATGAAGTGTTGAGATTTTGTTTACATCGTTTTGTTGTAAAATAAAATATGTAATTTTGTAATAGAGGTTTGCTGACATATTGGGCATTATTTGATTAACCTTAAGTTTGTGTGTTTTTGAGAAAGTTAGGATTGATCCAGCTCATCCTAGAATGATGGATTAAAGGAGGCTTTCGGGCCCTCTCTGTTAAAGAAAGATCATTGAATCATTCAGGATAAATGCAGGTGTCTTGACTTTGTGTTTTACAAGTGGTTGGTGGACCTGTGGCGTCGAGGTACGTCGATCTTTGTTCTGAGTTTACCTTTTGTAGTGCGTATCAATTAAAATGGATGATTTTAACAAAAAACGGAGGTAATGTGGGGTTTTAGGTTATAGGAAATGTGTATTATCTTGCGTATTTCTAACATAAACACACAACAGTAATAGATTGTGTAATAACCAGACAATTTGGGCTTAGCTCACAATTAGCCAACGGAGAAAGATTTGCTTATAACAAATTTATGGAGTCTATTTGCATAGAATACATTAATTTGAGACCAACATTAATGTGATTTGCTTTACAGATGTCACCCCAGTTTGTTTTTTAGTTTTTCAAGTAACGTTGGTGCTCGCCACTTATTGTATACTATCATAGCTTTGCATATACACTGTCTTAGACTATATGCTTGCCAAAATGGCATCTCATGTGAGCCTACACAGACTCCTAAACCTTCCAACACTACCCGGCAGGGGAATGCCAGAAAGGCAAGTGGACATGGATCAGCTGGTCTGGAGAGGTGTATGCCTCGTTCCTCATGCATGCAGAGTAGAAGGGCTGTGGAAGGCAACAGCACAATACAACACCTGTGAGGCCAAGGAGAGAACAAATGAGCAATCCATATCTAGGCTTTCCAGAGATCTCCCACCAACCCGTTGCTCAGGCTTCCTGCAGGTTTGCCCCTACCATGGTGGGATGGTCCAATGGGCAGACGTCCTGGGAAAAGGAAGCATTGACGATCAGGCACTAGAGTACAGAGAGATGGGCATCGCTGAAGGCAGCAGCAAGGTGCTGTTTAATAGACCAAGCACTGGCGGGCAAAGTTATCCACGGTATCACAGCAGGCTGGTGCGATATTAATGATGCAGGGAGGCAGAGGACCTTTACTCCTGCTAAAATTACATTGCCAACTTGTGGTAGTGTTCAGCTGTAGGTTCCTGACAGCCCAGCTGAGAGCAGTTCACCAACTTGTGAAACAATGCAAGGATCTGGGAAAACCTGTGCATCACATTTGTTGTAGAGGAAGATGATAAAGATATGTCTCATGAATGGATCAATGGTCTTTGCCATGTTGGGAGGGGACTGGGTCAAGGGCAGGACTCTGGCTTATTCTGCTTCTTAGTAAAGAACCTGAATTATGGAGTTTTTAATTAGTTTTCACTCTGCAAGTTCAGAAGCACGCATGTAGAGACTAGGATGGAGGTTGTTGAGGTACAGCAGGGCATTCTACTTTTTATTGCAATCGCTTATTATAGTACATTGTGGCCAGATAAATGGATCAACATTCGGGGAGCCCAGAAATTGGATTTTAAGGGTATTCAAGATTGATATGCGCCACACAAGGATATGGTTAGGCCAAGATTGTTAAATATTGTCGGCCTTGACAGCCTAAAAAAAGGGTGTTGCTTCTGGAGGGTGGGTAAACTCGCACAGCCTAAGGTGGTGGCTACACAGATGACGCACCTGAGAACAGATTAGGGGGAGCTTGTCGTCTAAGGATTATCCACTCAAAACATGGAGCATTCCCAAAAAATGATTTAATCGTGTCATCTCAAACTGGTGTTTGTCTCCCATACTGGAACGCTCAAAGGTTCTCGCATATACTGTGGTGGTAGTGTTAATGACTCCAATCAAGCAGTCCCACTAAGTCAGTGCCTTGTCTGGGATTGCTCAAGGGAAGCCCTTAATTATATATTTTTATAGCAAGTTATACCCTGGATGATAAACCCTTGTATAACACCCCTCTCTTAGAACCCCCCTGACCCCACTGAGCCAAGAAGTAGGTTTGTTTTGCAGTTTAAAAGATTTATTGGAAAATTAAATATCTATATATCGCACTTTTAGAAATTAATATTTGATAGCACACTTGTGAATATGATGTTGATCAACAATGGGTAATGTTACAATTAGACACTCTTTCCAATCAGTGAGGAGTCAGTATAGGAAGGATAAGATGGCGGAAAAATACTTTTATGGTTCCAAGGAAAACAATGAGGGAAAAATGCAGTACATAAATAAACTGATATGGTTTCCCAAGAGATAATATGTTCACTTTTCCCCTTGTGGCGATTCACTCCCCCCTCCTCCCCCCCCCCCTATGCAAAGTAAGGAGATGGAAGTAACACACACAGTCTTCAGGAATACAATCACAGTACAATACGAATTCAGCTCCCCCCCCCCCCTAGCAAGCTTTATAGCACCAGGGATGATTTTGAAACACAGGCAAAATACTTTCAGGTGATTTGCAAGGAAGTGAAATATGCTAAAAAATGATTTTAATTCCCTGTAGAGGTTCAGGGTGAGTGAGAGATGCTTTGAAGGAGTTCAGGTCCACACTACAATGATTAATGAGGGATTATCAGGTTGGAAACGGATTTCAGGGAAGGAAGCAAAAAGACGGCTGTTTTGACAGGAGCTAATTTTTCAATTCGCAGCAAAATGTCAAATCGCGGCAAATTTAGTTGCGTGCGTCAAGCGTAATTACGGAGAAAGTATAAGGAGTAGAAAGAGGTTCTAGGCTCGTTGGAAAGCTTAGAATCTTAGCTTTACGATGAAAGTTTAATCACGCTCCTACGATGAACGGATCAAAAGTTATAGAGATTTTTGTGGAGGTAGTTTCTCGAAATGAAAGTAAGATTCAAATGACAAATGACACTTTTGCAGGTTTGAGATCACAGAAGGGAACACAAGATTTCTATGCAGTTTGGACAGGTTAAAATAGTTTGAATTAGATTATTTTAACTAAGAGATGGGTTCTACACAGTTCTGGCTGAGTACTCGCACTATAATTTAAAATAGGAATGGGCCTCGTCATGGATCTGGTCAACAGGTTTTTTTCACTCGCCACGGACGGTCTCTGCCTGGTTTTGCTCACAGCTCTCTGGGTCAGCTCTGCTCTGCACTCTGGTCTGGGTCTCTGGTTCTGATCAGGTCTGTGGGTCCGGATACAGCTCTGCTTCCAGGTTCAGATATGATTCTGGCCCAGGGTTCTGGCCAGAATCAAACAGCTCGCCCGGCTGCTTGAATAATTTGCAAAAGATTTTGAGGCCTGCTGAAAATGGATTCAACTGATGGTTGAGGCCTCAATGCTACAAGTTCTGAAGTCTGGATTCTAAGTTCTAGATATGGTCCTTTTGGATATTGTCTGGTCCGGCAGAGCGCTTCATAAGGAAGTTGAGAGTGAGTCCCTTGCCTGTCCAAAGCAGTCTCTTTTTATGTGTTTTGAAAATGGGTGTGTGCGTGGCATAACTAAGCCGGCCCTTTGCAACTTATCATTGGCCAGTTCTCCTCTCTCCCTTGATTGGGGGAACTGAGTTGTGAGTCAGAGTGATGAGGTAGGTTTATGGTCAGAGGATCCTCCCCTTGTCAAATTGCACACAAATCTATTTTTGATCCAAATACACATTTATCTATGTACCATTTTTCTAATATTATATGTCCAGTTAACATATTTTCTGTAGCACCAAACCATCCAATCCCTGTCTTTGTAAGATGTTGTGTCCACTTTTGACAGAATTCTGCCCTTTTCATCCAGATAACGACCTCTAAACTTTTCCAGATTTTACACAAATGTGCACAAGGGATATGGGTTTCAGATGCTAAAGTGTCAGATTTTTAACATTCATACATTTGGAGTAACAACCTTATTTCTGCTACTACTCGCTAGAACATACCACAGGGTCCCAACACCTTTTAAAATGTGCACAGAAAAATCACAAGAATAATGGTATTAATTATATAATTTTGACAAGTCCGTAATATGAATTATCCATCTTTTTAAAATTATGCCCTGGCCCAGAGGGGTGTGGTTTGGTTCTCAAAGCACATGGGGAAGCTTCTGTCTGTCCCCGCCTCCAGCTCAGGTGGCTCCCAGAGGCACTGCCCCTCCCCTTTCCTTCCAGGAGGAAGCCGTTTACGACCCCCCTAATATAACATTTGCCTGAGCCCAGGACAGTGCATTGTTTAGTTTCCTGCAGTCCCCAAGTGCCACTCCCCTAATTCAATCAGAGAGGTGTCATCTCCTTTTGGCAGGGGCAGCAGAATGCAGCCAGGCCTGGGAACACAGCTGCTGATCAAGTTTCAACTCCTGTCGGGGGTAGTTGTCAGGCAGAATTCAATCTCTTTGAACTTTAAGACTCTTTTTAATCAAGGCACAGTTCTGCAAGACAGCTCTCCTGTCGGAGTTTAGACCACTAGCGCTGGCTTGTGGAAATTGTCGGTACTGCAACTATTTTTTTAGGAGTTGTCTTGAATTTGACAGGAGAATTTTGCTATTGTTTTGATGGGCATCCTTACAGTAGAGTGGTGATGTGGAACACCCCACAAGAGGTTGAATCTTGAGAGTGGTCTTGTGCCCATGATTTTAGCAACTTTTTGACATCAATAAAAACGGATTTTTGAACAAAAGTCTCCTGTATTAGCTATCTTGCAATGTTCGAAATGGACATTTTGAGCTTGCACTTCAGAAAAACAGAGGTGATTTCAAGGCGCTTTTGATCTAACAGGCCCTGCTAGTCTTTTGATTTAGTTTTGTTTTGGGATAGAATGATGGGCAGCGACAGCTCATCCCCACATCTATCCAGTCCAATAATTCGACATGGGTCAAAACCCTTGACAATAGCTACCTACACATGACACACACTACCTGCACCAGACACACACTACCTGCAGGTCTGACAAACGGGTGGACAGTTGGGGTGACTATGCATACTATTCACACGTACATACATCTTATTCCAGGGTTGCTGCCACATGGGTTGCAAGAGATGCAGGCTTTGGAATTATCATCCCTTTTAGGTCATGGATCTGTGGGATTATGTTGAGCAGATTCCCCTGGAGTAGGTAGAGTAGAATTTCCACAGTAGATCAACGGGAATAATGTGTGTAATCCCTAAATGGTGGCATCAATTTGTGGATATCAATGGTGATGGGGCAACATCCCCATTAGTTACCAGGGATGTGATGGAAGCAGTTTTTGGTCACAGCACAGAGGGTACAAGGGCATGCTGAGATTGGACCTAAGGTGACAAAAAGGGGTCTGGGTCAGGTTAGGGGAGCCTGGTAAGTAACGGACCGATTTACACCCACTCCTTAACAGTAAAACAGAGTGTGTACGACCTCCTGAAAATGGCACTGTTGTATTTTGAACAGGGAAACGGAAGTGGGATCCCTCTGGCCAATTAAATTTAGTACTTGGCAAGGGGGCATTTATATTAAATAAATTAGGAAGGCAAATGGGGTGATATTGTGGAGTTCAGAGTCTTTTTCATACACTTTTTATTCTTTTGGTCTCGGACACAAACTCCAAATCCATCCCTCATCTCCAGTTTATCTAGGTTTCAAGTCAATGTTTTGAATGTAGTTGCAGCATGGCCTGTGCCATTCTCACCATGGGAAGAGATTGGCGCTTTCCCTTTTAAATCACGATTCTGTCCTTGTTTCCTCGATTGTGCTGTTGGGTTATATTATTCATGTTTGGGCCAATACACAAGTCATCAGTGGTTACGTAATGGACTGGTCAAGCAGACGTCCGATTGGTGGCAAACGCCTGCTTTTTATCATTTGTGTATGGAAAATGGGAGCTTCCATGTATTTAGTCATTTCTGAATAAATATATAAAATATGCATTTAAAATGTTTGTTCACCAAGCCTGTTTTTCCCTAGTGTTTTGGATGCAACACATTTCTAAATAAAAATGAATTTTATTTTCCTGCTGCATGTTACCTCTGTCCCACTAAATGTTCCCATTGGAGCACCACTTCTCTGCCACCTATTAGGGTGCCTTTCCCCAATAGATTGCACTTGAAAGTCCAATAAGTTACTACGTGAGGTGTTCACATGACTACTACTGAGTAGAGTCTTATTAAATATGCTCCCTGCGATTGTGAAAGTATTGAAACTAATAATGTGCTTCTCCTTTTATGTTAATAGGTGACTGCCCCAGAAAAGCAAAAACAGTGATTGTTCGATTCTCTGGACTATCGCGGTGAAAAGCCTCATTCTTGGAATATGCAATTTCCAAGCATCTTTAGAAGTGCGCAAATTTGGGGTCCAGTTGCCTTTTCAGAGTATTTAGGAACTGGGCTGCGAAGCCTGTTGATACATGATGGCTTCCATCCATGCAACCCCTTCGTGGTAACATCCAGTGACCAAGCGTGTTCATTCTGTAAATCCTGGGGAGAGGGATATCTAGCATGAAAATGACTGTGTGATGTGCAGTAAGAAAAGTATTTTTCATTTGAGCTCTGAATTTGGAAAAGGTTAATTGAAAAGGCTTCTCTTAAGGAGAAGGCACCTGACAAAATAAACTGGCAAGACACGTTACACGTGTGGGAACAATTGCCATCTCAAGAGCATACTTTCTGCCCACATGAAGACATAGGTATAAAACCTTATCAGTGCACTGAATTTGATAACTGTATCATGCAAATGGACGTCATTATCAGCCACCAGCAAATGAATAAAGGTGATAAACCTTATGAGTGCATTCAATGTCAGAAAGGGTTTGCTACAAAGGGGGAGCTTGCTATCCACCAGAGAACACATACAGGTGAGAAGCCTTATGAGTGCACTGAATGTGGAAAAGGGTTTGCTAAGAAAGGAAAACTTATTAGGCACCATAGAACACATACAGGTGAGAAACCTTATGAGTGCATTGAATGTGGGAAAGGGTTTGCTACAAAGGGAAATCTTACTATCCACCAGAGAACACATACAGGTGAGAAGCCTTATGAGTGCACTGAATGTGGAAAAGGGTTTGCTACAAAGGGAAATCTTACTATCCACCAGAGAACACATACAGGTGGGAAGCCTTATGAGTGCACTGAATGTGGAAAAGGGTTTGCTGAGAAAGGACAACTTATTAGGCACCATAGAACACATACAGGTGAGAATCCTTATGAGTGCACTGAATGTGGGAAAGGGTTTGCTACAAAGGGATATCTTACTAGACACCAGAGAACACATACAGGTGAGAAGCCTTATGGGTGCACTGAATGTGGGAAAGGGTTTGCTACACAGCAGGACCTTACTGTCCACCAGAGAACGCATACAGGTGAGAAGCCTTATGGGTGCACTGAATGTGGGAAAGGGTTTGCTACAAAGGGAGATCTTATTAGGCACCTGAGAACACATACAGGTGAGAAGCCTTATGGGTGCACTGAATGTGGAAAAGGGTTTGCTCAGAAAGGAAAACTTATTTGCCACCAGAGAACACATACAGGTGAGAAGCCTTATGGGTGCACTGAATGTGGAAAAGGGTTTGCTCAGAAAGGAAAACTTATTTGCCACCAGAGAACACATACAGGTGGGAAGCCTTATGAGTGCATTGAATGTGGGAAAGGGTTTGCTTGGAAGGCACATCTTATTAGCCACCAGAGAACACATGCAGGTAAAAAAAATGCATAACTGCGTTGAGTGTGGGAACTGGTTTAGTCCTAAGGTACGTCTTATTTACCAGCACTGAATCAAAAATTGTCAAATTTGTATACTCTCTTTTTGCAGCGATTTCTTAATGGCCCCTCTTCAACTTTTCTCTTTCATGCAAATGCTTGGTAACTCTGCTGTGTAGTAGAATAGGGCCTCATTACGAGGTTGGCGGTAGCCGTGCCTGTATGGCAGCCGGCACTGCCACCCGCGATTAGGCTATTACCGGCCCATTACGAGTTGAATGGGCCGGTAATTGCCATTCGTGGGTGGCAGTGTTACTGCACTCCCCATTCCCATTCTGCCCCAAAGGGCAGAATGGAGATGGGGGATCATGGATGCACCGGCACCGTTAATAACAGGGCCGGTGCAGCTGCAGGTTTTGCTTGTGGGTACCGCACAGGCCGCCAGGTCAGACCTGGTGGGGTGTCGGGCACCCGCGAGTAAAACTCATACTTTGGTGGTACGGTGTGAACGGTGCCGGTGCCATACCGGCACTGTTCACACTGTACCGCCAAAGTTATAATGAGGCCCATAGTCTTGGGTGTGTCTCTAATTTATAACATTGTTCTTGTGCTTACCAATACATACTAATGACTATGAATGGAGCTGGATATCTGATCTCTGGTGTGCTCACGTTTAATCATGAATGAGGAAAAAGGAACAGAGGTCATGGGGGTGTGGTGTGGCTCCACTACTTACACTGGCCTCAATGTATTTTCTGGTGCAAAATGCATAGAGGCACAGAGCCGTGCCAAGCTCCCTGATGGCAGAAATGTTTCTAGAGAACAGCTGCACTGGGATATGGATATCATAAATGAGTAAACTGTGGCAGGAAGGAATCCATTAGAAATGCCTCTACTGGGAATTACATTTGTACACCCCCATAAAGTAATTTTACTAGCAACATCAACACATAGGGATTAAAATACTGCAAATTTCAATTATTTGGAGCCCTCCTGACTAATAAAAATGGAGAAGGCTATATTCTCACATGGCAATTAGACTAAGCTTGGCACAACACATGTGCGCAAAGACTGTTTTGCAAAGGGAAAACATGGATAATGGCATTCATAAAACTGGACTCTACAATATTACTCAAACCCATTTCCAAGAAATGCGTGCCTCACCAGGAGTGCCATCCTTGCTGAATGCTGCAGTGTTTCCACTGTTTGTAGCATGGTCTACATTTTTCTATTCTCCTCAGGATCCCCTGTACTGTATTACACTATTGCCTATCTCTGTTGGAGTATTTAGGATTAGTAGATGATTCCCTAGCCTGGGATCGACATGTGGGGGTGTGATTGCACATGGGAGGGTGCATGCCCACTATTAAAGCACTAAAAAGAAATTGGTTTGATGAGCAGGGCACAGAGAAGATGTCAAATTATGTGGACATGTATTTTAGAAAAGTGTCATTTTGTGAATAGAGTAGAAAGGGCAAATGTAATAGAAATATGCACTGTGTTGTGAGACAATAAAAGTCATGCAAATTTGGAAATGAAATGGTGCCTTTCTGTCTGAAATGAGTTTTGGGTTTAATGATATCACAGCTGTTCTCTAAATTCCAAGCAGAAATAGTGTTTATAAAATAAAGCTGGTCTTGGAAAAACTGACATGTCTAATGTAAAAGTCTCCCTCCCAGTCTCACGGAGTGAAATGCTGATGAAATGAATATTGAGCTTCAGCCAATATGTCACTGTGTTCATATTAAAAATAAATTGTTAGGAACTCAATTGGTGTTAAATCTTTTTCCCTGACTTTTTGTGTAAACTGCCTTCTGAAACGGAAGTGATTCATTTGTTTTAATTAGTGGGACCACCTCTATTCCAGATTTATGCTGGAATGTATTTATTTTATTTTTGGATTTGTAGAGCGTGCTACATCCCACAGGCATTGAGGCGCTATAAGGACATGTAAGAGCTTGCTTGAGGGTTACAGGAGTGCAGCCCATGGAGAAATGAGTAATACAATTTGCTTGGCTACAGGCTAATACTTTACAGAACAAACCGTAAATGAGCGACAGGAAGAACACAGATAAAAGAATGCATAGCATGATGGGATGGGCCATTCAGACAAATAGCCTGGTTTTGAAGCTGCATGAAAATCAATCATCCTGATTGGGGCTGGGAGGGTGTTCCAAAATGTTGCGGCCATGGTTGGGAAACTGGATCCCCCAGCACATGCTCTACGTGTGGGAGGTGCAGTGATACGATTGGCATAGGCAGAACTAGATGCTCTGGAGGAGGTCTGTTTGGTGATCCTGTGTGCTAAGTACGGGGGCGCCAGGCCATGAAGTCATTTATGTGTGAGGGCCAGTGTTTTGAAGACCATCCTTTCCTTGACAGGTAGCCAGTGTACCTGCCTCCTGACCTCAGAAATGTGATCCCTGCTTGAGATGCCTGTTGCGGCCCTTAAGGCATTGTTCTGAGCTATTTGGAGTTTAGCCAGATTCTTCTGGGATGTCCCAACAAAGAGGGCATTGCAATAGTCCAGCCTTGAACCAATGATGGCCCTTGCGATGGTCATGCAGTTCTGTTGGGAGAGGAAGGGCCTAATTGCATTGATCAGTTTAGAGTGCTAGGCTGCGGAGGATGCAATGGCATTGACCTGCCTATCCATGGGCAGCCTAGGTTCGAGATACATGCCCAGAGTCTTGATTACTTGAGACACTGTGATGGGAATGTTTGTCTTAAACTTTCTTGTCATTACCATGGAGGGAGTGGGTAGTGACAGATGAGGTGGGGTAAGGGGGTGGGAAAGAGGTGATCAAGTAGGGAGCTGCTCGTGACTGAGGGGGTGGGGTAACATGAAGGAGGTGGTAATGGTTTCAGTGGATGGGTGGGAAAGAGGTGAACGTGGTGGGAGGTGGTAGTGATGGAGGATGTGGGGTAGGGAGGAGGTGGTGCTTGTGTTCAAATCTGCAGGGTGTGCCCTTCCACACCTTACCCTTTATCGGCATTAAAGAAAACATGGAGGAAATTAAGATAAGTGTTTACAAATCAATGGATTGATACAAAATTGTGAATTAAACCCACATTCTACATTTGCTGTTTTTGTATAAACATTTGCTAGCATGACCTGCCACTTTTCTTACAACAAATGCGATGGATGAACTTTCTTTTGCATAGAATTGTGATAACTGCGGAGTATACTGCGACACAAGTTAGCATAGCTCTCAACCATTTGTGTTGCAAAGGCGGGTGAACATCACCCGATTTTGTTTTTTGGTGGGTGAGACGCCCATTGGAATTAATGGGCGTACAAGAGGCTTGGCGGGTGAGTCAGCCCTTTTCAAGGCGGGTGACACCTGCCAAAAGTGTGAGAGTTGAGAGCTGAGTTGGACAGGATTTTGGCTGAAGACTTTTTGTGTTGGGGAAAGGCCTCGCTGTCCCTGCACTAGTAGAGTTTCCCTACCTAAACTCAAAAATAAGGATATGTCGGTGTCAGAAGTCCAAAACAAAACCATCCTGTGTGGAAGTACTATTCTGACCCTCGCACTCTAAACAAATGAATTCTAAGGTGAAAAGGATGAATTCTGAGGTGAAAAAGATAATGTGCCTCAATATGACTCTGGCGGTAGCCGGCTGGCGCCGGAGTCATTTTTTTTCTGCCCGGAAAAAAAATATTCCCCATTACCATCGGGTCCCATAGGACTCAATGGGAATGGGGAGGACGGTAGCACCATTAATAACGGAGGGACAGCCAGGGCTGTAATGCCCCAGTGATTCCCCATTGCCAGGCGCCGGAAAAAAAATATAGCATAGGGGAGGCCAACGTGAAGTTTCAAAGTGGTCATACGAGGGTCAAGCTAAATCCCTTGTACAGTCGAAAGTCTTTGACACGTTGTGAAAACTAAGTGAACAGTGATAATTGGCAAACGTGAACCTGACTGAGGGATGCCTGCGAATTGGGGTAAATAGTAATATACCCGAGAACATTGTGATGACAAGTATGATCCCGACTGAGGGATGCCCACAGTGAGTTAATGGTCTGAGCCTGATCGAGGGGGTGGCTAATGTTGATTAAAGGATCAGAGCCCGGCTGAGGGGGATCCAAGGTGAAGAATAGTCGCACGATGTGAAGATTAACAGAAGGAACTTTTGTTTTGTGTCTATAACTATCAGGCCCTCTAAAGCAAGAGACTTTGCATGAACTAGACTTTGGTACAGAAGGCCCTTATATTGTGGAAAGGAATTGTAAGCTTGTGCCGGAGAACCCCTAAAGTGTGCTGTGCTCAAGGGTCCCGCCTTGTCCCATGCTAAAAACGTGGGGAAGGGAGACCCCAGCTTTAGCATCCTGACTTATAATTTTGTGAACACTCTTTTTTTTCTTTTTCTTGTGAACATTATCCAACACTATTTTGTAGCATAGCGGTAAGGATGGGCAATATTTTAATTTAGTATAGGCCCTTTTTATGTGACTAGGCTCCACTAGGACTGTATTGTTAATGTTTGATGGTTGTAGTTTGCTCCCAACTTAGATTTAGGTTTAGTTTAGGGGTTTATTTCACCCATTTTTGCAGTTTAATAAACACCCTTGAACTGTGATCACTTGTGTCTGTCTTACTTTGAACCCATTCCTTCCTTACAGGACACAGGTGTGCGCTTGCTGCCACGAGAGCGCTGCCTGTGCTCCGCATTACTCCGCTCCTCTTCGTCATCCCAGTGTTGTGGGAATAGTGCTGCTTTCCTGAATGCACTGTATGAATGTTTGCAATGGATTTTAAAGGAAACTAGGTTTGGAAGAAGAGTAGGTGGAGTTGGAAAAAGTGTTTTGTAATTTTACAAGGCCATTTAGAGTTTGAGAGTTGGCCTTCTGGGTGTAACAAGATTTGTACTACTCTCCATGGCGCAAAGAGGGAAGGTGTTACAATAGGCTATGGGGAATTGGAGATGTATCTTCAGAAAGGAAATGGGGATGCCATGTCTCACCCGATGACACCATAACCATCTCCTGGAGGCTATCTCCGCCATGTGATCCTCCCTCATATAACCGCCCCCAGGGTCAGGTTCAGGTAGTGACAGCTGTCCCCTGGCCACATGGGAGGAGGTCACAGCCGGTAGAGGAGCTCATTTTCAGGCTACCCTCGGCCTCCTCTTCCCCTTCCCTCATCTCTGTCTTTCTGCTATCCATGAATGGTGTGCCGCCAACGACATCTGCCTTAATGCCAGTAAGATTGAGATTCTACTCATCAGCACACCCACTCACTCCTTCCCTGCAGCTCTCTGGCCGGCCTCTCTTGGCCCTCTTCCTGCTCCTACCTGCAAGGCAAAAAAAACTCGGGGTCATCTTCGACTCCACACTCTCTTTCTCTCCTCACATATCTGACGTCTCTAAGAAGTCACACTAGCAGCTACACCTCCTCAGAGGTATCCCTCCTTTCCTCTCCTTCCCCCAGAAGCTCACTGTCTCTAGAACCCTGGTTCTCTCGAAGCTGGACTACTGTAACAGCCTCTATCTAAATCTGCCTGCCTCTACTCTCCGCCCTCTGCAACTCATCCAGAACAGGACTGCGAGACTTGTCCTTGGCCTCAAGCCCAGGGACCGTATCTCTCCAGGACTGAAATCACTACACTGGCTCCCAGTGGCTGCGAGGATTAAGTTCAAAACCCTCTGCATTGTCCACAAGGCCTTCTGGGCCTTGGGCCAAAATACCTCCAACTCTCTCGTCCTAAATATCTTCCTTCTCGAGCTCTTCGCTCATCCGCCTCCAACTCCCTCAGGGTCAGCCGCTTCTCCAAGCAACGAGTTGGGGGTAGATCTCTCTGCAGCAGGGGCCTCCCTCTGGAACAGCCTTCCTGCCTCCCTGAAACTTGAGGAGAACCATCTCCGGTTCCGGAAGCACCTCAAAACCTTCCTCTTTGCCTCCGCTTTCTCTCCCCTGCTAACATCACTGAATCTGCACCAAATCTGCAACTGGGCCACTCACCGATCTCGGTCCTTGGCCCAGCCACTCTTCCCTGCACTGCCTCCCTGGCAACCCCTGCACTGCGGGACTGTCTCTGTATCCCTTCAGCCCTTCCTCCCGGCACTTACCTTGCACTTCCCATCAGCTGACGCTTATTATTTATCTTGTATTCTACTAACCCTGTACTGCACTTTCCCCTCTCCCTTTCCCCTTGCACTTTTTCCCTTCCCCTCTACCCTTGCACGATCTGAATGACACCTGGCCTAGTAGGATTGTTGTCTGTCTCCCCTTGTTACCCCCACCCCCTGCCTCGTCGCGCCTTGAAACACTTGTGTATAGGCCCGTTACAAATGCCATATCATATCATGATACCATCAGATAATCACAATCCCATGCTTTTTTGCATGGCATTGTGATTCCATTGCTTTTTTTGCACGGGATTGTGATTCCTCTGGTGTTTTTTGCACAGGAGTCTGCATTACCTCCATATAGACACCCACGAGCATGTACACCCCAGCACCTACTCCACTGCCCTCTTCCTTCCTGCACTTGCACGGTCTGAATATTCACAAGGCATCGTAGGTTCGACCGTTCCTTCCCCACTATATTTATATTTTTGTTTATAATATACTTCAATCCCATGTCCCCCGCCCCTCTTGCCGCGTTTAATACACAGACTTAATTTTCTGTATAAGCGCCTAACAAGCAAACAATAAATAAAATGAAATAGCAGTTTGTTGTCCCAGTGCTTTCTCATGATAGGTGCTCCACATGCTGACAGAACTCATACCAAGAAAATGTTTCAACCTCCTGCCTCATTCAGGGCATAAAAACATTGCGCCCAGCCAGAATCCACCTGTTTTCCTATTGGAGTCAGAAAGGTCATTATGGGTTCCTAGTCATGGGGAATGTGAACATGTTATGGTGGAGGGAAAGAGGTGAGAATTTGAGGAAATGTGCTGGTGGTGATGACATGAGTTTTGGAGAAATTGAGTACCGGGTGGTAAATTGTCGCACACTTGGGAATTTTAGACAGATAATCAGTGCTGTGGGAAGAATGCTCTGGTTAAAGGAGGGAAAGAGAAAAGTATTTGGATAAGAGCTGGTAAGGGAGCCCACAGCAGGAGATGTGCTTGCTTAGGAGCTGGATGTAAAGAGGAAATTGTAGAGGTCAAAGAACACACACACTTGAGGAACTCCTCTGATAGAGGGGGTCAAGAGGATGTTGTGGCATGCAAGGAGGAGAAAAACGGGCATTTCAGTAAGTAGGTAGCAATACAGGCTTGGACACTGCCCTGCAAGATGTGGTGCAACAGTCAAAAAGGACGAAGTTGGCAACAGTACAGAAGGCATCAGAAATCCGAGAGAGTGGTGAGGAGGTTTGAAGCATGGGCGAGTGCTGTTTCACTGTGGAATTCAAATGGGATTTGGGTGTTAAGGTGAGGGTGCTGCTGAGTCCATGCATCCCAATTTATGACGATGCAGGTGAGCACCATGTGCTCATGAAATCTTAAATAGTTCAGAAGTGAGACATGACGTGTTAAGCAGGGTTTATGGCATCAACTGTTCTGTATTTACTCTTATACCCTGCCGCCCCCCAACTAAACCCCCCATCAGAAGTAGTGACGGAGTAGAACAGCAGGCAACCTATTGTAGGTTAGGAGATTGCAGTGAACCGGAAGATGTTGAACATGTGAGAGCAGTATGTGCAAGGCAGGGGTGTCAGCACCTTAACTGATCCTGGGTGACAATGGATAGAAAGAAGCATGGGAAGTGTCAGCAGACCAAAGGACGAGTGCTGTTCCTGCTACAGTAGTGGGGGTAAAAAAGAGACAGGCGAAAATTGGGAGGGTGTGTGTAAGTGTGATGGGAAGAGTGTCATGAGGGGATGGGAGTAAAGCACAGCCAATTGGGGTGGCAAGAATGGGCTGGGGGACCTTGATAAGTTACAAGTCTGGGAGCAAAGGGAGTAATGTTACTTCATAATATGTGGCAGTACCTAACCACATACAAGCTGAATTTATCATACCGACTGTACCATGGCTCTTCATAGCTGTGAACAAATTACTCGTGATCTGCATGAGTACAGGGATGAGTACCGGCTAAACTGTCTAACCGGACCGACATTGCTACTAAACCAGCAGTGATCCAAATCCTAAAGGTGAAAGGGGCAGCGCCTTATAGGTATATCACCTTCACCTCTTTTGCTAACGTGGCCTATAGATGGGCTTATCTACAGGAGTGGTGTGAGCTGATAAAGTTGCAACACAAACAATAGTACGATGGTGTCAAAATAAAAGAATGTCAATCAAGGCTCTGAAAATAGGAACTTTAGTAACAATGATCAATGGACACAACAAATTAAACCAGTTAGACCGGGGAGTGCTGCAAGTGTGTTTACTGTTACTGGAGCTCTACACTGACAGTCCAAACCAGAGTCTTTCTACAGTCTCCATCTGTGTGAAGGCGGAGCATCCACGCTAAAACCTGCAGCTACAGTGAAGCGGATTAGTGCAAGTGTGTTTACTGTGTTTCCTGCTGGTTGCTTGATGTTCCCAGCCCTGCTCTATGGAAAAGTTACATCACCCCAGGGGACATTTGAGCCAGTGTTTTCAAAGAGGCAATGGACGGAAGCCTGGGAGGGGAGTGCTTGCTGGTGAGTAAAGTGAGTCACACAGGTATGCTGTGCCTGCTAAACGGTTCTTGTACTCTTAGCATAGCGAGCGCTCCTTGCATTGATATGAAGGTTGTAAACCAGAAGGGGCATCTACTTCTATTTTCTCCCTCTATACAGACTTGCTCAATCCGCCCAGCCTGTCACAAATGAGTATTTACTCCTTAAGGAGTGGTGCAAAGATCTTCCACACCGAAAACCTGGCGGCACACATTGGGATAACCGATCAGGATATGATATGATAGTTTATTTATATAGCGCCTATACACCATGTGTTCCAAAGCGCTTCAAGGCAAGGGAGGGAACAAGGGAAAATACAATGACATTCTTACAGGCATTGAACAGTAAGGATGTGAAATTAACTATCGTACTCGGCCTGACGACATTTCAGATAGTGCAAGAGCTAAGACATAGATAAGGAAGGGAGAGGGAGAGTGGGAAGGAAATGGAAACAGACAGGCGACTACCGTACTAGGCCTGATGACATTTCCGGTAGAGCCGGAGAAAAACAAAAGGTGAGGGAGAGGGGTGCAGAAAGGGAGGGGAGGAACACAACAAGCGACTATCGTACTAGGCCTGACGACATTTCAGATAGTGCTGGGGGGGGGGGGTGGGGAGGAAAAAAACAGTAATGGGAGTGTGGAGGAAACAGACGAGGTTGCTATCATATTAGGTCCAGGGACAATTCTGATAGAGTAAGTGCATAGACGAAAGTAAGGGGAGGAGATAGGAAAAGGGAGAAGGGAAAGGAGGAGAGAACAGAGAGTAAGCAGTCAAAAAGAGTGGAGAAGCAAGAGTGGAGAGCGAATACAATTGCAGAAGTCAGTAGTAACACATAATGTTGCAAGCCAGGATACAAGATGAACAGCATGATTCAGGGCCACCATGAGTACAAGATGCAAAGGAAGTCCAGCATGAAAGTTGAGAAAGAGTGACGCACTGTGAATGAATGAAGGCCATAAAAGTCAAATCCAGCATTGGCCACAAGACGGTGATGGTGAAACCAGAATGTATCAGGACAGACTCCTGCAGAAGTAGGCTGGAGGAGGTTGAGGGGGAGCAGGGTAGAAGAATCAAGCAAAACAGGTAACACCTGTGTGTGAGAAGGGGGGGCACAAGGGAACATCACAGGGGGACCAGAGGGGGCGGGGAAGGCCTGTGGGGACAGAGGGGGTTACACATGTTGGTGCATGCTTACCTTCTGTCTGAGCAGGGGGTCGGGGCCCTGGGTCCTCCTAGTTCGACAGCTGCAAACAGGAATTGCCCTTTTCTTCGTCTGCCCTTCACTGCAGACGCCCGGGCCGAGACAGAAACAAAGCCCCCCCCTGCGTCTCCAGTGCTTCCACCTTGAACAGACACTGCGTTACTACAACTATCTTGTATTATTACAAACAAAACAATTATAGAGATCCCCGCCGAGCCAGTGCAAGAAGTGATCATCCGAATAAAAAATGCTTTGCCACAACAGATTGAGACAATCTTGGAAACACAGTATGTTTCTTTTTCTACACGGCCTCAAATTGTGACAGATGAAAACTTGTCCCAATCCCCACTGTTTGTTTTGCCTAAGAGTCCTTGGACCCTAAGCAAATGCCTTCACCTCTGGACCTTCCACTGCAGGATTCCTCTCAAAATGAAGAGGGATCCATCCACATGCATACTACCATACACAACGTACCCAACAAATCGGGCTCTATCCTTCATGCTCTGATCTTTACCCTTTTCCGGATGGTGAATCCATACGACTCAATCTCTGAGGAATTTTGCAAACAGCACGCCCTCCTAACTACAATGTCCTCCCGATTGGCATTTCTGGAGGGTTTCATCCATGGAAGGGTTCAATGCTAAGATGAATGTTCCGGCAAAGTAGGGGTACCACAGTCAGGAGGGAGGGGGGTCAAGAAGCCAGTACTAGTTCTGCCCTTGAGCCCCTCTCTCCAAAAAAGAAAGTAACCAAGCAGTGAAAACGGAGAACATTAAACACAGTGGGGAAGGAAACAAAATGGGTCAGTTTAAAATCAAAGAAACCCAAAAATCAGACTATTCTCCCAAAACGAGGGTGAAGAGGATCACAGAGTTTCATGAGGAGCCTATGGCGTAGTCAGTCCCCCCCCCCCCTACAATCGAGGAGGTTGCAACTACCAACCACCACCAAATCTAACCCCTGCAAAACACACAAGCAAAAAGCCAGCATGTGCCCCCTAGGAAGGCAAAGAAGTAGTCAAATAAGCAAACAAAGGGCTCCGCGGAAGGGCTAAAGGGCCTAATTGACAAGTTTGTAAAACCCACCGGAAAATCTGTAAAAAGTTCGGATCACAGCGTCCTGGAAATGTATTCGGACATAGAGAGTGTGGGTGAACCAGCTGACCTAAGCTTGGCTCATATGGAAGATTCACGCCAACCTCTGCATTGGTAAACGCATTGACCACGGCGGAGCAGCAGCAATTGGAACACCCAGTGGAAAGCCAGAACAGACTACAGGAGAGGGCTCTGCAACTGGTGCCATTTTCCAAATACAGGCCCTGGGGCCCAAATATCCACTAGAACCAAGCCCTGGTAAGTTGAGACAGCCTACAAACGACTGTCAGTCTCCTAAACCCAAGTGCTCTGATGTGCAAAGAGCGGAATCGCGATGCCCAGGAAATCAATTGAGCACAGCAGCCTACTTGGGAAAGTGAAGTGAGGGATAGACCACGATCGCTAAGCATCCGCTTTGAACGACGACTAACCCATATCTGGGAGAGACAAGACCATATTCCTACCATATGAGGCACATCCTGGGGCAACAACCCCCCCCCCAATCTTTTTTCTTCAATTATTCTTGCTTTGATAAGGACCCCTTTGGGTCGAAACACATGTCAGCTGACCACCATTTAGACCAAGTGTCTACACCATAATAAATAAATAATCTCACTGAGAAATACTACATCCTAGCATGAGAATCAGTGTATGCATAAGATTCACTCAAACCAAAAACTGCAAGGTAACCACGACTGTCTATAATTTCCTTACTAGAGGCGTGGGTTCGCTTCTACCAACCTGGGACCTTGCATAGATATATCCGGAGCATTAGACTAAATGACTAGCTCAGCTCAGGAGTGTTCATATCTCTCAGGAGTGTTCATATCTAGAGCCCCGCCTTCTCTCTACCCTAGCATTGTACTACCTGGGACCTTGCCTAGATATATCCGGAGCATTAGACTAAATGACTAGCTCAGCACAGGAGTGTTCATATCTAGAACCCAGCCTTCTCTCCGGAGCATTAGACTAAATGACTAGCTCAGCACAGGAGTGTTCATATCTAGAGCCAGCCTTCTCTCTACCCTAGCATTGTACTACCCGGGACCTTGCCTAGATATATCCGGAGCATTGGACTAAATGACTAGCTCAGCACAGGAGTGTTCATATCTAGAGCCCAGCCTTCTCTCTACCCTAGCATTGTACTACCTGGGACCTTACCTAGATATATCCGGAGCATTGGACTAAATGACTAGCTCAGCACAGGAGTGTTCATATCTAGAGCCCAGCCTTCTCTCTACCCTAGCATTGTACTACCTGGGACCTTACCTAGATATATCCGGAGCATTGGACTAAATGACTAGCTCAGCACAGGAGTGTTCATATCTAGAGCCCCGCCTTCTCTCTACCCTAGCATTGTACTACCTGGGACCTTGCATAGATATATCCGGAGCATTAGACTAAATGACTAGCTCAGCACAGGAGTGTTCATATCTAGAGCCCAGCCTTCTCTCTACCCTAGCATTGTACTACCTGGGACCTTACCTAGATATATCCGGAGCATTAGACTAAATGACTAGCTCAGCACAGGAGTGTTCATATCTAGAGCGCCGCCTTCTCTCTACCCTAGCATTGTACTACCTGGGACCTTGCATAGATACATCCGGAGCATTAGACTAAATGACTAGCTCAGCACAGGAGTGTTCATATCTAGAGCCCAGCCTTCTCTCTACCCTAGCATTGTACTACCTGGGACCTTGCCTAGATATATCCGGAGCATTAGACTAAATGACCAGCTCAGCACAGGAGTGTTCATATCTAGAGCCCCGCCTTCTCTCTACCCTAGCATTGTACTACCTGGGACCTTGCATAGATATATCCGGAGCATTAGACTAAATGACTAGCTCAGCACAGGAGTGTTCATATCTAGAGCCCAGCCTTCTCTCTACCCTAGCATTGTACTACCTGGGACCTTGCATAGATATATCCGGAGCATTAGACTAAATGACTAGCTCAGCACAGGAGTGTTCATATCTAGAGCCCCGCCTTCTCCCTGCCCTAGCATTTTACTACCTGGGACCTTGCCTAGATATATCCGGAGCATTAGACTAAATGACTAGCTCAGCACAGGAGTGTTCATATCTAGAACCCCGCCTTCTCTCTGCCCTAGCATTTTACTACCTGGGACCTTGCCTAGATATATCCGGAGCATTAGACTAAACGACTAGCTCAGCACAGGAGTGTTCATATCCAGAGCCCCGCCTTCTCTCTACCCTAGCATTGTACTACCTGTGACCTTGCATAGATACATCCGGAGCATTAGACTAAATGACTAGCTCAGCACAGGAGTGTTCATATCTAGAACCCCGCCTTCTCTCTGCCCTAGCATTGTACTACCTGGGACCTTGCCTAGATATATCCAGAGCATTAGACTAAATGACTAGCTCAGCACAGGAGTGTTCATATCTAGAGCCCCGCCTTCTCTCTGCCCTAGCATTGTACTACCTGGGACCTTGCCTAGATACATCCGGAGCATTAGACTAAATGACTAGCTCAGCACAGGAGTGTTCATATCTAGAGCCCCGCCTTCTCTCTGCCCTAGCATTGTACTACCTGGGACCTTGCATAGATATATCCGGAGCATTAGACTAAATGACTAGCTCAGCACAGGAGTGTTCATATCTAGAGCCAGCCTTCTCTCTACCCTAGCATTGTACTACCTGGGACCTTGCATAGATATATCCGGAGCATTAGACTAAATGACTAGCTCAGCACAGGAGTGTTCATATCTAGAGCACCGCCTTCTCTCTACCCTAGCATTGTACTACCTATGACCTTGCCTAGATATATCCGGAGCATTAGACTAAATGACTAGCTCAGCACAGGACTGTTCATATCTAGAGCCCAGCCTTCTCTCTACCCTAGCATTGTACTACCTGGGACCTTGCATAGATATATCCGGAGCATTAGACTAAATGACTAGCTCAGCACAGGACTGTTCATATCTAGAGCCCAGCCTTCTCTCTACCCTAGCATTGTACTACCTGGGACCTTGCATAGATATATCCGGAGCATTAGACTAAATGACTAGCTCAGCACAGGAGTGTTCATATCTAGAGCCCCGCCTTCTCTCTACCCTAGCATTGTACTACCTGGGACCTTGCATAGATATATCCGGAGCATTAGACTAAATGACTAGCTCAGCACAGGAGTGTTCATATCTAGAGCCCAGCCTGCTCTCTACCCTAGCATTGTACTACCTGGGACCTTGCCTAGATATATCGGGAGCATTAGACTAAACGACTAGCTCAGCACAGTAGTGTTCATATCTAGAGCCCCGCCTTCTCTCTGCCCTAGCATTGTACTACCTGGGACCTTGCCTAGATATATCCGGAGCATTAGACTAAATGACTAGCTCAGCACAGGAGTGTTCATATCTAGAGCCCCGCCTTCTCTCTACCCTAGCATTGTACTACCTGGGACCTTGCCTAGATGCATCCGGAGCATTAGACTAAATGATTAGCTCAGCACAGGAGTGTTTATATCTAGAGCCCCGCCTTCTCTCTACCCTAGCATTGTACTACCTGGGACCTTGCCTAGATATATCCGGAGCATTAGACTAAATGACTAGCTCAGCACAGGAGTGTTCATATCTAGAGCCAGCCTTCTCTCTACCCTAGCATTGTACTACCTGGGACCTTGCCTAGATATATCCGGAGCATTAGACTAAATGACTAGCTCAGCACAGGAGTGTTCATATCTAGAGCCCAGCCTTCTCTCTACCCTAGCATTGTACTACCTGGAACCTTGCATAGATATATCCGGAGCATTAGACTAAATGACTAGCTCAGCACAGGAGTGTTCATATCTAGAGCCCCGCCTTCTCTCTACCCTAGCATTGTACTACCTGGGACCTTGCCTAGATATATCCGGAGCATTAGACTAAATGACTAGCTCAGCACAGGAGTGTTCATATCTAGAGCCCCGCCTTCTCTCTACCCTAGCATTGTACTACCTGGGACCTTGCCTAGATACATCCGGAGCATTAGACTAAATGACTAGCTCAGCACAGGAGTGTTCATATCTAGAGCCCCGCCTTCTCTCTACCCTAGCATTGTACTACCTGGGACCTTGCATAGATATATCCGGAGCATTAGACTAAATGACTAGCTCAGCACAGGAGTGTTCATATCTAGAGCCCCGCCTTCTCTCTACCCTAGCATTGTACTACCTGGGCCCTTGCCTAGATATAACCGGAGCATTAGACTAAATGACTAGCTCAGCACAGGAGTGTTCATATCTAGAGCCCCGCCTTCTCTCTATCCTAGCATTGTACTACCTGTGACCTTGCATAGATATATCCGGAGCATTAGACTAAATGACTAGCTCAGCACAGGAGTGTTCATATCTAGAGCCCAGCCTTCTCTCTACCCTAGCATTGTACTACCTGGGACCTTGCATAGATACATCCGGAGCATTAGACTAAATGACTAGCTCAGCACAGGAGTGTTCATATCTAGAGCCAGCCTTCTCTCTACCCTAGCATTGTACTACCTGGGACCTTGCATAGATATATCCGGAGCATTAGACTAAATGACTAGCTCAGCACAGGAGTGTTCATATCTATAGCCCCGCCTTCTCTCTACCCTAGCATTGTACTACCTGTGACCTTGCCTAGATATATCCGGAGCATTAGACTAAATGACTAGCTCAGCACAGGAGTGTTCATATCTAGAGCCAGCCTTCTCTCTACCCTAGCATTGTACTACCTGGGACCTTGCATAGATATATCCGGAGCATTAGACTAAATGACTAGCTCAGCACAGGAGTGTTCATATCTAGAGCCCAGCCTTCTCTCTACCCTAGCATTGTACTACCTGGGACCTTGCATAGATATATCCGGAGCATTAGACTAAATGACCAGCTCAGCACAGGAGTGTTCATATCTAGAGCCCCGCCTTCTCTCTACCCTAGCATTGTACTACCTGGGACCTTGCATAGATATATCCGGAGCATTAGACTAAATGACTAGCTCAGCACAGGAGTGTTCATATCTAGAGCCCAGCCTTCTCTCTACCCTAGCATTGCACTACCTGGGACCTTGCATAGATATATCAGGAGCATTAGACTAAATGACTAGCCTAGCACAGGAGTGTTCATATCTAGAGCCCAGCCTTCTCTCTATCCTAGCATTGCACTAACTGGGACCCTGCCTAGATATATCCGGAGCATTAGACTAAATGACTAGCTCAGCACAGGAGTGTTCATATCTAGAGCCCAGCCTTCTCTCTACCCTAGCATTGTACTACCTGGGACCTTGCCTAGATATATCCGGAGCATTAGACTAAATGACTAGCTCAGCACAGGAGTGTTCATATCTAGAGCCCAACCTTCTCTCTACTCTAGCATTGTACTACCTGGGACCTTGCCTAGATATATCCAGAGCATTAGACTAAATGACAAGCTCAGCACAGGAGTGTTCATATCTAGAGCCCGGCCTTCTCTCTGCCCTAGCATTGTACTACCTGGGACATTGCCTAGATATATCCGGAGCATTAGACTAAATGACTAGCCCAGCACAGGAGTGTTCATATCTCGAACCCCGCCTTCTCTCTGCCCTAGCATTGTACTACCTGGGACCTTGCCTAGATATATCCGGAGCATTAGACTAAATGACTGGCTCAGCACAGGAGTCTTCATATCTAGAGCCCCGCCTTCTCTCTACCCTAGCATTGTACTACCTGGGACTTTGCCTAGATATATCCGGAGCATTAGACTAAATGACTAGCTCAGCACAGGAGTCTTCATATCTAGAGCCCCGCCTTCTCTCGACCCTAGCATTGTACTACCTGGGACCTTGCATAGATATATCCGGAGCATTAGACTAAATGACTAGCTCAGCACAGGAGTGTTCATATCTAGAGCCCCGCCTTCTCTCTACCCTAGCATTGTACTACCTGGGCCCTTGCCTAGATATAACCGGAGCATTAGACTAAATGACTAGCTCAGCACAGGAGTGTTCATATCTAGAGCCCCGCCTTCTCTCTGCCCTAGCATTGTACTACCTGTGACCTTGCCTAGATATATCCGGAGCATTAGCCTAAATGACTAGCTCAGCACAGGAGTGTTCATATCTAGAGCCCCGCCTTCTCTCTGCCCTAGCATTGTACTACCTGTGACCTTGCCTAGATATATCCGGAGCATTAGCCTAAATGACTAGCTCAGCACAGGAGTGTTCATATCTAGAGCCCCGCCTTCTCTCTACCCTAGCATTGTACTACCTGGGACCTTGCCTAGATATATCCGGAGCATTAGACTAAATGACTAGCTCAGCACAGGAGTCTTCATATCTAGAGCCCCGCCTTCTCTCTACCCTAGCATTGTACTACCTGGGACCTTGCCTAGATATATCCGGAGCATTAGACTAAATGGGCCTCATTCCGAGTATGGCGTTAAGGGATAGCGGCCACCGCTAACGAGAGCGGTGGCGGTAATCCCTTACCGCCATACTCCGAGTTCCCTTAGCGCCATGGTGCTTTTAACACCTGCTTTTAGCAGGCGTTAAATACCATGGCGCTAAGGGACCTTGATGTTAATTACGCCACCGTAATTTACGGTGGCGTAATTGACGCCTTCCCCACTCCCATTATGCCCTATGGGGCAAGAATGGGAATGGGGAAGGGTAAATGGGGATTGGGGAATTACCGCCCCGCCAACCTTGGAATGGGGCGGTAATTCCGCCAACCACCAAGGCGCTGCCGGTCCGGGTACGGCGTCAACCAAGGCGTTAATAGCGCCATTGGTTAGCGCCGTACTCGGAATGAGGCCCAATGACTAGCTCAGCACAGGAGTGTTCATATCTAGAGCCCCACCTTCTCTCTACCCTAGCATTGTACTACCTGGGACCTTGCCTAGATATATCCGGAGCATTAGACTAAATGACTAGCTCAGCACAGGCATGTTCATATCTAGAGCCCCGCCTTCTCTCTACCCTAGCATTGTACTACCTGGGACCTTGCCTAGATATATCCGGAGCATTAGACTAAATGACTAGCTCAGCACAGGAGTGTTCATATCTAGAGCCCCGCCTTCTCTCTACCCTAGCATTGTACTACCTGGGACCTTGCCTAGATATATCCGGAGCATTAGACTAAATGACTAGCTCAGCACAGGAGTCTTCATATCTAGAGCCCCGCCTTCTCTCTACCCTAGCATTGTACTACCTGGGACCTTGCCTAGATATATCCGGAGCATTAGACTAAATGACTAGCTCAGCACAGGAGTCTTCATATCTAGAGCCCCGCCTTCTCTCTACCCTAGCATTGTACTACCTGGGACCTTGCATAGATATATCCGGAGCATTAGACTAAATGACTAGCTCAGCACAGGAGTCCTCATATCTAGAGCCCCGCCTTCTCTCTACCCTAGCATTGTACTACCTGGGACCTTGCCTAGATATATCCGGAGCATTAGACTAAATGACTAGCTCAGCACAGGCATGTTCATATCTAGAACCCCGCCTTCTCTCTGCCCTAGCATTGTACTACCTGGGACCTTGCCTAGATATATCCGGAGCATTAGCCTAAATGACTAGCTCAGCACAGGAGTGTTCATATCTAGAGCCCCGCCTTCTCTCTACCCTAGCATTGTACTACCTGGGACCTTGCCTAGATATATCCGGAGCATTAGACTAAATGACTAGCTCAGCACAGGAGTCTTCATATCTAGAGCCCCGCCTTCTCTCTACCCTAGCATTGTACTACCTGGGACCTTGCCTAGATATATCCGGAGCATTAGACTAAATGACTAGCTCAGCACAGGAGTCTTCATATCTAGAGCCCCGCCTTCTCTCTACCCTAGCATTGTACTACCTGGGACCTTGCCTAGATATATCCGGAGCATTAGACTAAATGACTAGCTCAGCACAGGAGTCTTCATATCTAGAGCCCCGCCTTCTCTCTACCCTAGCATTGTACTACCTGGGACCTTGCATAGATATATCCGGAGCATTAGACTAAATGACTAGCTCAGCACAGGAGTCCTCATATCTAGAGCCCCGCCTTCTCTCTACCCTAGCATTGTACTACCTGGGACCTTGCCTAGATATATCCGGAGCATTAGACTAAATGACTAGCTCAGCACAGGAGTGTTCATATCTAGAGCCCCGCCTTCTCTCTACCCTAGCATTGTACTACCTGGGACCTTGCCTAGATATATCCGGAGCATTAGACTAAATGACTAGCTCAGCACAGGAGTGTTCATATCTAGAGCCCCGCCTTCTCTCTACCCTAGCATTGTACTACCTGGGACCTTGCCTAGATATATCCGGAGCATTAGACTAAATGACTAGTTCAGCACAGAAGTGTTCATATCTAGAGCCCCACCTTCTCTCTACCCTAGCATTGTACTACCTGGGACCTTGCCTAGATATATCCGGAGCATTAGACTAAATGACTAGCTCAGCACAGGCATGTTCATATCTAGAGCCCCGCCTTCTCTCTACCCTAGCATTGTACTACCTGGGACCTTGCCTAGATATATCCGGAGCATTAGACTAAATGACTAGCTCAGCACAGGAGTGTTCATATCTAGAGCCCCGCCTTCTCTCTACCCTAGCATTGTACTACCTGGGACCTTGCCTAGATATATCCGGAGCATTAGACTAAATGACTAGCTCAGCACAGGAGTGTTCATAACTAGAGCCCCGCCTTCTCTCTACCCCAGCATTGTACTACCTGGGACCTTGCCTAGATATATCCGGAGCATTAGACTAAATGACTAGCTCAGCACAGGAGTATTCCTATCTAGAGCCCCGCCTTCTCTCTACCCCAGCATTGTACTACCTGGGACCTTGCCTAGATATATCCGGAGCATTAGACTAAATGACTAGCTCAGCACAGGAGTGTTCATATCTAGAGCCCCGCCTTCTCTCTACCCCAGCATTGTACTACCTGGGACCTTGCCTAGATATATCCGGAGCATTAGACTAAATGACTAGCTCAGCACAGGAGTGTTCATATCTAGAGCCCCGCCTTCTCTCTACCCTAGCATTGTACTACCTGGGACCTTGCCTAGATATATCCGGAGCATTAGACTAAATGACTAGCTCAGCACAGGAGTGTTCATATCTAGAGCCCCACCTTCTCTCTACCCTAGCATTGTACTACCTGGGACCTTGCCTAGATATATCCGGAGCATTAGACTAAATGACTAGCTCAGCACAGGCATGTTCATATCTAGAGCCCCGCCTTCTCTCTACCCTAGCATTGTACTACCTGGGACCTTGCCTAGATATATCCGGAGCATTAGACTAAATGACTAGCTCAGCACAGGAGTGTTCATATCTAGAGCCCCGCCTTCTCTCTACCCTAGCATTGTACTACCTGGGACCTTGCCTAGATATATCCGGAGCATTAGACTAAATGACTAGCTCAGCACAGGAGTCTTCATATCTAGAGCCCCGCCTTCTCTCTACCCTAGCATTGTACTACCTGGGACCTTGCCTAGATATATCCGGAGCATTAGACTAAATGACTAGCTCAGCACAGGAGTCTTCATATCTAGAGCCCCGCCTTCTCTCTACCCTAGCATTGTACTACCTGGGACCTTGCATAGATATATCCGGAGCATTAGACTAAATGACTAGCTCAGCACAGGAGTCCTCATATCTAGAGCCCCGCCTTCTCTCTACCCTAGCATTGTACTACCTGGGACCTTGCCTAGATATATCCGGAGCATTAGACTAAATGACTAGCTCAGCACAGGCATGTTCATATCTAGAACCCCGCCTTCTCTCTGCCCTAGCATTGTACTACCTGGGACCTTGCCTAGATATATCCGGAGCATTAGCCTAAATGACTAGCTCAGCACAGGAGTGTTCATATCTAGAGCCCCGCCTTCTCTCTACCCTAGCATTGTACTACCTGGGACCTTGCCTAGATATATCCGGAGCATTAGACTAAATGACTAGCTCAGCACAGGAGTCTTCATATCTAGAGCCCCGCCTTCTCTCTACCCTAGCATTGTACTACCTGGGACCTTGCCTAGATATATCCGGAGCATTAGACTAAATGACTAGCTCAGCACAGGAGTCTTCATATCTAGAGCCCCGCCTTCTCTCTACCCTAGCATTGTACTACCTGGGACCTTGCCTAGATATATCCGGAGCATTAGACTAAATGACTAGCTCAGCACAGGAGTCTTCATATCTAGAGCCCCGCCTTCTCTCTACCCTAGCATTGTACTACCTGGGACCTTGCCTAGATATATCCGGAGCATTAGACTAAATGACTAGCTCAGCACAGGAGTCTTCATATCTAGAGCCCCGCCTTCTCTCTACCCTAGCATTGTACTACCTGGGACCTTGCCTAGATATATCCGGAGCATTAGACTAAATGACTAGCTCAGCACAGGAGTGTTCATATCTAGAGCCCCGCCTTCTCTCTACCCTAGCATTGTACTACCTGGGACCTTGCCTAGATATATCCGGAGCATTAGACTAAATGACTAGCTCAGCACAGGAGTGTTCATAACTAGAGCCCCGCCTTCTCTCTACCCCAGCATTGTACTACCTGGGACCTTGCCTAGATATATCCGGAGCATTAGACTAAATGACTAGCTCAGCACAGGAGTGTTCATATCTAGAGCCCCGCCTTCTCTCTACCCTAGCATTGTACTACCTGGGACCTTGCCTAGATATATCCGGAGCATTAGACTAAATGACTAGCTCAGCACAGGAGTGTTCATATCTAGAGCCCCGCCTTCTCTCTACCCTAGCATTGTACTACCTGGGACCTTGCCTAGATATATCCGGAGCATTAGACTAAATGACTAGCTCAGCACAGGAGTGTTCATATCTAGATCCCCGCCTTCTCTCTACCCTAGAATTGTACTACCTGGGACCTTGCATAGATATATCCGGAGCATTAGACTAAATGACTAGCTCAGCACAGGAGTGTTCATATCTAGAGCCCAGCCTTCTCTCTACCCTAGCATTGTACTACCTGGGACCTTGCCTAGATATATCTGGAGCATTAGACTAAATGACTAGCTCAGCACAGGAGTGTTCATATCTAGAGCCCCGCCTTCTCTCTACCCTAGCATTGTACTACCTGGGACCTTGCCTAGATATATCCGGAGCATCAGACTAAATGACTAGCTCAGCACAGGAGTGTTCATATCTAGAGCCCCGCCTTCTCTCTACCCTAGAATTGTACTACCTGGGACCTTGCATAGATATATCCGGAGCATTAGACTAAATGACTAGCTCAGCACAGGAGTGTTCATATCTAGAGCCCCGCCTTCTCTCGACCCTAGAATTGTACTACCTGGGACCTTGCATAGATATATCCGGAGCATTAGACTAAATGACTAGCTCAGCACAGGAGTGTTCATATCTAGAGCCCCGCCTTCTCTCGACCCTAGAATTGTACTACCTGGGACCTTGCATAGATATATCCGGAGCATTAGACTAAATGACTAGCTCAGCACAGGAGTGTTCATATCTAGAGCCCCGCCTTCTCTCTACCCTAGCATTGTACTACCTGGGCCCTTGCCTAGATATAACCGGAGCATTAGACTAAATGACTAGCTCAGCACAGGAGTGTTCATATCTAGAGCCCCGCCTTCTCTCTACCCTAGCATTGTACTACCTGGGCCCTTGCCTAGATATAACCGGAGCATTAGACTAAATGACTAGCTCAGCACAGGAGTGTTCATATCTAGAGCCCCGCCTTCTCTCTGCCCTAGCATTGTACTACCTGGGACCTTGCCTAGATATATCCGGAGCATTAGCCTAAATGACTAGCTCAGCACAGCAGTGTTCATATCTAGAACCCCGCCTTCTCTCTGCCCTAGCATTGTACTACCTGGGACCTTGCCTAGATATATCCGGAGCATTAGCCTAAATGACTAGCTCAGCACAGGAGTGTTCATATCTAGAGCCCCGCCTTCTCTCTACCCTAGCATTGTACTACCTGGGACCTTGCATAGATATATCCGGAGCATTAGACTAAATGACTAGCTCAGCACAGGAGTGTTCATATCTAGAACTCCGCCTTCTCTCTACCCTAGCATTGTACTACCTGGGACCTTGTCTAGATATATCCGGAGCATTAGACTAAATGACTAGCTCAGCACAGGAGTGTTCATATCTAGAACCCAGCCTTCTCTCTACCCTAGCATTGTACTACCTGGGACCTTGCCTAGATATATCCGGAGCATTAGACTAAATTACTAGCTCAGCACAGGAGTGTTCATATCTAGAGCCCCGCCTTCTCTCTACCCTAGCATTGTACTACCTGGGACCTTGCCTAGATATATCCGGAGCATTAGACTAAATGACTAGCTCAGCACAGGAGTCTTCATATCTAGAGCCCCGCCTTCTCTCTACCCTAGCATTGTACTACCTGGGACCTTGCCTAGATATATCCGGAGCATTAGACTAAATGACTAGCTCAGCACAGGAGTCCTCATATCTAGAGCCCCGCCTTCTCTCTACCCTAGCATTGTACTACCTGGGACCTTGCATAGATATATCCGGAGCATTAGACTAAATGACTAGCTCAGCACAGGAGTCCTCATATCTAGAGCCCCGCCTTCTCTGTACCCTAGCATTGTACTACCTGGGACCTTGCCTAGATATATCCGGAGCATTAGACTAAATGACTAGCTCAGCACAGGAGTGTTCATATCTAGAGCCCCGCCTTCTCTCTACCCTAGCATTGTACTACCTGGGACCTTGCCTAGATATATCCGGAGCATTAGACTAAATGACTAGCTCAGCACAGGAGTGTTCATATCTAGAGCCCCGCCTTCTCTCTACCCTAGCATTGTACTACCTGGGACCTTGCCTAGATATATCCGGAGCATTAGACTAAATGACTAGCTCAGCACAGGAGTGTTCATATCTAGAGCCCCGCCTTCTCTCTACCCTAGCATTGTACTACCTGGGACCTTGCCTAGATATATCCGGAGCATTAGACTAAATGACTAGCTCAGCACAGGAGTGTTCATATCTAGAGCCCCGCCTTCTCTCTACCCTAGCATTGTACTACCTGGGACCTTGCCTAGATATATCCGGAGCATTAGACTAAATGACTAGCTCAGCACAGGCGTGTTCATATCTAGAGCCCCGCCTTCTCTCTACCCTAGCATTGTGCTACCTGGGACCTTGCCTAGATATATCCGGAGCATTAGACTAAATGACTAGCTCAGCACAGGAGTGTTCATATCTAGAGCCCCGCCTTCTCTCTACCCTAGCATTGTACTACCTGGGACCTTGCCTAGATATATCAGGAGCATTAGACTAAATGACTAGCTCAGCACAGGAGTGTTCATAACTAGAGCCCCGCCTTCTCTCTACCCCAGCATTGTACTACCTGGGACCTTGCCTAGATATATCCGGAGCGTTAGACTAAATGACTAGCTCAGCACAGGAGTGTTCATATCTAGAGCCCCGCCTTCTCTCTACCCCAGCATTGTACTACCTGGGACCTTGCCTAAATATATCCGGAGCATTAGACTAAATGACTAGCTCAGCACAGGAGTGTTCATATCTAGAGCCCCGCCTTCTCTCTACCCTAGCATTGTACTACCTGGGACCTTGCCTAGATATATCCGGAGCATTAGACTAAATGACTAGCTCAGCACAGGAGTGTTCATATCCAGAGCCCAGCCTTCTCTCTACCCTAGCATTGTACTACCTGGGACCTTGCCTAGATATATCCGGAGCATTAGACTAAATGACTAGCTCAGCACAGGAGTGTTCATATCCAGAGCCCCGCCTTCTCTCTACCCTAGAATTGTACTACCTGGGACCTTGCATAGATATATCCGGAGCATTAGACTAAATGACTAGCTCAGCACAGGAGTGTTCATATCTAGAGCCCAGCCTTCTCTCTACCCTAGCATTGTACTACCTGGGACCTTGCCTAGATATATCCGGAGCATTAGACTAAATGACTAGCTCTGCACAGGAGTGTTCATATCTAGAGCCCAGCCTTCTCTCTACCCTAGCATTGTACTACCTGGGACCTTGCATAGATGTATCCGGAGCATTAGACTAAATGACTAGCTCAGAACAGGAGTGTTCATATCCAGAGCCCAGCCTTCTCTCTACCCTAGCATTGTACTACCTGGGACCTTGCATAGATATATCCGGAGCATTAGACTAAATGACTAGCTCAGCACAGGAGTGTTCATATCTAGAGCCCAGCCTTCTCTCTACCCTAGCATTGTACTACCTGGGACCTTGCCTAGATATATCCGGAGCATTAGACTAAATGACCAGCTCAGCACAGGAGTGTTCATATCTAGAGCCCAGCCTTCTCTCTACCCTAGCATTGTACTACCTGGGACCTTGCCTAGATATATCCGGAGCATTAGACTAAATGACCAGCTCAGCACAGGAGTGTTCATATCTAGAGCCCCGCCTTCTCTCTACCCTAGCATTGTACTACCTGGGACCTTGCCTAGATATATCCGGAGCATTAGACTAAATGACTAGCTCAGCGCAGGAGTGTTCATATCTAGAGCCAGCCTTCTCTGTACCCTAGCATTTTACTACCTGGGACCTTGCATAGATATATCCGGAGCATTAGACTAAATGACTAGCTCAGCGCAGGAGTGTTCATATCTAGAGCCCCTCCTTCTCTGTACCCTAGCATTGTACTACCTGGGACCTTGCCTAGATATATCCGGAGCATTAGACTAAATGACTAGCTCAGCGCAGGAGTGTTCATATCTAGAGCCCCGCCTTCTCTCTGCCCTAGCATTGTACTACCTGGGACCTTGCATAGATATATCCGGAGCATTAGACTAAATGACTAGCTCAGCGCAGGAGTGTTCATATCTAGAGCCCCGCCTTCTCTCTGCCCTAGCATTGTACTACCTGGGACCTTGCCTAGATATATCCGGAGCATTAGATTAAATGACCAGCTCAGCACAGGAGTGTTCATATCTAGAGCCCCGCCTTCTCTCTGCCCTAGCATTGTACTACCTGGGACCTTGCCTAGATATATCCGGAGCATTAGACTAAATGACCAGCTCAGTACAGGAGTGTTCATATCTAGAGCCCCGCCTTCTCTCTACCCTAGCATTGTACTACCTGGGACCTTGCATAGATATATCCGGAGCATTAGACTAAATGACTAGCTCAGCACAGGACTGTTCATATCTAGAGCCAGCCTTCTCTCTACCCTAGCATTGTACTACCTGGGACCTTGCATAGATATATCCTGAGCATTAGACTAAATGACTAGCTCAGCACAGGAGTGTTCATATCTAGAGCCCCGCCTTCTCTCTACTCTAGCATTGTACTACCTGGGACCTTGCCTAGATATAACCGGAGCATTAGACTAAATGACTAGCTCAGCACAGGAGTGTTCATGTCTAGAGCCCCGCCTTCTCTCTACCCTAGCATTGTACTAACTGTGACCTTGCATAGATATATCCGGAGCATTACACTAAATGACTAGCTCAGCACAGGACTGTTCATGTCTAGAGCCCAGCCGTCTCTCTGCCCTAGCATTGTACTACCTGGGACCTTGCATAGATATATCCGGAGCATTAGACTAAATGATTAGCTCAGCACAGGAGTGTTCATATCTAGAACCCAGCCTTCTCTCTGCCCTAGCATTGTACTACCTGGGACCTTGCATAGATATATCCGGAGCATTAGACTGACAGGCCGATTCATGGAATAATTAGCGCGGCGCAAGTGGGCAAAAAGTGTGAATCGCAGTGGAATAGCGAAAATCGCAGTGCAAGTGCGAAAATCACACGAAAAGCAGCACACATCGATTCATGGAAGGCCGTGCACGAGAAAACCAGCGGATGTGCGATAAAAAAGTGCGCGGCGCACATTGGCGCACAGGCCATCTAACAGCGTGCGCCAGGTCACAGCGAAAATCGCACAAGCCACAGCGAAAATCGCACATAGCGCGGCGCACGCAACAAAAGTAGGCGGAACACGGGCGTAACACTCGGAATGGGGAACAACTTGCCAAAACGTGGGCGTCACAGGGGAAGTACAGGGCACAAGTGCGCGGAACGCCCACACGCTCGCCTACAACACGTATTCATGGAATAGAATAGGGCAAAAAAGCGCACCGTCAAACCAGCGAACAGGCACAAACACGACCGCCACAAGAAAGCAGGCGGTAGCGTCTCTGCGGCTGTAAGAAATGTGCGCCAAAAGGTGCGCCAACAAATAGCACCTATATACTGCCATGATGAATGTCCTATACTGTGGCCCTCCAGGACAAATGACGTGCAAAGGGGTACCCACAAACACGGACACCCGCTGACAAAAAATAAGTGTGCGTGTATACCGGGGTGCGCGGGAAGTCTCACACGCGATTTGGCCGGGTACGTGTATTTCAGGGGTGCGCGGGAAGTTCCACACGCGATTTCATCAGGGTACGTGTTTTTCAGGGGTGCGCGGGAAGTTCCACACGCAATTTCATCAGGGTATGTGTATTTCAGGGGTGTGCGGGAAGTTCCACACGCGATTGGCCCAGTGCGAGCAGGGTACGTGTATTTCAGGGGTGTACGGGAATTTCCACACGCGATTTCAGCAAGGTATGTGTATTTCAGGGGTGCGCGGGAAGTTCCACACACGATTACAGCAGGGTATGTGTATTTCAGGGGTTCTAGGGAGTACCACACGTGAATTGGCCATGTGGGCCCTCCCAGGTGTACGCTCCACAACCTCCACGGACCCTGCAGGCAGCCCACACCACGGGGGACTATCCTGCACCCATGCTCATGTCCCGCAGGCAGCCCATCCACCATGGGCATGCCCCCCAACCAACCCACATGTCACCTTGCACTACTGATCAACAATGCATGTCTCCCACCCCCCCCACCCCCCAGCCACCAGGGGCAGCCCCCACCAGGCCCCCACCCATGTCTCCCACCACCCCACCCCCCTGCCACCATGGGCAGCCTCCACCAGGCCCCCACTCATGTCTCCCACCACCCCCACCCCCCTGCCACCAGGGGCAGCCCCCACCAGGCCCGCACCCATGTCTCCCACCACCCCCACCCCCCTGCCACCATGGGCAGCCTCCACCAGGCCCCCACTCATGTCTCCCACCACCCCCACCCCCCAGCCACCAGGGGCAGCCTCCACCAGGCCCCCACTCATGTCTCCCACCACCCCCACCCCCCTGCCACCATGGGCAGCCCCCACCAGGCCCCCACCCATGTCTCCCACCACCCCCACCCCCCTGCCACCATGGGCAGCCTCCACCAGGCCCCCACTCATGTCTCCCACCACCCCCACCCCCCAGCCACCAGGGGCAGCCTCCACCAGGCCCCACTCATGTCTCCCACCACCCCCACCCCCCTGCCACCATGGGCAGCCTCCACCAGGCCCCCACTCATGTCTCCCACCACCCCCACCCCCCTGCCACCATGGGCAGCCCCCACCAGGCCCCCACCCATGTCTCCCACCACCCCCACCCCCCTGCCACCATGGGCAGCCTCCACCAGGCCCCCACTCATGTCTCCCACCACCCCCACCCCCCTGCCACCATGGGCAGCCTCCACCAGGCCCCCACTCATGTCCCCTTGCACCCCCACCCCCCAGCATCCAGGGTCACCCTCCACCAGGCCCCCACTCATGTCTCCCACCACCCCCACCCCCCTGCCACCATGGGCAGCCTCCACCAGGCCCCCACTCATGTCTCCCACCACCCCCACCCCCCTGCCACCATGGGCAGCCCCCACCAGGCCCCCCACCCATGTCTCCCACCACCCCCACCCCCCTGCCACCATGGGCAGCCTCCACCAGGCCCCCACTCATGTCCCCCACCACCCCCACCCCCCTGCCACCACGGGGGCAGCCCCCCACCAGACCCCCACCCATGTCTCCCACCACGCCCACCCCCCAACCACCAGGGGCAGCCTCCACCAGGCCCCCACTCATGTCTCCCACCACCCCCACCCCCCTGCCACCATGGGCAGCCCCCACCAGGCCCCCACCCATGTCTCCCACCACCCCCACCTCCCTGCCACCATAGGCAGCCTCCACCAGGCCCCCACTCATGTCTCCCACCACCCCCACCCCCCTGCCACCATGGGCAGCCCCCACCAGGTCCCCACTCATGTCCCCCTGCACCCCCACCCCCCAGCATCCAGGGTCACCCTCCACCAGGCCCCCACTCATGTCTCCCACCACCCCACCCCCCTGCCACCATGGGCAGCCTCCACCAGGCCCCCACTCATGTCTCCCACCACCCCCCACCCCCCAGCCACCATGGGCAGCCTCCACCAGGCCCCCACTCATGTCTCCCACCACCCCCACCCCCCTGCCACCATGGGCAGCCCCCACCAGGCCCCCACTCATGTCCCCCTGCACCCCCACCCCCCAGCATCCAGGGTCACCCTCCACCAGGCCCCCACTCATGTCTCCCACCACCCCCACCCCCCAGCCACCAGGGGCAGCCCCCACCTGGCCCCCACCCATGTCTCCCACCACCCCCACCCCCTGCCACCATGAGCAGCCTCCACCAGGCCCCCACTCATGTCTCCACCACCCCCACCCCCCTGCCACCAGGGGCAGCCCCCACCAGGCCCGCACCCATGTCTCCCACCACCCCCACCCCCCTGCCACCATGGGCAGCCTCCACCAGGCCCCCACTCATGTCTCCCACCACCCCCACCCCCCAGCCACCAGGGGCAGCCTCCACCAGGCCCCCACTCATGTCTCCCACCACCCCCACCCCCCTGCCACCATGGGCAGCCCCCACCAGGCCCCCACCCATGTCTCCCACCACCCCCACCCCCCTGCCACCATGGGCAGCCTCCACGAGGCCCACACTCATGTCTCCCACCACCCCCACCCCCCTGCCACCACGGGCAGCCCCCACCAGGCCCCCACTCATGTCCCCCTGCACCCCCACCCCCCAGCATCCAGGGTCACCCTCCACCAGGCCCCCACTCATGTCTCCCACCACCCCCACCCCCCTGCCACCATGGGCAGCCTCCACCAGGCCCCCACTCATGTCTAACACCACCCCCACCCCCCTGCCACCATGGGCAGCCCCCACCAGGCCCCCACCCATGTCTCCCACCACCCCCCACCCCCCTGCCACCATGGGCAGCCGCCACCAGGCCCCCACTCATGTCTCCCACCACCCCCACCCCCCTGCCAAACTTGGGCAGCCCCCACCAGACCCCCACCCATGTCTCCCACCACCCCCACCCCCCAGCCACCAGGGGCAGCCTCCACCAGGCCCCCACTCATGTCTCCCACCACCCCCACCCCCCTGCCACCATGGGCAGCCCCCACCAGGCCCCCACCCATGTCTCCCACCACCCCCACCCCCCTGCCACCATGGGCAGCCTCCACCAGGCCCCCACTCATGTCTCCCACCACCCCCACCCCCCTGCCACCATGGGCAGCCCCCACCAGGTCCCCACTCATGTCCCCCTGCACCCCCACCCCCCATCATCCAGGGTCACCCTCCACCAGGCCCCCACTCATGTCTCCCACCACCCCCACCCCCCTGCCACCATGGGCAGCCTCCACCAGGCCCCCACTCATGTCTCCCACCACCCCCACCCCCCAGCCACCAGGGGCAGCCTCCACCAGGCCCCCACTCATGTCTCTCACCACCCCCACCCCCCTGCCACCATGGGCAGCCCCCACCAGGCCCCCACCAATGTCTCCCACCACCCCCACCCCCCTGCCACCATGGGCAGCCTCCACCAGGCCCCAACTCATGTCTCCCACCACCCCCACCCCCCAGCCACCAGGGTCACCCTCCACCAGGCCCCCACTCATGTCTCCCACCACCCCCACCCCCCTGCCACCATGGGCAGCCCCCACCAGGCCCCCACCCATGTCTCCCCACCACCCCCACCCCCCAGCAGCGCAGGGGCAGCCTCCACCAGGCCCCCACTCATGTCTCCCACCACCCCCACCCCCCAGCAGTGCAGGGGCAGCCTCCACCAGGCCCCCACTCATGTCTCCCACCACCCCCACCCCCCAGCAGTGCAGGGGCAGCCTCCACCAGGCCCCCACTCATGTCTACCACCACCCCCACCCCCCTGCCACCATGGCCACCCTCCACCAGGCCCCCACTCATGTCCCCCTGCACCCCCACCCCCCTGCCACCATGGGCAGCCACCACCAGGCCCCCACTCATGTCCCCCTGCACCCCCACCCCCAAGCCACCAGGGGCAGCCTCCACCAGGCCCCCACTCATGTCTCCCACCACCCCCAACCCCCTGCCACCATGGGCAGCCCCCACCAGGTCCCCACCCATGTCTCCCACCACCCCCACCCCCCTGCCACCATGGGCAGCCCCCACCAGGCCCCCACCCATGTCTCCCACCACCCCCACCCCCCTGCCACCATGGGCAGCCCCAACCAGGCCCCCACCCATGTCTCCCACCACCCCCACCCCCCTGCCACCATGGGCAGCCCCCACCAGGCCCACACTCATGTCCCCCTGGACCCCCCACCCCCCAGCATCCAGGGTCACCCTCCACCAGGCCCCCACTCATGTCTCCCACCACTCCCACCCCCCTGCCACCATGGGCAGCCTCCACCAGGCCCCCACTCATGTCTACCACCACCCCCACCCCCCAGCCACCAGGGGCAGCCTCCACCAGGCCCCCACTCATGTCTCCGACCACCCCCACCCCCCTGCCACCATGGGCAGCCCCCACCAGGCCCCCACTCATGTCTCCCACCACCCCCACCCCCCAGCCACCAGGGGCAGCCTCCACCAGGCCCCACTCATGTCTCCCACCACCCCCACCCCCCTGCCACCATGGGCAGCCTCCACCAGGCCCCCACTCATGTCTACCACCACCCCCACCCCCTGCCACCATGGCCACCCTCCACCAGGCCCCCACTCATGTCCCCCTGCACCACCACCCCCCTGCCACCATGGGCAGCCCCCACCAGGCCCCCACTCATGTCCCCCTGCACCCCCACCCCCCAGCCACCAGGGCAGCCTCCACCAGGCCCCCACTCATGTCTCCCACCACCCACAACCCCCAGCAGTGCAGGGGCAGCCTCCACCAGGCCCCCACACATGTCTCCCACCACCCCCACCCCCCAGCAGTGCAGGGGCAGCCTCCACCAGGCCCCCACTCGTGTCGCCCACCACCCCCACCCCCCTGCCACCATGGGCAGCCTCCACCAGGCCCCCACTCATGTCTCCCACCACCCCCACCCCCACCCCCCTGCCACCATGGGCAGCCCCCACCAGGCCCCCACTCATGTCCCCCTGCACCCCCACCCCCCAGCATCCCAGGGTCACCCTCCACCAGGCCCCCACTCATTTCTCCCACCACCCCCACCTCCCTGCCACCATGGGCAGCCCCCACCAGGCCCCCACCCATGTCTCCCACCACCCCCACCCCCCAGCCACCAGGGGCAGCCTCCACCAGGCCCCCACTCATGTCTCCCACCACTCCCACCCCCCTGCCACCATGGGCAGCCTCCACCAGGCCCCCACTCATGTCTACCACCACCCCCACCCCCCAGCCACCAGGGGCAGCCTCCACCAGGCCCCCACTCATGTCTCCCACCACCCCCACCCCCTGCCACCATGGGCAGCCCCCACCAGGCCTCCACTCATGTCTCCCACCACCCCCACCCCCCAGCCACCAGGGGCAGCCTCCACCAGGCCCCCACTCATGTCTCCCACCACCCCCACCCCCCTGCCACCATGGGCAGCCTCCACCAGGCCCCCACTCATGTCTACCACCACCCCCACCCCCCTGCCACCATGGCCACCCTCCACCAGGCCCCCACTCATGTCCCCCTGCACCCCCACCCCCCTGCCACCATGGGCAGCCCCCACCAGGCCCCCACTCATGTCCCCCTGCACCCCCAGCCACCAGGGGCAGCCTCCACCAGGCACCCACTCATGTCTCCCACCACCCCCACCCCCCAGCAGTGCAGGGGCAGCCTCCACCAGGCCCCCACTCATGTCTCCCACCACCCCCACCCCCCTGCCACCATGGGCAGCCCCCACCAGGCCCCCACTCATGTCCCCCTGCACCCCCACCCCCCAGCATCCAGGGTCACCCTCCACCAGGCCCCCACTCATGTCTCCCACCACCCCCACCCCCCTGCCACCATGGGCAGCCCCCACCAGGCCCCCACCCATGTCTCCCACCACCCCCACACCCCAGCCACCAGGGGCAGCCTCCACCAGGCCCCCACTCATGTCTCCCACCACCCCCACCCCCTGCCACCATGGGCAGCCCCCACCAGGCCCCCACCCATGTCTCCCACCACCCCCACCCCCCTGCCACCATGGGCAGCCTCCACCAGGCCCCCACTCATGTCTCCCACCAACCCACCCCCCTGCCACCATGGGCAGCCCCCACCAGGCCCCCACTCATGTCCCCCTGCACCCCCACCCCCCAGCATCCAGGGTCACCCTCCACCAGGCCCCACTCATGTCTCCCACCACCCCCACCCCCCTGCCACCATGGGCAGCCTCCACCAGGCCCCCACTCATGTCTCCCACAACCCCCACCCCCCAGCCACCAGGGGCAGCCTCCACCAGTCCCCCACTCATGTCTCCCACCACCCCCACCCCCCTGCAACCATGGGCAGCCCCCACCAGGCCCCCACCCATGTCTCCCACCACCCCCACCCCCCTGCCACCATGGGCAGCCTCCACCAGGCCCTCACTCATGTCTCCCACCACCCCCAAACCCCAGCCACCAGGGTCATCCTCCACCAGGCCCCCACTCATGTCTCCCACCACCCCCACCCCATGCCACCATGGGCACCCCCCACCAGACCCCCACCCATGTCTCCCACCACCCCCACCCCCCTGCCACCATGGGCAGCCTCCACCAGGCCCCCACTCATGTCTCCCACCACCCCCATCCCCCTGCCACCAGGGGAAGCCCCCACCAGGCCCCCACCCATGTCTCCCACCACCCCCACCCCCCTGCCACCATGGGCAGCCTCCACCAGGCCCCCACTCATGTCTCCCAAAACCCCCACCCCCCAGCCCACCAGGGGCAGCCTCCACCAGGCTCCCACTCATGTCTCCCACCAACCCCACCCCCCTGCCACCATGGGCAGCCCCCACCAGGCCCCCACCCATGTCTCCCACCACCCCCACCCCCCTGCCATCATGGGCAGCCTCCACCAGGCCCCCACTCATGTCTCCCACCACCCCCACCCCCCTGCCACCATGGGCAGCCCCCACCAGGCCCCCACAAATGTCCCCCTGCACCCCCACCCCCCAGCATCCAGGGTCACCCTCCACCAGGCCCCCACTCATGTCTCCCACCACCCCCACCCCCCTGCCACCATGGGCAGCCCCCACCAGGCCCCCACCCATGTCTCCCACCACCCCCACCCCCCAGCCACCAGGGGCAGCCTCCACCAGGCCCCCACTCATGTCTCCCACCACCCCCACCCCCCTGCCACCATGGGCAGCCCTCACCAGGCCCCCACTCATGTCCCCCTGCAACCCCACCCCCAAGTATCCAGGGTCACCCTCCACCAGGCCATCACTCATGTCTCCCACCACCCCCCTGCCACCATGGGCAGCCCCCACCAGGTCCCCACCCATGTCTCCCACCACCCCCACCCCCCAGCCACCAGGGGCAGCCTCCACCAGGCCCCCACTCATGTCTCCCACCACCCCCACCCCCCTGCCACCATGGGTAGCCCCCACCAGGCCCCCACCCATGTCTCCCACCACCCCCACCCCCCTGCCACCATGGGCAGCCTCCACCAGGCCCCCACTCATGTCTCCCACCACCCCACCCCCCTGCCACCATGGGCAGCCCCCACCAGGCCCCCATTCATGTCCCCCTGCACCCCCACCCCCCAGCATCCAGGGTCACCCTCCACCAGGCCCCCACTCATGTCTCCCACCACCCCCCACCCCCCTGCCACCATGGGCATCCTCCACCAGGCCCCCACTCATGTCTCCCACCACCCCCACCCCCCAGCCACCAGGGGCAGCCTCCACCAGGCCCCCACTCATGTCTCTCACCACCCCCCACCACCCTGCCACCATGGGCAGCCCCCACCAGGCCCCCACCCATGTCTCCCACCACCCCCACCCCCCTGCCACCATGGGCAGCCTCCAGCAGGCCCCCACTCATGTCTCCCACCACCCCCACCCCCCGGCTACCAGTGTCACCCTCCACCAGGCCCCCACTCATGTCTCCCACCCCCCCCACCCCCCTGCCACCATGGGCAGCCCCCACCAGGCCCCCACCCATGTCTCCCACCACCCCCACCCCCCAGCAGTGCAGGCGCAGCCTCCACCAGGCCCCCACTCATGTCTTCCACCACCCCCACCCCCCAGCAGTGCAGGGGCAGCCTCCACCAGGCCCCCACTCATGTCTCCCACCACCCCCACCCCCCAGCAGTGCAGGGGCAGCCTCCACCAGGCCCCCACTCATGTCTACCACCACCCCCACCCCCCTGCCACCATGGCCACCCTCCACCAGGCCCCCACTCATGTCCCCCTGCACCCCCACCCCCCTGCCACCATGGGCAGCCCCCACCAGGCCCCCACTCATGTCCCCCTGCACCCCCACCCCCCAGCCACCAGGGGCAGCCTACACCAGGCCCCCACTCATGTCTCCCACCACCCCAACCCCCTGCCACCATGGGCTGCCCCCACCAGGTCCCCACCCATGTCTCCCACCACCCCCACCTCCCTGCCACCATGGGCAGCCCCCACCAGGCCCCCACCCATGTCTCCCACCACCCCCACCCCCCTGCCACCATGGGCAGCCCCCACCAGGCCCCCACCCATGTCTCCCACCACCCCCACCCCCCTGCCACCCTAGGCAGCCCCCACCAGGCCCCCACTCATGTCCCCCTGCACCCCCACCCCCCAGCATCCAGGGTCACCCGCCACCAGGCCCCCACTCATGTCTCCCATCACCCCCACCCCCCTGCCACCATGGGCAGCCTCCACCAGGCCCCCACTCATGTCTCCCACCACCCCCACCCCCCTGCCACCATGGGCAGCCTCCACCAGGCCCCCACTCATGTCTCCCACCACCCCCACCCCCCAGCCACCAGGGGCAGCCTCCACCAGGCCCCCACTCATGTCTCCCACCACCCCCACGCCCCTGCCACCATGGGCAGCCCCCACCAGGCCCCCACCCATGTCTCCCACCACCCCCACCCCCCTGCCACCATGGGCAGCCTCCACCAGGCCCCCACTCATGTCTCCCACCACCCCCAACCCCCAGCCACCAGGGTCATCCTCCACCAGGCCCCCACTCATGTCTCCCACCACCCCCACCCCCCTGCCACCATGGGCACCCCCCACCAGGCCCCCACCCATGTCTCCCACCACCCCCACCCCCCTGCCACCATGGGCAGCCTCCACCAGGCCCCCACTCATGTCTCCCACCACCCCCAACCCCCTGCCACCAGGGGAAGCCCATACCAGGCCCCCACCCATGTCTCCCACCACCCCCACCCCCCTGCCACCATGGGCAGCCTCCACCAGGCCCCCACTCATGTCTCCCACCACCCCCACCCCCAGCCACCAGGGGCAGCCTCCACCAGGCCCCCACTCATGTCTCCCACCACCCCCCTGCCACCATGGGCAGCCCCCACCAGGCCCCCACCCATGTCTCCCACCACCCCCACCCCCCTGCCACCATGGGCAGCCTCCACCAGGCCCCCACTCATGTCTCCCACCACCCCCACCCCCCTGCCACCATGGGCAGCCCCCACCAGGCCCCCACTCATGTCCCCCTGCACCCCCACCCCCCAGCATCCAGGGTCACCCTCCACCAGGCCCCCACTCATGTCTCCCACCACCCCCACCCCCCTGCCACCATGGGCAGCCCCCACCAGCCCCCCACCCATGTCTCCCACCACCCCCACCCCCCAGCCACCAGGGGCAGCCTCCACCAGGCCCCCGCTCATGTCTCCCACCACCCCCACCCCCCTGCCACCATGGGCAGCCCCCACCAGGCCCCCACCCATGTCTCCCACCACCCCCACCCCCCTGCCACCATGGGCAGCCTCCACCAGGCCCCCAATCATGTCTACCACCACCCCCACCCCCCTGCCACCATGGGCAGCCCTCACCAGGCCCCCACTCATGTCCCCCTGCACCCCCACCCCCAAGCATCCAGGGTCACCCTCCACCAGGCCCCCACTCATGTCTCCCACCACCCCCTGCCACCATGGGCAGCCCCCACCAGGCCCCCACCCATGTCTCCCACCACCCCCACCCCCCAGCCACCAGGGGCAGCCTCCACCAGGCCCCCACTCATGTCTCCCACCACCCCCACCCCCCTGCCACCATGGGTAGCCCCCACCAGGCCCCCACCCATGTCTCCCACCACCCCCACCCCCCTGCCACCATGGGCAGCCCCCACCAGGCCACCACCCATGTCTCCCACCACCCCCACCCCCCAGCCACCAGGGGCAGCCTCCACCAGGCCCCCACTCATGTCTCCCACCACTCCCACCCCCCTGCCACCATGGGCAGCCTCCACCAGGCCCCCACTCATGTCTCCCACCAACCCCACCCCCCTGCCACCATGGGCAGCCTCCACCAGGCCCCCACTCCTGTCTCCCACCACCCCCACCCCCCCTGCCACCCATGGGCAGCCCCCACCAGGCCCCCACTCATGTCCCCCTGCACCCCCAACCCCCCAGCATCCAGGGTCCACCCTCCACCAGGCCCCCACTCATGTCTCCCACCACCCCCACCCCCCTGCCACCATGGGCAGCCTCCACCAGGCCCCCACCCATGTCTCCCACCACCCCCCACCCCCTGCCACCATGGGCAGCCTCCACCAGGCCCCCACTCATGTCTCCCACCACCCCCACCCCCCTGCCACCAGGGGAAGCCACCACCAGGCCCCCACCCGTGTCTCCCACCACCCCCACCCCCCTGCCACCATGGGCAGCCTCCACCAGGCCCCCACTCATGTCTCCCACCACCCCCACCCCCCAGCCAACAGGGGCAGCCTCCACCAGGCCCCCACTCATGTCTCCCACCACCCCCACCCCCTGCCACCATGGGCAGCCCCCACCAGGCCCCCATCCATGTCTCCCACCACCCCCACCCCCCTGCCACCATGGGCAGCCTCCACCAGGCCCCCACTCATGTCTCCCACCACCCCCACCCCCCTGCCACCATGGGCAGCCCCCACCAGGCCCCCACTCATGTTCCCCTTCACCCCCACCCCCCAGCATCCAGGGTCACCCTCCACCAGGCCCCCACTCATGTCTCCCACCACCCCCACCCCCCTGCCACCATGGGCAGCCCCCACCAGGCCCCCACCCCATGTCTCCCACCACCCCCACCCCCCAGCCACCAGGGGCAGCCTCCACCAGGCCCCCACTCATGTCTCCCACCACCCCCACCCCCCTGCCACCATGGGCAGCCCCCACCAGGCCCCCACCCATGTCTCCCACCACCCCCACCCCCTGCCACCATGGGCAGCCCTCACCAGGCCCCCACTCATGTCCCCCTGCACCCCCCACCCCCAAGCATCCAGGGTCACCCTCCACCAGGCCCCCACTCATGTCTCCCACCACCCCCTGCCACCATGGGCAGCCCCCACCAGGCCCCCACCCATGTCTCCCACCACCCCCACCCCCCAGCCACCAGGGGCAGCCTCCACCAGGCCCCCACTCATGTCTCCCACCACCCCCACCCCCCTGCCACCATGGGTAGCCCCACCAGGCCCCCACCCATGTCTCCCACCACCCCACCCCCCTGCCACCATGGGCAGCCTCCACCAGGCCCCCACTCATGTCTCCCACCACCCCCCACCCCCTGCCACCATGGGCAGCCCCCACCAGGCCCCCAACCATGTCCCCCTGCACCCCCACCCCCCAGCATCCAGGGTCACCCTCCACCAGGCCCCCACTCATGTCTCCCACCACCCCCACCCCCCTGCCACCATGGGCATCCTCCACCAGGCCCCCACTCATGTCTCCCCACCACCCCCACCCCCCAGCCACCAGGGGCAGCCTCCACCAGGCCCCCACTCATGTCTCTCACCACCCCCACCCCCCTGCCACCATGGGCAGCCCCCACCAGGCCCCCACCCATGTCTCCCACTACCCCCACCCCCCTGCCACCATGGGCAGCCTCCAGCAGGCCCCCACTCATGTCTCCCACCACCCCCACCCCCCAGCCACCAGGGTCACCCTCCACCAGGCCCCCACTCATGTCTCCCACCACCCCACGCCCCTGCCACCATGGGCAGCCCCCACCAGGCCCCCACCCATGTCTCCCACCACCCCCACCCCCCAGCAGTGCAGGCGCAGCCTCCACCAGGCCCCCACTCATGTCTCCCACCACCCCCACCCCCCAGCAGTGCAGGGGCAGCCTCCACCAGGCCCCCACTCATGTCTCCCACCACCCCCACCCCCCAGCAGTGCAGGGGCAGCCTCCACCAGGCCCCCACTCATGTCTACCACCACCCCCCCACTCATGTCTACCACCACCCCCACCCCCCTGCCACCATGGCCACCCTCCACCAGGCCCCCACTCATGTCCCCCTGCACCCCCACCCCCCTGCCACCATGGGCAGCCCCCACCAGGCCCCCACTCATGTCCCCCTGCACCCACACCCCCCAGCCACCAGGGGCAGCCTCCACCAGGCCCCCACTCATGTCTCCCACCACCCCAACCCCCTGCCACCATGGGCAGCCCCCACCAGGTCCCCACCCATGTCTCCCACCACCCCCACCCCCCCTGCCACCATGGGCAGCCCCCACCAGGCCCCACCCATGTCTCCCACCACCCCCACCCCCCTGCCACCATGGGCAGCCCCCACCAGGCCCCCACCCATGTCTCCCACCACCCCCACCCCCCTGCCACCATGGGCAGCCCCCACCAGGCCCCCACTCATGTCCCCCTGCACCCCCACCCCCCAGCATCCAGGGTCACCTTCCACCAGGCCCCCACTCATGTCTCCCACCCACTCCCACCCCCCTGCCACCATGGGCAGCCTCCACCAGGCCCCCACTCATGTCTACCACTACCCCCACCCCCCAGCCACCATGGGCAGCCTCCACCAGGCCCCCACTCATGTCTCCCACCCCCCCACCCCCCTGCCACCATGGGCAGCCTCCACCAGGCCCCCACTCATGTCTACCACCACCCCCACCCCCCTGCCACCATGGCCACCCTCCACCAGGCCCCCACTCATGTCCCCCTGCACCCCCACCCCCTGCCACCATGGGCAGCCCCCACCAGGCCCCCACTCATGTCCCCCTGCACCCCCACCCCCAGCCACCAGGGGCAGCCTCCACCAGGCCCCCACTCATGTCTCCCACCACCCCCACCCCCCAGCAGTGCAGGGGCAGCCTCCACCAGGCCCCCACTCATGTCTCCCACCACCCCCACCCCCCAGCAGTGCAGGGGCAGCCTCCACCAGGCCCCCACTCATGTCTCCCACCCCCCCGCCCCCCTGCCACCATGGGCAGCCTCCACCAGGCCCCCACTCATGTCTCTCACCACCCCCACCCCCCTGCCACCATGGGCAGCCCCCACCAGGCCCCCACCCATGTCTCCCACCACCCCCACCCCCCTGCCACCATGGGTAGCCTCCAGCAGGCCCCCACTCATGTCTCCCACCACCCCCACCCCCCAGCCACCAGGGTCACCCTCCACCAGGCCCCCACTCATGTCTCCCACCACCCCCACCCCCCTGCCACCATGGGCAGCCCCCACCAGGCCCCCACCCATGTCTCCCACCACCCCCACCCCCCAGCAGTGCAGGCCCAGCCTCCACCAGGCCCCCACTCATGTCTCCCACCACCCCCACCCCCCAGCAGTGCAGGGGCAGCCTCCACCAGGCCCCCACTCATGTCTCCCACCCCCCCCACCCCCGTGCCACCATGGGCAGCCTCCACCAGGCCCCCACTCATGTCTCTCACCACCCCCACCCCCCTGCCACCATGGGCAGCCCCCACCAGGCCCCCACCCATGTCTCCCACCACCCCCACCCCCCTGCCACCATGGGTAGCCTCCAGCAGGCCCCCACTCATGTCTCCCACCACCCCCACCCCCCAGCCTCCAGGGTCACCCTCCACCAGGCCCCCACTCATGTCTCCCACCACCCCCACCCCCCCTGCCACCATGGGCAGCCCCCACCAGGCCCCCACCCATGTCTCCCACCACCCCCACCCCCCAGCAGTGCAGGCCCAGCCTCCACCAGGCCCCCACTCATGTCTCCCACCACCCCCACCCCCCAGCAGTGCAGGCGCAGCCTCCACCAGGCCCCCACTCATGTCTCCCACCACCCCACCCCCCAGCAGTGCAGGGGCAGCCTCCACCAGGCCCCCACTCATGTCTCCCACCACCCCCACCCCCCAGCAGTGCAGGGGCAGCCTCCACCAGGCCCCACTCATGTCTACCACCACCCCCACCCCCCTGCCACCATGGCCACCCTCCACCAGGCCCCCACTCATGTCCCCCTGCACCCCCACCCCCCTGCCACCATGGGCAGCCCCCACCAGGCCCCCACTCATGTCCCCCTGCACCCACAGCCCCCAGCCACCAGGGGCAGCCTCCACCAGGCCCCACTCATGTCTCCCACCACCCCAACCCCCTGCCACCATGGGCAGCCCCCCACCAGGTCCCCACCCATGTCTCCCACCACCCCCCTGCCACCATGGGCAGCCCCCACCAGGCCCCCACCCATGTCTCCCACCACCCCCACCCCCCTGCCACCATGGGCAGCCCCCACCAGGCCCCCACCCATGTCTCCCACCACCCCCACCCCCCTGCCACCATGGGCAGCCCCCACCAGGCCCCCACTCATGTCCCCCTGCACCCCCACCCCCCAGCATCCAGGGTCACCCTCCACCAGGCCCCCACTCATGTCTCCCACCACTCCCACCCCCCTGCCACCATGGGCAGCCTCCACCAGGCCCCCACTCATGTCTACCACCACCCCCACCCCCCAGCCACCAGGGGCAGCCTCCACCAGGCCCCCACTCATGTCTCCCACCACCCCCACCCGCCTGCCACCATGGGCAGCCCCCACCAGGCCCCCACTCATGTCTCCCACCACCCCCACCCCCCAGCCACCAGGGCAGCCTCCACCAGGCCCCCACTTATGTCTCCCACCCCCCCACCCCCCTGCCACCATGGGAAGCCTCCACCAGGCCCCCACTCATGTCTACCACCACCCCCACCCCCCTGCCACCATGGCCACCCTCCACCAGGCCCCCACTCATGTCCCCCTGCACCCCCACCCCCTGCCACCATGGGCAGCCCCCACCAGGCCCCCACTCATGTCCCCCTGCACCCCCACCCCCAGCCACCAGGGGCAGCCTCCACCAGGCCCCCACTCATGTCTCCCACCACCCCCACCCCCCAGCAGTGCAGGGGAAGCCTCCACCAGGCCCCCACTCATGTCTCCCACCACCCCCACCCCCCAGCAGTGCAGGGGCAGCCTCCACCAGGCCCCCACTCATGTCTCCCACCCCCCCCACCCCCCTGCCACCATGGGCAGCCTCCACCAGGCCCCCACTCATGTCTCTCACCACCCCCACCCCCCTGCCACCATGGGCAGCCCCCACCAGGCCCCCACCCATGTCTCCCACCACCCCCACCCCCCTGCCACCATGGGTAGCCTCCAGCAGGCCCCCACTCATGTCTCCCACCACCCCCACCCCCCAGCCACCAGGGTCACCCTCCACCAGGCCCCCACTCATGTCTCCCACCACCCCCACCCCCCTGCCACCATGGGGCAGCCCCCACCAGGCCCCCACCCATGTCTCCCACCACCCCCACCCCCACCCCCCAGCAGTGCAGGCCCAGCCTCCACCAGGCCCCCACTCATGTCTCCCACCACCCCCACCCCCCAGCAGTGCAGGGGCAGCCTCCACCAGGCCCCCACTCATGTCTACCACCACCCCCACCCCCCTGCCACCATGGCCACCCTCCACCAGGCCCCCACTCATGTCCCCCTGCACCCCCACCCCCCTGCCACCATGGTCAGCCCCCACCAGGCCCCCACTCATGTCCCCCTGCACCCCCACCCCCCAGCCACCAGGGGCAGCCTCCACCAGACCCCCACTCATGTCTCCCACCACCCCAACCCCCTGCCACCATGGGCAGCCCCCACCAGGTCCCCACCCATGTCTCCTACCACCCCCACCCCCCTGCCACCATGGGCAGCCCCCACCAGGCCCCAACCCATGTCTCCCACCACCCCCACCCCCCCTGCCACCATGGGCAGCCTCCACCAGGCCCACACTCATGTCTCTCACCACCCCCACCCCCCTGCCACCATGGGCAGGCCCCCACCCATGTCTCCCACCACCCCCACCCCCCTGCCACCATGGGCAGCCTCCAGCAGGCCCCCACTCATGTCTCCCACCACCCCCACCCCCCAGCCACCAGGGTCACCCTCCACCAGGCCCCCACTCATGTCTCCCACCACCCCCACCCCCCTGCCCCCATGGGCAGCCCCCACCAGGCCCCCACTCATGTCTCCCACCACCCCCACCCCCCAGCAGTGCAGGCGCAGTCTCCACCAGGCTCCCACTCATGTCTCCCACCACCCCCACCCCCAGCAGTGCAGGGGCAGCCTCCACCAGGCCCCCACTCATGTCTCCCACCACCCCCACCCCCCAGCAGTGCAGGGGCAGCCTCCACCAGGCCCCCACTCATGTCTACCACCACCCCCACCCCCCTGCCACCATGGCCACCCTCCACCAGGCCCCCACTCATGTCCCCCTGCACCCCCACCCCCCTGCCACCATGGGCAGCCCCCACCAGGCCCCCACTCATGTCCCCCTGCACCCCCACCCCCCAGCCACAAGGGGCAGCCTCCACCAGGCCCCCACTCATGTCTCCCACCACCCCAACCCCCTGCCACCATGGGCAGCCCCCACCAGGTCCCCACCCATGTCTCCCACCACCCCCACCCCCCTGCCACCATGGGCAGCCCCCACCATGCCCCCACCCATGTCTCCCACCACCCCCACCACCCTGCCACCATGGGCAGCCCCCACCAGGCCCCCACCCATGTCTCCCACCACCCCCACCCCCCTGCCACCATGGGCAGCCCCCTCCAGGCCCCCACTCATGTCCCTCTGCACCCCCACCCCCCAGCATCCAGGGTCACCCTCCACCAGGCCCCCACTCATGTCTCCCACCACTCCCACCCCCCTGCCACCATGGGCAGCCTCCACCAGGCCCCCACTCATGTCTACCACCACCCCCACCCCCAGCCACCAGGGGCAGCCTCCACCAGGCCCCCCACTCATGTCTCCCACCACCCCCACCCCCCTGCCACCATGGGCAGCCCCCACCAGGCCCCCACTCATGTCTCTCACCACCCCCACCCCCCAGCCACCAGGGCAGCCTCCACCAGGCCCCCACTCATGTCTCCCACCACCCCCACCCCCCTGCCACCATGGGCAGCCTCCACCAGGCCCCCACTCATGTCTACCACCACCCCCACCCCCCTGCCACCATGGCCACCCCCCACCAGGCCCCCACTCATGTCCCCCTGCACCCCCACCCCCTGCCACCATGGGCAGCCCCCACCAGGCCCCCACTCATGTCCCCCTGCACCCCCACCCCCCAGCCACCAGGGGCAGCCTCCACCAGGCCCCCACTCATGTCTCCCACCACCCCCACCCCCCAGCAGTGCAGGGGCAGCCTCCACCAGGCCCGCACTCATGTCTCCCACCACCCCCACCCCCTGCCACCATGGGAAGCCTCCACCAGGCCCCCACTCATGTCTCCCACCACCCCCACCCCCCTGCCACCATGGGCAGCCCCCACCAGCAGTGCAGGGGCAGCCTCCACCAGGCCCCCACTCATGTCTCCCACCACCCCCACCCCCCAGCAGTGCAGGGGAAGCCTCCACCAGGCCCCCACTCATGTCTCCCACCACCCCCACCCCCCAGCAGTGCAGGGGCAGCCTCCACCAGGCCCCCACTCATGTCTCCCACCCCCCCCACCCCCCTGCCACCATGGGCAGCCTCCACCAGGCCCCCACTCATGTCTCTCACCACCCCCACCCCCCTGCCACCATGGGCAGCCCCCACCAGGCCCCACCCATGTCTCCCACCACCCCCACCCCCCTGCCACCATGGGTAGCCTCCAGCAGGCCCCCACTCATGTCTCCCACCACCCCCACCCCCCAGCCACCAGGGTCACCCTCCACCAGGCCCCACTCATGTCTCCCACCACCCCCACCCCCCTGCCACCATGGGCAGCCCCCACCAGGCCCCCACCCATGTCTCCCACCACCCCCACCCCCACCCCCCAGCAGTGCAGGCCCAGCCTCCACCAGGCCCCCACTCATGTCTCCCACCACCCCCACCCCCCAGCAGTGCAGGGGCAGCCTCCACCAGGCCCCCACTCATGTCTACCACCACCCCCACCCCCCTGCCACCATGGCCACCCTCCACCAGGCCCCCACTCATGTCCCCCTGCACCCCCACCCCCCTGCCACCATGGTCAGCCCCCACCAGGCCCCCACTCATGTCCCCCTGCACCCCCACCCCCAGCCACCAGGGGCAGCCTCCACCAGACCCCCACTCATGTCTCCCACCACCCCAACCCCCTGCCACCATGGGCAGCCCCCACCAGGTCCCCACCCATGTCTCCTACCACCCCCACCCCCTGCCACCATGGGCAGCCCCACCAGGCCCCAACCCATGTCTCCCACCACCCCCACCCCCCTGCCACCATGGGCAGCCTCCACCAGGCCCACACTCATGTCTCTCACCACCCCCACCCCCCTGCCACCATGGTCTCCCACCACCCCCACCCCCCTGCCACCATGGGCAGCCTCCAGCAGGCCCCCACTCATGTCTCCCACCACCCCCACCCCCCAGCCACCAGGGTCACCCTCCACCAGGCCCCCACTCATGTCTCCCACCACCCCCACCCCCCTGCCCCCATGGGCAGCCCCCACCAGGCCCCCACTCATGTCTCCCACCACCCCCACCCCCAGCAGTGCAGGCGCAGCCTCCACCAGGCTCCCACTCATGTCTCCCACCACCCCCACCCCCAGCAGTGCAGGGGCAGCCTCCACCAGGCCCCCACTCATGTCTCCCACCACCCCCACCCCCCCAGCAGTGGCAGGGGCAGCCTCCACCAGGCCCCCACTCATGTCTACCACCACCCCCACCCCCCTGCCACCATGGCCACCCTCCACCACGGCCCCCACTCATGTCCCCCTGCACCCCCACCCCCCTGCCACCATGGGCAGCCCCCACCAGGCCCCCACTCATGTCCCCCTGCACCCCCACCCCCCAGCCACAAGGGGCAGCCTCCACCAGGCCCCCACTCATGTCTCCCACCACCCCAACCCCCTGCCACCATGGGCAGCCCCCACCAGGTCCCCACCCATGTCTCCCACCACCCCCACCCCCCTGCCACCATGGGCAGCCCCCACCATGCCCCCACCCATGTCTCCCACCACCCCCACCACCCTGCCACCATGGGCAGCCCCCACCAGGCCCCCACCCATGTCTCCCACCACCCCCACCCCCCTGCCACCATGGCAGCCCCCTCCAGGCCCCCACTCATGTCCCTCTGCACCCCCACCCCCCAGCATCCAGGGTCACCCTCCACCAGGCCCCCACTCATGTCTCCCACCACTCCCACCCCCCTGCCACCTTGGGCAGCCTCCACCAGGCCCCCACTCATGTCTACCACCACCCCCACCCCCCAGCCACCAGGGGCAGCCTCCACCAGGCCCCCACTCATGTCTCCCACCACCCCCACCCCCCTGCCACCATGGGCAGCCCCCACCAGGCCCCCACTCATGTCTCTCACCACCCCCACCCCCCAGCCACCAGGGCAGCCTCCACCAGGGCCCCCACTCATGTCTCCCACCACCCCCACCCCCCTGCCACCATGGGCAGCCTCCACCAGGCCCCCACTCATGTCTACCACCACCCCCCACCCCCCTGCCACCATGGCCACCCCCACCAGGCCCCCACTCATGTCCCCTGCACCCCCACCCCCTGCCACCATGGGCAGCCCCCACCAGGCCCCCACTCATGTCCCCCTGCACCCCCACCCCCCAGCCACCAGGGGCAGCCTCCACCAGGCCCCCACTCATGTCTCCCACCACCCCCACCCCCCAGCAGTGCAGGGGCAGCCTCCACCAGGCCCGCACTCATGTCTCCCACCACCCCCACCCCCTGCCACCATGGGAAGCCTCCACCAGGCCCCCACTCATGTCTCCCACCACCCCCACCCCCCTGCCACCATGGGCAGCCCCCACCAGCAGTGCAGGGGCAGCCTCCACCAGGCCCCACTCATGTCTCCCACCAGCCCCACTCCTCAGCAGTGCAGGGGCAGCCTCCACCAGGCCCCCACTCATGTCTCCCACCACCCCCACCCCCCCAGCAGTGCAGGGGCAGCCTCCACCAGGCCCCAACTCATGTCTACCACCACCCCCACCCCCCTGCCACCATGGCCACCCTCCACCAGGCCCCCACTCATGTCCCCCTGCACCCCCACCCCCCTGCCACCATGAGCAGCCCCCAGCAGGCCCCCACTCATGTCCCCCTGCATCCCCACCCCCCAGCCACCAGGGGCAGCCTCCACCTGGCCCCCACTCATGTCTCCCACCACCCCCACCCCCCTGCCACCATGGGCATCCCCCACCAGGCAACCCACCCCTGTCTCCCACCACCCCCACCCCCCTGCCACCATGGGCAGCCCCCACCCATGTCTCCCAGCACCCCCACCCCCTGCCACCATGGGCAGCACCCACCAGGTCCCCACCCATGTCTCCCACCACCCCCACCCCCCTGCCACCATGGGCAGCCCCCACCAGGCCCCCACTCATGTCCCCCTGCACCCCCACCCCCCAGCATCCAGGGTCACCCTCGACCAGGCCCCCACTCATGTCTCCCACCACCCCCACCCCCCTGCCACCATGGGCAGCCTCCACCAGGCCCCCACTCATGTATACCACAACCCCCACCCCCCAGCCACCAGGGGCAGCCTCCACCAGGCCCCCACTCATGTCTCCCACCACCCCCACCCCCCTGCCACCATGGGCAGCCCCCACCAGGCCCCCACTCATTTCTCCCACCACCCCCATCCCCCAGCCACCAGGGGCAGCCTCCACCAGTCCCCCACTCATGTCTCCCACCACCCCCACCCCCCTGCCACCATGGGCAGCCTCCACCAGGCCCCGACTCATGTCTACCACCACCCCCACCCCCCTGCCACCATGGCCACCCTCCACCAGGCCCCCACTCATGTCCCCCTGCACCCCCAGCCCCCTGCCACCATGGGCAGCCCCCACCAGGACCCCACTCATGTCCCCCTGCACCCCCACCCCCCAGCCACCAGGAGCAGCCTCCACCAGGCCCCCACTCATGTCTCCCACCACCCCCACCCCCCAGCAGTGCAGGGGCAGCCTCCACCAGGCCCCCACTCATGTCTCCCACCACCCCCACCCCCCAGCAGTGCAGGGGCAGCCTCCACCAGGCCCCCACTCATGTCTCCCACCAACCCCACCCCCCTGCCACCATGGGCAGCCCCCACCAGGCCCTCACCCATGTCTCCCACCACCCCCACCCCCCAGCAGTGCAGGGGCAGCCTCCACCAGGCCCCCACTCATGTCTCCCACCACCCCCACCCCCCAGCAGTGCAGGGGCAGCCTCCACCAGGCCCCCACTCATGTCTACCACCACCCCCACCCCCCTGCCACCATGGCCACCCTCCACCAGGCCCCCACTCATGTCCCCCTGCACCCCCACCCCCCTGCCACCATGGGCAGACCCCACCAGGCCCCCACTCATGTCCCCCTGCACCCCCACCCCCCAGCCACCAGGGGCAGCCTCCACCAGGCCCCCACTCATGTCTCCCGCCACTCCCACCCCCCTGCCACCATGGGCAGCCGCCACCAGGCCCCCACCCATGTCTCCCACCACACCCACCCCCCTGCCACCATGGGCAGCCCCCACCAGGCCCCCACCCATGTCTCCCACCACCCCCACCCCCCTGCCACCATGGGCAGCCCTCACCAGGCCCCCACCCATGTCTCCCACCACCCCCACCCCCCTGCCACCATGGGCAGCCCCCACCAGGCCCCCACTCATGTCTCCCGCCACCCCCACCCCCCTGCCACAATGGGCAGCCTCCACCAGGCCCCCACTCATGTCTACCACCACCCCCACCCCCCAGCCACCAGGGGCAGCCTCCACCAGGCCCCCACTCATGTCTCCCACCACCCCCACCCCCCAGCCACCAGGGGCAGCCTCCACCAGGCCCCCACTCATGTCTCCCACCACCCCCACCCCCCTGCCACCATGGGCAGCCTCCACCAGGCCCCCACTCATGTCTACCACAACCCCCACCCCCCAGCCACCAGGGGCAGCCTCCACCAGGCCCCCACTCATGTCTCCCACCACCCCCACCCCCCTGCCACCATGGGCAGCCCCCACCAGGTCCTCACAATCCCCAATCATGTGCATAATGGTCAGCCTCCACAGCCAAAAAGCCCTACCAAGTAACCCATTCACCCACATGGAAAAGGAAATCACATGTTACACCCCCAATGTTAATGAAGCTAATGAACCCATGTCCGTCACACACAATGGTTGCAATTGAATGGGAAAACACCCAACATGACATGCATGATACCAATGAGATGATACCACACAGTGAAGTATGTAAACCAAAATTGTATTTAAACAAATAAAGAATGCTAAAGAAAGGAAACAAACTAAAATTGGGATGAGAAAAAAAAAGCTGCATGTCCGTATAAAAAAAAAAAATGCAAATCAGAATCCAAAAAAATGTCGTCCAAAGTCAAATGTAAAAAAATCTCCATGCAACAAAGAACTATGTAAGAAACTACCAAGTGTCCATGAGCCCAACTGAACAAAGGAAACCTACTAAAAAACCTACCTAAAAATCAACTATATACAAAAAGTGGAGCAGTGTCCGTCGACTCCAAATCATAATAAGAAAGAAAGGAAACCTAAAACTAAAGAACTATATACAAAGGCGGCGGGCAAGTCCAGCGGCTCACTCCGCAGTGTCCCGGGCCAGGGCATCATCGAACTCCTGTTCGATGTCCCGGAGGCGGTCCAGTTCCATGGCCCCGAGGGTCCGCAGGGACGACACCGTGTCCTCCTCCAACCACCTGCGGATTGCCTCGAGGCACTCGGCCCGCCTCAGGGCCCTCCGCATGGAGTTCTCCGCCCTGACCATTGTGAGCCGCGCCTCTTCCGCCCGCCGCCGCTCCGCACCTATGGCGTGGCCCAACCGCTGCCACACGGAAGACACTCTCTGTCCTGGGTCCCCCTGCCCTCCGGCCGATGCCTGCCCCTCCGATGTCGAAAGCCCTGAGCCTTCATGTCTCCCACCATGTTGCTGCTGCTGCTGCTCTGCCTCTGCCCATGCACTGCCTCCGGCTGCCTGCACATCCTCCGCCGGCTGGGGTGCAGTTGTTGATGTGGCCACCCATGCTGGACCTCCGACTCCCGACTGTGGCAGGGATGCCTCCTCCACCAGCCTGGCCACACCGTCAGAGGCAGCTCCACAGGGCACCCAGGTGACTGATGGGTGGGAAGATGGCACAGAGGACGACTGGCGCGTAGGGTGTCCAGTTGAGGAGGGGGTCGGAGCAAGCCCCATCAGACGGAGGAATCCGGCCTGGGTGACCTGTCCCAGCAGGCTGACGTGGTCAACGAGCCATTCGAGATGACGTGCAGTCTCTCCATGAAAAGACTGCAGGTCACCTCGCATGGCCCGTTGACGCAACGCCACACCAGCCAGGACAGGCTCAACCCGGACCTGGATGGCCACGTCCGCAGGCAGAGGAAGGCCAGTTGACGTCAGCTCATCCCCTGCCTGAAAACGGGTCTGGACGTAGGCATCCCTGCTGGTGCAAGATGATGCAGGGACAGGATCGGGGACAGGATTGCACACAGGCACCTCCGCGGCGGCCTGTGCTGCCTCCTGTCCCTGGTCCTGCACTGCACCACTAGCACCAGTGGGATCCCCACCTCCAGACCCCGTCTCTGGTGCTTGCACGGCCTCCTCCTCCACCAAACCCCCCACCAACCTGGATGACTCCGTGCCATCTTCCCCTGTTGGGCCCTGTGGGGTCCCAGCTGCCCCTTCTGCTGCCGAGGAGTCCTACTGCAACCTCTGCCTCTTGGACCTCCCCCCGGCAGCTGCGGCCTGGGACGCGGCACCGGACTCCTCACTCCCCGACGAGATGACAACAGGGGAGGGGAGCCGGGCCTTGCGTCTCCGGCTGGCAGTCGGATCCCCGCCGCTGTGCTCCACAGCACCTTCTCCGCCCTCTTCATCAGTTGACGCTGCAGACAGGGAGAAACAAAACACAGGCATCAGGGCACTGTACAATGGACACATACACACATGACAGTTGCACATGAGTGGCATTGGCAAACCTCAGACATGGCATCACAATCCCCAACACACATGTCATTGCAACTCGCACACATGAGCCATACCACAGCCATATCGCAACTGCCACCACCATCCCTACACATACAACAGCATCAGCAGCCAAAGGGGAGCCAGACATCACATGCAACACAGGAAGAACACCACACATGTACACACACCACCACACTTGCATGCATGTCTACACCTCTGCCAAGTGTCGCACTGTTCAGACGGGCATCCATGTCACATCTGCCAATCAGGCTTCCACATACCGCTGTCACATGCATCCATGTTGCACCCTTGTCAAATACAAACACATGCACATGTACACAGTGCTCATACATGCAGCCGAAAAAAACATACATGCCTGACATCACGGACATGTCTACTTACATACACATTCATCCAAACATGTGTGCACGCACAACTGCATTTGCCATGCAAGCCCACACACACAAGCACCATCCATGTCTCACACATTACAGCCCTCGCATGTGTCAGCCCCACGGCCCTGTACACCCCCACCCATACTCGACCCCATACAAACAGATGTGCAAACTGCACAATACCGAATAATCACCACACGCACTGCTCACAATCAGGATGCATGTACACTCACCGCTCGACTCCAGACGGGTCTGCTTCTCTAGGACCTGGACGTGGAGCGCTGGGGATATGCGTTCCAGGACCCCCATCTGTTCTTCCGACAAGTGGCCCCGGCGCCCCTTGGCGTCCGCTGCCTTCAAGAGGCGCCGGGCCTTGTTCAGGGTCCTGGACCTGAAGTCCTCCCAGCGCTTCCTGACATGTTGTAAGTCCCGGACTGCCACCCCCTCCGCGTTGATGGCAGTCACGATGTCAGTCCAGATCCGAGTCCGTCCTTCCTTGTCGGCGCGGGAACTTCCGAAGAGGGCATCATACTGCCCCAGGACTTGCTCCACCAGGTCACCAACTTCGGTGGCACTGAAGCTGGTGCCCCTCTGCCTCTCTGGCCGGGGGTTGTCAGTGGTCACAGATGGTGTTTGCCCCGACATGACAACCCCAGAGGCAGGAGTGGGTGGGCAACTGGGTCCTGGGGCTGGGCTGTGGAGCGATGGAATTCCAGTCGGGAGTCTTCGGTTCCAGCAGAGGTGGTCACAGCAACAGCACCCCTGGCTGATGTGCAGGCAGCAAATGGCAGTGCACGTGGGCAGCAGGCAGTCAGGCAGCAGCAGATGGCAGGTGGGAGCGTGCTCGGGGCTCTGGGGGGCAGTAGTTCGGCCTTCTGGGCAGGAGCGTGGTCTTCCGTGTGCTTACGCGTGGCCAGCTTGGTACGGAGTGATTTGGCACGTGAAAATCCTGCACGTCAGCGTGAAAATCGAGGAAAGGCCCTTAGCGCGTAAGCGCGTCAGCACGCATGCGCAAATCTATTTGACCAAAGGCCCTCAGCGCGTAAGCGCGTCTGTGACGTGACCCGCACGGGTGTTTCCCACACAGCACGTGATGACAGAGCACACGTGGAAAGACTGCACATCAGAGTGTCATCGCGTGTAATTGGACAGCACGTCAGAGTCTCATCGCGTGTCATTGGACAGCACGTCAGAGTCTAATCGCGTGTAATTGGACAGCACGTCAGAGTCTCATCGCGTGTCATTGGACAGCACGTCAGGGTGTCATTGCGTGTAATAGGACAAATGTGTGCGTACACGTGATTGGCCTATGTACGTGTATATCAGGGGTGCGCGGACACTTACACACGCAAGTACGTCAGCGCACCTGTATCCCGGGGTGCGTGGAAATTTCCACACGCTATTGGACTGGGTACTGGATTTCAGGGGTGCGCGGGTCACACGCTCGCCTACAACAATACGCAACGCATTAATTTGCGCGCTAACAAAATAACAAGCTCAGACCCAGGATGAACATACCGTTCCTAGCAGCAGTGGGAGTGGCCTACCAAAGGAGGAGGAGGAGGATAGTCAGGGCCAGAATATTCACACCCAGAACCAGCCTTTTCGGGATGCCTGATGACCAGGTGCATGGGAGGTACAGGTTTCCACCACACATCATACTGGACCTGGTGAGTGAGTGGGAGGATGACCTCACATCACCCACCCTGTGCTCCCAAGCACTCAGCCCCCTGGAGAAGGTCCTCAATGTACTGCACTTCTTAGCCACTGGATCATTTCAGCGGACAAGTGCCATTGTGGGTGGTGTATCACAGGCCACCCAGTCACGCTGCCTACACCAGGTCTTGAACATCATCACTGCACGCCCATCAGTCCGCAGGCACATATACCTGCCCAGAACCCCTGCAGAAAGGCATGCTGCCGCCCTGGATTTTTACGCTGTGGCACGATTCCCCAAAGTGCTAGGTGCCATCGACTGCACCCATGTGGCTCTACGTCCCCCCAGGGCATCTGAGCACATCTATAGGAACCGCAAGCACTGGCATTCCATCAACGTGCAGGTAGTATGTAATGCCAAGGGAATCATCACCTCAGTATATGCCAACTATCCCGGGTCAACCCACGACAGCTTCATTTACTGAATGTCCACCCTAAGCCGGGACCTAGAAGCTGGGCGGCATGGCGATACATGGCTGCTTGGTGAGTATGAATGCCACTGCACATGCATGCATGTCAGATACTGAGCAAGGTCACAACCCCACCAATGATACCAATCACCAACTCCACAGGGGACAGTGCCTACCCTCTCAGCCCCCACATGATGACGCCAATTCGGAACCCCACCACGCCACCCCAGGTAAGATATAACGCAGCCCACATTACAACCCGGGGCATAGTGGAGCGCACATTCGGAGTGCTGAAGTCACGCTTTCGCTCCCTTGACCGTTCTGGCGGGCAGCTGTTGTACGCTCCCCCAGTAGTGTGCAGGATCATAGTGGCAGCATGTGTCCTGCACAACGTTGCAACACGCCGGGGCCTGGCCGTGGACATGGTGGTGGCACCACATCCCCAACCACATGCACAGCCGCTGTGCATGGGAGGGGAAAGGGCACGGGGGGAGGCAGCCCGTACACAGCTAGTGGCTAATTACTTCACATAGAAATCACACCCCTGTGGAGTGCACACTGCCCTGGCACATTCCATATGACAATCAATGATGACTCAACCTGACACTGATCCTGAATGTCTGGAGAATGAACCGTCAAAACCATATCAGCCTGAGATTGTTCACCTGGAAGTGTCACAATGTGTGCATCCCTACCCACACAGACACCACCAATGCAGTTTTGTGAAGTTACACATTCAAGCAGCTAAAATGAATACCCACTTGCAAAATGCAACAAGACGACAGTGCCATGTCAGCCAACCCAACCCCAGCACCGCCACACGAAACACCGTGCCATGTCATGCTATTTGCAGGTAAACAAAGTAATCCCCACAACATGACACTAGTGTCACAATGTACAGTGTCCCTATTAGAAACTTGCAACACCTGAAATGCTCACAGTAATGCCGGACCAACAACAAACTTGAGCACGTACTACCATTAACATGACATCACAAATGTTAAATATTAGTAGTCTCACCACCTGGAAATGCCTGCACTCCCACCACTACCAACTGTGCAGTGTTGGCGCCATGTAGAGTTGTAGGTGCACTGCTGCCAACATGTACCCCATCTCCAGACTAGAGGTCCTTGTGTAGACATGAGGAAGGGACCTGCAAATTGGGAGGTAGACACAGAAGATGAGTTACACATCAATGCAACATGCAGTGTACAACACAACAGCAATATGCACTAGGAATGTATACACAGTATTGACTACAGACTGCCCACACAGCTCATGGGAGTCCAACGTCACTGTGTAATTCACTGTCACTTGGGCACACCCTTTGCAAGCCCATGGAAACGGGAAGCAGGAGGGGTGTGTGTGACTCAAACCCAAGCATCTGAACCAAATACATTACAAGCCTGCATGTGCCCTGCCACAATGCAGCGTATGCAAACACAGGAACCACGGAAGCCAACAAATCGTCCCAAAAAAATTGGGAATAAAATAATAAAAAATAAAAATAAAAATAAAAAAAAATAAAAAATGGCCATTGATGGGCCCGGGGGGGTTGGGGAGGCCACCCAGGAGGTCCGAGGACAGGATGCACACCATAACCCACCTGCGTGGATCCTGGGGAAAAAAACACCTCCATGGGCTCATGGCCCACACGGCTACCCTATTTTGGGAGTATCACTGCTGTCGCTATTATCACCCTGTGCAGCTGCATCCGGAGGTGGTTGCACTATGGGAGGCAGCCCATGCAAGGCCCTAGTCTGCTCCTCCATGGCTGCAAGCATGCGGGTGTGGTAGGTCTGGTTCTGGAGGATGAGTGTGCGGAGGTCCCCATGCAACAACTCACGGGATGCCCGGACCTCCGCCCTCGTTGCCTGCATCTCAGCTGAGAGCGTACGGGTGAGACGCTCCAGCTGCTGTTCTGTCCTTTGGTGTGTTGAAGCCTCAAGCTCAACAAGAGTCGTCCTGAGGTGAAGGAGCTCCTGCCTCAGGGCTTCCCTGTGGCCCTGGGACTCAATGGAGATGGCCTCCTGCAGAGTCGCCAGTACCGCCCGCCTGTCCCTGTTGGACCCCAACATGTCCTCCCTGTGTGACTGGCAGATGGAGTCGGTTGCCTGCTCTAGTCGCTCCATCAGCCTTTCAGGGGGGACAATGGAAGTGGCCACCCTATCCATGGCCTGAGCCATCATCTCGGATGATGCTGCCTGTTGGGTTGCCATACCGTAAATGGATTGCTCCCATGCGGTATTGCCAGGTGGCGTACGGCCACCACGTCGGCGGGCACCACACCTGTCTGGGGCAAGGTGAACTGCGCCTTGCTGTGCCGGCACTGCCTGAGGCTGCAGGACTGCATTCCCCCTCTGATCTGCTGGCCCAGGAACAGGATCAGATGTCGCGGAGTGTGACCCTGCATCCGTAACCACAAAAGGCGTAGCTGCCAACACTGACATCCCCATTGAGGGTTCTGACCCTGGTGCAGGTGGGTGGGACAGAACAGAATCCCTCCCTGGAACACTCACCTGCGACGGCACGTAGGTCTCATCCGAATCAACACCTGAGTACAGCTCGGGGGAGGTGCAGCCAGAGACACCCCTTGAGAGCACGACCTGCAGCACTTGTGGGTTCTCACCCACCACCACACCACGTCCCTCACTGGTGGTTGGTCGGCCCTCGGACCCCTCCTGGGTCTGCACCATCTCCACAACCCCAGCAGTATCAGGTGCGTCTTCCCCTGCAAAGACATAAAAACAAAGAAATGGAAACAGGCATTAGTACCATGGCACACAATGAGGGCTGAGAAGCAAGAGAACCAGTACTTGTTTGACACATGTCCCACATGACTAAAACCCTCCCATGCATGCACCCTCACTGCGTATGAAGGGCAGGCAAATGGCACACACTGATGACACCAAGATGGAAGATGAACACATTTTCTGCATGCTGCCTGGCAGTGGCATCACACATTGGCCTGTGATTGCCAGGTGAAACACACATGCCATCACACAGATGGCATGTACCATTGCTATTGAGTGAAGATGGAGAGGAGGGCAGCACTTATTCATTCAGTCCAGTTCCCGCATGTAATAGCTTTTCTAATTCAAACAGGTCTGATTTTTCACCTGGAGCAGCCAGTCCTAAATGGTCCAATTGCACAGGGACATGTGTGAACAAATGATATCCAGGTAACAAAGTCACTCCACTTTACCATAGCCATGTCAGACATGTGACTAGAGGACTGAGAAATGCCTAGTAAAAGTGGTGGAATGCAAACAATCTGCCTGAATGAACAGAGAAAAATAAGCAACAATGTTGTGGCAAGGTGACACTTCAAGGGCAACTGCCGTGCAGTTGGGCTAGATGTCTACTGTTGGCAGAAGGGATACTGCTATGGCCAAATGCAGCTGCGCAGGATGTATTGCATGAAGCACATGGCTGACCCATACGACTCAGGCGCACACACTCTCACCTGGCACACAAACAGAAGCCCTCACACACACCATGCAAATGGATGACACACACATGCATGTGCACTCACCGGACAATGCCTCGTAATCAGCCAAATCTCCCACGCCTTGGATCTGTTCCTCCGTGACGTAGGTCCCAGCGACTGACTCATGTGGAGTGAGTTCCATGTCTACTACTGGAGACCCACCTCCAGTCACTAGAGTTGCGGCATGACTTGAGGCCAGCTTACTCTTTGCCCTGCGCTTTAGGTCATTCCAGCGCTTATAGCAATCATTGGCTGTGCGCCTCACGTTTCCAAGGGCACTTACGATGTCCGCAATGGTCTGCCAGTGTGCCTGGCGTTGTGCAGGTGTGGTCTTGGATCCTGCAACAATGACCATCTCGTTGTCATGTGCGGACACATACTCGACAAGTGCATTCAGTTTGTCATCCGTGAAGCTGGGCTTCCTGGACGGGCCGGACTGTGTAGCCGTGTCTGGGGCATCAGCCTGTGCCGGACGAGCACTCTTCCTCTTCCGCTTGGAAGGTGGTGGTGATCCTGAGTGTCCTGCGCCGCTCTGGACACTAGGGGCAGGAGCCCTGGTGGACTCTGTATCAGGAGTGTGGGATTGCACACTCAGCATGGGAGTTGGTGCAGGCATTGGCTCTAGTGTGATGGTGTCAGGGGGAATGTCAGCAGCATGGACTAGGACCGACACTGTCCGGGCTGGGTGTGTGAGGGCTGGGGTGGATGGAGCCGCAGCTGCCCCTGCAGCCTCTCCGCCCTGCCTACTTGGTGCAGCAGATGACCTTGCTGCCCCAGATGAACGTGGCATGGTGACATCAACGTGCACCAGCGCACGTGTCATAGGCCTGCTGACCTGGAAGTCAGCCATGGAGTCAGCCAGGTCTGGTGCCACAATGGGCTGGTCCAACAAGGGCTGAGCATGGATGGTGTCAGCCACATCAGCCTCAACGGGAGGGGCGGGGGATTATGGGTGCCCTTGACTGGTCCTCCACACATGGGGGGACAGGCTCACCCTGCAAGTAACGACCACGTCCCCTACCGTATCCACCACGGCCACCACTTGTGGCTCTTCCACCTTTGACACCCTTACGGAAACCTCGCCTCTCAGCCATGGCACTGATGTTAATGTGCGTATGGGAGTGGCTGTAAAATATTGTCCTGGGCAATTGGGGGTCAAAGGTGTTGGGTACCAGATGGTAATTGTACCCTAGTACTCTTGCAAGGCTGATTGTAACCCCTGGGGAAAGATGACGGGTCACGCTACGCACAGGAGCCCCAAAAAAGGGAGATGACGTGCACGCAACCCCTCCTAGACCACGTGTGCAGAAAGAAAAACCTGCACTACGCTGTGGCACCCAGTAACACAAGAATGAACGTATGCGTGTCACACGCAGCCTAGAATGACCTCTGAAGGGGTAGGCCACACACGGGGCAAGCACAGATGTTCGATACGTGTGTGACTCACCGTCTGCCAGGTCAAAGAGCGTGAAAAAGGAGCGCGTTTGGTTGGCAACACCCCCGCCAAAAGAAGATTTGTACGCTGTCTGAGGAGACAGGACAACAGTAGAAGGGAACACTGTTTGAGGGAACAGGCCCAGGTAAACCAGTAAAAGAGAAAAAAGAGAAAAAACTGTCAGAGGTAACAGGGAATACGAACTTGAAACGCCGTGAAGTAAATCGCGTGTGAAACGACAAGAAGTACAGAATTCACCCACTCGCTCTCCACGAAAAGCACGTACAAGGAAATGGTGTTCTACGCGTACCTTTTATACAGGCCCACACGTCCAGCGTCACTTACGCGGCGTGTACGCGCTAGGGCCATTTCCACCAATTACACGCTTTGTCACTTATGCGTATAGGGCCATTTCCACCAATTACACGCTTTGTCACTTATGCGTGTAGGGCCATTTCCACCAATTACACGCTTTGTCACTTCTGCGTGTATGGCCATTTCCACCAATCACACGCGATGACACTCTGACGTGCAGTCTTTCCACGTGTGCTCTGTCATCACGTGCTGTGTGGGAAACACCCGTGCGGGTCACGTCACAGACGCGCTTACGCGCTGAGGGCCTTTGGTCCAATAGATTCGCGTATGCGTGCTGACGCTCTTACGCGCTAAGGGCCTTTCCTCGATTTTCACGCTGACATGCAGGATTTTCACGTGCCAAATCACTCCGTACCAAGCTGGCCACGCATAAGCACACGGAAGACCACGCTCCTGTCCAGAAGGCTGAACTACTGCCCCCCAGAGCCCCGAGCACGCTCCCACCTGCCATCTGCTGCTGCCTGACTGCCTGCTGCCCACGTGCACTGCCATTTGCTGCCTGCACATCAGCCAGGGGTGCTGTTGCTGTGACCACCCCTGCTGGAACCGAAGACTCCCGACTGGAATTCCATCGCTCCACAGCCCAGCCCCAGGACCCAGTTTCCCACCCACTCCTGCCTCTGGGGTTGTCATGTTGGGGCAAACACCATCTGTGACCACTGACAACCCCCGGCCAGAGAGGCAGAGGGGCACCAGCTTCAGTGCCACCGAAGTTGGTGTCCTGGTGGAGCAAGTCCTGGGGCAGTATGATGGCCTCTTCGGAAGTTCCCGCGCCGACAAGAAAGGACGGACTCGGATCTGGACTGACATCGTGACTGCCATCAACGCGGAGGGGGTGGCAGTCCGGGACTTACAACATGTCAGGAAGCGCTGGGAGGACTTCAGGTCCAGGACCCTGAACAAGGCCCGGCGCCTCTTGAAGGCAGCGGATGCCAAGGGGCGCCGGGGCCACTTGTCGGAAGAACATATGGGGGTCCTAGAACGTATATCCCCAGCGCTCCACATCCAGGTCCTAGAGAAGCAGACCCGTCTGGAGTCGAGCGGTGAGTGTACATGCATCCTGATTGTGAGCAGTGCGTGTGGTGATTATTCAGTAGTGTGCAGGTTGCACATCTGTTTGTATGGGGTCGAGTATGGGTGGGGGTGTACAGGGCCGTGGGGCTGACACATGCGAGGGCTGTAATGTGTGAGACATGGATGATGCTTGTGTGTGTGGGCTTGCATGGCAAATGCAGTTGTGCGTGCACACATGTTTGGATGAATGTGTATGTAAGTAGACATGTCCGTGATGTCAGGCATGTATGTTTTTTTCGGCTGCATGTATGAGCACTGTGTACATGTGCATGTGTGTGTATTTGACAAGGGTGCAACAGTGATGCAACATGGATGCATGTGACAGCGGTATGTGGAAGCCTGATTGGCAGATGTGACATGGATGCCCGTCTGAACAGTGCAACACTTGGCAGAGGTGTAGACATGCATGCAAGTGTGGTGGTGTGTGTACATGTGTGGTGCACTTCCTGTGTTGCATGTGATGTCTGGCTCCCCTTTGGCTGCTGATGCTGTGGTATGTGTAGGGATGGTGGTGGCAGTTGCGATATGGCTGTGGTATGGCTCATGTGTGCGAGTTGCAATGACATGTGTGTTGGGGATTGTGATGCCATGTCTGAGGTTTGCCAATGCCACTCATGTGCAACTGTCATGTGTGTATGTGTCCATTGTACAGTGCCCTGATGCCTGTGTTTTGTTTCTCCCTGCCTGCAGCGTCAACTGATGAAGAGGGCGGAGAAGGTGCTGTGGAGCACAGCGGCGGGGATTCGACCGCCAGCCGGAGACGCAGGCCTGGCTCCCCTCCCGTGTTGTCATCTCGTCGGGGAGTGAGGAGTCCGGTGCCACGTCCCAGGCCGCAGCTGCCGGGGGGAGGTCCAAGAGGCGGAGGTTGCAGTTGGACTCCTCGGCAGCAGAAGGGGCAGCTGGGACCCCACAGGGCCCAACAGGGGAAGATGGCACGGAGTCATCCAGGTTGGTGGGGGGTTTGGTGGAGGAGGAGGCCGTGCAAGCACCAGAGACGGTTTCTGGAGGTGGGGATCCCACTGGTGCTAGTGGTGCAGTGCAGGACCAGGGACAGGAGGCAGCACAGGCCGCCACGGAGGTGCCTGTGTGCAATCCTGTCCCCGATCCTGTCCCTGCATCATCTTGCACCAGCAGGGATGCCTACGTCCAGACCCGTTTTCAGGCAGGGGATGAGCTGACGTCAACTGGCCTTCCTCTGCCTGCGGACGTGGCCATCCAGGTCCGGGTTGAGCCTGTCCTGGCTGGTGTGGCATTGCGTCAACGGGCCATGCGAGGTGACCTGCAGTCTTTTCATGGAGAGACTGCACATCATCTCGAATGGCTCGTTGACCATGTCAGCCTGCTGGGACAGGTCACCCAGGCTGGATTCTCCTGTCTGATGGGGCTTGCTCCGACCCCCTCCTCAACTGGACCCCCTACGCGCCAGTTGTCCTCTGTGCCATCTTCCCACCCATCAGTCACCTGGGTGCCCTGTGGAGCTGCCTCTGACGGTGCGGCCAGGCTGGTGGAGGAGGCATCCCTGCCACAGTCGGGAGTCGGAGGTCCAGCAGGGGTGGCCACATCAACAACTGCACCCCAGCCGGCGGAGGATGTGCAGGCAGCAGGAGGCAGTGCACGGGCAGAGGCAGAGCAGCAGCAGCAGCAACATGGTGGGAGACATGAAGGCTCGGGGCTTTCGACATCGGAGGGGCAGGCATCGGCCGGAGGGCAGGGGGACCCAGGACAGAGAGTGTCTTCCGTGTGGCAGCGGTTGGGCCACGCCATAAGTGCGGAGCGGCGGCGGGTGGAAGAGGCGCGGCTCACAATGGTCAGGGCAGAGAACTCCATGCGGAGGGCCCTGAGGCGGGTCGAGTGCCTCGAGGCAATCCGCAGGGGGTTGGAGGAGGACACGGTGTCGTCCCTGCGGACCCTCGGGGCCATGGAACTGGACCGCCTCCGGGACATCGAACAGGAGTTCGATGATGCCCTGGCCCGGGACACTGCGGAGTGAGCCGCTGGACTTGCCCGCCGCCTTTGTATATAGTTCTTTAGTTTTAGGTTTCCTTTCTTTCTTATTATGATTTGGAGTCGACGGACACTGCTCCACTTTTTGTATATAGTTGATTTTTAGGTAGGTTTTTTAGTAGGTTTCCTTTGTTCAGTTGGGCTCATGAACCCTTGGTAGTTTTTTACATAGTTATTTATTGCATGGAGATTTTTTTACATTTGACTTTGGACAACATTTTTTTGGATTCTGAGTTGCAGTTTTGTGTTTTTATACGTACATGCAGCTTTTTTTTCCTCATTCACATTGTAGTTTGTTTTCTTTCTTTAGTATTCTTTATTTTTTTCAATACAATTTTGTTTCCATACTTCACTGTGTGGTATCATCTCATTGGTTTCATGCATGTCATGTTGGGTGTTTTCCCATTCAATTGCAACCATTGTGTGTGACGGACATGGGTTCATTAGCTTCATGAACATTGGGGGTGTAACATGTGATTTCCTTTTCCATGTGGGTGAATGGGTTACTTGGTAGGGCTTTTTGGCTGTGGAGGCTGACCATTATGCACATGATTGGGGATTGTGAGGACCTGGTGGGGGCTGCCCATGGTGGCAGGGGGGTGGGGGTGGTGGGAGACATGAGTGGGGGCCTGGTGGAGGGTGGACATGGTGGCTGGGGGGTGGGGGTGGTGGGAGACATGAGTGGGGGCCTGGTGGAGGCTGCCCCTGCACTACTGGGGGGTGGGGGTGGTGGGAGACATGGGTGGGGGCCTGGTGGAGGCTGCCCCTGGTGGCTGGGGGGTGGGGGTGGTGGGAGACATGAGTGGGGGCCTGGTGGAGGGTGACCCTGGATGCTGGGGGGTGGGGGTGCAGGGGGACATGAGTGGGGGCCTGGTGGAGGGTGGCCATGGTGGCAGGGGGGTGGGGGTGATGTGAGACATGAGTGGGGGCCTGGTGGAGGCTGCCCCTGCACTGCTGGGGGGTGGGGGTGGTGGGAGACATGAGTGGGGGCCTGGTGGAGGCTGCCCCTGCACTGCTGGGGGGTAGGGGTGGTGGGAGACATGGGTGGGGGCCTGGTGGAGGCTGCCCCTGGTGGCTGGGGGGTGGGGGTGGTGGGAGACATGAGTGGGGGCCTGGTGGAGGCTGCCCATGGTGGCAGGGGGTAGGGGTGGTGGGAGACATGAGTGGGGGCCTGGTGGAGGCTGCCCCTGGATGCTGGGGTGTGGGGGTGCAGGGGGACATGAGTGGGGGCCTGCTGGAGGCTGCCCCTGGTGGCTGGGGGGTGGGGGTGGTGGGAGACATGAGTGGGGGCCTGGTGGAGGGTGGCCATGGTGGCTGGGGGGTGGGGGTGGTGGGAGACATGAGTGGGGGCCTGGTGGAGGCTGCCCATGGTGGCAGGGGGGTGGGGGTGGTGGGAGACATGAGTGGGGGCCTGGTGGAGGCTGCCCCTGCACTGCTGGGGGGTGGGGGTGGTGGGAGACATGGGTGGGGGCCTGGTGGAGGCTGCCCCTGGTGGCTGGGGGGTGGGGGTGGTGGGAGACATGAGTGGGGGCCTGGTGGAGGCTGCCCATGGTGGCAGGGGGGTGGGGGTGGTGGGAGACATGAGTGGGGGCCTGGTGGAGGCTGCCCCTGGATGCTGGGGTGTGGGGGTGCAGGGGGACATGAGTGGGGGCCTGCTGGAGGCTGCCCCTGGTGGCTGGGGGGTGGGGGTGGTGGGAGACATGAGTGGGGGCCTGGTAGAGGGTGGCCATGGTGGCTGGGGGGTGGGGGTGGTGGGAGACATGAGTGGGGGCCTGGTGGAGGCTGCCCCTGGTGGCTGGGGGGTGGGGGTGGTGGGAGACATGAGTGGGGGCCTGGTGGAGGGTGGCCATGGTGGCTGGGGGGTGGGGGAGGTGGGAGACATGAGTGGGGGCCTGCTGGAGGCTGACCCTGGTGGCTGGGGGGTGGGGGTCGTGGGAGACATGAGTGGAGGCCTGGTGGAGGCTGCCCCTGCACTGCTGGGGGGTGGGAGACATGAGTGGGGGCCTGGTGGGGGCTGCCCATGGTGGCAGGGGGGTGGGGGTGGTGGGAGACATGAGTGAGGGCCTGGTGGAGGGTGGCCATGGTGGCTGGGGGGTGGGGGTGGTGGGAGACATGAGTGGGGGCCTGGTGGAGGCTGCCCATGGTGGCAGGGGGGTAGGGGTGGTGGGAGACATGAGTGGGGGCCTGGTGGAGGCTGCCCCTGCACTGCTGGGGGGTGGGGTGGTGGGAGACATGGGTGGGGGCCTGGTGGAGGCTGCCCCTGGTGGCTGGGGGGTGGGGGTGGTGGGAGACATGAGTGGGGGCCTGGTGGAGGCTGCCCCTGGATGCTGGGGGTGGGGGTGCAGGGGGACATGAGTGGGGGCCTGCTGGAGGCTGCCCCTGGTGGCTGGGGGGTGGGGGTGGTGGGAGACATGAGTGGGGGCCTGGTGGAGGGTGGCCATGGTGGCTGGGGGGTGGGGGTGGTGGGAGACATGGGTGGGGGCCTGGTGGAGGCTGCCCCTGGTGGCTGGGGGGTGGAGGAGGTGGGAGACATGAGTGGGGGCCTGGTGGAGGGTGGCCATGGTGGCTGGGGGGTGGGGGTGGTGGGAGACATGAGTGGGGGCCTGCTGGAGGCTGCCCCTGGTGGCTGGGGGTGGTGGGAGACATGAGTGGGGGCCTGGTGGGGGCTGCCCATGGTGTCAGGGGTGTGGGGGTGGTGGGAGACATGAGTGGGGGCCTGGTGGAGGGTGGCCATGGTGGCAGGGGGGTGGGGGTGGTGGGAGACATGAGTGGGGGCCTGGTGGAGGCTGCCCCTGGATGCTGGGGGGTGGGGGTGAGGGGGACATGAGTGGGGGCCTGCTGGAGGCTGCCCCTGGTGGCTGGGGGGTGGGGGTGGTGGGAGACATGGGTGGGGGCCTGGTGGAGGCTGCCCCTGGTGGCTGGGGGGTGGGGGTGGTGGGAGACATGAGTGGGGGCCTGGTGGAGGGTCACCCTGGATGCTGGGGGTGGGGGTGCAGGGGGACATGAGTGGGGGCCTGGTGGAGGGTGGCCATGGTGGCAGGGGGGTGGGGGTGGTGTGAGACATGAGTGGGGGCCTGGTGGAGGCTGCCCCTGCACTGCTGGGGGTGGGGGTGGTTGGGAAACATGAGTGGGGGTCTGGTGGAGGCTGCCCCTGCACTGCTGGGGGGTGGGGGGGGGTGGGAGACATGGGTGGGGGCCTGGTGGAGGCTGCCCCTGGTGGCTGGGGGGTGGGGGTGGTGGGAGACATGAGTGGGGGCCTGGTGGAGGGTGGCCATGTTGGCTGGGGGGTGGGGGTGGTGGGAGACATGAGTGGGGGCCTGCTGGAGGCTGCCCCTGGTGGCTGGGGGGTGGGGGTGGTGGGAGACATGAGTGGGGGCCTGGTGGAGGCTGCCCCTGCACTGCTGGGGGGTGGGGGTGGTGGGAGACATGAGTGGGGGCCTGGTGGGGGCTGCCCATGGTGGCAGGGGGGTGGGGGTGGTGGGAGACATGAGTGGGGGCCTGGTGGAGGGTGACCCTGGATGCTGGGGGGTGGGGGTGCAGGGGGACATGAGTGGGGGCCTGGTGGAGGGTGGCCATGGTGGCAGGGGGGTGGGGGGGTGGGAGACATGAGTGGGGGCCTGGTGGAGGCTGCCCCTGGATGCTGGGGGGTGGGGGTACAGGGAGACATGAGTGGGGGCCTGCTGGAGGCTGCCCCTGGTGGCTGGGGGGTGGGGGTGGTGGGAGACATGAGTGGGGGCCTGGTGGAGGCTGCCCCTGCACTGCTGGGGGGTGGGGGTGGTGGGAGACATGAGTGGGGGCCTGGTGGAGGCTGCCCCTGGATACTGGGGGGTGGGGGTGCAGGGGGACATGAGTGGAGGCCTGCTGGAGGCTGCCCCTGGTGGCTGGGGGGTGGGGGTGGTGGGGGACATGAGTGGGGGCCTGGTGGAGGCTGCCCCTGCACTGCTGGGGGTTGGGGGTGGTGGGAGACATGAGTGGGGGCCTGGTGGAGGCTGCCCCTGCACTGCTTGGGGGTGGGGGTGGTGGGAGACATGGGTGGGGGCCTGGTGGAGGCTGCCCCTGGTGGCTGGGGGGTGGGGGTGGTGGGAGACATGAGTGGGGGCCTTGTGGAGGGTGACCCTGGATGCTGGGGGGTGGGGGTGCAGGGGGACATGGGTGGGGGCCTGGTGGAGGCTGCCCCTGGTGGCTGGGGGGTGGGTGTGGTGGGAGACATGAGTGGGGGCCTGGTGGAGGCTGCTCATGGTGGCAGGGGGGTGGTGGGAGACATGAGTGGGGGCCTGGTGGAGGCTGCCCCTGGATGCTGGGGGGTGGGGGTACAGGGGGACATGAGTGGGGGCCTGCTGGAGGCTGCCCCTGGTGGCTGGGGGGTGGGGGTGGTGGGAGACATGAGTGGGGGCCTGGTGGAGGCTGCCCATGGTGGCAGGGGGGTGTGGGTGGTGGGAGACATGAGTGGGGGCCTGGTGGAGGCTGCCCCTGGTGGCTGGGGGGTGGGGGTGGTGGGAGACATGAGTGGGGGCCTGGTGGAGGGTGGCCATGGTGGCTGGGGGGTGGAGGTGGTGGGAGACATGAGTGGGGCCTGCTGGAGGCTGCCCCTGGTGGCTGGGGGGTGGGGGTGGTGGGAGACATGAGTGGGGGCCTGGTGGAGGGTGGCCATGGTGGCTGGGGGGTGGGGGTGGTGGGAGACATGGGTGGGGGCCTGGTGGAGGCTGCCCCTGGTGGCTGGGGGGTGGAGGAGGTGGGAGACATGAGTGGGGGCCTGGTGGAGGGTGGCCATGGTGGCTGGGGGGTGGGGGTGGTGGGAGACATGAGTGGGGGCCTGCTGGAGGCTGCCCCTGGTGGCTGGGGGTGGTGGGAGACATGAGTGGGGGCCTGGTGGGGGCTGCCCATGGTGTCAGGGGTGTGGGGGTGGTGGGAGACATGAGTGGGGGCCTGGTGGAGGGTGGCCATGGTGGCAGGGGGGTGGGGGTGGTGGGAGACATGAGTGGGGGCCTGGTGGAGGCTGCCCCTGGATGCTGGGGGGTGGGGGTGAGGGGGACATGAGTGGGGGCCTGGTGGAGGCTGCCCCTGGTGGCTGGGGGGTAGGGGTGGTGGGAGACATGAGTGGGGGCCTGGTGGAGGGTGGCCATGGTGGCTGGGGGGTGGAGGTGGTGGGAGACATGAGTGGGGCCTGCTGGAGGCTGCCCCTGGTGGCTGGGGGGTGGGGGTGGTGGGAGACATGAGTGGGGGCCTGGTGGAGGGTGGCCATGGTGGCTGGGGGGTGGGGGTGGTGGGAGACATGGGTGGGGGCCTGGTGGAGGCTGCCCCTGGTGGCTGGGGGGTGGAGGAGGTGGGAGACATGAGTGGGGGCCTGGTGGAGGGTGGCCATGGTGGCTGGGGGGTGGGGGTGGTGGGAGACATGAGTGGGGGCCTGCTGGAGGCTGCCCCTGGTGGCTGGGGGTGGTGGGAGACATGAGTGGGGGCCTGGTGGGGGCTGCCCATGGTGTCAGGGGTGTGGGGGTGGTGGGAGACATGAGTGGGGGCCTGGTGGAGGGTGGCCATGGTGGCAGGGGGGTGGGGGTGGTGGGAGACATGAGTGGGGGCCTGGTGGAGGCTGCCCCTGGATGCTGGGGGGTGGGGGTGAGGGGGACATGAGTGGGGGCCTGCTGGAGGCTGCCCCTGGTGGCTGGGGGGTGGGGGTGGTGGGAGACATGGGTGGGGGCCTGGTGGAGGCTGCCCCTGGTGGCTGGGGGGTGGGGGTGGTGGGAGACATGAGTGGGGGCCTGGTGGAGGGTCACCCTGGATGCTGGGGGTGGGGGTGCAGGGGGACATGAGTGGGGGCCTGGTGGAGGGTGGCCATGGTGGCAGGGGGGTGGGGGTGGTGTGAGACATGAGTGGGGGCCTGGTGGAGGCTGCCCCTGCACTGCTGGGGGTGGGGGTGGTTGGGAAACATGAGTGGGGGTCTGGTGGAGGCTGCCCCTGCACTGCTGGGGGGTGGGGGGGGTGGGAGACATGGGTGGGGGCCTGGTGGAGGCTGCCCCTGGTGGCTGGGGGGTGGGGGTGGTGGGAGACATGAGTGGGGGCCTGGTGGAGGGTGGCCATGTTGGCTGGGGGGTGGGGGTGGTGGGAGACATGAGTGGGGGCCTGCTGGAGGCTGCCCCTGGTGGCTGGGGGGTGGGGGTGGTGGGAGACATGAGTGGGGGCCTGGTGGAGGCTGCCCCTGCACTGCTGGGGGGTGGGGGTGGTGGGAGACATGAGTGGGGGCCTGGTGGGGGCTGCCCATGGTGGCAGGGGGGTGGGGGTGGTGGGAGACATGAGTGGGGGCCTGGTGGAGGGTGACCCTGGATGCTGGGGGGTGGGGGTGCAGGGGGACATGAGTGGGGGCCTGGTGGAGGGTGGCCATGGTGGCAGGGGGGTGGGGGGGTGGGAGACATGAGTGGGGGCCTGGTGGAGGCTGCCCCTGGATGCTGGGGGGTGGGGGTACAGGGAGACATGAGTGGGGGCCTGCTGGAGGCTGCCCCTGGTGGCTGGGGGGTGGGGGTGGTGGGAGACATGAGTGGGGGCCTGGTGGAGGCTGCCCCTGCACTGCTGGGGGGTGGGGGTGGTGGGAGACATGAGTGGGGGCCTGGTGGAGGCTGCCCCTGGATACTGGGGGGTGGGGGTGCAGGGGGACATGAGTGGAGGCCTGCTGGAGGCTGCCCCTGGTGGCTGGGGGGTGGGGGTGGTGGGGGACATGAGTGGGGGCCTGGTGGAGGCTGCCCCTGCACTGCTGGGGGTTGGGGGTGGTGGGAGACATGAGTGGGGGCCTGGTGGAGGCTGCCCCTGCACTGCTTGGGGGTGGGGGTGGTGGGAGACATGGGTGGGGGCCTGGTGGAGGCTGCCCCTGGTGGCTGGGGGGTGGGGGTGGTGGGAGACATGAGTGGGGGCCTTGTGGAGGGTGACCCTGGATGCTGGGGGGTGGGGGTGCAGGGGGACATGGGTGGGGGCCTGGTGGAGGCTGCCCCTGGTGGCTGGGGGGTGGGTGTGGTGGGAGACATGAGTGGGGGCCTGGTGGAGGCTGCTCATGGTGGCAGGGGGGTGGTGGGAGACATGAGTGGGGGCCTGGTGGAGGCTGCCCCTGGATGCTGGGGGGTGGGGGTACAGGGGGACATGAGTGGGGGCCTGCTGGAGGCTGCCCCTGGTGGCTGGGGGGTGGGGGTGGTGGGAGACATGAGTGGGGGCCTGGTGGGGGCTGCCCATGGTGGCAGGGGGGTGGGGGTGGTGGGAGACATGAGTGGGGGCCTGGTGGAGGCTGCCCATGGTGGCAGGGGGGTGTGGGTGGTGGGAGACATGAGTGGGGGCCTGGTGGAGGCTGCCCCTGGTGGCTGGGGGGTGGGGGTGGTGGGAGACATGAGTGGGGGCCTGGTGGAGGGTGGCCATGGTGGCTGGGGGGTGGAGGTGGTGGGAGACATGAGTGGGGCCTGCTGGAGGCTGCCCCTGGTGGCTGGGGGGTGGGGGTGGTGGGAGACATGAGTGGGGGCCTGGTGGAGGCTGCCCCTGCACTGCTGGGGGGTGGGGGTGGTGGGAGACATGAGTGGGGGCCTGGTGGAGGCTGCCCCTGCACTGCTGGGGGGTGGGGGTGGTGGGAGACATGGGTGGGGGCCTGGTGGAGGCTGCCCCTGGTGGCTGGGGGGTGGGGGTGGTGGGAGACATGAGTGGGGGCCTGGTGGAGGGTGACCCTGGATGCTGGGGGGTGGGGGTGCAGGGGGACATGAGTGGGGGCCTGGTGGAGGGTGGCCATGGTGGCAGGGGGGTTGGGGTGGTGGGAGACATGACTGGGGGCCTGGTGGAGGCTGCCCCTGCACTGCTGGGGGGTGGGGGTGGTGGGAGACATGAGTGGGGGCCTGGTGGAGGCTGCCCCTGCACTGCTGGGGGGTGGGGGTGGTGGGAGACATGAGTGGGGGCCTGGTGGAGGCTGCCCATGGTGACAGGGGGGTGGGGGTGGTGGGAGACATGGGTGGGGGCCTGGTGGAGGCTGCCCCTGGTGGCTGGGGGGTGGGGGTGCAGGGGGACATGAGTGGGGGCCTGGGGGAGGCTGCCCCTGGGGGGTGGGGGTGGTAGGAGACATGAGTGGGGGCCTGGTGGAGGCTGCCCCTGGTGGCTGGGGGGTGGGGGTGGTGGGAGACATGAGTGGGGGCCTGGTGGAGGCTGCCCATGGTGGCAGGGGGGTGGGGGTGGTGGGAGACATGAGTGGGGGCCTGGTGGAGGCTGCCCCTGCACTGCTGGGGGGTGGGGGTGGTGGGAGACATGGGTGGGGGCCTGGTGGAGGCTGCCCCTGGTGGCTGGGGGGTGGGGGTGGTGGGAGACATGAGTGGGGGCCTGGTGGAGGCTGCCCATGGTGGCAGGGGGGTGGGGGTGGTGGGAGACATGAGTGGGGGCCTGGTGGAGGCTGCCCCTGGATGCTGGGGGGTGGGGGTGCAGGGGGACATGAGTGGGGGCCTGCTGGAGGCTGCCCCTGGTGGCTGGGGGGTGGGGGTGGTGGGAGACATGAGTGGGGGCCTGGTGGAGGGTGGCCATGGTGGCTGGGGGGTGGGGGTGGTGGGAGACATGGTTGAGGGCCTGGTGGAGGCTGCCCCTGGTGGCTGGGGGGTGGGGGAGGTGGGAGACATGAGTGGGGGCCTGGTGGAGGGTGGCCATGGTGGCTGGGGGTGGGGGTGGTGGGAGACATGAGTGGGGGCCTGGTGGGGGCTGCCCATGGTGGCAGGGGGGTGGGGGTGGTGGGAGACATGAGTGGGGGCCTGGTGGAGGGTGACCCTGGATGCTGGGGGGTGGGGGTGCAGGGGGACATGAGTGGGGGCCTGGTGGAGGGTGGCCATGGTGGCAGGGGGGTGGGGGTGGTGGGAGACATAAGTGGGGGCCTGGTGGAGGCTGCCCCTGGATGCTGGGGGGTGGGGGTGCAGGGGGACATGAGTGGGGGTCTGCTGGAGGCTGCCCCTGGTGGCTGGGGGGTGGGGGTGTTGGGAGACATGAGTGGGGGCTTGGTGGAGGCTGCCCCTGCACTGCTGGGGGGTGGGGGTGGTGGGAGACATGAGTGGGGGCCTGGTGGAGGGTGACCCTGGATGCTGGGGGGTGGGGGTGCAGGGGGACATGAGTGGGGCCTGGTGGAGGGTGGCCATGGTGGCAGGGGGGTTGGGGTGGTGGGAGACATGAGTGGGGGCCTGGTGGAGGCTGCCCCTGGATGCTGGGGGGTGGAGGTGCAGGGGGACATGAGTGGGGGCCTGCTGGAGGCTGCCCCTGGTTGCTGGGGGGTGGGGGTGGTGGGAGACATGAGTGGGGGCCTAGTGGAGGCTGCCCCTGCACTGCTGGGGGGTGGGGGTGGTGGGAGACATGAGTGGGGGCCTGGTGGAGGCTGCCCCTGCACTGCTGGGGGGTGGGGGTGGTGGGAGACATGGGTGGGGGCCTGGTGGAGGCTGCCCCTGGTGGCTGGGGGGTGGGGGTGGTGGGAGACATGAGTGGGGGCCTTTTGGAGGCTGCCCATGGTGGCAGGGGGGTGGGGTGGTGGGAGACATGAGTGGGGGCCTGGTGGAGGCTGCCCCTGGATGCTGGGGGGTGGGGGTGCAGGGGGACATGAATGGGGGCCTGCTGGAGGCTGCCCCTGGTGGCTGGGGGGTGGGGGTGGTGGGAGACATGAGTGGGGGCCTGGTGGAGGGTGGCCATAGTGGCTGGGGATGGGGGTGGTGGGAGACATGAGTGGGGGCCTGGTGGAGGCTGCCCCTGGTGGCTGGGGGGTGGGGGCGGTGGGAGACATGAGTGGGGGCCTGGGGGAGGGTGGCCATGTTGGCTGGGGGGTGGGGGTGGTGGGAGACATGAGTGGGGGCCTGCTGGAGGCTGCCCCTGGTGGCTGGGGGGTGGGGGTGGTGGGGGACATGAGTGGGGGCCTGGTGGAGGCTGCCCCTGCACTGCTGGGGGTTGGGGGTGGTGGGAGACATGAGTGGGGGCCTGGTGGAGGCTGCCCCTGCACTGCTGGGGGGTGGGGGTGGTGGGAGACATGGGTGGGGGCCTGGTGGAGGCTGCCCCTGGTGGCTGGGGGGTGGGGGTGGTGGGAGACATGAGTGGGGGCCTGGTGGAGGCTGCCCATGGTGGCAGGGGGGTGGGGGTGGTGGGAGACATGAGTGGGGGCCTGGTGGAGGCTGCCCCTGGATGCTGGGGTGTGGGGGTGCAGGGGGACATGAGTGGGGGCCTGCTGGAGGTTGCCCCTGGTGGCTGGGGGGTGGGGGTGGTGGGAGACATGAGTGGGGGCCTGGTGGAGGGTGGCCATGGTGGCTGGGGGGTGGGGGTGGTGGGAGACATGAGTGGGGGCCTGGTGGAGGCTGCCCCTGGTGGCTGGGGGGTGGGGGTGGTGGGAGACATGAGTGGGGGCCTGGTGGAGGGTGGCCATGGTGGCTGGGGGGTGGGGGAGGTGGGAGACATGAGTGGGGGCCTGCTGGAGGCTGACCCTGGTGGCTGGGGGGTGGGGGTCGTGGGAGACATGAGTGGGGGCCTGGTGGAGGCTGCCCCTGCACTGCTGGGGGGTGGGGGTGGTGGGAGACATGAGTGGGGGCCTGGTGGGGGCTGCCCATGGTGGCAGGGGGGTGGGGGTGGTGGGAGACATGAGTGAGGGCCTGGTGGAGGGTGGCCATGGTGGCTGGGGGGTGGGGGTGGTGGGAGACATGAGTGGGGGCCTGGTGGAGGCTGCCCATGGTGGCAGGGGGGTAGGGGTGGTGGGAGACATGAGTGGGGGCCTGGTGGAGGATGCCCCTGCACTGCTGGGGGGTGGGGGTGGTGGGAGACATGGGTGGGGGCCTGGTGGAGGCTGCCCCTGGTGGCTGGGGGTGGGGGTGGTGGGAGACATGAGTGGGGGCCTGGTGGAGGCTGCCCATGGTGGCAGGGGGGTGGGGGTGGTGGGAGACATGAGTGGGGGCCTGGTGGAGGCTGCCCCTGGATGCTGGGGGTGGGGGTGCAGGGGGACATGAGTGGGGGCCTGCTGGAGGCTGCCCCTGGTGGCTGGGGGGTGGGGGTGGTGGGAGACATGAGTGGGGGCCTGGTGGAGGGTGGCCATGGTGGCTGGGGGTGGGGGTGGTGGGAGACATGAGTGGGGGCCTGGTGGGGGCTGCCCATGGTGGCAGGGGGGTGGGGGTGGTGGGAGACATGAGTGGGGGCCTGGTGGAGGGTGACCCTGGATGCTGGGGGGTGGGGGTGCAGGGGGACATGAGTGGGGGCCTGGTGGAGGGTGGCCATGGTGGCAGGGGGGTGGGGGTGGTGGGAGACATAAGTGGGGGCCTGGTGGAGGCTGCCCCTGGATGCTGGGGGGTGGGGGTGCAGGGGGACATGAGTGGGGGTCTGCTGGAGGCTGCCCCTGGTGGCTGGGGGGTGGGGGTGTTGGGAGACATGAGTGGGGGCTTGGTGGAGGCTGCCCCTGCACTGCTGGGGGGTGGGGGTGGTGGGAGACATGAGTGGGGGCCTGGTGGAGGGTGACCCTGGATGCTGGGGGGTGGGGGTGCAGGGGGACATGAGTGGGGCCTGGTGGAGGGTGGCCATGGTGGCAGGGGGGTTGGGGTGGTGGGAGACATGAGTGGGGGCCTGGTGGAGGCTGCCCCTGGATGCTGGGGGGTGGAGGTGCAGGGGGACATGAGTGGGGGCCTGCTGGAGGCTGCCCCTGGTTGCTGGGGGGTGGGGGTGGTGGGAGACATGAGTGGGGGCCTAGTGGAGGCTGCCCCTGCACTGCTGGGGGGTGGGGGTGGTGGGAGACATGAGTGGGGGCCTGGTGGAGGCTGCCCCTGCACTGCTGGGGGGTGGGGGTGGTGGGAGACATGGGTGGGGGCCTGGTGGAGGCTGCCCCTGCACTGCTGGGGGGTGGGGGTGGTGGGAGACATGAGTGGGGGCCTGGTGGAGGCTGCCCCTGCACTGCTGGGGGGTGGGGGTGGTGGGAGACATGGGTGGGGGCCTGGTGGAGGCTGCCCCTGGTGGCTGGGGGGTGGGGGTGGTGGGAGACATGAGTGGGGGCCTTTTGGAGGCTGCCCCTGGATGCTGGGGGGTGGGGGTGCAGGGGGACATGAATGGGGGCCTGCTGGAGGCTGCCCCTGGTGGCTGGGGGGTGGGGGTGGTGGGAGACATGAGTGGGGGCCTGGTGGAGGGTGGCCATAGTGGCTGGGGATGGGGGTGGTGGGAGACATGAGTGGGGGCCTGGTGGAGGCTGCCCCTGGTGGCTGGGGGGTGGGGGCGGTGGGAGACATGAGTGGGGGCCTGGTGGAGGGTGGCCATGTTGGCTGGGGGGTGGGGGTGGTGGGAGACATGAGTGGGGGCCTGCTGGAGGCTGCCCCTGGTGGCTGGGGGGTGGGGGTGGTGGGGGACATGAGTGGGGGCCTGGTGGAGGCTGCCCCTGCACTGCTGGGGGTTGGGGGTGGTGGGAGACATGAGTGGGGGCCTGGTGGAGGCTGCCCCTGCACTGCTGGGGGGTGGGGGTGGTGGGAGACATGGGTGGGGGCCTGGTGGAGGCTGCCCCTGGTGGCTGGGGGGTGGGGGTGGTGGGAGACATGAGTGGGGGCCTGGTGGAGGCTGCCCATGGTGGCAGGGGGGTGGGGGTGGTGGGAGACATGAGTGGGGGCCTGGTAGAGGCTGCCCCTGGATGCTGGGGTGTGGGGGTGCAGGGGGACATGAGTGGGGGCCTGCTGGAGGTTGCCCCTGGTGGCTGGGGGGTGGGGGTGGTGGGAGACATGAGTGGGGGCCTGGTGGAGGGTGGCCATGGTGGCTGGGGGGTGGGGGTGGTGGGAGACATGAGTGGGGGCCTGGTGGAGGCTGCCCCTGGTGGCTGGGGGGTGGGGGTGGTGGGAGACATGAGTGGGGGCCTGGTGGAGGGTGGCCATGGTGGCTGGGGGGTGGGGGAGGTGGGAGACATGAGTGGGGGCCTGCTGGAGGCTGACCCTGGTGGCTGGGGGGTGGGGGTCGTGGGAGACATGAGTGGGGGCCTGGTGGAGGCTGCCCCTGCACTGCTGGGGGGTGGGGGTGGTGGGAGACATGAGTGGGGGCCTGGTGGGGGCTGCCCATGGTGGCAGGGGGGTGGGGGTGGTGGGAGACATGAGTGAGGGCCTGGTGGAGGGTGGCCATGGTGGCTGGGGGGTGGGGGCGGTGGGAGACATGAGTGGGGGCCTGGTGGAGGCTGCCCATGGTGGCAGGGGGGTAGGGGTGGTGGGAGACATGAGTGGGGGCCTGGTGGAGGATGCCCCTGCACTGCTGGGGGGTGGGGGTGGTGGGAGACATGGGTGGGGGCCTGGTGGAGGCTGCCACTGGTGGCTGGGGGTGGGGGTGGTGGGAGACATGAGTGGGGGCCTGGTGGAGGCTGCCCATGGTGGCAGGGGGGTGGGGGTGGTGGGAGACATGAGTGGGGGCCTGGTGGAGGCTGCCCCTGGATGCTGGGGGTGGGGGTGCAGGGGGACATGAGTGGGGGCCTGCTGGAGGCTGCCCCTGGTGGCTGGGGGGTGGGGGTGGTGGGAGACATGAGTGGGGGCCTGGTGGAGGGTGGCCATGGTGGCTGGGGGGTGGGGGTGGTGGGAGACATGGGTGGGGGCCTGGTGGAGGCTGCCCCTGGTGGCTGGGGGGTGGAGGAGGTGGGAGACATGAATGGGGGCCTGGTGGAGGATGGCCATGGTGGCTGGGGGGTGGGGGTGGTGGGAGACATGAGTGGGGGCCTGCTGGAGGCTGCCCCTGGTGGCTGGGGGTGGTGGGAGACATGAGTGGGGGCCTGGCGGGGGCTGCCCATGGTGTCAGGGGTGTGGGGGTGGTGGGAGACATGAGTGGGGGCCTGGTGGAGGGTGGCCATGGTGGCAGGGGGGTGGGGGTGGTGGGAGACATGAGTGGGGGCCTGGTGGAGGCTGCCCCTGGATGCTGGGGGGTGGGGGTGCAGGGGGACATGAGTGGGGGCCTGCTGGAGGCTGCCCCTGGTGGCTGGGGGGTGGGGGTGGTGGGAGACATGGGTGGGGGCCTGGTGGAGGCTGCCCCTGGTGGCTGGGGGGTGGGGGTGGTGGGAGACATGAGTGGGGGCCTGGTGGAGGGTCACCCTGGATGCTGGGGGGTGGGGGTGCAGGGGGACATGAGTGGGGGCCTGGTGGAGGGTGGCCATGGTGGCAGGGGGGTGGGGGTGGTGGGAGACATGAGTGGGGGCCTGGTGGAGGCTGCCCCTGCACTGCTGGGGGTGGGGGTGGTGGGAAACATGAGTGGGGGCCTGGTGGAGGCTGCCCCTGCACTGCTGGGGGGTGGGGGGGGGTGGGAGACATGGGTGGGGGCCTGGTGGAGGCTGCCCCTGGTGGCTGGGGGGTGGGGGTGGTGGGAGACATGAGTGGGGGCCTGGTGGAGGCTGCCCATGGTGGCAGGGGGGTGGGGGTGGTGGGAGACATGAGTGGGGGCCTGGTGGAGGCTGCCCCTGGATGCTGGGGGGTGGGGGTGCAGGGGGACATGAGTGGGGGCTTGCTGGAGGCTGCCCCTGGTGGCTGGGGGGTGGGGGTGGTGGGAGACATGAGTGGGGGCCTGGTGGAGGGTGGCCATGGTGGCTGGGGGTGGGGGTGGTGGGAGACATGAGTGGGGGCCTGGTGGAGGGTGACCCTGGATGCTGGGGGGTGGAGGTGCAGGGGGACATGAGTGGGGGCCTGGTGGAGGGTGGCCATGGTGGCAGGGGGGTGGGGGTGGTGGGAGACATAAGTGGGGGCCTGGTGGAGGCTGCCCCTGGATGCTGGGGGGTGGGGGTGCAGGGGGACATGAGTGGGGGTCTGCTGGAGGCTGCCCCTGGTGGCTGGGGGGTGGGGGTGGTGGGAGACATGAGTGGGGGCTTGGTGGAGGCTGCCCCTGCACTGCTGGGGGGTGGGGGTGGTGGGAGACATGAGTGGGGGCCTGGTGGAGGGTGACCCTGGATGCTGGGGGGTGGGGGTGCAGGGGGACATGAGTGGGGCCTGGTGGAGGGTGGCCATGGTGGCAGGGGGGTTGGGGTGGTGGGAGACATGAGTGGGGGCCTGGTGGAGGCTGCCCCTGGATGCTGGGGGGTGGAGGTGCAGGGGGACATGAGTGGGGGCCTGCTGGAGGCTGCCCCTGGTTGCTGGGGGGTGGGGGTGGTGGGAGACATGAGTGGGGGCCTGGTGGAGGCTGCCCCTGCACTGCTGGGGGGTGGGGGTGGTGGGAGACATGAGTGGGGGCCTGGTGGAGGCTGCCCCTGCACTGCTGGGGGGTGGGGGTGGTGGGAGACATGGGTGGGGGCCTGGTGGAGGCTGCCCCTGGTGGCTGGGGGGTGGGGGTGGTGGGAGACATGAGTGGGGGCCTTTTGGAGGCTGCCCATGGTGGCAGGGGGGTGGGGTGGTGGGAGACATGAGTGGGGGCCTGGTGGAGGCTGCCCCTGGATGCTGGGGGGTGGGGGTGCAGGGGGACATGAATGGGGGCCTGGTGGAGGCTGCCCCTGGTGGCTGGGGGGTGGGGGTGGTGGGAGACATGAGTGGGGGCCTGGTGGAGGGTGGCCATGGTGGCTGGGGGGTGGGGGAGGTGGGAGACATGAGTGGGGGCCTGCTGGAGGCTGACCCTGGTGGCTGGGGGGTGGGGGTCGTGGGAGACATGAGTGGGGGCCTGGTGGAGGCTGCCCCTGCACTGCTGGGGGGTGGGGGTGGTGGGAGACATGAGTGGGGGCCTGGTGGGGGCTGCCCATGGTGGCAGGGGGGTGGGGGTGGTGGGAGACATGAGTGAGGGCCTGGTGGAGGGTGGCCATGGTGGCTGGGGGGTGGGGGTGGTGGGAGACATGAGTGGGGGCCTGGTGGAGGCTGCCCATGGTGGCAGGGGGTAGGGGTGGTGGGAGACATGAGTGGGGGCCTGGTGGAGGCTGCCCCTGCACTGCTGGGGGGTGGGGGTGGTGGGAGACATAGGTGGGGGCCTGGTGGAGGCTGCCCCTGGTGGCTGGGGGGTGGGGGTGGTGGGAGACATGAGTGGGGGCCTAGTGGAGGCTGCCCATGGTGGCAGGGGGGTGGGGGTGGTGGGAGACATGAGTGGGGGCCTGGTGGAGGCTGCCCCTGGATGCTGGGGGTGGGGGTGCAGGGGGACATGAGTGGGGGCCTGCTGGAGGCTGCCCCTGGTGGCTGGGGGGTGGGGGTGGTGGGAGACATGAGTGGGGGCCTGGTGGAGGGTGGCCATGGTGGCTGAGGGGTGGGGGTGGTGGGAGACATGGGTGGGGGCCTGGTGGAGGCTGCCCCTGGTGGCTGGGGGGTGGAGGAGGTGGGAGACATGAGTGGGGGCCTGGTGGAGGGTGGCCATGGTGGCTGGGGGGTGGGGGTGGTGGGAGACATGAGTGGGGGCCTGCTGGAGGCTGCCCCTGGTGGCTGGGGGTGGTGGGAGACATGAGTGGGGGCCTGGTGGGGGCTGCCCATGGTGTCAGGGGTGTGGGGGTGGTGGGAGACATGAGTGGGGGCCTGGTGGAGGGTGGCCATGGTGGCAGGGGGGTGGGGGTGGTGGGAGACATGAGTGGGGGCCTGGTGGAGGCTGCCCCTGGATGCTGGGGGGTGGGGGTGCAGGGGGACATGAGTGGGGGCCTGCTGGAGGCTGCCCCTGGTGGCTGGGGGTGGGGGTGGTGGGAGACATGGGTGGGGGCCTGGTGGAGGCTGCCCCTGGTGGCTGGGGGGTGGGGGTGGTGGGAGACATGAGTGGGGGCCTGGTGGAGGGTCACCCTGGATGCTGGGGGGTGGGGGTGCAGGGGGACATGAGTGGGGGGGCCTGGTGGAGGGTGGCCATGGTGGCAGGGGGTGGGGGGTGGTGGGAGACATGAGTGGGGGCCTGGTGGAGGCTGCCCCTGGATGCTGGGGGGTGGGGGTGCAGGGGGACATGAGTGGGGGTCTGCTGGAGGCTGCCCCTGGTGGCTGGGGGTGGGGGTGGTGGGAGACATGAGTGGGGGCTTGGTGGAGGCTGCCCCTGCACTGCTGGGGGGTGGGGGTGGTGGGAGACATGAGTGGGGGCCTGGTGGAGGGTGACCCTGGATGCTGGGGGGTGGGGGTGCAGGGGGACATGAGTGGGGCCTGGTGGAGGGTGGCCATCGTGGCAGGGGGGTTGGGGTGGGTGGGAGACATGAGTGGGGGCCTGGTGGAGGCTGCCCCTGGATGCTGGGGGTGGGGGTGCAGGGGGACATGAGTGGGGGCCTGCTGGAGGCTGCCCTGGTTGCTGGGGGGTGGGGGTGGTGGGAGACATGAGTGGGGGCCTGGTGGAGGCTGCCCCTGCACTGCTGGGGGGTGGGGGTGGTGGGAGACATGAGTGGGGGCCTGGTGGAGGCTGCCCCTGCACTGCTGGGGGGTGGGGGTGGTGGGAGACATGGGTGGGGGCCTGGTGGAGGCTGCCCCTGGTGGCTGGTGGGTGGGGGTGGTGGGAGACATGAGTGCGGGCCTGGCTCGAGGCTGCCCATGGTGGCAGGGGGTGGGGTGGTGGGAGACATGAGTGGGGGCCTGGTGGAGGCTGCCCCTGGATGCTGGGGGGTGGGGGTGCAGGGGGACATGAATGGGGGCCTGCTGGAGGCTGCCCCTGGTGGCTGGGGGGTGGGGGTGGTGGGAGACATGAGTGGGGGCCTGGTGGAGGGTGGCCATAGTGGCTGGGGATGGGGGTGGTGGGAGACATGAGTGGGGGCCTGGTGGAGGCTGCCCCTGGTGGCTGGGGGGTGGGGGTGGTGGGAGACATGAGTGGGGGCCTGGTGGAGGGTGGCCATGTTGGCTGGGGGGTGGGGGTGGTGGGAGACATGAGTGGGGGCCTGCTGGAGGCTGCCCCTGGTGGCTGGGGGCTGGGGGTGGTGGGAGACATGAGTGGGGGCCTGGTGGAGGCTGCCCCTGCACTGCTGGGGGTTGGGGGTGGTGGGAGACATGAGTGGGGGCCTGGTGGGGGCATGCCCATGGTGGCAGGGGGGTGGGGGTGGTGGGAGACATGAGTGGGGGCCTGGTGGAGGGTGACCCTGGATGCTGGGGGTGGGGGTTCAGGGGGACATGAGTGGGGGCCTGGTGGAGGGTGGCCATGGTGGCAGGGGGGTGGGGGTGGTGGGAGACATGAGTGGGGGCCTGGTGGAGGCTTGCCCCTGGATGCTGGGGGGTGGGGGTGCAGGGGGACATGAGTGGGGGCCTGCTGGAGGCTGCCCTGGTGGCTGGGGGGTGGGGGTGGTGGGAGACATGAGTGGGGGCCTGGTGGAGGCTGCCCCTGCACTGCTGGGGGTGGGGGTGGTGGGAGACATGAGTGGGGGCCTGGTGGAGGCTGCCACTGCACTGCTGGGCGGTGGGGGTGGTGGGAGACATGGGTGGGGGCCTGGTGGAGGCTGCCCCTGGTTGCTGGGGGGTGGGGGTGGTGGGAGACATGAGTGGGGGCCTGGTGGAGGGTGGCCATGGTGGCAGGGGGGTGGGGGTGGTGGGAGACATGAGTGGGGGCCTGGTGGAGGCTGCCCCTGCACTGCTGGGGAGGGTGGTGGGGTGGTGGGAAACATGAGTGGGGGCCTGGTGGAGGCTGCCCCTGCAGTGCTGGGGGGGTGGGGGTGGTGGGAGACATGGGTGGGGTCCTGGTGGAGGCTGCCCCTGGTGGCTGGGGGGTGGGGGTGGTGGGAGACATGAGTGGGGGCCTGGTGGAGGCTGCCCATGGTGGCAGGGGGGTGGGGGTGGTGGGAGACATGAGTGGGGGCCTGGTGGAGGCTGCCCCTGGATGCTGGGGGTGGGGGTGCAGGGGACATGAGTGGGGGCCTGCTGGAGGCTGCCCCTGGTGGCTGGGGGTGGGGGTGGTGGGAGACATGAGTGGGGGCCTGGTGGAGGGTGGCCATGGTGGCTGGGGGGTGGGGGTGGTGGGAGACATGAGTGGGGGCCTGGTGGAGGCTGCCCATGGTGGCAGGGGGGTGGGGGTGGTGGGAGACATGAGTGGGGGCCTGGTGGAGGCTGCCCCTGCACTGCTGGGGGGTGGGGGTGGTGGGAGACATGGGTGGGGGCCTGGTGGAGGCTGCCCCTGGTGGCTGGGGGGTGGGGGTGGTGGGAGACATGAGTGGGGGCCTGGTGGAGGCTGCCCATGGTGGCAGGGGGGTGGGGGTGGGTGGGAGACATGAGTGGGGGCCTGGTGGAGGCTGCCCCTGGATGCTGGGGGGTGGGGGTGCAGGGGGACATGAGTGCGGGCCAGCTGGAGGCTGCCCCTGGTGGCGGGGGGTGGGGGTGGTGGGAGACATGAGTGGGGGCCTGGTGGAGGGTGGCCATGGTGGCTGGGGGGTGGGGGTGGTGGGAGACATGGGTGGGGGCCTGGTGGAGGCTGCCCTGGTGGCTGGGGGGTGGAGGAGGTGGGAGACATGAGTGGGGGCCTGGTGGAGGGTGGCCATGGTGGCTGGGGGGTGGGGGTGGTGGGAGACATGAGTGGGGGCCTGCTGGAGGCTGCCCCTGGATGCTGGGGGGTGGGGGTGGTGGGAGGACATGAGTGGGGGCCTGGTGGAGGCTGCCCCTGCACTGCTGGGGGGCGGGGGTGGTGGGAGACATGAGTGGGGGCCTGGTGGGGGCTGCCCATGGTGTCAGGGGGGTGGGGGTGGTGGGAGACATGAGTGGGGGCCTGGTGGAGGGTGACCCTGGATGCTGGGGGGTGGGGGTGCAGGGGGACATGAGTGGGGACCTGGTGGAGGGTGGCCATGGTGGCAGGGGGGTGGGGGTGGTGGGAGACATGGAGTGGGGGCCTGCTGGAGGCTGCCCCTGGTGGCTGGGGTGGGGGTGGTGGGAGACATCGGTGGGGGCCTGGTGGAGGCTGCCCCTGCTGGCTGGAGTGTGGGGGTGGTGGGAGACATGAGTGGGGGCCTGGTGGAGGGTGACCCTGGATGCCGGGGGGTGGGGGGTGCAGGGGGACATGAGTGGGGGCCTGGTGGAGGGTGGCCATGGAGGCAGGGGGGTGGGGGTGGTGGAGACATGAGTGGGGGCCTGGTGGAGGCTGCCCCTGCACTGCTGGGGGGTGGGGGTGGTGGGAAACATGAGTGGGGGCCTGGTGGAGGCTGCCCCTGCACTGCTGGGGGGTGGGGGGTGGTGGGAGACATGGATGGGGGCCTGGTGGAGGCTGCCCCTGGTGGCTGGGGGGTGGGGTGGTGGGAGACATGAGTGGGGGCCTGGTGGAGGCTGCCCATGGTGGCAGGGGGGTGGGGGTGGTGGGAGACATGAGTGGGGGCCTGGTGGAGGCTGCCCCTGGATGCTGGGGGGTGGGGGTGCAGGGGGACATGAGTGGGGGCCTGCTGGAGGCTGCCCCTGGTGGCTGGGGGGTGGGGGTGGTGGGAGACATGAGTGGGGGCCTGGTGGAGGGTGGCCATGGTGGCTGGGGGGTGGGGGTGGTGGGAGACATGAGTGGGGGCCTGGTGGAGGCTGCCCATGGTGGCAGGGGGGGTGGGGGTGGTGGGAGACCTGAGTGGGGGCCTGGTGGAGGCTGCCCCTGCACTGCTGGGGGGTGGGGGTGGTGGGAGACATGGGTGAGGGCCTGGTGGAGGCTGCCCCTGGTGGCTGGGGGGTGGGGGTGGTGGGGAGACATGAGTGGGGGCCTGGTGGAGGCTGCCCATGGTGGCAGGGGGGTGGGGTGGTGGGAGACATGAGTGGGGGCCTGGTGGAGGCTGCCCCTGGATGCTGGGGGGTGGGGTGCAGGGGGACATGAGTGGGGGCCTGCTGGAGGCTGCCCCTGGTGGCTGGGGGGTGGGGGTGTGGGCGACATGAGTGGGGGCCTGGTGGAGGGTGGCCATGGTGGCTGGGGGTGGGGGGTGGTGGGAGACATGGGTGAGGGCCTGGTGGAGGCTGCCCCTGGTGGCTGGGGGGTGGGGGAGGTGGGAGACATGAGTGGGGGCCTGGTGGAGGGTGGCCATGGTGGCTGGGGGGTGGGGGTGGTGGGAGACATGAGTGGGGGCCTGCTGGAGGCTGCCCCTGGTGGCTGGGGGGTGGGGGTGGTGGGAGACATTAGTGGGGGCCTGGTGGAGGCTTGTCCCTGCACTGCTGGGGGGCGGGGGTGGTGGGAGACATGAGTGGGGCCTGGTGGGGGCTGCCCATGGTGGCAGGGGGGTGGGGGTGGTGGGAGACATGAGTGGGGGCCTGGTGGAGGGTGACCCTGGATGCTGGGGGGTGGGGGTGCAGGGGGACATGAGTGGGGGCCTGGTGGAGGGTGGCCATGGTGGCAGGGGGGGTGGGGGTGGTGGGAGACATGAGTGGGGGCCTGGTGGAGGGTGCCCCTGGATGCTGGGGGGTGGGGGTGCAGGGGGACATGAGTGGGGGCTTGGTGGAGGCTACCCCTGCACTGCTGGGGGGTGGGGGTGGTGGGAGACATGAGTGGGGGCCTGGTGGAGGGTGACCCTGGATGCTGGGGGGTGGGGGTGCAGGGGGACATGAGTGGGGCCTGGTGGAGGGTGGCCATGGTGGCAGGGGGGTTGGGGTGGTGGGAGACATGAGTGGGGGCCTGGTGGAGGCTACCCATGTGGCAGGGGGGGTGGGAGACATGAGTGGGGGCCTGGTGGAGGCTGCCCCTGGATGCTGGGGGGTGGGGGTGCAGGGGGACATGAATGGGGGCCTGCTGGAGGCTGCCCCTGGTGGCTGGGGGATGGGGGTGGTGGGAGACATGAGTGGGGGCCTGGTGGAGGGTGGCCATAGTGGCTGGGGTTGGGGTGGTGGGAGACATCAGTGGGGGCCTGGTGGAGGCTGCCCCTGGTGGCTGGGGGTGGGGGTGGTGGGAGACATGAGTGGGGGCCTGGTGGAGGGTGGCCATGTTGGCTGGGGGGTGGGGGTGGTGGGAGACATGAGTGGGGGCCTGCTGGAGGCTGCCCCTGGTGGCTGGGGGGTGGGGGTGGTGGGAGACATGAGTGGGGGCCTGGTGGAGGCTGCCCCTGCACTGCTGGGGGGTGGGGGTGGTGGGAGACATGAGTGGGGGCCTGGTGGGGGCTGCCCATGGTGGCAGGGGGGTGGGGGTGGTGGGAGACATGAGTGGGGGCCTGGTGGAGGGTGGACCCTGGATGCTGGGGGGTGGGGGTGCAGGGGGACATGAGTGGGGGCCTGGTGGAGGGTGGCCATGGTGGCAGGGGGGTGGGGGTGGTGGGAGACATGAGTGGGGCCTGGTGGAGGCTGCCCCTGGATGCTGGGGGGTGGGGGTACAGGGGGACATGAGTGGGGGCCTGCTGGAGGCTGCCCCTGGTGGCTGGGGGGTGGGGGTGGTGGGAGACATGAGTGGGGGCCTGGTGGAGGCTGCCCCTGCACTGCTGGGGGGTGGGGGTGGTGGGAGACATGAGTGGGGGCCTGGTGGAGGCTGCCCCTGGATACTGGGGGGTGGGGGTGCAGGGGGACATGAGTGGGGGCCTGCTGGAGGCTGCCCCTGGTGGCTGGGGGGTGGGGGTGGTGGGGGACATGAGTGGGGGCCTGGTGGAGGCTGCCCCTGCACTGCTGGGGGTTGGGGGTGGTGGGAGACATGAGTGGGGGCCTGGTGGAGGCTGCCCCTGCACTGCTGGGGGGTGGGGGTGGTGGGGAGACATGGGTGGGGGCCTGGTGGAGGCTGCCCCTGGTGGCTGGGGGGTGGGGGTGGTGGGAGACATGAGTGGGGGCCTTGTGGAGGGTGACCCTGGATGCTGGGGGGTGGGGGTGCAGGGGGACATGGGTGGGGGCCTGGTGGAGGCTGCCCCTGGTGGCTGGGGGGTGGGTGTGGTGGGAGACATGAGTGGGGGCCTGGTGGAGGCTGCTCATGGTGGCAGGGGGGTGGTGGGAGACATGAGTGGGGGCCTGGTGGAGGCTGCCCCTGGATGCTGGGGGGTGGGGGTACAGGGGGACATGAGTGGGGGCCTGCTGGAGGCTGCCCCTGGTGGCTGGGGGGTGGGGGTGGTGGGAGACATGAGTGGGGGCCTGGTGGGGGCTGCCCATGGTGGCAGGGGGGTGGGGGTGGTGGGAGACATGAGTGGGGGCCTGGTGGAGGCTGCCCATGGTGGCAGGGGGGTGGGGGTGGTGGGAGACATGAGTGGGGGCCTGGTGGAGGCTGCCCCTGGTGGCTGGGGGGTGGGGGTGGTGGGAGACATGAGTGGGGGCCTGGTGGAGGGTGGCCATGGTGGCTGGGGGGTGGGGGTGGTGGGAGACATGAGTGGGGGCCTGCTGGAGGCTGCCCCTGGTGGCTGGGGGGTGGGGGTGGTGGGAGACATGAGTGGGGGCCTGGTGGAGGCTGCCCCTGCACTGCTGGGGGGTGGGGGTGGTGGGAGACATGAGTGGGGGCCTGGTGGAGGCTGCCCCTGCACTGCTGGGGGGTGGGGGTGGTGGGAGACATGGGTGGGGGCCTGGTGGAGGCTGCCCCTGGTGGCTGGGGGGTGGGGGTGGTGGGAGACATGAGTGGGGGCCTGGTGGAGGGTGACCCTGGATGCTGGGGGGTGGGGGTGCAGGGGGACATGAGTGGGGGCCTGGTGGAGGGTGGCCATGGTGGCAGGGGGGTGGGGGTGGTGGGAGACATGACTGGGGGCCTGGTGGAGGCTGCCCCTGCACTGCTGGGGGGTGGGGGTGGTGGGAGACATGAGTGGGGGCCTGGTGGAGGCTGCCCCTGCACTGCTGGGGGGTGGGGGTGGTGGGAGACATGAGTGGGGGCCTGGTGGAGGCTGCCCATGGTGACAGGGGGGTGGGGGTGGTGGGAGACATGGGTGGGGGCCTGGTGGAGGCTGCCCCTGGTGGCTGGGGGGTGGGGGTGCAGGGGGACATGAGTGGGGGCCTGGGGGAGGCTGCCCCTGGGGGGTGGGGGTGGTAGGAGACATGAGTGGGGGCCTGGTGGAGGCTGCCCCTGGTGGCTGGGGGGTGGGGGTGCAGGGGGACATGGGTGGGGGGCTGGTGGAGGCTGCCCCTGGTGGCTGGGGGGTGGGTGTGGTGGGAGACATGAGTGGGGGCCTGGTGGAGGCTGCTCATGGTGGCAGGGGGGTGGTGGGAGACATGAGTGGGGGCCTGGTGGAGGCTGCCCCTGGATGCTGGGGGGTGGGGGTACAGGGGGACATGAGTGGGGGCCTGCTGGAGGCTGCCCCTGGTGGCTGGGGGGTGGGGGTGGTGGGAGACATGAGTGGGGGCCTGGTGGGGGCTGCCCATGGTGGCAGGGGGGTGGGGGTGGTGGGAGACATGAGTGGGGGCCTGGTGGAGGCTGCCCATGGTGGCAGGGGGGTGGGGGTGGTGGGAGACATGAGTGGGGGCCTGGTGGAGGCTGCCCCTGGTAGCTGGGGGGTGGGGGTGGTGGGAGACATGAGTGGGGGCCTGGTGGAGGGTGGCCATGGTGGCTGGGGGGTGGGGGTGGTGGGAGACATGAGTGGGGGCCTGCTGGAGGCTGCCCCTGGTGGCTGGGGGGTGGGGGTGGTGGGAGACATGAGTGGGGGCCTGGTGGAGGCTGCCCCTGCACTGCTGGGGGGTGGGGGTGGTGGGAGACATGAGTGGGGGCCTGGTGGAGGCTGCCCCTGCACTGCTGGGGGGTGGGGGTGGTGGGAGACATGGGTGGGTGCCTGGTAGAGGCTGCCCCTGGTGGCTGGGGGGTGGGGGTGGTGGGAGACATGAGTGGGGGCCTGGTGGAGGGTGACCCTGGATGCTGGGGGGTGGGGGTGCAGGGGGACATGAGTGGGGGCCTGGTGGAGGGTGGCCATGGTGGCAGGGGGGTGGGGGTGGTGGGAGACATGACTGGGGGCCTGGTGGAGGCTGCCCCTGCACTGCTGGGGGGTGGGGGTAGTGGGAGACATGAGTGGGGGCCTGGTGGAGGCTGCCCCTGCACTGCTGGGGGGTGGGGGTGGTGGGAGACATGAGTGGGGGCCTGGTGGAGGCTGCCCATGGTGACAGGGGGGTGGGGGTGGTGGGAGACATGGGTGGGGGCCTGGTGGAGGCTGCCCCTGGTGGCTGGGGGGTGGGGGTGCAGGGGGACATGAGTGGGGGCCTGGGGGAGGCTGCCCCTGGGGGGTGGGGGTGGTAGGAGACATGAGTGGGGGCCTGGTGGAGGCTGCCCCTGGTGGCTGGGGGGTGGGGGTGGTGGGAGACATGAGTGGGGGCCTGGTGGAGGCTGCCCATGGTGGCAGGGGGATGGGGGTGGTGGGAGACATGAGTGGGGGCCTGGTGGAGGCTGCCCCTGCACTGCTGGGGGGTGGGGGTGGTGGGAGACATGAGTGGGGGCCTGGTGGAGGCTGCCCCTGGATGCTGGGGGGTGGGGGTGCAGGGGGACATGAGTGGGGGCCTGCTGGAGGCTGCCCCTGGTGGCTGGGGGGTGGGGGTGGTGGGAGACATGAGTGGGGGCCTGGTGGAGGGTGGCCATGGTGGCTGGGGGGTGGGGGTGGTGGGAGACATGGGTGAGGGCCTGGTGGAGGCTGCCCCTGGTGGCTGGGGGGTGGGGGAGGTGGGAGACATGAGTGGGGGCCTGGTTGAGGGTGGCCATGGTGGCTGGGGGTGGGGGTGGTGGGAGACATGAGTGGGGGCCTGCTGGAGGCTGCCCCTGGTGGCTGGGGGGTGGGGGTGGTGGGAGACATGAGTGGGGGCCTGGTGGAGGCTGCCCCTGCACTGCTGGGGGGGCGGGGGTGGTGGGAGACATGAGTGGGGGCCTGGTGGGGGCTGCCCATGGTGGCAGGGGGGTGGGGGTGGGGGTGGTGGGAGACATGAGTGGGGGCCTGGTGGAGGGTGACCCTGGATGCTGGGGGGTGGGGGTGCAGGGGGACATGAGTGGGGGCCTGGTGGAGGGTGGCCATGGTGGCAGGGGGGTGGGGGTGGTGGGAGACATGAGTGGGGGCCTGGTGGAGGCTGCCCCTGGATGCTGGGGGTGGGGGTGCAGGGGGACATGAGTGGGGGTCTGCTGGAGGCTGCCCCTGGTGGCTGGGGGGTGGGGGTGGTGGGAGACATGAGTGGGGGCTTGGTGGAGGCTGCCCCTGCACTGCTGGGGGGTGGGGGTGGTGGGAGACATGAGTGGGGGCCTGGTGGAGGGTGACCCTGGATGCTGGGGGGTGGGGGTGCAGGGGGACATGAGTGGGGCCTGGTGGAGGGTGGCCATGGTGGCAGGGGGGTTGGGGTGGTGGGAGACATGAGTGGGGGCCTGGTGGAGGCTGCCCCTGGATGCTGGGGGGTGGAGGTGCAGGGGGACATGAGTGGGGGCCTGCTGGAGGCTGCCCCTGGTTGCTGGGGGGTGGGGGTGGTGGGAGACATGAGTGGGGGCCTGGTGGAGGCTGCCCCTGCACTGCTGGGGGGTGGGGGTGGTGGGAGACATGAGTGGGGGCCTGGTGGAGGCTGCCCCTGCACTGCTGGGGGGTGGGGGTGGTGGGAGACATGGGTGGGGGCCTGGTGGAGGCTGCCCCTGGTGGCTGGGGGGTGGGGGTGGTGGGAGACATGAGTGGGGGCCTTTTGGAGGCTGCCCATGGTGGCAGGGGGGTGGGGTGGTGGGAGACATGAGTGGGGGCCTGGTGGAGGCTGCCCCTGGATGCTGGGGGGTGGGGGTGCAGGGGGACATGAATGGGGGCCTGCTGGAGGCTGCCCCTGGTGGCTGGGGGGTGGGGGTGGTGGGAGACATGAGTGGGGGCCTGGTGGAGGGTGGCCATAGTGGCTGGGGATGGGGGTGGTGGGAGACATGAGTGGGGGCCTGGTGGAGGCTGCCCCTGGTGGCTGGGGGGTGGGGGTGGTGGGAGACATGAGTGGGGGCCTGGTGGAGGGTGGCCATGTTGGCTGGGGGGTGGGGGTGGTGGGAGACATGAGTGGGGGCCTGCTGGAGGCTGCCCCTGGTGGCTGGGGGGTGGGGGTGGTGGGGGACATGAGTGGGGGCCTGGTGGAGGCTGCCCCTGCACTGCTGGTGGTTGGGGGTGGTGGGAGACATGAGTGGGGGCCTGGTGGAGGCTGCCCCTGCACTGCTGGGGGGTGGGGGTGGTGGGAGACTGTTAGGGAGAATTCTCTGTTTAGGCTGAATTTCCTAACCTAGTGAGTCCCCCAGCAGCTTTGCTGGATTTCTGGAGTTTGTTTTTTCCCATCCTGCCAAGAGTGTGACCCTTTTTCTCACTCTTGGACATGTATGCGTGTAATTCCTTTGAATGTCAATGTGTTCGATGGGCTATGGGGTCTTTTACTCCATAGGGTCTCATATGTTTTTCTATGTGTGTCACACTGCACCTTACGTGTCGTGACACGGGGGCGCCCTAGCAGGTTCCCCCACCATAGACTCCATACCCGGGGACTGACTACTGTCTCCCCGGGCATGTAAAGTCACCATTGGCTTTACTAGACCTAAATTTGCTAACAGAACTAGTACCAACCATCTTATTGTGGACATACTGGTAGGAGTAATTCGATTACTCCTGGATCTGTTACTCGAGGGGGCACTGTCCCGTCCCCCTTCGTCGAGTTTTGGCTGGTGGCAGTGGAAACTACTTGTTATGTTCGACCCCGAGCATAACCCTATGGGATTTATCCCATTGTTGAAGATTGACACTTTTCTTGTTAATCTCCAACGTACCACCGATCTACCTATCTTAAATAAGTTTATCGAGTGGTATTTTCTGCCAGAACTCGGTTTGTAAAATGGCGTCTGTGTTCGTCTCTGTGACTCCTAAACCAAAGGTTGAGCCCTTTGTTCCACTTTTGGCGGGCCTCTGGACAGAGACCCTCCAAAGTGGTGCCATTCTGTCTGGGTTACCTCAGGGGTGTGGGAGGGGGTTTAGACACCCTGGACCGAGTTGCCTTGCCAACTCAGGTCGCACTCTAGAGTGATTGGCCCAGGTGGTGAGCCTTCCCGCTCACCACTTAGCATGTGTTGATTGACAGCTAGGCTGAATGAATGAGGGGCGTCTGCATAAAAGCAGGGCTTTTGGGACTGGATCTTCAGAAGTCGCCACAGGACCTAAAGAATCCGACGAGGGTAACGCTGAGTCGACCTGCACGCCGACACCTCCGGTGGAGCCCTGCAGAATCGCCTCACAATCTCCCGACGACAGAGGAGATCTCCCTGCCGGAGAGTCTCTTCCCCTGGCTGGTGGGAACAACCAGTCGTCTTCCTCTTTGTGCTTTTTGTTCACCCAGGACGCAGTGGTCGAATTGCCCGTGCAGAGCACCCGGCAACCGGATAGCCACTACCCCTGTACCGCGACCGAAAGGTGGTGCCTTGTGACGGAGCACTCCGCGGCTGGTTTCTTCCCTGGTGGTGCACTGGACATCTTTCCTTCGACGACGAGATCATCTCCACTCTTGGCCAAGACCATCGTGCATCCACCACCAGGAACAACTGCCCCCGTCGGAGCTGCCCTCCACAACAAGGTACCGTAACCGCCTGGCTCCCCTTCTCGATCGGTTCGAGTGAGGTATCTGATTCCTCTCCGTTCCGTTGGGTTGCCTCAAAGCTATACTCACTCTTTATTCTGATCTGGTTCCGCCTGTCGCTAACATTGTGCTATAAAGACTTGAGCGCGTCTTCACTAGAGACTTTCCAGGACATTGTGCCTTGCCTCTCACCGAGTGGGCCTGGCCGCTGAACTTTTACGATCTAATTGTGATTATTGCATTCCTGCCTTACATTTTGTCCCGCTTCCGAACGAATCGTGTTGAACTTCATTATCTGCCTATCTCTTTTCTCCCTTCCATACGAGTATATTCGAGTGTCATCTAGGTTGGGGTATACACCTCTGTCTGCAAATAAGTGGTGCTGTAAAAACCTAGAGTTGTCGATATTGTATGCCAGGAGATCGAGCTTTATTCCATTCCGCAGAGTAATTGCATTTTGATTTGTTTGCCGTGATTTGCCTTAGTATTTTTCGTAGACGTTCTGTTATAAATAAATAACTTACTATCTTTATACTAAGTCTTGTTGCGTGCTTACTTGTTTTGCTGTGAAGAATTGCCCTATCTTGTATACTCCCTATACTGACCAACTTTTCTTGAGAGAAGTCTGACTGCTCAGCCACAGCTACCAATTGAATCTGTGTGGTACAGACTGCTACCAAGTGGGTTCATCGCAACACCTGTAGTCCTAAATCTTTTGCAGTGGTCCCAGAGGGAACTGCACAGGTTTCCGCCTAACACTGGTGTACAGCGGTGGGATTAGTATCGAGTATACAGTTTAGAGTGCTTTTCGACGCTGTAGGACAACTAACCACAAAACTTTACGAAAGCAACTTTCAAAAAACATGTCTACGATGGAAATTTACAGCCAAGAGTCTTTGTCGGATAAAAATACTGAGAGTCTGCGAGCTCTCTGTAGACAAGAGAATCTTCCTGTAAAAGGCAAGAAGTTAGAATTGATAGAGAGATTGCTGGCGAACCAAAGTCTGGGTACTGGTTCAGAGGAACCAAACTCTCCAGCAACTGTAGATAACAGTAATGGTGTTGATCTAAATCGTAATTCTGATGATAGCGATAAAGAGGCTGACGAGGGCGGCGAGGCTAACGAAAATGTCTCCCCCGCTCCTCTATCTGCCTTACCAACTGTGCCTACGGGGCCCATACCAGGTCCCACAAGTAACCCTGCTTATTTTGAACTTGAAAAAATGAAGCTCGAATTAGAATATAAACGGTTTTTGGCTCAATCTGAACGAAACCAAGAGCTCGAGTTCAGACGGATGAATGCGAATGCCCAGGCTGAGCAGAAACAGGCTGAGTTGAGACTCAGAGAAATAGAACTTAATCATGAGTTAGAAATGAAAAAGTTGTCTATGGAAAATGCTTCTCTCTCCTCTGGTTCCTCTAGGAGCTCCAGTCCCAAAAGACCCCGGATGCCGAAGGAATTAGTGGGTATGTACGAACCGAGATTGGATGTGTTGGATTGGTTGAAACTGTTTGAATACAATCATGGGCTCCAGGACATCACCGGGAACGCGCTGCTTCCCTGGTTGTTCTCTAGGCTTCCTCCTGTTGCGACTGATGTGGTAATGGAGTTGGGGGAGGTGGATAAGACGGATTACGAAAGTGTGAAACTAGCTTTGATAGCTAGATTCGGGAAGACCCCTTCCCAGTATCTTAAGAGGTTTAGAACCCTCAAAAAGCATGATGGTACCCCTTGGGCTACCTGGGTGAGTGAAGGGTTGAAAAACTTAGAGGGATGGATTAAGGGTTACAAAGTTAACACTTACGAGGGTATGCGAAATCTTTTTATGTTGGAGTCGATTTATGATGCCTGTTCTCCTGAGCTCAGACAGCACTTGGCTGATTCGAAGGAATTAGATTCCAGGGCTCTAGCTAAGGCTGCTGACTTGTGGGTTGCCAACAGGGCTACTCACAAGGACTCTGGGGCAAATCAGAAGAAGGACGAGGGAAGACAGCCTAAAAAAGACTCAAAGGAGAATTCGAATAACTCACATTCCAAAGAGGGCCCCAAACAAAACCAGAAGGGTAAGCCACCGGGAAAACCACAGCAGAATAGTGTGTCTTCTGGTGCCAAACCGGAAGGAGGTCAGAACAAGCCACCATTCCAGAAAGCATTCGGTAAATGCTTTGTTTGTGGCGCGACTGATCACGTGAAAGGAGATCCCAGATGTAAGGTTAAACCTTCAGGGGTCCAACTTGTCTCCTTAGCCTTCGCTCCAGAGGAGGAAGTCCAAATGGCAAGTGGAAACTTTCTACTGCTGGCTGACGAACCCATTGGAGTCTCAGCCAGCGTTTCTTTAGTATCTCTGGGGTTGTGGGAACAACAGAATTTAGATGTCTATAATTCTATCCCCGATAATACTAAAGAGTATTATAAGGACAGTGTCCAGGTGAATGGTCAGGAGACGCCTGCCATTAGGGACACTGGGGCCAGCATAACTGTGGTGGATAAATCGTTTTTTCAGGCTGAGGATGTTGCTAAGGCACCCAAACGCCTCACCAAGTTAGCTGGAGGGCCTGTGCAGATGCTTCCCCAATTACCAGTTCTCATCCAGTGTAACGACATGACTGTAAAGATACCTGTCAGCATACAGAGTGAGGTACCAGGACGCGTACTGTTGGGTAACGATTTGAAGACTCTCGGAGTTGTATCGCATACTCCCAGACCTCCTAGTAAAAGGTTACAGGAGCTAACCAGACCTGCAAGAGAGAGGACCATGCGCGGAACTCTCGAGGAGATGATGAAGAAAGAGATCACTCCTGCTCCATTGGAAATGGCGGCCGCTGTCTCTAAGAACACAGAAGCGAAGGGGAAACCTAAGACTTCTAAACCGAAACCAGCAGCCCGCATTCCAATGCAGCCGACACGGACTTCCCCGCGGTTGTCCAACGTCACACCCGTAACTCCACCTCCAGCTGAGGCTGAGAGGGAGGTACAACCCTGTGTGGTGGAATTAGACTCTGAGGAAGAGCTAATAGAAGGCCAAGAACTCATTGGAGATCTGGATCCTGTTGACCATCCTGAGCTGCAGTCGTTACTGGCAGAAGGTGGACCCAGCAGGGCAGACTTCAGTAAGGGACAGAGAAAATGTCCAACTCTGGAAGGTCTTCGCCATCAGGCAGAAGCTCAGGCTGAAGGGCAAGAGCCTGGGAAACATAGGTTGCACTGGGAAGATGGCCTCTTCTATAGTGAACCGACCGAGTCTGCACCTGGAGACTACAAACGCCTTGTAGTACCCCAAGCAAACAGACCACAGTTCTTGCAGTTAGCCCACGAGATTCCTTTGGCTGGTCACTTGAGTTTCAAGAAGACTAAGGAAAGGCTCTCACTCTACTTCTATTGGCCAAAGATGGGGGCCGACGTAGAAAAACACTGCAGAAGCTGCCATACCTGCCAGATCTCTGGTAAGGTTGGGTCCAAGAATGTGGCACCGTTAGTGCCTCTTCCCGTTGTGGGAGTCCCATTTGAGAGAGTAGGGATTGATATCGTTGGTCCCCTTGATCCTCCAACCTCCTCAGGCAACAGGTTGATACTTGTTGTAGTAGACCATGCTACTAGGTATCCTGAGGCAATTCCTATGAGGACTGTTACAGCTCCGGCTGTGGCTAAGGCCCTCCTTGGTATTTTTACTAGGGTCGGATTTCCTAAGGAAGTAATCTCTGACAGGGGGTCAAATTTTATGTCCCACTACATGAAAGCCATGTGGAAAACCTGCGGAGTAACTTACAAGTTCTCAACGGCTTACCACCCACAAACCAATGGGTTGGTAGAACGGTTCAACCGAACCATGAAGAGCATGATAGGTGCTCTAGAGGAACCCCTTAAGCGTAAGTGGGATCTTCTATTGCCATGCCTTCTTTTTGCTTATAGAGAAGTCCCTCAGGAGGGAGTGGGTTACTCTCCCTTCGAACTGCTCTATGGTCATCCCGTCAGAGGTCCATTGGCCCTGATTAAGGAGGGGTTGGAGAGTGCTCCTTCCCCCAAGCCAGTCAGAGTGACTGACTACGTGATAGGTCTCCGGAGGAGAATGTCGCACCTGATGACAGAAGCAAGCGATAACTTGAAAGCTGGACAAGCATTGGTCAAGCACTGGCACGATCAAAAGGCTAACATGGTTGAGTTCGCTCAAGACCAGCTCGTTCTTGTTATGATCCCCACAAGGCAGAGGGCCTTGCAAGATAAATGGATGGGACCCTACCGAGTAGTGGGCAAGCTCGGTGAGGTTAACTATCTGGTGGACTTGGGCAACCCCAAGGAGGCTCCGACAGTCTTTCACACCAACCGACTCAAAGCGTATGTCTCACGACCTGATGTAGGAGCGTTGCTTCTCGCATCATCCGAGGAAGAAGAAGAGAGTGAAGCTCTTCCGGATCTCCTCAGAGGCTTACCTTTAGATGAAAAAATTGAAGGAGTAAATCTCTCCTCCAATCTGACACCCGAGCAACAAGAAGAGTGCAAGTCTATGCTGAATCAGTTTGCCTCCCTGTTCTCGCTCTCACCAGGCTTGACCCCTTGGGGCCAGCACGAGATACTCACTGGTGACTGTCTGCCTGTCAAAAGCAGAGGATACCGCATGTCAGAAAACGTAAGAACCCACATCAAAGGTGAGGTCAGCAAGATGCTTGATCTCGGGGTAATAGAGCCCTCTACTAGTCCATGGTCTAGCCCAGTTGTGTTAGTACCAAAGGCCGGGTCTAAAGAACTTAGATTCTGCGTGGATTACCGAGCTCTTAACGCAGTCACCATGACTGATGCCCACCCTTTGCCAAGGACAGATGAGTTGGTGGATAAGCTTGGCGCCGCCAAGTTCCTCAGCACATTTGACTTGACGTCAGGCTATTGGCAAATAGCCCTGACCAACCATGCCAAGGAGAAAACTGCATTTTCTACCCCCGTTGGTTTATACCAGTTTACGGTAATGCCTTTCGGACTAAAAAATGCACCTGCTACGTTTCAACGGATGGTAAACCAGGTTCTGAATGGGATGGAGGACTTCTGCATGGCATACTTGGATGACATAGCAGTGTTCAGCAATTCCTGGGAAGAACATGTGACCCACCTGAGAGATGTTTTGCAGGCTCTCGGACGAGCCAATCTGACCATAAAGGCGAGTAAATGCCAAATTGGACAGAGTAAGGTAGTCTACCTTGGACATGAGGTAGGCGGTGGAGAGATAAGGCCTTTGCTCAGTAAGATTGAAGCTGTGCAAAATTGGACAACACCGACTACTCAAACTCAGGTGAGAGCCTTCCTAGGCCTCACCGGGTATTACAGGAATTTCATAGAGAACTATGGGACCATAGCTTCTCCACTGAATGTCATCTCCTCGCCCAAATTTCCTAAAAAGGTTAAATGGAACGAGGAGTGCAATCAGGCTTTTGAAAACCTGAAAAAGGCTCTTTGCCAAGCCCCAGTACTCAGAGCTCCTGATTACCGCCAACACTTCATTGTGCAGACAGACGCTTCCAATGTAGGGATAGGTGCCGTACTCAGTCAACTGGATGGGAAAGGTAGGGAGCACCCCATTTGCTACATCAGCCGCAAGCTGAAGGATCCTGAAACAAGGTGGGCAACAATCGAAAGAGAGTGCTTTGCTATCGTGTGGGCTCTGAAGAAGTTTAGGCCGTACTTGTATGGTTCTACTTTTGTTATTCAGACTGACCACCAACCCTTGCGATGGTTAATGCAAATGAAAGGGGAAAACCCAAAACTACTGAGATGGTCGATCTGCCTACAAGGGTTTGATTTCACCATTGAGCACAGGTCAGGATGTCACCACCAAAATGCTGATGGTCTCTCTAGGATGTATGTCATCGACTAGAGGTATGAGATTCATCCAGGAGTGGATTAAATCCTCCTGTCCCTTAGTCTGGGGGGGGCGAGTGTTAGGGAGAATTCTCTGTTTAGGCTGAATTTCCTAACCTAGTGAGTCCCCCAGCAGCTTTGCTGGATTTCTGGAGTTTGTTTTTTCCCATCCTGCCAAGAGTGTGACCCTTTTTCTCACTCTTGGACATGTATGCGTGTAATTCCTTTGAATGTCAATGTGTTCGATGGGCTATGGGGTCTTTTACTCCATAGGGTCTCATATGTTTTTCTATGTGTGTCACACTGCACCTTACGTGTCGTGACACGGGGGCGCCCTAGCAGGTTCCCCCACCATAGACTCCATACCCGGGGACTGACTACTGTCTCCCCGGGCATGTAAAGTCACCATTGGCTTTACTAGACCTAAATTTGCTAACAGAACTAGTACCAACCATCTTATTGTGGACATACTGGTAGGAGTAATTCGATTACTCCTGGATCTGTTACTCGAGGGGGCACTGTCCCGTCACCCCTCGTCGAGTTTTGGCTGGTGGCAGTGGAAACTACTTGTTATGTTCGACCCCGAGCATAACCCTATGGGATTTATCCCATTGTTGAAGATTGATACTTTTCTTGTTAATCTCCAACGTACCACCGATCTACCTATCTTAAATAAGTTTATCGAGTGGTATTTTCTGCCAGAACTCGGTTTGTAAAATGGCGTCTGTGTTCGTCTCTGTGACTCCTAAACCAAAGGTTGAGCCCTTTGTTCCACTTTTGGCGGGCCTCTGGACAGAGACCCTCCAAAGTGGTGCCATTCTGTCTGGGTTACCTCAGGGGTGTGGGAGGGGGTTTAGACACCCTGGACCGAGTTGCCTTGCCAACTCAGGTCGCACTCTAGAGTGATTGGCCCAGGTGGTGAGCCTTCCCGCTCACCACTTAGCATGTGTTGATTGACAGCTAGGCTGAATGAATGGGGGGCGTCTGCATAAAAGCAGGGCTTTTGGGACTGGATCTTCAGAAGTCGCCACAGGACCTAAAGAATCCGACGAGGGTAACGCTGAGTCGACCTGCACGCCGACACCTCCGGTGGAGCCCTGCAGAATCGCCTCACAATCTCCCGACGACAGAGGAGATCTCCCTGCCGGAGAGTCCCTTCCCCAGGCTGGTGGGAACAACCAGTCGTCTTCCTCTTTGTGCTTTTTGTTCGCCCAGGACGCAGTGGTCGAATTGCCCATGCAGAGCACCCGGCAACCGGATAGCCACTACCCCTGTACCGCGACCGAAAGGTGGTGCCTTGTGACGGAGCACTCCGCGGCTGGTTTCTTCCCTGGTGGTGCACCGGACATCTTTCCTTCGACGACGAGATCATCTCCACTCTTGGCCAAGACCATCGTGCATCCACCACCAGGAACAACTGCCCCCGTCAGAGCTGCCCTCCACAACAAGGTACCGTAACCGCCTGGCTCCCCTTCTCGATCGGTTTGAGTGAGGTATCTGATTCCTCTCCGTTCCGTTGGGTTGCCTCAAAGCTATACTCACTCTTTATTCTGATCTGGTTCCGCCTGTCGCTAACATTGTGCTATAAAGACTTGAGCGCGTCTTCACTAGAGACTTTCCAGGACATCGTGCCTTGCCTCTCACCGAGTGGGCCTGGCCGCTGAACTTTTACGATCTAATTGTGATTATTGCATTCCTGCCTTACATTTTGTCCCGCTTCCGAACGAATCGTGTTGAACTTCATTATCTGCCTATCTCTTTTCTCCCTTCCATACGAGTATATTCGAGTGTCATCTAGGTTGGGGTATACACCTCTGTCTGCAAATAAGTGGTGCCGTAAAAACCTAGAGTTGTCGATATTGTATGCCAGGAGATCGAGCTTTATTCCATTCCGCAGAGTAATTGCATTTTGATTTGTTTGCCGTGATTTGCCTTAGTATTTTTCGTAGACGTTCTGTTATAAATAAATAACTTACTATCTTTATACTAAGTCTTGTTGCGTGCTTACTTGTTTTGCTGTGAAGAATTGCCCTATCTTGTATACTCCCTATACTGACCAACTTTTCTTGAGAGAAGTCTGACTGCTCAGCCACAGCTACCAATTGAATCTGTGTGGTACAGACTGCTACCAAGTGGGTTCATCGCAACACCTGTAGTCCTAAATCTTTTGCAGTGGTCCCAGAGGGAACTGCACAGGTTTCCGCCTAACAGAGACATGGGTGGGGGCCTGGTGGAGGCTGCCCCTGGTGGCTGGGGGGTGGGGGTGGTGGGAGACATGAGTGGGGGCCTTGTGGAGGGTGACCCTGGATACTGGGGGGTGGGGGTGCAGGGGGACATGGGTGGGGGCCTGGTGGAGGCTGCCCCTGGTGGCTGGGGGGTGGGGGTGGTGGGAGACATGAGTGGGGGCCTGGTGGAGGCTGCTCATGGTGGCAGGGGGGTGGTGGGAGACATGAGTGGGGGCCTGGTGGAGGCTGCCCCTGGATGCTGGGGGGTGGGGGTACAGGGGGACATGAGTGGGGGCCTGCTGGAGGCTGCCCCTGGTGGCTGGGGGGTGGGGGTGGTGGGAGACATGAGTGGGGGCCTGGTGGGGGCTGCCCATGGTGGCAGGGGGGTGGGGGTGGTGGGAGACATGAGTGGGGGCCTGGTGGAGGCTGCCCATGGTGGCAGGGGGGTGGGGGTGGTGGGAGACATGAGTGGGGGCCTGGTGGAGGCTGCCCCTGGTGGCTGGGGGGTGGGGGTGGTGGGAGACATGAGTGGGGGCCTGGTGGAGGGTGGCCATGGTGGCTGGGGGGTGGGGGTGGTGGGAGACATGAGTGGGGGCCTGCTGGAGGCTGCCCCTGGTGGCTGGGGGGTGGGGGTGGTGGGAGACATGAGTGGGGGCCTGGTGGAGGCTGCCCCTGCACTGCTGGGGGGTGGGGGTGGTGGGAGACATGAGTGGGGGCCTGGTGGAGGCTGCCCCTGCACTGCTGGGGGGTGGGGGTGGTGGGAGACATGGGTGGGGGCCTGGTGGAGGCTGCCCCTGGTGGCTGGGGGGTGGGGGTGGTGGGAGACATGAGTGGGGGCCTGGTGGAGGGTGACCCTGCATGCTGGGGGGTGGGGGTGCAGGGGGACATGAGTGGGGGCCTGGTGGAGGGTGGCCATGGTGGCAGGGGGGTGGGGGTGGTGGGAGACATGACTGGGGGCCTGGTGGAGGCTGCCCCTGCACTGCTGGGGGGTGGGGGTGGTGGGAGACATGAGTGGGGGCCTGGTGGAGGCTGCCCCTGCACTGCTGGGGGGTGGGGGTGGTGGGAGACATGAGTGGGGGCCTGGTGGAGGCTGCCCCTGGTGGCTGGGGGGTGGGGGTGGTGGGAGACATGAGTGGGGGCCTGGTGGAGGCTGCCCATGGTGACAGGGGGGTGGGGGTGGTGGGAGACATGGGTGGGGGCCTGGTGGAGGCTGCCCCTGGTGGCTGGGGGGTGGGGGTGCAGGGGGACATGAGTGGGGGCCTGGTGGAGGCTGCCCCTGGGGGGTGGGGGTGGTGGGAGACATGAGTGGGGGCCTGGTGGAGGCTGCCCCTGGTGGCTGGGGGGTGGGGGTGGTGGGAGACATGAGTGGGGGCCTGGTGGAGGCTGCCCATGGTGGCAGGGGGGTGGGGGTGGTGGGAGACATGAGTGGGGGCCTGGTGGAGGCTGCCCCTGCACTGCTGGGGGGTGGGGGTGGTGGGAGACATGGGTGGGGGCCTGGTGGAGGCTGCCCCTGGTGGCTGGGGGGTGGGGGTGGTGGGAGACATGAGTGGGGGCCTGGTGGAGGCTGCCCATGGTGGCAGGGGGGTGGGGGTGGTGGGAGACATGAGTGGGGGCCTGGTGGAGGCTGCCCCTGGATGCTGGGGGGTGGGGGTGCAGGGGAACATGAGTGGGGGCCTGCTGGAGGCTGCCCCTGGTGGCTGGGGGGTGGGGGTGGTGGGATACATGAGTGGGGGCCTGGTGGAGGGTGGCCATGGTGGCTGGGGGGTGGGGGTGGTGGGAGACATGGGTGAGGGCCTGGTGGAGGCTGCCCCTGGTGGCTGGGGCGTGGGGGAGGTGGGAGACATGAGTGGGGGCCTGGTGGAGGGTGGCCATGGTGGCTGGGGGGTGGGGGTGGTGGGAGACATGAGTGGGGGCCTGCTGGAGGCTGCCCCTGGTGGCTGGGGTTTGGGGGTGGTGGGAGACATGAGTGGGGGCCTGGTGGAGGCTGCCCCTGCACTGCTGGGGGGGGCGGGGGTGGTGGGATACATGAGTGGGGGCCTGGTGGGGGCTGCCCATGGTGGCAGGGGGGTGGGGGTGGTGGGAGACATGAGTGGGGGCCTGGTGGAGGGTGACCCTGGATGCTGGGGGGTGGGGGTGCAGGGGGACATGAGTGGGGGCCTGGTGGAGGGTGGCCATGGTGGCAGGGGGGTGGGGGTGGTGGGAGACATGAGTGGGGGCCTGGTGGAGGCTGCCCCTGGATGCTGGGGGGTGGGGGTGCAGGGGGACATGAGTGGGGGTCTGCTGGAGGCTGCCCCTGGTGGCTGGGGGTGGGGGTGGTGGGAGACATGAGTGGGGGCTTGGTGGAGGCTGCCCCTGCACTGCTGGGGGGTGGGGGTGGTGGGAGACATGAGTGGGGGCCTGGTGGAGGGTGACCCTGGATGCTGGGGGGTGGGGGTGCAGGGGGACATGAGTGGGGCCTGGTGGAGGGTGGCCATGGTGGCAGGGGGGTTGGGGTGGTGGGAGACATGAGTGGGGGCCTGGTGGAGGCTGCCCCTGGATGCTGGGGGGTGGAGGTGCAGGGGGACATGAGTGGGGGCCTGCTGGAGGCTGCCCCTGGTTGCTGGGGGGTGGGGGTGGTGGGAGACATGAGTGGGGGCCTGGTGGAGGCTGCCCCTGCACTGCTGGGGGGTGGGGTGGTGGGAGACATGAGTGGGGGCCTGGTGGAGGCTGCCCCTGCACTGCTGGGGGGTGGGGGTGGTGGGAGACATGGGTGGGGGCCTGGTGGAGGCTGCCCCTGGTGGCTGGGGGGTGGGGGTGGTGGGAGACATGAGTGGGGGCCTGGTGGAGGCTGCCCATGATGGCAGGGGGGTGGGGTGGTGGGAGACATGAGTGGGGGCCTGGTGGAGGCTGCCCCTGGATGCTGGGGGGTGGGGGTGCAGGGGGACATGAATGGGGGCCTGCTGGAGGCTGCCCCTGGTGGCTGGGGGGTGGGGGTGGTGGGAGACATGAGTGGGGGCCTGGTGGAGGGTGGCCATAGTGGCTGGGGATGGGGGTGGTGGGAGACATGAGTGGGGGCCTGGTGGAGGCTGCCCCTGGTGGCTGGGGGGTGGGGGTGGTGGGAGACATGAGTGGGGGCCTGGTGGAGGGTGGCCATGTTGGCTGGGGGGTGGGGGTGGTGGGAGACATGAGTGGGGGCCTGCTGGAGGCTGCCCCTGGTGGCTGGGGCGTGGGGGTGGTGGGAGACATGAGTGGGGGCCTGGTGGAGGCTGCCCCTGCACTGCTGGGGGGTGGGGGTGGTGGGAGACATGAGTGGGGGCCTGGTGGGGGCTGCCCATGGTTGCAGGGGGGTGGGGGTGGTGGGAGACATGAGTGGGGGCCTGGTGGAGGGTGACCCTGGATGCTGGGGGGTGGGGGTGCAGGGGGACATGAGTGGGGGCCTGGTGGAGGGTGGCCATGGTGGCAGGGGGGTGGGGGTGGTGGGAGACATGAGTGGGGGCCTGGTGGAGGCTGCCCCTGGATGCTGGGGGTTGGGGGTGCAGGGGGACATGAGTGGGGGCCTGCTGGAGGCTGCCCCTGGTGGCTGAGGGGTGGGGGTGGTGGGAGACATGTGTGGGGGCCTGGTGGAGGCTGCCCCTGCACTGCTGGGGGGTGGGGGTGGTGGGAGACATGAGTGGGGGCCTGGTGGAGGCTGCCACTGCACTGCTGGGGGGTGGGGGTGGTGGGAGACATGGGTGGGGGGCCTGGTGGAGGCTGCCCATGGTGGCAGGGGGGTGGGGTGGTGGGAGACATGAGTGGGGGCCTGGTGGAGGCTGCCCCTGGATGCTGGGGGGTGGGGGTGCAGGGGGACATGAATGGGGGCCTGCTGGAGGGTGGCCATGGTGGCAGGGGGGTGGGGGTGGTGGGAGACATGAGTGGGGGCCTGGTGGAGGGTGGCCATAGTGGCTGGGGGGTGGGGGTGGTGGGAAACATGAGTGGGGGCCTGGTGGAGGCTGCCCCTGGTGGCTGGGGGGTGGGGGTGGTGGGAGACATGAGTGGGGGCCTGGTGGAGGGTGGCCATGTTGGCTGGGGGGTGGGGGTGGTGGGAGACATGAGTGGGGGCCTGCTGGAGGCTGCCCCTGGTGGCTGGGGGGTGGGGGTGGTGGGAGACATGAGTGGGGGCCTGGTGGAGGCTGCCCCTGCACTGCTGGGGGGTGGGGGTGGTGGGAGACATGAGTGGGGGCCTGGTGGGGGCTGCCCATGGTGGCAGGGGGGTGGGGGTGGTGGGAGACATGAGTGGGGGCCTGGTGGAGGGTGACCCTGGATGCTGGGGGGTGGGGGTGCAGGGGGACATGAGTGGGGGCCTGGTGGAGGGTGGCCATGGTGGCAGGGGGGTGGGGGTGGTGGGAGACATGAGTGGGGGCCTGGTGGAGGCTGCCCCTGGATGCTGGGGGGTGGGGGTGCAGGGGGACATGAGTGGGGGCCTGCTGGAGGCTGCCCCTGGTGGCTGAGGGGTGGGGGTGGTGGGAGACATGAGTGGGGGCCTGGTGGAGGCTGCCCCTGCACTGCTGGGGGGTGGGGGTGGTGGGAGACATGAGTGGGGGCCTGGTGGAGGCTGCCACTGCACTGCTGGGGGGTGGGGGTGGTGGGAGACATGGGTGGGGGCCTGGTGGAGGCTGCCCCTGGTGGCTGGGGGGTGGGGGTGGTGGGAGACATGAGTGGGGGCCTGGTGGAGGGTGACCCTGGATGCTGGGGGGTGGGGGTGCAGGGGGACATGAGTGGGGGCCTGGTGGAGGGTGGCCATGGTGGCAGGGGGGTGGGGGTGGTGGGAGACATGAGTGGGGGCCTGGTGGAGGCTGCCCCTGCACTGCTGGGGGGTGGGGGTGGTGGGAAACATGAGTGGGGGCTGGTGGAGGCTGCCCCTGCACTGCTGGGGGTGGGGGTGGTGGGAGACATGGGTGGGGTCCTGGTGGAGGCTGCCCCTGGTGGCTGGGGGGTGGGGGTGGTGGGAGACATGAGTGGGGGCCTGGTGGAGGCTGCCCATGGTGGCAGGGGGGTGGGGGTGGTGGGAGACATGAGTGGGGGCCTGGTGGAGGCTGCCCCTGGATGCTGGGGGGTGGGGGTGCAGGGGGACATGAGTGGGGGCCTGCTGGAGGCTGCCCCTGGTGGCTGGGGGGTGGGGGTGGTGGGAGACATGAGTGGGGGCCTGGTGGAGGGTGGCCATGGTGGCTGGGGGGTGGGGGTGGTGGGAGACATGAGTGAGGGCCTGGTGGAGGCTGCCCATGGTGGCAGGGGGTGGGGGTGGTGGGAGACATGAGTGGGGGCCTGGTGGAGGCTGCCCCTGCACTGCTGGGGGGTGGGGGTGGTGGGAGACATGGGTGGGGGCCTGGTGGAGGCTGCCCCTGGTGGCTGGGGGGTGGGGGTGGTGGGAGACATGAGTGGGGGCCTGGTGGAGGCTGCCCATGGTGGCAGGGGGGTGGGGGTGGTGGGAGACATGAGTGGGGGCCTGGTGGAGGCTGCCCCTGGATGCTGGGGGGTGGGGGTGCAGGGGGACATGAGTGGGGGCCTGCTGGAGGCTGCCCCTGGTGGCTGGGGGGTGGGGGTGGTGGGAGACATGAGTGGGGGCCTGGTGGAGGGTGGCCATGGTGGCTGGGGGGTGGGGGTGGTGGGAGACATGGGTAGGGGCCTGGTGGAGGCTGCCCCTGGTGGCTGGGGGGTGGAGGAGGTGGGAGACATGAGTGGGGGCATGGTGGAGGGTGGCCATGGTGGCTGGGGGGTGGGGGTGGTGGGAGACATGAGTGGGGGCCTGCTGGAGGCTGCCCCTGGATGCTGGGGGGTGGGGGTGGTGGGAGACATGAGTGGGGGCCTGGTGGAGGCTGCCCCTGCACTGCTGGGGGGCGGGGGTGGTGGGAGACATGAGTGGGGGCCTGGTGGGGGCTGCCCATGGTGTCAGGGGGGTGGGGGTGGTGGGAGACATGAGTGGGGGCCTGGTGGAGGGTGACCCTGGATGCTGGGGGGTGGGGGGTGCAGGGGGACATGAGTGGGGGCCTGGTGGAGGGTGGCCATGGTGGCAGGGGGGTGGGGGTGGTGGGAGACATGAGTGGGGGCCTGCTGGAGGCTGCCCCTGGTGGCTGGGGGGTGGGGGTGGTGGGAGACATCGGTGGGGGCCTGGTGGAGGCTGCCCCTGGTGGCTGGAGGGTGGGGGTGGTGGGAGACATGAGTGGGGGCCTGGTGGAGGGTGACCCTGGATGCTGGGGGGTGGGGGTGCAGGGGGACATGAGTGGGGGCCTGGTGGAGGGTGGCCATGGTGGCAGGGGGGTGGGGGTGGTGGGAGACATGAGTGGGGGCCTGGTGGAGGCTGCCCCTGCACTGCTGGGGGTGGGGGTGGTGGGAAACATGAGTGGGGGCCTGGTGGAGGCTGCCCCTGCACTGCTGGGGGGTGGGGGTGGTGGGAGACATGGGTGGGGGCCTGGTGGAGGCTGCCCCTGGTGGCTGGGGGGTGGGGGTGGTGGGAGACATGAGTGGGGGCCTGGTGGAGGCTGCCCATGGTGGCAGGGGGTGGGGGTGGTGGGAGACATGAGTGGGGGCCTGGTGGAGGCTGCCCCTGGATGCTGGGGGGTGGGGGTGCAGGGGGACATGAGTGGGGGCCTGCTGGAGGCTGCCCCTGGTGGCTGGGGGGTGGGGGTGGTGGGAGACATGAGTGGGGGCCTGGTGGAGGGTGGCCATGGTGGCTGGGGGGTGGGGGTGGTGGGAGACATGAGTGGGGGCCTGGTGGAGGCTGCCCATGGTGGCAGGGGGGTGGGGGTGGTGGGAGACATGAGTGGGGGCCTGGTGGAGGCTGCCCCTGCACTGCTGGGGGGTGGGGGTGGTGGGAGACATGGGTGGGGGCCTGGTGGAGGCTGCCCCTGGTGGCTGGGGGGTGGGGGTGGTGGGAGACATGAGTGGGGGCCTGGTGGAGGCTGCCCATGGTGGCAGGGGGGTGGGGGTGGTGGGAGACATGAGTGGGGGCCTGGTGGAGGCTGCCCCTGGATGCTGGGGGGTGGGGGTGCAGGGGGACATGAGTGGGGGCCTGCTGGAGGCTGCCCCTGGTGGCTGGGGGTTGGGGGTGGTGGGAGACATGAGTGGGGGCCTGGTGGAGGGTGGCCATGGTGGCTGGGGGGTGGGGGTGGTGGGAGACATGGGTGAGGGCCTGGTGGAGGCTGCCCCTGGTGGCTGGGGGGTGGGGGAGGTGGGTGACATGAGTGGGGGCCTGGTGGAGGGTGGCCATGGTGGCTGGGGGGTGGGGGTGGTGGGAGACATGAGTGGGGGCCTGCTGGAGGCTGCCCCTGGTGGCTGGGGGGTGGGGGTGGTGGGAGACATGAGTGGGGGCCTGGTGGAGGCTGTCCCTGCACTGCTGGGGGGCGGGGGTGGTGGGAGACATGAGTGGGGGCCTGGTGGGGGCTGCCCATGGTGGCAGGGGGGTGGGGGTGGTGGGAGACATGAGTGGGGGCCTGGTGGAGGGTGACCCTGGATGCTGGGGGGTGGGGGTGTAGGGGGACATGAGTGGGGGCCTGGTGGAGGGTGGCCATGGTGGCAGGGGGGGTGGGGGTGGTGGGAGACATGAGTGGGGGCCTGGTGGAGGGTGCCCCTGGATGCTGGGGGGTGGGGGTGCAGGGGGACATGAGTGGGGGCCTGCTGGAGGCTGCCCCTGGTGGCTGGGGGGTGGGGGTGGTGGGAGACATGAGTGGGGGCTTGGTGGAGGCTACCCCTGCACTGCTGGGGGGTGGGGGTGGTGGGAGACATGAGTGGGGGCCTGGTGGAGGGTGACCCTGGATGCTGGGGGGTGGGGGTGCAGGGGGACATGAGTGGGGCCTGGTGGAGGGTGGCCATGGTGGCAGGGGGGTTGGGGTGGTGGGAGACATGAGTGGGGGCCTGGTGGAGGCTACCCATGTGGCAGGGGGGTGGGAGACATGAGTGGGGGCCTGGTGGAGGCTGCCCCTGGATGCTGGGGGGTGGGGGTGCAGGGGGACATGAATGGGGGCCTGCTGGAGGCTGCCCCTGGTGGCTGGGGGGTGGGGGTGGTGGGAGACATGAGTGGGGGCCTGGTGGAGGGTGGCCATAGTGGCTGGGGTTGGGGGTGGTGGGAGACATGAGTGGGGGCCTGGTGGAGGCTGCCCCTGGTGGCTGGGGGGTGGGGGTGGTGGGAGACATGAGTGGGGGCCTGGTGGAGGGTGGCCATGTTGGCTGGGGGGTGGGGGTGGTGGGAGACATGAGTGGGGGCCTGCTGGAGGCTGCCCCTGGTGGCTGGGGGGTGGGGGTGGTGGGAGACATGAGTGGGGGCCTGGTGGAGGCTGCCCCTGCACTGCTGGGGGGTGGGGGTGGTGGGAGACATGAGTGGTGGCCTGGTGGGGGCTGCCCATGGTGGCAGGGGGGTGGGGGTGGTGGGAGACATGAGTGGGGGCCTGGTGGAGGGTGACCCTGGATGCTGGGGGGTGGGGGTGCAGGGGGACATGAGTGGGGGCCTGGTGGAGGGTGGCCATGGTGGCAGGGGGGTGGGGGTGGTGGGAGACATGAGTGGGGGCCTGGTGGAGGCTGCCCCTGGATGCTGGGGGGTGGGGGTGCAGGGGGACATGAGTGGGGGCCTGCTGGAGGCTGCCCCTGGTGGCTGGGGGTGGTGGGAGACATGAGTGGGGGCCTGGTGGAGGCTGCCCCTGCACTGCTGGGGGGTGGGGGTGGTGGGAGACATGAGTGGGGGCCTGGTGGATGCTGCCCCTGGATACTGGGGGGTGGGGGTGCAGGGGGACATGAGTGGGGGCCTGCTGGAGGCTGCCCCTGGTGGCTGGGGGGTGGGGGTGGTGGGGGACATGAGTGGGGGCCTGGTGGAGGCTGCCCCTGCACTGCTGGGGGTTGGGGGTGGTGGGAGACATGAGTGGGGGCCTGGTGGAGGCTGCCCCTGCACTGCTGGGAGGTGGGGGTGGTGGGAGACATGGGTGGGGGCCTGGTGGAGGCTGCCCCTGGTGGCTGGGGGGTGGGGGTGGTGGGAGACATGAGTGGGGGCCTTGTGGAGGGTGACCCTGGATGCTGGGGGGTGGGGGTGCAGGGGGACATGAGTGGGGGCCTGGTGGAGGGTGGCCATGGTGGCAGGGGGGTGGGGGTGGTGGGAGACATGAGTGGGGGCCTGGTGGAGGCTGCCCCTGCACTGCTGGGGGGTGGGGGTGGTGGGAGACATGAGTGGGGGCCTGGTGGAGGCTGCCCCTGCACTGCTGGGGTGTGGGGGTGGTGGGAGACATGGGTGGGGGCCTGGTGGAGGCTGCCCCTGGTGGCTGGGGGGTGGGGGTGGTAGGAGACATGAGTGGGGGCCTGGTGGAGGCTGCTCATGGTGGCAGGGGGGTGGTGGGAGACATGAGTGGGGGCCTGGTGGAGGCTGCCCCTGGATGCTGGGGGGTGGGGGTACAGGGGGACATGAGTGGGGGCCTGCTGGAGGCTGCCCCTGGTGGCTGGGGGGTGGGGGTGGTGGGAGACATGAGTGGGGGCCTGGTGGGGGCTGCCCATGGTGGCAGGGGGGTGGGGGTGGTGGGAGACATGAGTGGGGGCCTGGTGGAGGCTGCCCATGGTGGCAGGGGGGTGGGGGTGGTGGGAGACATGAGTGGGGGCCTGGTGGAGGCTGCCCCTGCACTGCTGGGGGGTGGGGGTGGTGGGAGACATGAGTGGGGGCCTGGTGGAGGCTGCCCCTGGTGGCTGGGGGGTGGGGGTGGTGGGAGACATGAGTGGGGGCCTGGTGGAGGCTGCCCATGGTGACAGGGGGGTGGTGGGAGACATGGGGGGGGGCCTGGTGGAGGCTGCCCCTGGTGGCTGGGGGGTGGGGGTGCAGGGGGACATGAGTGGGGGCCTGGTGGAGGCTGCCCATGGTGACAGGGGGGTGGGGGTGGTGGGAGACATGGGTGGGGGCCTGGTGGAGGCTGCCCCTGGTGGCTGGGGGGTGGGGGTGCAGGGGGACATGAGTGGGGGCCTGGTGGAGGCTGCCCATGGTGGCAGGGGGGTGGGGGTGGTGGGAGACATGAGTGGGGGCCTGGTGGAGGCTGCCCCTGCACTGCTGGGGGGTGGGGGGGTGGGAGACATGGGTGGGGGCCTGGTGGAGGCTGCCCCTGGTGGCTGGGGGGTGGGGGTGGTGGGAGACATGAGTGGGGGCCTGGTGGAGGCTGCCCATGGTGGCAGGGGGGTGGGGGTGATGGGAGACATGAGTGGGGGCCTGGTGGAGGCTGCCCCTGGATGCTGGGGGGTGGGGGTGCAGGGGGACATGAGTGGGGGCCTGCTGGAGGCTGCCCCTGGTGGCTGGGGGTGGGGGTGGCGGGAGACATGAGTGGGGGCCTGGTGGAGGGTGGCCATGGTGGCTGGGGGGTGGGGGTGGTGGGACACATGAGTGGGGGCCTGCTGGAGGCTGCCCCTGGTGGCTGGGGGTGGGGGTGGTGGGAGACATGAGTGGGGGCCGGGTGGAGGGTGGCCATGGTGGCTGGGGGGTGGGGGTGGTGGGACACATGAGTGGGGGCCTGCTGGAGGCTGCCCCTGGTGGCTGGGGGGTGGGGGTGGTGGGAGACATGAGTGGGGGCCTGGTGGGGGCTGCCCATGGTGGCAGGGGGGGTGGGGGTGTTGGGAGACATGAGTGGGGGCCTGGTGGAGGGTGACCCTGGATGCTGGGGGGTGGGGGTGCAGGGGGACATGAGTGGGGGCCTGGTGGAGGGTGGCCATGGTGGCAGGGGGGTGGGGGTGGTGGGAGACATGAGTGGGGGCCTGGTGGAGGCTGCCCAAGGATGCTGGGGGGTGGGGGTGCAGGGGGACATGAGTGGGGGCCTGCTGGAGGCTGCCCCTGGTGGCTGGGGGGTGGGGGTGGTGGGAGACATGAGTGGGGGCCTGGTGGAGGCTGCCCCTGCACTGCTGGGGGGTGGGGGTGGTGGGAGACATGAGTGGGGGCCTGGTGGAGGCTGCCCCTGGATGCTGGGGGGTGGGGGTGCAGGGGGACATGAGTGGGGGCCTGCTGGAGGCTGCCCCTGGTGGCTGGGGGGTGGGGGTGGTGGGAGACATGAGTGGGGGCCTGGCGGAGGCTGCCCCTGCACTGCTGGGGGGTGGGGGTGGTGGGAGACATGAGTGGGGGCCTGGTGGAGGCTGCCTCTGCACTGCTGGGGGGTGGGGGTGGTGGGAGACATGGGTGGGGGCCTGGTGGAGGCTGCCCCTGGTGGCTGGGGGGTGGGGGTGGTGGGAGACATGAGTGGGGGCCTGGTGGAGGGTGACCCTGGATGCTGGGGGGTGGGGGTGCAGGGGGACATGAGTGGGGGCCTGGTGGAGGGTGGCCATGGTGGCAGGGGGGTGGGGGTGGTGGGAGACATGAGTGGGGGCCTGGTGGAGGCTGCCCCTGCACTGCTGGGGGGTGGGGGGGGTGGGAGACATGAGTGGGGGCCTGGTGGAAGCTGCCCCTGCACTGCTGGGGGGTGGGGGTGGTGGGAGACATGGGTGGGGCCTGGTGGAGGCTGCCCCTGGTGGCTGTGGGGTGGGGGTGGTGGGAGACATGAGTGGGGGCCTGGTGGAGGCTGCCCCTGGATGCTGGGGGGTGGGGGTGCAGGGGGACATGAGTGGGGGCCTGCTGGAGGCTGCCCCTGGTGGCTGGGGGGTGGGGGTGGTGGGAGACATGAGTGGGGGCCTGGTGGAGGGTGGCCATGGTGGCTGGGGGGTGGGGGTGGTGGGAGACATGAGTGGGGGCCTGGTGGAGGCTGCCCATGGTGGCAGGGGGGTGGGGGTGGTGGGAGACATGAGTGGGGGCCTGGTGGAGGCTGCCCCTGCACTGCTGGGGGGTGGGGGTGGTGGGAGACATGGGTGGGGGCCTGGTGGAGGCTGCCCCTGGTGGCTGGGGGGTGGGCGTGGTGGGAGACATGAATGGGGGCCTGGTGGAGGCTGCCCATGGTGGCAGGGGGGTGGGGTGGTGGGAGACATGAGTGGGGGCCTGGTGGAGGCTGCCCCTGGATGCTGGGGGGTGGGGGTGCAGGGGGACATGAGTGGGGGCCTGCTGGAGGCTGCCCCTGGTGGCTGGGGGGTGGGGGTGGTGGGAGACATGAGTGGGGGCCTGGTGGAGGGTGGCCATGGTGGCTGGGGGGTGGGGGTGGTGGGAGACATGAGTGGGGGCCTGGTGCAGGCTGCCCCTGGTGGCTGGGGGGTGGGGGTGGTGGGAGACATGAGTGGGGGCCTGGTGGAGGCTGCCCCTGCACTGCTGGGGGGTGGGGGTGGTGGGAGACATGAGTGGGGGCCTGGTGGAGGCTGCCCCTGGATGCTGGGGGTGGGGGTGGTGGGAGACATGAGTGGGGGCCTGGTGGAGGCTGCCCCTGCACTGCTGGGGGGTGGGGGTGGTGAGAGACATGAGTGGGGGCCTGGTGGAGGCTGCCCCTTCACTGCTGGGGGGGGGTGGTGGGAGACATGGGTGGGGGCCTGGTGGAGGCTGCCCCTGGTGGCTGGGGGGTGGGGGTGGTGGGAGACATGAGTGGGGGCCTGGTGGAGGGTGACCCTGGATGCTGGGGGGTGGGGGTGCAGGGGGACATGAGTGGGGGCCTGGTGGAGGGTGGCCATGGTGGCAGGGGGGTGGGGTGGTGGGAGACATGAGTGGGGGCCTGGCGGAGGCTGCCCCTGCAATGCTGGGGGGTGGGGTGGTGGGAGACATGAGTGGGGGCCTGGTGGAGGGTGACCCTGCACTGCTGGGGGGTGGGGGTGGTGGGAGACATGGGTGGGGGCCTGGTGGAGGCTGTCCCTGGTGGCTGGGGGGTGGGGGTGGTAGGAGACATGAGTGGGGGCCTGGTGGAGGCTGCCCATGGTGGCAGGGGGGTGGGGGTGGTGGGAGACATGAGTGGGGGCCTGGTGGAGGCTGCCCCTGGATGCTGTGGGGTGGGGGTGCAGGGGGACATGAGTGGGGGCCTGCTGGAGGCTGCCCCTGGTGGCTGTGGGGTGGGGGTGGTGGGAGACATGAGTGGGGGCCTGGTGGAGGGTGGCCATGGTGGCTGGGGGGTGGGGGTGGTGGGAGACATGAGTGGGGGCCTGGTGGAGGCTGCCCATGGTGGCAGGGGGGTGGGGGTGGTGGGAGACATGAGTGGGGGCCTGGTGGAGGCTGCCCCTGCACTGCTGGGGGGGTGGGGGTGGTGGGAGACATGAGTGGGGGCCTGGTGGAGGGTGGCCATGGTGGCTGGGGGGTGGGGGTGGTGGGAGACATGAGTGGGGGCCTGCTGGAGGCTGCCCCTGGTGGCTGGGGGGTGGGGGTGGTGGGAGACACGAGTGGGGGCCTGGTGGAGGCTGCCCCTGCACTGCTGGGGGGTGGGGTTGGTGGGAGACATGAGTGGGGGCCTGGTGGGGGCTGCCCATGGTGGCAGGGGGGTGGGGGTGGTGGGAGACATGAGTGGGGGCCTGGTGGAGGGTGACCCTGGATGCTGGGGGGTGGGGGTGCAGGGGGACATGAGTGGGGGCCTGGTGGAGGGTGGCCATGGTGGCAGGGGGGTGGGGGTGGTGGGAGACATGAGTGGGGGCCTGGTGGATGCTGCCCCTGGATGCTGGGGGGTGGGGGTGCAGGGGGACATGAGTGGGGGCCTGCTGGAGGCTGCCCCTGGTGGCTGGGGGGTGGGGGTGGTGGGAGACATGAGTGGGGGCCTGGTGGAGGCTGCCCCTGCACTGCTGGGGGGTGGGGGTGGTGGGAGACATGCATTGTTGACCAGTAGTGCAAGGTGACATGTGGGTTGGCTGGGGGGCATGCCCATGGTGGATGGGCTGCCTGCAGGACATGAGCAGGGGTGCAGGGTAGTCCCCCGTGGTGTGGGCTGCCTGCAGGGGCCGTGGAGGTTGTGGAGCGTACACCTGGGAGGACCCACACGGCCAATTCACGTGTAGTACTCCCCAGAACCCCTGAAATACACATTCCCTGCTGAAATCGCGTGTGCAACTTCCCGCGCACCCCTGAAATACACGTACCCTGCTCGCACTGGGACAATCGCGTGTGGAACTTCCTGCGCATCCCTGAAATACACGTACCCTGCTCGCACTGGGACTATCGCGTGTGGAACTTCCCGCGCACCCTGAAATACACGTACCCTGCTCGCACTGGGACAATCGCGTGTGGAACTTCCCGCGCATCCCTGAAATACACGTACCCTGATGAAATCGCGTGTGGAACTTCCCACGCACCCATGGAATACACGTACCCTGATGGAATCGCGTGTGGAACTTCCCGCACACCCATGTAATACACGTACCCTGCTCGCACGGGACCAGTCGCGTGTGCAACTTCCCGCGCACCCCTGCAATACACGTTCCCCGCTTGGCATTTGCTGTTTGCCAGCCCGGTGAACTGGTCCAGGGTTAGCGCAGCCCTTTGCGATGATTTAGCGATTTTGATGGCTTTTCCTTGCGCGAGGGCGTTACTGGCGCTGCTGCAGGGTCGCTGCGATTCTCTGCGCCATGGCTGGTTTGGAAGCCTAAAATCCATGAATACGCTGTGCGCGGAAATCGGTTTTAGCGCACCTGCCTGGCGCAGTCAATCGCACGCGGACACTCTGCGCCAGCCGCTTGCGACACTTTTCTGCGAGATTCTATGAATTACCCTCTAAATGACTAGCTCAGCACAGGAGTGTTCATATCTAGAGCCCCGCCTTCTCTCTACCCTAGCATTGTACTACCTGGGTGGGAGCTTGCATAGATATAACCGGAGCATTAGACTAAATGACTAGCTCAGCACAGGAGTGTTCATATCTAGAGCCCCGCCTTCTCTCTGCCCTAGCATTGTACTACCTGTGACCTTGCATAGATATATCCGGAGCATTAGACTAAATGACTAGCTTAGCACAGGAGTGTTCATATCTAGAGCCCCGCCTTCTCTCTGCCCTAGCATTGTACTACCTGGGACCTTGCATAGATATATCCGGAGCATTAGACTAAATGACTAGCTCAGCACAGGAGTGTTCATATCTAGAACCCAGCCTTCTCTCTGCCCTAGCATTGTACTACCTGGGACCTTGCCTAGATATATCCGGAGCATTAGACTAAATGACTAGCTCAGCACAGGAGTGTTCATATCTAGAGCCCAGCCTTCTCTCTACCCTAGCATTGTACTACCTGGGACCTTGCCTAGATATATCCGGAGCATTAGACTAAATGACTAGCTCAGCACAGGAGTGTTCATATCTAGAGCTCAGCCTTCTCTCTACCCTAGCATTGTACTACCTGGGACCTTGCCTAGATATATCCGGCGCATTAGACTAAATGACTAGCTCAGCACAGGAGTGTTCATATCTAGAGCCCAGCCTTCTCTCTACCCTAGCATTGTACTACCTGGGACCTTGCCTAGATATATCCGGAGCATTAGACTAAATGACTAGCTCAGCACAGGAGTGTTCATATCTAGAGCCCAGCCTTCTCTCTACCCTAGCATTGTACTACCTGGGACCTTGCCTAGATATATCCGGAGCATTAGACTAAATGACTAGCTCAGCACAGGAGTGTTCATATCTAGAGCCCAGCCTTCTCTCTACCCTAGCATTGTACTACCTGGGACCTTGCCTAGATATATCCGGAGCATTAGACTAAATGACTAGCTCAGCACAGGAGTGTTCATATCTAGAGCCCAGCCTTCTCTCTACCCTAGCATTGTACTACCTGGGACCTTGCCTAGATATATCCGGAGCATTAGACTAAATGACTAGCTCAGCACAGGAGTGTTCATATCTAGAGCCCAGCCTTCTCTCTACCCTAGCATTGTACTACCTGGGACCTTGCCTAGATATATCCGGAGCATTAGACTAAACGACTAGCTCAGCACAGGAGTGTTCATATCTAGAGCCCAGCCTTCTCTCTACCCTAGCATTGTACTACCTGGGACCTTGCCTAGACATATCCGGAGCATTAGACTAAACGACTAGCTCAGCACAGGAGTGTTCATATCTAGAGCCCAGCCTTCTCTCTACCCTAGCATTGTACTACCTGGGACCTTGCCTAGATATATCCGGAGCATTAGACTAAACGACTAGCTCAGCACAGGAGTGTTCATATCTAGAGCCCAGCCTTCTCTCTACCCTAGCATTGTACTACCTGGGACCTTGCCTAGATATATCCGGAGCATTAGACTAAACGACTAGCTCAGCACAGGAGTGTTCATATCTAGAGCCCAGCCTTCTCTCTACCCTAGCATTGTACTACCTGGGACCTTGCCTAGATATATCCGGAGCATTAGACTAAACGACTAGCTCAGCACAGGAGTGTTCATATCTAGAGCCCAGCCTTCTCTCTACCCTAGCATTGTACTACCTGGGACCTTGCCTAGATATATCCGGAGCATTAGACTAAACGACTAGCTCAGCACAGGAGTGTTCATATCTAGAACCCAGCCTTCTCTCTACCCTAGCGTTGTACTACCTGGGACCTTGCCTAGATATATCCGGAGCATTAGACTAAACGACTAGCTCAGCACAGGAGTGTTCATATCTAGAGCCCAGCCTTCTCTCTACCCTAGCGTTGTACTACCTGGGACCTTGCCTAGATATATCCGGAGCATTAGACTAAACGACTAGCTCAGCACAGGAGTGTTCACATCTAGAGCCCAGCCTTCTCTCTACCCTAGCGTTGTACTACCTGGGACCTTGCCTAGATATATCCGGAGCATTAGACTAAACGACTAGCTCAGCACAGGAGTGTTCATATCTAGAGCCCAGCCTTCTCTCTACCCTAGCATTGTACTACCTGGGACCTTGCCTAGATATATCCGGAGCATTAGACTAAACGACTAGCTCAGCACAGGAGTGTTCATATCTAGAGCCCAGCCTTCTCTCTACCCTAGCATTGTACTACCTGGGACCTTGCCTAGATATATCCGGAGCATTAGACTAAACGACTAGCTCAGCACAGGAATGTTCATATCTAGAGCCCAGCCTTCTCTCTACCCTAGCATTGTACTACCTGGGACCTTGCCTAGATATATCTGGAGCATTAGACTAAACGACTAGCTCAGCACAGGAGTGGTCATATCTAGAGCCCCGCCTTCTCTCTACCCTAGCATTGTACTACCTGGGACCTTGCCTAGATATATCCTGAGCATTAGACTAAACGACTAGCTCAGCACAGGAGTGTTCATATCTAGAGCCCAGCCTTCTCTCTGCCCTAGCATTGTACTACCTGGGACCTTGCATAGATATATCCGGAGCATTAGACTAAACGACTATCTCAGCACAGGAGTGTTCATATCTAGAGCCCCGCCTTCTCTCTGCCCTAGCATTGTACTACCTGGGACCTTGCATAGATATATCCGGAGCATTAGACTAAACGACTAGCTCAGCACAGGAGTGTTCATATCTAGAACCCAGCCTTCTCTCTGCCCTAGCATTGTACTACCTGGGACCTTGCCTAGATATATCCGGAGCATTAGACTAAACGACTAGCTCAGCACAGGAGTGTTCATATCTAGAGCCCAGCCTTCTCTCTACCCTAGCATTGTACTACCTGGGACCTTGCCTAGATATATCCGGAGCATTAGACTAAATGACTAGCTCAGCACAGGAGTGTTCATATCTAGAGCCCAGCCTTCTCTCTACCCTAGCATTGTACTACCTGGGACCTTGCCTAGATATATCCGGAGCATTAGACTAAATGACTAGCTCAGCACAGGAGTGTGCATATCTAGAGCCCAGCCTTCTCTCTACCCTAGCATTGTACTACCTGGGACCTTGCCTAGATATATCCGGAGCATTAGACTAAATGACTAGCTCAGCACAGGAGTGTTCATATCTAGAGCCCAGCCTTCTCTCTACCCTAGCATTGTACTACCTGGGACCTTGCCTAGATATATCCGGAGCATTAGACTAAATGACTAGCTCAGCACAGGAGTGTTCATATCTAGAGCCCAGCCTTCTCTCTACCCTAGCATTGTACTACCTGGGACCTTGCCTAGATATATCCGGAGCATTAGACTAAATGACTAGCTCAGCACAGGAGTGTTCATATCGAGAGCCCAGCCTTCTCTCTACCCTAGCATTGTACTACCTGGGACCTTGCCTAGATATATCCGGAGCATTAGACTAAACGACTAGCTCAGCACAGGAGTGTTCATATCTAGAGCCCAGCCTTCTCTCTACCCTAGCATTGTACTACCTGGGACCTTGCCTAGATATATCCGGAGCATTAGACTAAACGACTAGCTCAGCACAGGAGTGTTCATATCTAGAGCCCAGCCTTCTCTCTACCCTAGCATTGTACTACCTGGGACCTTGCCTAGGTATATCCGGAGCATATCCGGAGCATTAGACTAAACGACTAGCTCAGCACAGTTCAACCAGTATCTGGCACTCCTTGCCCACCGCATCGCCGCTCTCTGCCCTAATTTCCAGTGCTATGCGGACGATACCCAGCTCATTTTCAGGCTACCCTCAGCCTCCCCTCTCCTTCCCTCATCTCTGACTGTCTGTCTGCTATCCAAGAATGGTGTGCCGCCAATGACCTCTGCCTTAATGCCAGTAAGACTGAGATTCTACTCATCGGTACTCCCACTCCCTCCTTCCCTGTAGCTCTCTGGCCTGCCTCCCTTGGCCCCCTCCCTGCTCCTACCTGCAAGGCAAAAAACCTTGGTGTCATCTTTGACTCCACACTCTCCTTCTCTCCTCATATTTCTGACGTCGCCAAGAGATCACACTACCAGCTGTACCTCCTCAGAGGTATTCTTCCCTTCCTCTCCTTCCCCCAGAAGCTCACTGTCTCCCGAGCCCTGGTTCTCTCGAAGCTGGACTACTGTAACAGCCTCTATCTTAATCTGCCTGCCTCCACTCTCCGCCCTCTGCAACTCATCCAGAACAGAACTGCGAGACTTGTCCTTGGCCTCAAGCCCAGGGACCGTATCTCTCCAGGATTGAAATCTCTACACTGGCTCCCAGTGGCTGCGAGGATAAAGTTCAAAACCCTCTGCATTGTCCACAAGGCCTTCTGGGGCCTGGGTCCTAAATACCTTCAACTCTCTCTTCCCAAATATCTTCCTTCCCGAGCCCTTTGCTCATCCGCCTCCAACTCCCTCAGGGTTAGCCGCTTCTCGAAGCAACGAGCTGGGGGTAGATCTCTCTCCGCGGCAGGGGCCTCCCTCTGGAACAGCCTTCCTGCCTCCCTGAAACTTGAGGAGAACCATCTCCGGTTCCGGAAGCACCTCAAAACCTTCCTCTTTGCTTCTGCTTTCCCTCTCCCTCTCCCCTGCTAAACAGCTAATTAATTTTCACTGAAACTGCACTGATCCTGCAACTGGACCACTCTAAACGGCCTCGGTCCTGGGCCCTGCCACTCTCCACTTGCACTGATGGCCTGGAACCCCTTTGCACTGCGGGTCTGTCTCTGTATCCCTACAGCCCCCCCCTCCCCCAGCACTTGTTCTGCACTTACCTCACACTTGCCACCAGCTGGCCCTATTTATTTATTTATTACGTACGCCACTTACCTTGTACTGCACTTCCCCCCCTCCCCTTCCCCTTGCACTTTTCCCCTCCCCTACCCCTGCACTTGCGCGATCTGAATGACACCTGGCCTAGTAGGATTGTTGTCTGTCTCCCCTTGTCCCCCCCTCCCTGCCTCGTCGCGCCTTGAAACACTTGTGTATAGGCGGGTTACAAATACCATATCATATCATATCATATCACAGGAGTGTTCATATCTAGAGCCCAGCCTTCTCTCTACCCTAGCATTGTACTACCTGGGACTTTGCCTAGATATATCCGGATCATTAGACTAAACGACTAGCTCAGCACAGGAGTGTTCATATCTAGAGCCCAGCCTTCTCTCTACCCTAGCATTGTACTACCTGGGACCTTGCCTAGATATATCCGGAGCATTAGACTAAACGACTAGCTCAGCACAGGAGTGTTCATATCTAGAGCCCAGCCTTCTCTCTACCCTAGCATTGTACTACCTGGGACCTTGCCTAGATATATCCGGAGCATTAGACTAAACGACTAGCTCAGCACAGGAGTGTTCATATCTAGAGCCCCGCCTTCTCTCTACCCTAGCATTGTACTACCTGGGACCTTGCCTAGATATATCCTTAGCATTAGACTAAACGACTAGCTCAGCACAGGAGTGTTCATATCTAGAGCCCAGCCTTCTCTCTACCCTAGCATTGTACTACCTGGGACCTTGCCTAGATACATCCGGAGCATTAGACTAAACGACTAGCTCAGCACAGGAGTGTTCATATCTAGAGCCCCGCCTTCTCTCTGCCCTAGCATTGTACTACCTGTGACCTTGCATAGATACATCCGGAGCATTAGACTAAACGACTGGCTCAGCACAGGAGTGTTCATATCTAGAGCCCCGCCTTCTCTCTGCCCTAGCATTGTACTACCTGGGACCTTGCATAGATACATCATGAGCATTAGACTAAATGACTAGCTCAGCACAGGAGTGTTCATATCTAGAACCCAGCCTTCTCTCTGCCCTAGCATTGTACTACCTGGGACCTTGCCTAGATATATCTGGAGCATTAGACTAAATGACTAGCTCAGCACAGGAGTGTTCATATCTAGAGCCCAGCCTTCTCTCTACCCTAGCATTGTACTACCTGGGACCTTGCCTAGATATATCCGGAGCATTAGACTAAATGACTAGCTCAGCACAGGAGTGTTCATATCGAGAGCCCAGCCTTCTCTCTACCCTAGCATTGTACTACCTGGGACCTTGCCTAGATATATCCGGAGCATTAGACTAAATGACTAGCTGAGAACAGGAGTGTTCATATCGAGAGCCCAGCCTTCTCTCTACCCTAGCATTGTACTACCTGGGACCTTGCCTAGATATATCCGGAGCATTAGACTAAATGACTAGCTCAGCACAGGAGTGTTCATATCGAGAGCCCAGCCTTCTCTCTACCCTAGCATTGTACTACCTGGGACCTTGCCTAGATATATCCGGAGCATTAGACTAAATGACTAGCTCAGCACAGGAGTGTTCATATCTAGAGCCCAGCCTTCTCTCTACCCTAGCATTGTACTACCTGGGACCTTGCCTAGATATATCCGGAGCATTAGACTAAACGACTAGCTCAGCACAGGAGTGTTCATATCTAGAGCCCAGCCTTCTCTCTACCCTAGCATTGTACTACCTGGGACCTTGCCTAGAAATATCCGGAGCATTAGACTAAACGACTAGCTCAGCACAGGAGTGTTCATATCTAGAGCCCAGCCTTCTCTCTACCCTAGCATTGTACTACCTGGGACCTTGCCTAGATATATCCGGAGCATTAGACTAAACGACTAGCTCAGAACAGGAGTGTTCATATCTAGAGCCCAGCCTTCTCTCTACCCTAGCATTGTACTACCTGGGACCTTGCCTAGATATATCCGGAGCATTAGACTAAACGACTAGCTCAGCACAGGAGTGTTCATATCTAGAGCCCAGCCTTCTCTCTACCCTAGCATTGTACTACCTGGGACCTTGCCTAGAAATATCCGGAGCATTAGACTAAACGACTAGCTCAGCACAGGAGTGTTCATATCTAGAGCCCAGCCTTCTCTCTACCCTAGCATTGTACTACCTGGGACCTTGCCTAGATATATCCGGAGCATTAGACTAAACGACTAGCTCAGCACAGGAGTGTTCATATCTAGAGCCCAGCCTTCTCTCTACCCTAGCATTGTACTACCTGGGACCTTGCCTAGATATATCCGGAGCATTAGACTAAACGACTAGCTCAGCACAGGAGTGTTCATATCTAGAGCCCAGCCTTCTCTCTACCCTAGCATTGTACTACCTGGGACCTTGCCTAGATATATCCGGAGCATTAGACTAAACGACTAGCTCAGCACAGGAGTGTTCATATCTAGAGCCCAGCCTTCTCTCTACCCTAGCATTGTACTACCTGGGACCTTGCCTAGATATATCCGGAGCATTAGACTAAACGACTAGCTCAGCACAGGAGTGTTCATATCTAGAGCCCAGCCTTCTCTCTACCCTAGCATTGTACTACCTGGGACCTTGCCTAGATATGTCCGGAGCATTAGACTAAACGACTAGCTCAGCACAGGAGTGTTCATATCTAGAGCCCAGCCTTCTCTCTACCCTAGCATTGTACTACCTGGGACCTTGCCTAGATATGTCCGGAGCATTAGACTAAACGACTAGCTCAGCACAGGAGTGTTCATATCTAGAGCCCAGCCTTCTCTCTACCCTAGCATTGTACTACCTGGGACCTTGCCTAGATATATCCGGAGCATTAGACTAAACGACTAGCTCAGCACAGGAGTGTTCATATCTAGAGCCCCGCCTTCTCTCTACCCTAGCATTGTACTACCTGGGACCTTACCTAGATATATCCTTAGCATTAGACTAAACGACTAGCTCAGCACAGGAGTGTTCATATCTAGAGCCCCGCCTTCTCTCTACCCTAGCATTGTACTACCTGGGACCTTGCCTAGATACATCCGGAGCATTAGACTAAACGACCAGCTCAGCACAGGAGTGTTCATATCTAGAACCCAGCCTTCTCTCTACCCTAGCATTGTACTACCTGGGTTGCCTAGATACATCCGGAGCATTAGACTAAACGACCAGCTCAGCACAGGAGTGTTCATATCTAGAACCCCGCCTTCTCTCTACCCTAGCATTGTACTACCTGGGACCTTGCCTAGATACATCCGGAGCATTAGCCTAAACGACCAGCTCAGCACAGGAGTGTTCATATCTAGAACCCCGCCTTCTCTCTACCCTAGCATTGTACTACCTGGGACCTTGCATAGATACATCCGGGGCATTAGACTAAATGACCAGCTCAGCACAGGAGTGTTCATATCTAGAGCCCCGCCTTCTCTCTACCCTAGCATTGTACTACCTGGGACCTTGCATAGATATATCCGGGGCATTAGACTAAACGACCAGCTCAGCACAGGAGTGTTCATATCTAGGGCCCCGCCTTCTCTCTACCCTAGCATTGTACTACCTGGGACCTTGCCTAGATTTATCGGGAGCATTAGACTAAACGACCAGCTCAGCACAGGAGTGTTCATATCTAGAGCCCCGCCTTCTCTCTACCCTAGCATTGTACTACCTGGGACCTTGCCTAGATTTATCGGGAGAATTAGACTAAACGACTAGCTCAGCACAGGAGTGTTCATATCTAGAGCCCCGCCTTCTCTCTACCCTAGCATTGTACTACCTGGGACCTTGCCTAGATATATCCGGGGCATTAGACTAAACGACTAGCTCAGCACAGGAGTGTTCATATCTAGAGCCCCGCCTTCTCTCTACCCTAGCATTGTACTACCTGGGACCTTGCCTAGATATATCCTGAGCATTAGACTAATTGACTAGCTCAGCACAGGAGTGTTCATATCTAGAGCCCCGCCTTCTCTCTACCCTAGCATTGTACTACCTGTGACCTTGCATAGATATATCCGGAGCATTAGACTAAATGAATAGCTCAGCACAGGAGTGTTCATATCTAGAGCCCAGCCTTCTCTCTACCCTAGCATTGTACTACCTGGGACCTTGCATAGATATATCCGGAGCATTAGACTAAATGAATAGCTCAGCACAGGAGTGTTCATATCTAGAGCCCCGCCTTCTCTCTACCCTAGCATTGTACTACCTGGGACCTTGCCTAGATACATCCGGAGCATTTGACTAAATGACTAGCTCAGCACAGGAGTGTTCATATCTAGAGCCCCGCCTTCTCTCTACCCTAGCATTGTACTACCTGGGACCTTGCCTAGATACATCCTTAGCATTAGACTAAACGACTAGCTCAGCACAGGAGGGTTCATATCTAGAGCCCAGCCTTCTCTCTACCCTAGCATTGTACTACCTGGGACCTTGCATAGATACATCCGGGGCATTAGACTAAACGACCAGCTCAGCACAGGAGTGTTCATATCTAGGGCCCCGCCTTCTCTCTACCCTAGCATTGTACTACCTGGGACCTTGCCTAGATATATCCGGAGCATTAGACTAAACGACCAGCTCAGCACAGGAGTGTTCATATCTAGAGCCCCGCCTTCTCTCTACCCTAGCATTGTACTACCTGGGACCTTGCCTAGATATATCCGGAGCATTAGACTAAATGACTAGCTCAGCACAGGAGTGTTCATATCTAGAGCCCTGCCTTCTCTATACCCTAGCATTGTACTACCTGGGACCTTGCCTAGATATATCCGGAGCATTAGACTAATTGACTAGCTCAGCACAGGAGTGTTCATATCTAGAGCCCCGTCATTCTCTCTACCCTAGCATTGTACTACCAGTGACCTTGCATAGATATATCCGGAGCATTAGACTAAATGACTAGCTCAGCACAGGAGTGTTCATATCTAGAGCCCAGCCTTCTCTCTACCCTAGCATTGTACTACCTGGGACCTTGCCTAGATACATCCGGAGCATTAGACTAAATGACTAGCTCAGCACAGGAGTGTTCATATCTAGAGCCCCGCCTTCTCTCTACCCTAGCATTGTACTACCGGGACCTTGCCTAGATACATCCGGAGCATTAGACTAAACGACCAGCTCAGCACAGGAGTGTTCATATCTAGAGCCCAGCCTTCTCTCTACCCTAGCATTGTACTACCTGGGACCTTGCCTAGATATATCCGGAGCATTAGACTAAACGACTAGCTCAGCACAGGAGTGTTCATATCTAGAGCCCAGCCTTCTCTCTACCCTAGCATTGTACTACCTGGGACCTTGCCTAGATATATCCGGAGCATTAGACTAAACGACTAGCTCAGCACAGGAGTGTTCATATCTAGAGCCCAGCCTTCTCTCTACCCTAGCATTGTACTACCTGGGACCTTGCCTAGATATGTCCGGAGCATTAGACTAAACGACTAGCTCAGCACAGGAGTGTTCATATCTAGAGCCCAGCCTTCTCTCTACCCTAGCATTGTACTACCTGGGACCTTGCCTAGATATGTCCGGAGCATTAGACTAAACGACTAGCTCAGCACAGGAGTGTTCATATCTAGAGCCCAGCCTTCTCTCTACCCTAGCATTGTACTACCTGGGACCTTGCCTAGATATATCCGGAGCATTAGACTAAACGACTAGCTCAGCACAGGAGTGTTCATATCTAGAGCCCAGCCTTCTCTCTACCCTAGCATTGTACTACCTGGGACCTTGCCTAGATACATCCGGAGCATTAGACTAAACGACCAGCTCAGCACAGGAGTGTTCATATCTAGAACCCCGCCTTCTCTCTACCCTAGCATTGTACTACCTGGGACCTTGCCTAGATACATCCGGAGCATTAGACTAAACAACCAGCTCAGCACAGGAGTGTTCATATCTAGAACCCCGCCTTCTCTCTACCCTAGCATTGTACTACCTGGGACCTTGCATAGATATATCCGGGGCATTAGACTAAACGACCAGCTCAGCACAGGAGTGTTCATATCTAGAGCCCCACCTTCTCTCTACCCTAGCATTGTACTACCTGGGACCTTGCATAGATATATCCGGGGCATTAGACTAAACGACCAGCTCAGCACAGGAGTGTTCATATCTAGGGCCCCGCCTTCTCTCTACCCTAGCATTGTACTACCTGGGACCTTGCCTAGATATATCGGGAGCATTAGACTAAACGACTAGCTCAGCACAGGAGTGTTCATATCTAGAGCCCCGCCTTCTCTCTACCCTAGCATTGTACTACCTGGGACCTTGCCTAGATATATCCGGGGCATTAGACTAAATGACTAGCTCAGCACAGGAGTGTTCATATCTAGAGCCCCGCCTTCTCTCTACCCTAGCATTGTACTACCTGGGACCTTGCCTAGATATATCCTGAGCATTAGACTAATTGACTAGCTCAGCACAGGAGTGTTCATATCTAGAGCCCCGCCTTCTCTCTACCCTAGCATTGTACTACCTGTGACCTTGCATAGATATATCCGGAGCATTAGACTAAATAAATAGCTCAGCACAGGAGTGTTCATATCTAGAGCCCAGCCTTCTCTCTACCCTAGCATTGTACTACCTGGGACCTTGCCTAGATACATCCGGAGCATTAGACTAAATGACTAGCTCAGCACAGGAGTGTTCATATCTAGAGCCCCGCCTTCTCTCTACCCTAGCATTGTACTACCTGGGACCTTGCCTAGATACATCCGGAGCATTAGACTAAATGACTAGCTCAGCACAGGAGTGTTCATATCTAGAGCCCAGCCTTCTCTCTACCCTAGCATTGTACTACCTGGGACCTTGCCTAGATACATCCGGAGCATTAGACTAAATGACTAGCTCAGCACAGGAGTGTTCATATCTAGAGCCCCGTCTTCTCTCTACCCTAGCATTGTACTACCTGGGACCTTGCCTAGATATATCCGGAGCATTAGACTAAATGACTAGCTCAGCACAGGAGTGTTCATATCTAGAACCCTGCCTTCTCTCTACCTTAGCATTGTACTACCTGGGACCTTGCCTAGATACATCCGGAGCATTAGACTAAATTACTAGCTCAGCACAGGAGTGTTCATATCTAGAGCCCCGCCTTCTCTCTACCCTAGCATTGTACTACCTGGGACCTTGCCTAGATACATCCGGAGCATTAGACTAAACGACTAGCTCAGCACAGGAGTGTTCATATCTAGAGCCCTGCCTTCTCTCTACCCTAGCATTGTACTACCTGTGACCTTGCCTAGATACATCCGGAGCATTAGACTAAACGACCAGCTCAGCACAGGAGTGTTCATATCTAGAACCCTGCCTTCTCTCTACCCTAGCATTGTACTACCGGGACCTTGCCTAGATACATCCGGAGCATTAGACTAAACGACCAGCTCAGCACAGGAGTGTTCATATCTAGAACCCCGCCTTCTCTCTACCCTAGCATTGTACTACCGGGAACTTGCCTAGATACATCCGGAGCATTAGACTAAACGACCAGCTCAGCACAGGAGTGTTCATATCTAGAACCCCGCCTTCTCTCTACCCTAGCATTGTACTACCTGGGACCTTGCCTAGATACATCCGGAGCATTAGACTAAATTACTAGCTCAGCACAGGAGTGTTCATATCTAGAGCCCCGCCTTCTCTCTACCCTAGCATTGTACTACCTGGGACCTTGCCTAAATACATCCTTAGCATTAGACTAAATTACTAGCTCAGCACAGGAGTGTTCATATCTAGAGCCCAGCCTTCTCTCTACCCTAGCATTGTACTACCTGGGACCTTGCCTAGATACATCCTTAGCATTAGACTAAACGACTAGCTCAGCACAGGAGTGTTCATATCTAGAGCCCAGCCTTCTCTCTACCCTAGCATTGTACTACCTGGGACCTTGCCTAGATACATCCGGAGCATTAGACTAAACGACTAGCTCAGCACAGGAGTGTTCATATCTAGAGCCCTGCCTTCTCTCTACCCTAGCATTGTACTACCTGTGACCTTGCCTAGATAAATCCGGAGCATTAGACTAAACGACCAGCTCAGCACAGGAGTGTTCATATCTAGAACCCTGCCTTCTCTCTACCCTAGCATTGTACTACCGGGACCTTGCCTAGATACATCCGGAGCATTAGACTAAACGACCAGCTCAGCACAGGAGTGTTCATATCTAGAACCCCGCCTTCTCTCTACCCAAGCATTGTACTACCGGGACCTTGCCTAGATACATCCGGAGCATTAGACTAAACGACCAGCTCAGCACAGGAGTGTTCATATCTAGAACCCCGCCTTCTCTCTACCCTAGCATTGTACTACCTGGGACCTTACCTAGATACATCCGGAGCATTAGACTAAACGACCAGCTCAGCACAGGAGTGTTCATATCTAGAGCGCAGCCTTCTCTCTACCCTAGCATTGTACTACCTGGGACCTTGCATAGATACATCCGGAGCATTAGACTAAACGACCAGGTCAGCACAGGAGTGTTCATATCTAGAGCGCAGCCTTCTCTCTACCCTAGCATTGTACTACCTGGGACCTTGCCTAGATACATCCGGGGCATTAGACTAAACGACCAGCTCAGCACAGGAGTGTTCATATCTAGGGCCCCGCCTTCTCTCTACCCTAGCATTGTACTACCTGGGACCTTGCCTAGATATATCCGGAGCATTAGACTAAACGACCAGCTCAGCACAGGAGTGTTCATATCTTGAGCCCCGCCTTCTCTCTACCCTAGCATTGTACTACCTGGGACCTTGCCTAGATATATCCGGAGCATTAGACTAAATGACTAGCTCAGCACAGGAGTGTTCATATCTAGAGCCCTGCCTTCTCTCTACCCTAGCATTGTACTACCTGGTACCTTGCCTAGATATATCCGGAGCATTAGACTAATTGACTAGCTCAGCACAGGAGTGTTCATATCTAGAGCCCCGTCATTCTCTCTACCCTAGCATTGTACTACCAGTGACCTTGCATAGATATATCCGGAGCATTAGACTAAATGACTAGCTCAGCACAGGAGTGTTCATATCTAGAGCCCAGCCTTCTCTCTACCCTAGCATTGTACTACCTGGGACCTTGCCTAGATACATCCGGAGCATTAGACTAAATGACTAGCTCAGCACAGGAGTGTTCATATCTAGAGCCCCGCCTTCTCTCTACCCTAGCATTGTACTACCTGGGACCTTGCCTAGATACATCCGGAGCATTAGACTAAATGACTAGCTCAGCACAGTAGTGTTCATATCTAGAGCCCCGCCTTCTCTCTACCCTAGCATTGTACTACCTGGGACCTTGCCTAGATATATCCGGAGCATTAGACTAAATGACTAGCTCAGCACAGGAGTGTTCATATCTAGAGCCCAACCTTCTCTCTACCCTAGCATTGTACTACCTGGGACCTTGCCTAGATACATTCGGAGCATTAGACTAAATGACTAGCTCAGCACAGGAGTGTTCATATCTAGAGCCCCACCTTCTCTCTACCCTAGCATTGTACTATCTGGGACCTTGCCTAGATACATCCAGAGCATTAGACTAAATGACTAGCTCAGCACAGGAGTGTTCATATCTAGAGCCCCGCCTTCTCTCTACCCTAGCATTCTACTACCTGGGACCTTGCATAGATACATCCGGAGCATTAGACTAAATGACTAACTCAGCACAGGAGTGTTCATATCTAGAGCCCAGCCTTCTCTCTACCCTAGCATTGTACTACCTGGGACCTTGCCTAGATATATCCGGGGCATTAGACTAAATGACTAGCTCAGCACAGGAGTGTTCATATCTAGAGCCCCGCCTTCACTTTACCCTAGCATTGTACTACCTGGGACCTTGCATAGATATATCCGGAGCATTAGACTAAATGTAGAGCCCCGCCTTCTCTCTGCCCTAGCATTGTACTACCTGGGACCTTGCCTAGATATATCCGGAGCATTAGACTAAATGACTAGCTCAGCACAGGAGTGTTCATATCTAGAGCCCCGCCTTCTCTCTGGCCTAGCATTGTACTACCTGGGACCTTGCCTAGATATATCCGGAGCATTAGACTAAATGACTAGCTCAGCACAGGAGTGTTCATATCTAGAGCCCAGCCTTCTCTCTGCCCTAGCATTGTACTACCTGGGACCTTGCCTAGATATATCCGGAGCATTAGACTAAATGACTAGCTCAGCACAGGAGTGTTCATATCTAGAGCCCAGCCTTCTCTCTACCCTAGCATTGTACTACCTGGGACCTTGCCTAGATATATCCGGAGCATTAGACTAAATGACTAGCTCAGCACAGGAGTGTTCATATCTAGAGCCCAGCCTTCTCTCTACCCTAGCATTGTACTACCTGGGACCTTGCCTAGATATATCCGGAGCATTAGACTAAATGACTAGCTCAGCACAGGAGTGTTCATATCTAGAGCCCAGCCTTCTCTCTACCCTAGCATTGTACTACCTGGGACCTTGCCTAGATATATCCGGAGCATTAGACTACATGACTAGCTCAGCACTGGAGTGTTCATATCTAGAGCCCAGCCTTCTCTCTACCCTAGCATTGTACTACCTGGGACCTTGCCTAGATATATCCGGAGCATTAGACTAAATGACTAGCTCAGCACAGGAGTGTTCATATCTAGAGCCCAGCCTTCTCTCTACCCTAGCATTGTACTACCTGGGACCTTGCCTAGATATATCCAGAGCATTAGACTAAATGACTAGCTCAGCACAGGAGTGTTCATATCTAGAGCCCAGCCTTCTCTCTACCCTAGCATTGTACTACCTGGGACCTTGCCTAGATATATCCAGAGCATTAGACTAAATGACTAGCTCAGCACAGGAGTGTTCATATCTAGAGCCCAGCCTTCTCTCTACCCTAGCATTGTACTACCTGGGACCTTGCCTAGATATATCCGGAGCATTAGACTAAATGACTAGCTCAGCACAGGAGTGTTCATATCTAGAGCCCAGCCTTCTCTCTACCCTAGCATTGTACTACCTGGGACCTTGCCTAGATATATCCGGAGCATTAGACTAAATGACTAGCTCAGCACAGGAGTGTTCATATCTAGAGCCCAGCCTTCTCTCTACCCTAGCATTGTAATACCTGAGACCTTGCCTAGATATATCCGGAGCATTAGACTAAATGACTAGCTCAGCACAGGAGTGTTCATATCTAGAGCCCAGCCTTCTCTCTACCCTAGCATTGTACTACCTGGGACCTTGCCTAGATATATCCGGAGCATTAGACTAAACGACTAGCTCAGCACAGGAGTGTTCATATCTAGAGCCCAGCCTTCTCTCTACCCTAGCATTGTACTACCTGGGACCTTGCCTAGATATATCCGGAGCATTAGACTAAACGACTAGCTCAGCACAGGAGTGTTCATATCTAGAGCCCAGCCTTCTCTCTACCCTAGCATTGTACTACCTGGGACCTTGCCTAGATATATCCGGAGCATTAGACTAAACGACTAGCTCAGCACAGGAGTGTTCATATCTAGAGCCCAGCCTTCTCTCTACCCTAGCATTGTACTACCTGGGAACTTGCCTAGATATATCCGGAGCATTAGACTAAACGACTAGCTCAGCACAGGAGTGTTCATATCTAGAGCCCAGCCTTCTCTCTACCCTAGCATTGTACTACCTGGGACCTTGCCTAGATATATCCGGAGCATTAGACTAAACGACTAGCTCAGCACAGGAGTGTTCATATCTAGAGCCCAGCCTTCTCTCTACCCTAGCATTGTACTACCTGGGACCTTGCCTAGATATATCCGGAGCATTAGACTAAACGACTAGCTCAGCACAGGAGTGTTCATATCTAGAGCCCAGCCTTCTCTCTACCCTAGCATTGTACTACCTGGGACCTTGCCTAGGTATATCCGGAGCATTAGACTAAACGACTAGCTCAGCACTGGAGTGTTCATATCTAGAGCCCAGCCTTCTCTCTACCCTAGCATTGTACTACCTGGGACCTTGCCTAGATATATCCGGAGCATTAGACTAAACGACTAGCTCAGCACAGGAGTGTTCATATCTAGAACCCAGCCTTCTCTCTACCCTAGCATTGTACTACCTGGGACCTTGCCTAGATATATCCGGAGCATTAGACTAAACGACTAGCTCAGCACAGGAGTGTTCATATCTAGAGCCCAGCCTTCTCTCTACCCTAGCATTGTACTACCTGGAACCTTGCCTAGATATATCCGGAGCATTAGACTAAACGACTAGCTCAGCACAGGAGTGTTCATATCTAGAGCCCAGCCTTCTCTCTACCCTAGCATTGTACTACCTGGGACCTTGCCTAGATATATCCGGAGCATTAGACTAAACGACTAGCTCAGCACAGGAGTGTTCATATCTAGAGCCCAGCCTTCTCTCTACCCTAGCATTGTACTACCTGGGACCTTGCCTAGATATATCCGGAGCATTAGACTAAACGACTAGCTCAGCACAGGAGTGTTCATATCTAGAGCCCAGCCTTCTCTCTACCCTAGCATTGTACTACCTGGGACCTTGCCTAGATATATCCGGAGCATTAGACTAAACGACTAGCTCAGCACAGGAGTGTTCATATCTAGAGCCCAGCCTTCTCTCTACCCTAGCATTGTACTACCTGGGACCTTGCCTAGATATATCCGGAGCATTAGACTAAACGACTAGCTCAGCACAGGAGTGTTCATATCTAGAGCCCAGCCTTCTCTCTACCCTAGCATTGTACTACCTGGGACCTTGCCTAGATATATCCGGAGCATTAGATTAAACGACTAGCTCAGCACAGGAGTGTTCATATCTAGAGCCCAGCCTTCTCTCTACCCTAGCATTGTACTACCTGGGACCTTGCCTAGATATATCCGGAGCATTAGACTAAACGACTAGCTCAGCACAGGAGTGTTCATATCTAGAGCCCAGCCTTCTCTCTACCCTAGCATTGTACTACCTGGGACCTTGCCTAGATATATCCGGAGCATTAGACTAAACGACTAGCTCAGCACAGGAGTGTTCATATCTAGAGCCCAGCCTTCTCTCTACCCTAGCATTGTACTACCTGGGACCTTGCCTAGATATATCCGGAGCATTAGACTAAACGACCAGCTCAGCACAGGAGTGTTCATATCTAGAGCCCCGCCTTCTCTCTACCCTAGCATTGTACTACCTGGGACCTTGCATAGATATATCCGGAGCATTAGACTAAACGTCCAGCTCAGCACAGGAGTGTTCATATCTAGAGCCCAGAATTCTGTCTACCCTAGCATTGTACTACCTGGGACCTTGCATAGATATATCCGGAGCATTAGACTAAACGACCAGCTCAGCACAGGAGTGTTCATATCTAGAGCCCAGCCTTCTGTCTACCCTAGCATTGTACTACCTGGGACCTTGCATAGATATATCCGGAGCATTAGACTAAACGACCAGCTCAGCACAGGAGTGTTCATATCTAGAGCCCAGCCTTCTCTCTACCCTAGCATTGTACTACCTGGGACCTTGCATAGATATATCCGGAGCATTAGACTAAACGACCAGCTCAGCACAGGAGTGTTCATATCTAGAGCCCCGCCTTCTCCCTACCCTAGCATTGTACTACCTGGGACCTTGCCTAGATATATCCGGAGCATTAGACTAAACGACTAGCTCAGCACAGGAGTGTTCATATCTAGAGCCCCGCCTTCTCCCTGCCCTAGCATTGAACTACCTGGGACCTTGCCTAGATATATCCGGGGCATTAGACTAAACGACTAGCTCAGCACAGGAGTGTTCATATCTAGAGCCCTGCCTTCTCTCTACCCTAGCATTGTACTACCTGTGACCTTGCCTAGATAAATCCGGAGCATTAGACTAAACGACCAGCTCAGCACAGGAGTGTTCATATCTAGAACCCTGCCTTCTCTCTACCTTAGCATTGTACTACCGGGACCTTGCCTAGATACATCCGGAGCATTAGACTAAACGACCAGCTCAGCACAGGAGTGTTCATATCTAGAACCCCGCCTTCTCTCTACCCAAGCATTGTACTACCGGGACCTTGCCTAGATACATACGGAGCATTAGACTAAACGACCAGCTCAGCACAGGAGTGTTCATATCTAGAACCCCGCCTTCTCTCTACCCTAGCATTGTACTACCGGGACCTTGCCTAGATACATCCGGAGCATTAGACTAAACGACCAGCTCAGCACAGGAGTGTTCATATCTAGAGCGCAGCCTTCTCTCTACCCTAGCATTGTACTACCTGGGACCTTGCATAGATACATCCGGAGCATTAGACTAAACGACCAGGTCAGCACAGGAGTGTTCATATCTAGAGCGCAGCCTTCTCTCTACCCTAGCATTGTACTACCTGGGACCTTGCCTAGATACATCCGGGGCATTAGACTAAACGACCAGCTCAGCACAGGAGTGTTCATATCTAGGGCCCCGCCTTCTCTCTACCCTAGCATTGTACTACCTGGGACCTTGCCTAGATATATCCGGAGCATTAGACTAAACGACCAGCTCAGCACAGGAGTGTTCATATCTTGAGCCCCGCCTTCTCTCTACCCTAGCATTGTACTACCTGGGACCTTGCCTAGATATATCCGGAGCATTAGACTAAATGACTAGCTCAGCACAGGAGTGTTCATATCTAGAGCCCTGCCTTCTCTCTACCCTAGCATTGTACTACCTGGTACCTTGCCTAGATATATCCGGAGCATTAGACTAATTGACTAGCTCAGCACAGGAGTGTTCATATCTAGAGCCCCGTCATTCTCTCTACCCTAGCATTGTACTACCAGTGACCTTGCATAGATATATCCGGAGCATTAGACTAAATGACTAGCTCAGCACAGGAGTGTTCATATCTAGAGCCCAGCCTTCTCTCTACCCTAGCATTGTACTACCTGGGACCTTGCCTAGATACATCCGGAGCATTAGACTAAATGACTAGCTCAGCACAGGAGTGTTCATATCTAGAGCCCCGCCTTCTCTCTACCCTAGCATTGTACTACCTGGGACCTTGCCTAGATACATCTGGAGCATTAGACTAAATGACTAGCTCAGCACAAGAGTGTTCATATCTAGAGCCAGCCTTCTCTCTACCCTAGCATTGTAATACTTGGGACCTTGCTTAGATATATCCGGAGCATTAGACTAAATGACTAGCTCAGCACAGGAGTGTTCATATCTAGAGCCCAGCCTTCTATCTACCCTAGCATTGTACTACCTGGGACCTTGCCTAGATATATCCGGAGCATTAGACTAAATAACTAGCTCAGCACAGGAGTGTTCATATCTAGAGCCCCACCTTCTCTCTACCCTAGCATTGTACTACCTGGGACCTTGCCTAGATATATCCGGAGCATTAGACTAAATGACTAGCTCAGCACAGGAGTGTTCATATCTAGAGCCCAGCCTTCTCTCTACCCTAGCATTGTACTACCTGGGACCTTGCATAGATATATCCGGAGCATTAGACTAAATGACTAGCTCAGCACAGGAGTGTTCATATCTAGAGCCCCGCCTTCTCTCTACCCTAGCATTGTACTACCTGGGACATTGCCTAGTTATATCCGGAGCATTAGACTAAATGACTAGCTCAGCACAGGAGTGTTCATATCTAGAGCCCAGCCTTCTCTCTACCCTAGCATTGTACTACCTGGGACCTTGCATAGATATATCCGGAGCATTAGACTAAATGACTAGCTCAGCACAGGAGTGTTCATATCTAGAGCCCCGCCTTCTCTCTACCCTAGCATTCTACTACCTGGGACCTTGCATAGATACATCCGGAGCATTAGACTAAATGACTAACTCAGCACAGGAGTGTTCGTATCTAGAGCCCAGCCTTCTCTCTACCCTAGCATTGTACTACCTGGGACCTTGCCTAGATATATCCGGGGCATTAGACTAAATGACTAGCTCAGCACAGGAGTGTTCATATCTAGAGCCCCGCCTTCACTTTACCCTAGCATTGTACTACCTGGGACCTTGCATAGATATATCCGGAGCATTAGACTAAATGTAGAGCCCCGCCTTCTCTCTGCCCTAGCATTGTACTACCTGGGACCTTGCCTAGATATATCCGGAGCATTAGACTAAATGACTAGCTCAGCACAGGAGTGTTCATATCTAGAGCCCCGCCTTCTCTCTGGCCTAGCATTGTACTACCTGGGACCTTGCCTAGATATATCCGGAGCATTAGACTAAATGACTAGCTCAGCACAGGAGTGTTCATATCTAGAGCCCAGCCTTCTCTCTGCCCTAGCATTGTACTACCTGGGACCTTGCCTAGATATATCCGGAGCATTAGACTAAATGACTAGCTCAGCACAGGAGTGTTCATATCTAGAGCCCAGCCTTCTCTCTACCCTAGCATTGTACTACCTGGGACCTTGCCTAGATATATCCGGAGCATTAGACTAAATGACTAGCTCAGCACAGGAGTGTTCATATCTAGAGCCCAGCCTTCTCTCTACCCTAGCATTGTACTACCTGGGACCTTGCCTAGATATATCCGGAGCATTAGACTAAATGACTAGCTCAGCACAGGAGTGTTCATATCTAGAGCCCAGCCTTCTCTCTACCCTAGCATTGTACTACCTGGGACCTTGCCTAGATATATCCGGAGCATTAGACTACATGACTAGCTCAGCACTGGAGTGTTCATATCTAGAGCCCAGCCTTCTCTCTACCCTAGCATTGTACTACCTGGGACCTTGCCTAGATATATCCGGAGCATTAGACTAAATGACTAGCTCAGCACAGGAGTGTTCATATCTAGAGCCCAGCCTTCTCTCTACCCTAGCATTGTACTACCTGGGACCTTGCCTAGATATATCCAGAGCATTAGACTAAATGACTAGCTCAGCACAGGAGTGTTCATATCTAGAGCCCAGCCTTCTCTCTACCCTAGCATTGTACTACCTGGGACCTTGCCTAGATATATCCGGAGCATTAGACTAAATGACTAGCTCAGCACAGGAGTGTTCATATCTAGAGCCCAGCCTTCTCTCTACCCTAGCATTGTACTACCTGGGACCTTGCCTAGATATATCCGGAGCATTAGACTAAATGACTAGCTCAGCACAGGAGTGTTCATATCTAGAGCCCAGCCTTCTCTCTACCCTAGCATTGTAATACCTGAGACCTTGCCTAGATATATCCGGAGCATTAGACTAAATGACTAGCTCAGCACAGGAGTGTTCATATCTAGAGCCCAGCCTTCTCTCTACCCTAGCATTGTACTACCTGGGACCTTGCCTAGATATATCCGGAGCATTAGACTAAACGACTAGCTCAGCACAGGAGTGTTCATATCTAGAGCCCAGCCTTCTCTCTACCCTAGCATTGTACTACCTGGGACCTTGCCTAGATATATCCGGAGCATTAGACTAAACGACTAGCTCAGCACAGGAGTGTTCATATCTAGAGCCCAGCCTTCTCTCTACCCTAGCATTGTACTACCTGGGACCTTGCCTAGATATATCCGGAGCATTAGACTAAACGACTAGCTCAGCACAGGAGTGTTCATATCTAGAGCCCAGCCTTCTCTCTACCCTAGCATTGTACTACCTGGGAACTTGCCTAGATATATCCGGAGCATTAGACTAAACGACTAGCTCAGCACAGGAGTGTTCATATCTAGAGCCCAGCCTTCTCTCTACCCTAGCATTGTACTACCTGGGACCTTGCCTAGATATATCCGGAGCATTAGACTAAACGACTAGCTCAGCACAGGAGTGTTCATATCTAGAGCCCAGCCTTCTCTCTACCCTAGCATTGTACTACCTGGGACCTTGCCTAGATATATCCGGAGCATTAGACTAAACGACTAGCTCAGCACAGGAGTGTTCATATCTAGAGCCCAGCCTTCTCTCTACCCTAGCATTGTACTACCTGGGACCTTGCCTAGGTATATCCGGAGCATTAGACTAAACGACTAGCTCAGCACTGGAGTGTTCATATCTAGAGCCCAGCCTTCTCTCTACCCTAGCATTGTACTACCTGGGACCTTGCCTAGATATATCCGGAGCATTAGACTAAACGACTAGCTCAGCACAGGAGTGTTCATATCTAGAACCCAGCCTTCTCTCTACCCTAGCATTGTACTACCTGGGACCTTGCCTAGATATATCCGGAGCATTAGACTAAACGACTAGCTCAGCACAGGAGTGTTCATATCTAGAGCCCAGCCTTCTCTCTACCCTAGCATTGTACTACCTGGGACCTTGCCTAGATATATCCGGAGCATTAGACTAAACGACTAGCTCAGCACAGGAGTGTTCATATCTAGAGCCCAGCCTTCTCTCTACCCTAGCATTGTACTACCTGGGACCTTGCCTAGATATATCCGGAGCATTAGACTAAACGACTAGCTCAGCACAGGAGTGTTCATATCTAGAGCCCAGCCTTCTCTCTACCCTAGCATTGTACTACCTGGGACCTTGCCTAGATATATCCGGAGCATTAGACTAAACGACTAGCTCAGCACAGGAGTGTTCATATCTAGAGCCCAGCCTTCTCTCTACCCTAGCATTGTACTACCTGGGACCTTGCCTAGATATATCCGGAGCATTAGACTAAACGACTAGCTCAGCACAGGAGTGTTCATATCTAGAGCCCAGCCTTCTCTCTACCCTAGCATTGTACTACCTGGGACCTTGCCTAGATATATCCGGAGCATTAGACTAAACGACTAGCTCAGCACAGGAGTGTTCAGTTCTAGAGCCCAGCCTTCTCTCTACCCTAGCATTGTACTACCTGGAACCTTGCCTAGATATATCCGGAGCATTAGACTAAACGACTAGCTCAGCACAGGAGTGTTCATATCTAGAGCCCAGCCTTCTCTCTACCCTAGCATTGTACTACCTGGGACCTTGCCTAGATATATCCGGAGCATTAGACTAAACGACTAGCTCAGCACAGGAGTGTTCATATCTAGAGCCCAGCCTTCTCTCTACCCTAGCATTGTACTACCTGGGACCTTGCCTAGATATATCCGGAGCATTAGACTAAACGACTAGCTCAGCACAGGAGTGTTCATATCTAGAGCCCAGCCTTCTCTCTACCCTAGCATTGTACTACCTGGGACCTTGCCTAGATATATCCGGAGCATTAGACTAAACGACTAGCTCAGCACAGGAGTGTTCATATCTAGAGCCCAGCCTTCTCTCTACCCTAGCATTGTACTACCTGGGACCTTGCCTAGATATATCCGGAGCATTAGACTAAACGACTAGCTCAGCACAGGAGTGTTCATATCTAGAGCCCAGCCTTCTCTCTACCCTAGCATTGTACTACCTGGGACCTTGCCTAGATATATCCGGAGCATTAGATTAAACGACTAGCTCAGCACAGGAGTGTTCATATCTAGAGCCCAGCCTTCTCTCTACCCTAGCATTGTACTACCTGGGACCTTGCCTAGATATATCCGGAGCATTAGACTAAACGACTAGCTCAGCACAGGAGTGTTCATATCTAGAGCCCAGCCTTCTCTCTACCCTAGCATTGTACTACCTGGGACCTTGCCTAGATATATCCGGAGCATTAGACTAAACGACTAGCTCAGCACAGGAGTGTTCATATCTAGAGCCCAGCCTTCTCTCTACCCTAGCATTGTACTACCTGGGACCTTGCCTAGATATATCCGGAGCATTAGACTAAACGACCAGCTCAGCACAGGAGTGTTCATATCTAGAGCCCCGCCTTCTCTCTACCCTAGCATTGTACTACCTGGGACCTTGCATAGATATATCCGGAGCATTAGACTAAACGTCCAGCTCAGCACAGGAGTGTTCATATCTAGAGCCCAGAATTCTGTCTACCCTAGCATTGTACTACCTGGGACCTTGCATAGATATATCCGGAGCATTAGACTAAACGACCAGCTCAGCACAGGAGTGTTCATATCTAGAGCCCAGCCTTCTGTCTACCCTAGCATTGTACTACCTGGGACCTTGCATAGATATATCCGGAGCATTAGACTAAACGACCAGCTCAGCACAGGAGTGTTCATATCTAGAGCCCAGCCTTCTCTCTACCCTAGCATTGTACTACCTGGGACCTTGCATAGATATATCCGGAGCATTAGACTAAACGACCAGCTCAGCACAGGAGTGTTCATATCTAGAGCCCCGCCTTCTCCCTACCCTAGCATTGTACTACCTGGGACCTTGCCTAGATATATCCGGAGCATTAGACTAAACGACTAGCTCAGCACAGGAGTGTTCATATCTAGAGCCCCGCCTTCTCCCTGCCCTAGCATTGAACTACCTGGGACCTTGCCTAGATATATCCGGGGCATTAGACTAAACGACTAGCTCAGCACAGGAGTGTTCATATCTAGAGCCCCGCCTTCTCTCTGCCCTAGCATTGTACTACCTGGGACCTTGCCTAGATATATCCGGAGCATTAGACTAAATGACTAGCTCAGCACAGGAGTGTTCATATCTAGAGCCCCGCCTTCTCTCTGCCCTAGCATTGTACTACCTGGGACCTTGCCTAGATATATCCGGAGCATTAGACTAAATGACTAGCTCAGCACAGGAGTGTTCATATGTAGAACCCAGCCTTCTCTCTGCCCTACCATTGTACTACCTGGGACCTTGCATAGATATATCCGGAGCATTAGACTAAATGACTAGCTCAGCACAGGAGTGTTCATATCTAGAGCCCCGCCTTCTCTCTACCCTAGCATTGTACTACCTGGGACCTTGCCTAGATATATCCGGAGCATTAGACTAAATGACTAGCTCAGCACAGGAGTGTTCATATCTAGAGCCCCGCCTTCTCTCTACCCTAGCATTGTACTGCCTGGGACCTTGCCTAGATATATCCGGAGCATTAGACTAAATGACTAGCTCAGCACAGGAGTGTTCATATCTAGAGCCCAGCCTTCTCTCTACCCTAGCATTGTACTGCCTGGGACCTTGCCTAGAAATATCCGGAGCATTAGACTAAATGACTAGCTCAGCACAGGAGTGTTCATATCTAGAGCCCAGCCTTCTCTCTACCCTAGCATTGTACTACCTGGGACCTTGCCTAGATATATCCGGAGCATTAGACTAAATGACTAGCTCAGCACAGGAGTGTTCATATTTAGAGCCCAGACTTCTCTCTACCCTAGCATTGTACTACCTGGGACCTTGCCTAGATATATCCGGAGCATTAGACTAAATGACTAGCTCAGCACAGGAGTGTTCATATTTAGAGCCCAGCCTTCTCTCTGCCCTAGCATTGTACTACCTGGGACCTTGCCTAGATATATCCGGAGCATTAGACTAAATGACTAGCTCAGCACAGGAGTGTTCATATCTAGAGCCCAGCCTTCTCTCTGCCCTAGCATTGTACTACCTGGGACCTTGCCTAGATATATCCGGAGCATTAGACTAAATGACTAGCTCAGCACAGGAGTGTTCATATCTAGAGCCCAGCCTTCTCTCTGCCCTAGCATTGTACTACCTGGGACCTTGCCTAGATATATCCGGAGAATTAGACTAAATGACTAGCTCAGCACAGGAGTGTTCATATCTAGAGCCCCGCCTTCTCTCTGCCCTAGCATTGTACTACCTGGGACCTTGCCTAGATATATCCGGAGCATTAGACTAAATGACTAGCTCAGCACAGGAGTGTTCATATCTAGAGCCCCGCCTTCTCTCTGCCCTAGCATTGTACTACCTGGGACTTTGCCTAGATATATCCGGAGCATTAGACTAAATGACTAGCTCAGCACAGGAGTGTTCATATCTAGAGCCCCGCCTTCTCTCTGCCCTAGCATTGTACTACCTGGGACCTTGCCTAGATATATCCGGAGCATTAGACTAAATGACTAGCTCAGCACAGGAGTGTTCATATCTAGAGCCCCGCCTTCTCTCTGCCCTAGCATTGTACTACCTGGGACCTTGCCTAGATATATCCGGAGCATTAGACTAAATGACTAGCTCAGCACAGGAGTGTTCATATCTAGAGCCCCGCCTTCTCTCTGCCCTAGCATTGTACTACCTGGGACCTTGCCTAGATATATCCGGAGCATTAGACTAAATGACTAGCTCAGCACAGGAGTGTTCATATCTAGAGCCCCGCCTTCTCTCTGCCCTAGCATTGTACTACCTGGGACCTTGCCTAGATATATCCGGAGCATTAGACTAAATGACTAGCTCAGCACAGGAGTGTTCATATCTAGAGCCCAGCCTTCTCTCTGCCCTAGCATTGTACTACCTGGGACCTTGCCTAGAAATATCCGGAGCATTAGACTAAATGACTAGCTCAGCACAGGAGTGTTCATATCTAGAGCCCAGCCTTCTCTCTGCCCTAGCATTGTACTACCTGGGACCTTGCCTAGAAATATCCGGAGCATTAGACTAAATGACTAGCTCAGCACAGGAGTGTTCATATCTAGAGCCCCGCCTTCTCTCTGCCCTAGCATTGTACTACCTGGGACCTTGCCTAGATATATCCGGAGCATTAGACTAAATGACTAGCTCAGCACAGGAGTGTTCATATCTAGAGCCCCGCCTTCTCTCTGCCCTAGCATTGTACTACCTGGGACCTTGCAAAGATATATCCGGAGCATTAGACTAAATGACTAGCTCAGCACAGGAGTGTTCATATCTAGAGCCCCGCCTTCTCTCTACCCTAGCATTGTACTACCTGGGACCTTGCCTAGAAATATCCGGAGCATTAGACTAAATGACTAGCTCAGCACAGGAGTGTTCATATCTAGAGCCCAGCCTTCTCTCTACCCTAGCATTGTACTACCTGGGACCTTGCCTAGAAATATCCGGAGCATTAGACTAAATGACTAGCTCAGCACAGGAGTGTTCATATCTAAAGCCCAGCCTTCTCTCTACCCTAGCATTGTACTACCTGGGACCTTGCCTAGAAATATCCGGAGCATTAGACTAAATTACTAGCTCTGCACAGGAGTTTTCATATCTAGAGCCCAGCCTTCTCTCTACCCTAGCATTGTACTACCTGGGACCTTGCCTAGAAATATCCGGAGCATTAGACTAAATGACTAGCTCAGCACAGGAGTGTTCATATCTAGAGCCCAGCCTTCTCTCTACCCTAGCATTGTACTACCTGGGACCTTGCCTAGATATATCCGGAGCATTAGACTAAATGACTAGCTCAGCACAGGAGTGTTCATATCTAGAGCCCAGCCTTCTCTCTACCCTAGCATTGTACTACCTGGGACCTTGCCTAGATATATCCGGAGCATTAGACTAAATGACTAGCTCAGCACAGGAGTGTTCATATCTAGAGCCCAGCCTTCTCTCTACCCTAGCATTGTACTACCTGGGACCTTGCCTAGATATATCCGGAGCATTAGACTAAATGACTAGCTCAGCACAGGAGTGTTCATATCTAGAGCCCAGCCTTCTCTCTACCCTAGCATTGTACTACCTGCGACCTTGCCTAGATATATCCGGAGCATTAGACTAAATGACTAGCTCAGCACAGGAGTGTTCATATCTAGAGCCCAGCCTTCTCTCTACCCTAGCATTGTACTACCTGGGACCTTGCCTAGATATATCCGGAGCATTAGACTAAATGACTAGCTCAGCACAGGAGTGTTCATATCTAGAGCCCAGCCTTCTCTCTACCCTAGCATTGTACTACCTGGGACCTTGCCTAGATATATCCGGAGCATTAGACTAAATGACTAGCTCAGCACAGGAGTGTTCATATCTAGAGCCCAGCCTTCTCTCTACCCTAGCATTGTACTACCTGGGACCTTGCCTAGATATATCCGGAGCATTAGACTAAATGACTAGCTCAGCACAGGAGTGTTCATATCTAGAGCCCAGCCTTCTCTCTACCCTAGCATTGTACTACCTGGGACCTTGCCTAGATATATCCGGAGCATTAGACTAAATGACTAGCTCAGCACAGGAGTGTTCATATCTAGAGCCCAGCCTTCTCTCTACCCTAGCATTGTACTACCTGGGACCTTGCCTAGATATATCCGGAGCATTAGACTAAATGACTAGCTCAGCACAGGAGTGTTCATATCAGAGCCCAGCCTTCTCTCTACCCTAGCATTGTACTACCTGGGACCTTGCCTAGATATATCCGGAGCATTAGACTAAATGACTAGCTCAGCACAGGAGTGTTCATATCTAGAGCCCAGCCTTCTCTCTACCCTACCATTGTACTACCTGGGACCTTGCCTAGATATATCCGGAGCATTAGACTAAATGACTAGCTCAGCACAGGAGTGTTCATATCTAGAGCCCAGCCTTCTCTCTACCCTAGCATTGTACTACCTGGGACCTTGCCTAGATATATCCGGAGCATTAGACTAAATGACTAGCTCAGCACAGGAGTGTTCATATCTAGAGCCCAGCCTTCTCTCTACCCTAGCATTGTACTACCTGGGACCTTGCCTAGATATATCCGGAGCATTAGACTAAATGACTAGCTCAGCACAGGAGTGTTCATATCTAGAGCCCAGCCTTCTCTCTACCCTAGCATTGTACTACCTGGGACCTTGCCTAGATATATCCGGAGCATTAGACTAAATGACTAGCTCAGCACAGGAGTGTTCATATCTAGAGCCCAGCCTTCTCTCTACCCTACAATTGTACTACCTGGGACCTTGCCTAGATATATCCGGAGCATTAGACTAAATGACTAGCTCAGCACAGGAGTGTTCATATCTAGAGCCCAGCCTTCTCTCTACCCTAGCATTGTACTACCTGGGACCTTGCCTAGATATATCCGGAGCATTAGACTAAACGACTAGCTCAGCACAGGAGTGTTCATATCTAGAGCCCAGCCTTCTCTCTACCCTAGCATTGTACTACCTGGGACCTTGCCTAGATATATCCGGAGCATTAGACTAAACGACTAGCTCAGCACAGGAGTGTTCATATCTAGAGCCCAGCCTTCTCTCTACCCTAGCATTGTACCTCCTGGGACCTTGCCTAGATATATCCGGAGCATTAGACTAAACGACTAGCTCAGCACAGGAGTGTTCATATCTAGAGCCCAGCCTTCTCTCTACCCTAGCATTGTACTACCTGGGACCTTGCCTAGATATATCCGGAGCATTAGACTAAACGACTAGCTCAGCACAGGAGTGTTCATATCTAGAGCCCAAACTTCTCTCTACCCTAGCATTGTACTACCTGGGACCTTGCCTAGATATATCCGGAGCATTAGACTAAACGACTAGCTCAGCACAGGAGTGTTCATATCTAGAGCCCAGCCTTCTCTCTACCCTAGCATTGTACTACCTGGGACCTTGCCTAGATATATCCGGAGCATTAGACTAAACGACTAGCTCAGCACAGGAGTGTTCATATCTAGAGCCCAGCCTTCTCTCTACCCTAGCATTGTACTACCTGGGACCTTGCCTAGATATATCCGGAGCATTAGACTAAACGACTAGCTCAGCACAGGAGTGTTCATATCTAGAGCCCAGCCTCCTCTCTACCCTAGCAGTGTACTACCTGGGACCTTGCCTAGATATATCCGGAGCATTAGACTAAACGACTAGCTCAGCACAGGAGTGTTCATATCTAGAGCCCAGCCTTCTCTCTACCCTAGCATTGTACTACCTGGGACCTTGCCTAGATATATCCGGAGCATTAGACTAAACGACTAGCTCAGCACAGGAGTGTTCATATCTAGAGCCCAGCCTTCTCTCTAACCTAGCATTGTACTACCTGGGACCTTGCCTAGATATATCCGGAGCATTAGACTAAACGACTAGCTCAGCACAGGAGTGTTCATATCTAGAGCCCCGCCTTCTCTCTACCCTAGCATTGTACTACCTGGGACCTTGCCTAGATATATCCTGGGCATTAGACTAAACGACCAGCTCAGCACAGGAGTGTTCATATCTAGAGCCCCGCCTTCTCTCTACCCTAGCATTGTACTACCTGGGACCTTGCCTAGATATATCCGGAGCATTAGACTAATCGACCAGCTCAGCACAGGAGTGTTCATATCTAGAGCCCCGCCTTCTCTCTACCCTAGCATTGTACTACCTGGGACCTTGCCTAGATATATCCGGAGCATTAGACTAATCGACCAGCTCAGCACAGGAGTGTTCATATCTAGAGCCCCGCCTTCTCTCTACCCTAGCATTGTACTACCTGGGACCTTGCCTAGATATATCCGGAGCATTAGACTAAACGACTAGCTCAGCACAGGAGTGTTCATATCTAGAGCCCCGCCTTCTCTCTACCCTAGCATTGTACTACCTGGGACCTTGCCTAGATATATCCGGAGCATTAGACTAAACGACTAGCTCAGCACAGGAGTGTTCATATCTAGAGCCCAGCCTTCTCTCTACCCTAGCATTGTACTACCTGGGACCTTGCCTAGATATATCCGGAGCATTAGACTAAACGACCAGCTCAGCACAGGAGTGTTCATATCTAGAGCCCAGCCTTCTCTCTACCCTAGCATTGTACTACCTGGGACCTTGCCTAGATATATCCGGAGCATTAGACTAAACGACCAGCTCAGCACAGGAGTGTTCACATCTAGAGCCCAGCCTTCTCTCTGCCCTAGCATTGTACTACCTGGGACCTTGCCTAGATATATCTGGAGCATTAGACTAAACGACCAGCTCAGCACAGGAGTGTTCACATCTAGAGCCCCGCCTTCTCTCTACCCTAGCATTGTACTACCTGGGACCTTGCATAGATATATCTGGAGCATTAGACTAAACGACCAGCTCAGCACAGGAGTGTTCACATCTAGAGCCCCGCCTTCTCTCTACCCTAGCATTGTACTACCTGGGACCTTGCCTAGATATATCCGGAGCATTAGACTAAACGACTAGCTCAGCACAGGAATGTTCATATCTAGAGCCCCGCCTTCTCTGTACCCTAGCATTGTACTACCTGGGACCTTGCCTAGATATATCCGGAGCATTAGACTAAACGACTAGCTCAGCACAGGAGTGTTCATATCTAGAGCCTGCCTTCTCTCTACCCTAGCAATGTACTACCTGGGACCTTGCATAGATACATCCGGAGCATTAGACTAAATGACTAGCTCAGCACAGGAGTATTCATATCTAGAGCCCAGCCTTCTCTCTACCCTAGCATTGTACTACCTGCGACCTTGCCTAGATATATCTGGAGCATTAGACTAAATGACTAGCTCAGCACAGGAGTGTTCATATGTAGAGCCCAGCCTTCTCTCTAAACTAGCATTGTACTACCTGGGACCTTGCCTAGATACATCCGGAGCATTAGACTAAATGACTAGCTCAGCACAGGAGTGTTCATATCTAGAGCCCCGCCTTCTCTCTACCCTAGCATTGTACTACCTGGGACCTTGCATAGATACATCCGGAGCATTAGACTAAATGACTAGCTCAGCACAGGAGTGTTCATATCTAGAGCCCCGCCTTCTCTCTACCCTAGCATTGTACTACCTGGGACCTTGCATAGATACATCCGGAGCATTAGACTAAATGACTAGCTCAGCACAGGAGTGTTCATATCTAGAGCCCCGCCTTCTCTCTACACTAGCATTGTACTACCTGGGACCTTGCCTAGATATATCCGGAGCATTAGACTAAATGACTAGCTCAGCACAGGAATGTTCATATCTAGAGCCCCGCCTTCTCTCTACCCTAGCATTGTACTACCTGGGACCTTGCATAGATATATACCGGAGCATTAGACTAAATGACTAGCTCAGCACAGGAGTGTTCATATCTAGAGCCCAGCCTTCTCTCTACCCTAGCATTGTACTACCTGGGACCTTGCATAGATATATCCGGAGCATTAGACTAAATGACTAGCTCAGCACAGGAGTGTTCATATCTAGAGCCCCGCCTTCTCTCTACCCTAGCATTGTACTACCTGGGACCTTGCCTAGATATATCCGGAGCATTAGACTAAATGACTAGCTCAGCACAGGAGTGTTCATATCTAGAGCCCAGCCTTCTCTCTACCCTAGCATTGTACTACCTGGGACCTTGCCTAGATATATCCGGAGCATTAGACTAAATGACTAGCTCAGCACAGGAGTGTTCATATCTAGAGCCCAGCCTTCTCTCTACCCTAGCATTGTACTACCTGGGACCTTGCCTAGATATATCCGGAGCATTAGACTAAATGACTAGCTCAGCACAGGAGTGTTCATATCTAGAGCCCAGCCTTCTCTCTACCCTAGCATTGTACTACCTGGGACCTTGCCTAGATATATCCGGAGCATTAGACTAAATGACTAGCTCAGCACAGGAGTGTTCATATCTAGAGCCCAGCCTTCTCTCTACCCTAGCATTGTACTACCTGGGACCTTGCCTAGATATATCCGGAGCATTAGACTAAATGACTAGCTCAGCACAGGAGTGTTCATATCTAGAGCCCAGCCTTCTCTCTACCCTAGCATTGTACTACCTGGGACCTTGCCTAGATATATCCGGAGCATTAGACTAAATGACTAGCTCAGCACAGGAGTGTTCATATCTAGAGCCCAGCCTTCTCTCTACCCTAGCATTGTACTACCTGGGACCTTGCCTAGATATATCCGGAGCATTAGACTAAATGACTAGCTCAGCACAGGAGTGTTCATATCTAGAGCCCAGCCTTCTCTCTACCCTAGCATTGTACTACCTGGGACCTTGCCTAGATATATCCGGAGCATTAGACTAAATGACTAGCTCAGCACAGGAGTGTTCATATCTAGAGCCCAGCCTTCTCTCTACCCTACCATTGTACTACCTGGGACCTTGCCTAGATATATCCGGAGCATTAGACTAAATGACTAGCTCAGCACAGGAGTGTTCATATCTAGAGCCCAGCCTTCTCTCTACCCTAGCATTGTACTACCTGGGACCTTGCCTAGATATATCCGGAGCATTAGACTAAATGACTAGCTCAGCACAGGAGTGTTCATATCTAGAGCCCAGCCTTCTCTCTACCCTAGCATTGTACTACCTGGGACCTTGCCTAGATATATCCGGAGCATTAGACTAAATGACTAGCTCAGCACAGGAGTGTTCATATCTAGAGCCCAGCCTTCTCTCTACCCTAGCATTGTACTACCTGGGACCTTGCCTAGATATATCCGGAGCATTAGACTAAATGACTAGCTCAGCACAGGAGTGTTCATATCTAGAGCCCAGCCTTCTCTCTACCCTACAATTGTACTACCTGGGACCTTGCCTAGATATATCCGGAGCATTAGACTAAATGACTAGCTCAGCACAGGAGTGTTCATATCTAGAGCCCAGCCTTCTCTCTACCCTAGCATTGTACTACCTGGGACCTTGCCTAGATATATCCGGAGCATTAGACTAAACGACTAGCTCAGCACAGGAGTGTTCATATCTAGAGCCCAGCCTTCTCTCTACCCTAGCATTGTACTACCTGGGACCTTGCCTAGATATATCCGGAGCATTAGACTAAACGACTAGCTCAGCACAGGAGTGTTCATATCTAGAGCCCAGCCTTCTCTCTACCCTAGCATTGTACCTCCTGGGACCTTGCCTAGATATATCCGGAGCATTAGACTAAACGACTAGCTCAGCACAGGAGTGTTCATATCTAGAGCCCAGCCTTCTCTCTACCCTAGCATTGTACTACCTGGGACCTTGCCTAGATATATCCGGAGCATTAGACTAAACGACTAGCTCAGCACAGGAGTGTTCATATCTAGAGCCCAAACTTCTCTCTACCCTAGCATTGTACTACCTGGGACCTTGCCTAGATATATCCGGAGCATTAGACTAAACGACTAGCTCAGCACAGGAGTGTTCATATCTAGAGCCCAGCCTTCTCTCTACCCTAGCATTGTACTACCTGGGACCTTGCCTAGATATATCCGGAGCATTAGACTAAACGACTAGCTCAGCACAGGAGTGTTCATATCTAGAGCCCAGCCTTCTCTCTACCCTAGCATTGTACTACCTGGGACCTTGCCTAGATATATCCGGAGCATTAGACTAAACGACTAGCTCAGCACAGGAGTGTTCATATCTAGAGCCCAGCCTCCTCTCTACCCTAGCATTGTACTACCTGGGACCTTGCCTAGATATATCCGGAGCATTAGACTAAACGACTAGCTCAGCACAGGAGTGTTCATATCTAGAGCCCAGCCTTCTCTCTACCCTAGCATTGTACTACCTGGGACCTTGCCTAGATATATCCGGAGCATTAGACTAAACGACTAGCTCAGCACAGGAGTGTTCATATCTAGAGCCCAGCCTTCTCTCTACCCTAGCATTGTACTACCTGGGACCTTGCCTAGATATATCCGGAGCATTAGACTAAACGACTAGCTCAGCACAGGAGTGTTCATATCTAGAGCCCCGCCTTCTCTCTACCCTAGCATTGTACTACCTGGGACCTTGCCTAGATATATCCGGGGCATTAGACTAAACGACCAGCTCAGCACAGGAGTGTTCATATCTAGAGCCCCGCCTTCTCTCTACCCTAGCATTGTACTACCTGGGACCTTGCCTAGATATATCCGGAGCATTAGACTAATCGACCAGCTCAGCACAGGAGTGTTCATATCTAGAGCCCCGCCTTCTCTCTACCCTAGCATTGTACTACCTGGGACCTTGCCTAGATATATCCGGAGCATTAGACTAATTGACCAGCTCAGCACAGGAGTGTTCATATCTAGAGCCCCGCCTTCTCTCTACCCTAGCATTGTACTACCTGGGACCTTGCCTAGATATATCCGGAGCATTAGACTAAACGACTAGCTCAGCACAGGAGTGTTCATATCTAGAGCCCCGCCTTCTCTCTACCCTAGCATTGTACTACCTGGGACCTTGCCTAGATATATCCGGAGCATTAGACTAAACGACTAGCTCAGCACAGGAGTGTTCATATCTAGAGCCCAGCCTTCTCTCTACCCTAGCATTGTACTACCTGGGACCTTGCCTAGATATATCCGGAGCATTAGACTAAACGACCAGCTCAGCACAGGAGTGTTCATATCTAGAGCCCAGCCTTCTCTCTACCCTAGCATTGTACTACCTGGGACCTTGCCTAGATATATCTGGAGCATTAGACTAAACGACCAGCTCAGCACAGGAGTGTTCACATCTAGAGCCCCGCCTTCTCTCTACCCTAGCATTGTACTACCTGGGACCTTGCCTAGATATATCTGGAGCATTAGACTAAACGACCAGCTCAGCACAGGAGTGTTCACATCTAGAGCCCCGCCTTCTCTCTACCCTAGCATTGTACTACCTGGGACCTTGCCTAGATATATCCGGAGCATTAGACTAAACGACTAGCTCAGCACAGGAGTGTTCACATCTAGAGCCCCGCCTTCTCTCTACCCTAGCATTGTACTACCTGGGACCTTGCCTAGATATATCCGGAGCATTAGACTAAACGACCAGCTCAGCACAGGAGTGTTCACATCTAGAGCCCCACCTTCTCTCTACCCTAGCATTGTACTACCTGGGACCTTGCCTAGATATATCCGGAGCATTAGACTAAACGACCAGCTCAGCACAGGAATGTTCACATCTAGAGCCCCGCCTTCTCTCTACCCTAGCATTGTACTACCTGGGACCTTGCCTAGATATATCCGGAGCATTAGACTAAACGACTAGCTCAGCACAGGAATGTTCATATCTAGAGCCCCGCCTTCTCTGTACCCTAGCATTGTACTACCTGGGACCTTGCCTAGATATATCCGGAGCATTAGACTAAACGACTAGCTCAGCACAGGAGTGTTCATATCTAGAGCCTGCCTTCTCTCTACCCTAGCATTGTACTACCTGGGACCTTGCCCAGATATATCCGGGGCATTAGACTAAACGACTAGCTCAGCACAGGAGTGTTCATATCTAGAGCCCCGCCTTCTCTCTACCCTAGCATTGTACTACCTGGGACCTTGCCTAGATATATCCGGAGCATTAGACTAAACGACTAGCTCAGCACAGGAGTGTTCATATCTAGAGCCCCGCCTTCTCTAAACCCTAGCATTGTACTACCTGGGACCTTGCATAGATATATCCGGAGCATTAGACTAAATGACCAGCTCAGCACAGGAGTGTTCATATCTAGAGCCCCGCCTTCTCTCTACCCTAGCATTGTACTACCTGGGACCTTGCATAGATATATCCGGAGCATTAGACTAAATGACTACCTCAGCACAGGAGTGTTCATATCTAGAGCCCCGCCTTCTCTCTGCCCTAGCATTGAACTACCTGGGACCTTGCCTAGATATATCCGGAGCATTAGACTAAATGATTAGCTCAGCACAGGAGTGTTCATATCTAGAACCCAGCCTTCTCTCTGCCCTAGCATTGTACTACCTGGGACCTTGCCTAGATATATCCGGAGCATTAGACTAAATGACTAGCTCAGCACAGGAGTGTTCATATCTAGAGCCCCGCCTTCTCTCTGCCCTAGCATTGTACTACCTGGGACCTTGCATAGATATATCCGGAGCATTAGACTAAATGACTAGCTCAGCACAGGACTGTTCATATCTAGAGCCCCGCCTTCTCTCTGCCCTAGCATTGTACTACCTGGGACCTTGCATAGATATATCCGGAGCATTAGACTAAATGACTAGCTCAGCACAGGACTGTTCATATCTAGAGCCCCGCCTTCTCTCTGCCCTAGCATTGTACTACCTGGGACCTTGCATAGATATATCCGGAGCATTAGACTAAATGACTAGCTCAGCACAGGACTGTTCATATCTAGAGCCCCGCCTTCTCTCTGCCCTAGCATTGTACTACCTGGGACCTTGCATAGATATATCCGGAGCATTAGACTAAATGACTAGCTCAGCACAGGAGTGTTCATATCTAGAGCCCCGCCTTCTCTCTGCCCTAGCATTGTACTACCTGTGACCTTGCCTAGATATATCCGGAGCATTAGACTAAATGACTAGCTCAGCACAGGAGTCTTCATATCTAGAGCCCCGCCTTCTCTCTGCCCTAGCATTGTACTACCTGTGACCTTGCCTAGATATATTCGGAGCATTAGACTAAATGACTAGCTCAGCACAGGAGTCTTCATATCTAGAGCCCCGCCTTCTCTCTGCCCTAGCATTGTACTACCTGGGACCTTGCCTAGATATATCCGGAGCATTAGACTAAATGACTAGCTCAGCACAGGAGTCTTCATATCTAGAGCCCCGCCTTCTCTCTGCCCTAGCATTGTACTACCTGGGACCTTGCCTAGATATATCCGGAGCATTAGACTAAATGACTAGCTCAGCACAGGAGTCTTCATATCTAGAGCCCCGCCTTCTCTCTACCCTAGCATTGTACTACCTGGGACCTTGCCTAGATATATCCGGAGCATTAGACTAAACGACTAGCTCAGCACAGGAGTGTTCATATCTAGAGCCCAGCCTTCTCTCTACCCTAGCATTGTACTACCTGGGACCTTGCCTAGATATATCTGGAGCATTAGACTAAACGACTAGCTCAGCACAGGAGTGTTCATATCTAGAGCCCAGCCTTCTCTCTACCCTAGCATTGTACTACCTGGGACCTTGCCTAGATATATCGGGAGCATTAGACTAAACGACTAGCTCAGCACAGGAGTGTTCATATCTAGAGCCCAGCCTTCTCTCTACCCTAGCATTGTACTACCTGGGACCTTGCCTAGATATATCGGGAGCATTAGACTAAACGACCAGCTCAGCACAGGAGTGTTCATATCTAGAGCCCCGCCTTCTCTCTACCCTAGCATTGTACTACCTGGGACCTTGCATAGATATATCCGGAGCATTAGACTAAACGTCCAGCTCAGCACAGGAGTGTTCATATCTAGAGCCCAGCATTCTGTCTACCCTAGCATTGTACTACCTGGGACCTTGCATAGATATATCCGGAGCATTAGACTAAACGACTAGCTCAGCACAGGAGTGTTCATATCTAGAGCCCAGCCTTCTGTCTACCCTAGCATTGTACTACCTGGGACCTTGCATAGATATATCCGGAGCATTAGACTAAACGACCAGCTCAGCACAGGAGTGTTCATATCTAGAGCCCCGCCTTCTCCCTACCCTAGCATTGTACTACCTGGGACCTTGCATAGATATATCCGGAGCATTAGACTAAACGACTAGCTCAGCACAGGAGTGTTCATATCTAGAGCCCCGCCTTCTCCCTACCCTAGCATTGTACTACCTGGGACCTTGCCTAGATATATCCGGGGCATTAGACTAAACGACTAGCTCAGCACAGGAGTGTTCATATCTAGAGCCCCGCCTTCTCTCTGCCCTAGCATTGTACTACCTGGGACCTTGCATAGATATATCCGGAGCATTAGACTAAACGACTAGCTCAGCACAGGAGTGTTCATATGTAGAACCCAGCCTTCTCTCTGCCCTACCATTGTACTACCTGGGACCTTGCCTAGATATATCCGGAGCATTAGACTAAATGACTAGCTCAGCACAGGAGTGTTCATATCTAGAGCCCAGCCTTCTCTCTACCCTAGCATTGTACTACCTGGGACCTTGCCTAGATATATCCGGAGCATTAGACTAAATGACTAGCTCAGCACAGGAGTGTTCATATCTAGAGCCCAGCCTTCTCTCTACCCTAGCATTGTACTACCTGGGACCTTGCCTAGATATATCCGGAGCATTAGACTAAATGACTAGCTCAGCACAGGAGTGTTCATATCTAGAGCCCAGCCTTCTCTCTACCCTAGCATTGTACTACCTGGGACCTTGCCTAGATATATCCGGAGCATTAGACTAAATGACTAGCTCAGCACAGGAGTGTTCATATCTAGAGCCCAGCCTTCTCTCTACCCTAGCATTGTACTACCTGGGACCTTGCCTAGATATATCCGGAGCATTAGACTAAACGACTAGCTCAGCACAGGAGTGTTCATATCTAGAGCCCAGCCTTCTCTCTACCCTAGCATTGTACTACCTGGGACCTTGCCTAGATATATCCGGAGCATTAGACTAAACGACTAGCTCAGCACAGGAGTGTTCATATCTAGAGCCCAGCCTTCTCTCTACCCTAGCATTGTACTACCTGGGACCTTGCCTAGATATATCCGGAGCATTAGACTAAACGACTAGCTCAGCACAGGAGTGTTCATATCTAGAGCCCAAACTTCTCTCTACCCTAGCATTGTACTACCTGGGACCTTGCCTAGATATATCCGGAGCATTAGACTAAACGACTAGCTCAGCACAGGAGTGTTCATATCTAGAGCCCAGCCTTCTCTCTACCCTAGCATTGTACTACCTGGGACCTTGCCTAGATATATCCGGAGCATTAGACTAAACGACTAGCTCAGCACAGGAGTGTTCATATCTAGAGCCCAGCCTTCTCTCTACCCTAGCATTGTACTACCTGGGACCTTGCCTAGATATATCCGGAGCATTAGACTAAACGACTAGCTCAGCACAGGAGTGTTCATATCTAGAGCCCAGCCTCCTCTCTGCCCTAGCATTGTACTACCTGGGACCTTGCCTAGATATATCCGGAGCATTAGACTAAATGACTAGCTCAGCACAGGAGTGTTCATATCTAGAACCCAGCCTTCTCTCTGCCCTACCATTGTACTACCTGGGACCTTGCCTAGATATATCCGGAGCATTAGACTAAATGACTAGCTCAGCACAGGAGTGTTCATATCTAGAGCCCAGCCTTCTCTCTACCCTAGCATTGTACTACCTGGGACCTTGCCTAGATATATCCGGAGCATTAGACTAAATGACTAGCTCAGCACAGGAGTGTTCATATCTAGAGCCCAGCCTTCTCTCTACCCTAGCATTGTACTACCTGGGACCTTGCCTAGATATATCCGGAGCATTAGACTAAATGACTAGCTCAGCACAGGAGTGTTCATATCTAGAGCCCAGCCTTCTCTCTACCCTAGCATTGTACTACCTGGGACCTTGCCTAGATATATCCGGAGCATTAGACTAAATGACTAGCTCAGCACAGGAGTGTTCATATCTAGAGCCCAGCCTTCTCTCTACCCTAGCATTGTACTACCTGGGACCTTGCCTAGATATATCCGGAGCATTAGACTAAACGACTAGCTCAGCACAGGAGTGTTCATATCTAGAGCCCAGCCTTCTCTCTACCCTAGCATTGTACTACCTGGGACCTTGCCTAGATATATCCGGAGCATTAGACTAAACGACTAGCTCAGCACAGGAGTGTTCATATCTAGAGCCCAAACTTCTCTCTACCCTAGCATTGTACTACCTGGGACCTTGCCTAGATATATCCGGAGCATTAGACTAAACGACTAGCTCAGCACAGGAGTGTTCATATCTAGAGCCCAGCCTTCTCTCTACCCTAGCATTGTACTACCTGGGACCTTGCCTAAATATATCCGGAGCATTAGACTAAACGACTAGCTCAGCACAGGAGTGTTCATATCTAGAGCCCAGCCTTCTCTCTACCCTAGCATTGTACTACCTGGGACCTTGCCTAGATATATCCGGAGCATTAGACTAAACGACTAGCTCAGCACAGGAGTGTTCATATCTAGAGCCCAGCCTTCTCTCTACCCTAGCATTGTACTACCTGGGACCTTGCCTAGATATATCCGGAGCATTAGACTAAACGACTAGCTCAGCACAGGAGTGTTCATATCTAGAGCCCAGCCTCCTCTCTACCCTAGCATTGTACTACCTGGGACCTTGCCTAGATATATCCGGAGCATTAGACTAAACGACTAGCTCAGCACAGGAGTGTTCATATCTAGAGCCCAGCCTCCTCTCTACCCTAGCATTGTACTACCTGGGACCTTGCCTAGATATATCCGGAGCATTAGACTAAACGCCTAGCTCAGCACAGGAGTGTTCATATCTAGAGCCCAGCATCCTCTCTACCCTAGCATTGTACTACCTGGGACCTTGCCTAGATATATCCGGAGCATTAGACTAAACGACTAGCTCAGCACAGGAGTGTTCATATCTAGAGCCCAGCCTTCTCTCTACCCTAGCATTGTACTACCTGGGACCTTGCCTAGATATATCCGGGGCATTAGACTAAACGACTAGCTCAGCACAGGAGTGTTCATATCTAGAGCCCCGCCTTCTCTCTACCCTAGCATTGTACTACCTGGGACCTTGCCTAGATATATCCGGGGCATTAGACTAAACGACCAGCTCAGCACAGGAGTGTTCATATCTAGAGCCCCGCCTTCTCTCTACCCTAGCATTGTACTACCTGGGACCTTGCCTAGATATATCCGGAGCATTAGACTAATCGACCAGCTCAGCACAAGAGTGTTCATATCTAGAGCCCCGCCTTCTCTCTACCCTAGCATTGTACTACCTGGGACCTTGCCTAGATATATCCGGAGCATTAGACTAATCGACCAGCTCAGCACAAGAGTGTTCATATCTAGAGCCCCGCCTTCTCTCTACCCTAGCATTGTACTACCTGGGACCTTGCCTAGATATATCCGGAGCATTAGACTAATCGACCAGCTCAGCACAGGAGTGTTCATATCTAGAGCCCCGCCTTCTCTCTACCCTAGCATTGTACTACCTGGGACCTTGCCTAGATATATCCGGAGCATTAGACTAAACGACCAGCTCAGCACAGGAGTGTTCATATCTAGAGCCCAGCCTTCTCTCTACCCTAGCATTGTACTACCTGGGACCTTACATAGATATATCCGGAGCATTAGACTAAACGACCAGCTCAGCACAGGAGTGTTCACATCTAGAGCCCCGCCTTCTCTCTACCCTAGCATTGTACTACCTGGGACCTTGCATAGATATATCCGGAGCATTAGACTAAACGACCAGCTCAGCACAGGAGTGTTC